>NC_140580.1:433754874-434354874 GCF_964204655.1 Triturus cristatus
CTGCCGCACAGAGGACTGAAGCCAATCTCCCCTGTGGTCAGGGAGTGACCACCTTGCTAACGCAAGCACCATCCAGCGAATCAACGTCTGCTTTGCCGCCGCCTCCCGCCGGAGCCCGAGCCCAGAGACTGACAAGACCTGGACCTCCAGACCTCTCACCGCCCGATCCACAGTCCCTGAAAAGAGGAGACCCGTGGAGGCACCGAGACACGTGGAGCCAGCCATCTTGGAACGACTACGACAAGCTGACAAGTGCAACAACCGAGGCTCCCTCCAAGTTGTGCTTTGGGATCTGAGAAGCCCAACTCTCGAGCAGCATCTGCACCAAAGGTGAGCCCTCCAGCATCTCCACGATCTGCGTGGGGCCCTTCTGCATTTTGCCACTCGACGTGCCTAACCGGTTGCTGGCCCGCTGGCTAGTAGCCATCTTGGCGACGAACTTTACGAAATACACTGCTGGTCTGGTTGCTCTAGACTGGCCCTTGCTCCCCTCCAAAGGAGCAGTCCTTCTGACCTTGCTGGTCAGAACCATCAGCTTATTTCATCTCCTACAACAATTGCTTTTGCCAAGGCTTGTTTGCTTCGATCAAGTCGCCGACACCGCCGACAGCGAGAGCCTGTGTGGGACAGCTCGTGAACCGACTCCTGGACGTCGTCAACCTCCAGGGACCACGTGGCTGCAGAGACAAGCTACACCTTTCTTCCTGTTTGCACCCGACATTGCCTGGTACCCACCTGGTGCCACGCTGGTCACTGGCTAGTGACTGTGAACACTGTCCCCTCTGCTTACAGGTCTTCAACATCTCCGATCCACTCTTGGATCCACTGCATCTCTCCCGGACCGACCGCCTGCAGCATCTTTGTCTTCAAGCTCCACGGAACAGATAGAAGAAACCCGACGCACTTCGAGGCCTATGCACCCGCTTCCTGTGGGTGAGGTAAAGCTGGCACACCTGTGCCCAAGTGTAGTATTACATCTCTAGTGCCTGTGTTCCAAATCTTGAGTTCCTAGTCCATCCGGAAGATCCTCTTTGCAGTAACTTTGTACTTTTTACGCACCCATTGAAACCTATGGGAGCACGCGTGTGACTATTTGCTCTGCACACGCCACCCGTGGACCTCCTGGTCACTAACTGAAGTTAGCTCCTTGTAGGCCCAGCGATTCTAGAGGCCCTAGGCCTTTTCCCTTTTCTGTTCGTGGTACTTATACCACTATTTTAGTATGTGGTTTGAGCGGCCACCAGGGCCTATCCATATAAAGTGCAACTTCTGTGTATTCTACTGTAATCTTGTTTGACGATTTGTGCTCCTGTGCTCATAAAGAGACTAGGGGTTACTTTGAGAAATAAATACATATATATTTTGAATATATATCTGTGTGGTGTCCTTTCATTGGTATAAAAGGGGGTTACATTTGGTAAAACAGCTGGCTTAACACGCTTCACGAGTTTAGCCTAAAAGACTGCTTAGCCTACGCTACCACTAGGGCAGCTAGTCCGAAAAGGTTGACTTACAACCACACCATAAGGGTTGCTTGGCATGGTACAAGGTGATCACTTTAACTAGTGAGCATCATATACCAGGCCAACTTCTCACAGACATCTTATGGCCCCTATTCCTATCCACCGCGGCACTAGACAGGGGTTCCCGCTCTCCCCCTTACTATTTGCACTCGTGGTGGAGCCCCTGGCTATTGCTATACGTCGCGATCAGGATATACGGGGTATTCCCATGGTTGGCTATGAGCATAAAGCCTCTTTTTTCACTTATGATCTCCTCTTATCCCTGTCCTCCCCACCAACCTCCCTTCCTGCAGTGGCTACACTCCTGGGGTCCTTCGAAGCCTCCTGCTATCGGATCAATCTTGCTAAATCCCACACCCTTAATCTTACACTTTCGGCCTAAGAAGCCCAGGAACTGCGGGACTCGATTCCGGTGCAGTGGACTGATGTGACGATTCGATACCTGGGCCTGGATCTGACTCCTACACTTTTGTCTTGGACTTCATCTAATTGGCCCAGGTATAGGAAATCCATACGAGAGGAAATGCATAGATGGAAAGGACTTCCCCTGGCATGGTTAGAACGAATCAACACCATTAAAATGTCTCTTCTTCCTAAAATTCTCTAACTTTTTCAAACCCTCCCCACCCCCATACCACAAGCGGATATCCTGGCACTGCAGCGGGACTTTACCAAATTTATATGGGGGAAATCTCGTCCTCGCTTCTTTAATAAGATCCTTATACTTCCCAGAAACCGGGGTGGTCTTGCCTGCCCCAATCTGTTGGAATACTATTGGGCCTGTCACCTTCGGTTTATATCAGAATGGATAGTTCGTGAAAGCGAGAAGCATTGGTACCACTTGGACAGGGCGGTATCCTGTAGACCCTTATGGGATCTAGCTTGGCTCCAGCGTGGAGCTCGCCCCTGCAGCACTTACATAGCTAATCCTACGAGAACGGTCTTGGAGATCTGGGATGGACTGACAGTACCCCGGGGCCTCACGGCGTTACCCTCCCCCAACACATCTCTAATGCATAACCCTATGTTTCCCCCGCCTTAGAACCTCAGGCTTTTGATGCATGGACAGTAGAGGGACGGCGAGTTATCCAGGACTTTTTTCAGGGCACCGCCCTCCATACGTTTGAACAATGCAGACAAACCTTTCACCTCTCAGAAGGCACACGTATGCAATATTGCCAGTTGCGGCATTGGCTTAGCTCCCCGACATAAGTCCAGGAGGCTAGTTGACAACTCACCCCCTTTGAATTTTTGGCTCGTAGGTTTGAGGGGTCAAAGGGTCTGAATTCTAAAACCTATTCTGTTTTACAACACTCACAACAACCCACGTCCCATGGCTATCAGACACGTTGGGCCTCAGACCTGGACGAGGACATCCTCCCTGTGGGGTGGCCCCACCTCTATAGGGACATCCCTAAGGTTTACCGCAGTACACCACAGTGCGAATCAGCCTACAAACTGATGACACGATGGTACAATACCCCCACTCGCCTCCATCAGATGTTCCCAAACTCCCCTTCGCTATGCTGGAGGTGCCAGAGCGATAGAGGGGACTTTCTGCGCATTTGGTGGTCTTGCCCCGGTCTCACGGTATTTTAGAAGGAGGTCCTCAGTCACATTAAAGAAGTGGTAGGTTTCCCAGTACCTTCTACCCCGTCATTGGCGATTTTGGGCATTAAACCAGGCACGTTGAAAGCCATGACTAACGTGGAATGCATCTGATCCTCCATCTACTAGAAGCGGCTAGACAGTCCATAGCCTTATGTTGGAAGAGGCCCCACCCTCCCCCCCATTGTCTCTTGGTTTCTTCGGTTGTGGGATGTCCTGGCCTTAGAATTACTTACAGCCCTTATTAACCACACGGACACACGATTAAAGCGCATTTGGCAGCCACTTATACACCACCTCACCAAGACTGAGCACTCCCGACTGGTACCCCACAAACTGCACGCCCTACAGCTGTTCGAAGATCCCTTGTAGCCTTTCTCTCGGGGTCAGAAACCTGAATCCCCGGAACGACCCACTTGAAATAGCAGGCAGGTCTTTTTGCCCCCTGGAACCCCTCACGGCCCTCAATTTGAGCCCTAGCTCCCCACAGCGCATCCGGCATCTACACATATGTTTATCAGGTATATCAGGAATACAATTAAGTGCATTATGAGATTTAACAAATGAGATTTGGCGTTGGGGTTGTGTCAAAAAAGTAGCGCAATCCCAACGCAAAATCTGGGCCTCAACGAATACATTCATTTTTTTAAAACCCTGCCACAAAGAAATTGGCAACAAGGAGAAGCATGGTAGTAGATCTGTTATGCTTAATTGGTTGCAAAGTCTACATTTTTAAGTATTTGTTTGGGTTAAGGCATCTGGTGTGAAGGTGCCCAGTAAATCTCAGGGAATAGAAATAATGGTGAGATAACTGGAATGTAACACATTTGTCTCATGTAACTCATCTTGTACATTGATTTACTCATGTAAATGATTAATTCTCAATGTATAATGTGCATGTTAAGTAAAGAGCTCTGACACCCTGCATTGGGTTGCATCGCGCTAGCAAAGAAATAAAAGAGTGCTATTTAAATTGTTATTTGTGTAAATACTGGGACAGACCAACCCATCTGACATTCTTACAGTGCATGCATCTATTATATACAGGAGCTGAACAAAGGCAAAAAGCTGTTTCTCTTAAGAACCTGTGAAGAGATAGGCTGTGTGCCTTTGTTTCCCCTCTGTGGCATTTAAATTTAAATGTAAGGTACCAGGCCGCGTCCAGTCAGGATATTAAAACAAAAGGAGGCCTGATGGCCCCTTAAGTTCGGGCCAGCTGGAGGTGTAAAAAAGCCTCCTCCCTGCCTGCACCTTGCTGCTGGCAATCGAAAGCAGACAAGGTGCAGGCCTTGCTGAATGTGTCCCGGTGTCTGAAAATGACACCGGGACAAGTTCATCATATTTCTGTGGGGCCCAAGTTCTTGGCAGGAGGATGGCGTCCACCCTGTGAAAAGAGTGGGTGGACGCCGTGTACCTGCGTGTACCCCCGACTCGTGCCCTGCCCGGAAGGACATCCCCTTTCTACGTATGCACCAATCATCATACCCCCCAAAGGTATAAATGTCTCTGGCCCCGATGTCCGTCCTCTTTGCGAAACCAACATTTAGTCGTTTAACTCGAACCCATGAACTTGAACTCCGTCAACTAACTTCATCAACTTGAACCGGAACTTCCATAAAGATGTTTCTTCACATAACTTCGACAGCAATCCTTCTTAAGCCTTCAGGTCGCTTTCTTTTGATCTCCTGAAAAGAGAACAAAAGCCGTAATACACCATTCCTTGTGTAAATTTCAAATATTATAACATGGGCGAGTAAACCAACAATATCTTATACATGTATTCCCTTTAAAAAACATATTAGTCATAAAGCATTTAACATACGCTGACCAAAACAAATCTAGAGTGGGATAATCCTTGCCTCCGTGTCCTTAATAGAACTGAACATTCTTGACGCGTAAGCTAGAATTTTTTTTATTCTATCTTCGTCCACGGAGGCTTCGTATTATGCTTATTTAAAGTTGAGCCACCACCGTAGTTGCTACATCAACAATTGGTTTATGATAAAACATTTTGAAAGTTGACTCAGACAACCAATCTGCCGCAGTCATAATGTCCTCTAAACGATAACCAGTAGAAAAGCTTTAGAAGTCATTGCTCCCTGTTAGAAATGGGATTTCTGGTTGGCTAGGGCTAGCGCCTAAGCCAGGCAGAAACCACCACTCTAGTCAGGGCAAGGGAGTTACACGCTGAAGATAACCCCTGCTCACTCCCTTGGTAGCTTGGTACAAGCAGTCAGGCTTATCCCAGAGGCAATGTGTAAAGCGTTTGCGCAACACACACACAGCAGCAACACACTAGGCACACCACAAAAGAAACTCTACACAAGGTTATATATAAAAATGGCCTTTGTATTATCCAAAACACATTAGAATAGTAATCACACAATATACACTGTGCCAACTGGCACTAGGCAATATTTACAGGGGATTATATACACATGACAGGGCCAATTGGGCCACTGTCAGAACCATCACAAGGCACAAATAGTGAACACAACCAGTAACTACTGGCAAAACACTGTACTCAGCATTATATACTGCAACATAAATCATATTATGCAATCAGCATCACATTAGGCGTAAAACACCATATGCGCCAACCTCTTAAGCATAACCACATTAGGCAATAATATCCTCACCAGAATAAACACATTATGCAATAACCTCATACGCAGAAATCACATTAGAGGCATAAATCAGGGTGCATAAATCACATCTATCATAGGCACCACATAAATCACATTAGGGCCTGGCGCCGTACCAACCTAACACTGACCCCTTGGCCAACTGGCCTTCTCAGAGGGCTCAAATGCCCTATGTCCCAAATGTCAGGGCTGGCTGCCATTGCAACAGAATCAAAAGTGCGCAATTGCACTGGCACCATTGTGCCTCCTGGGTCCCCACTGGGACTCCTCAAAATGCTCTGGCCTAAACGTTGCAGCTGCCGCAAATTGCGGTGCAGCTGTAAAGGTAACTGTGGGCATTGGCACTCACTGTGCCCTCTGGGCCCCCACCGGGGCTCTGCCAACCAATGTAGCCAAACGTTGCAGCTGCCCGCTATGGCGGCACAGCTGTGAGCACAAATTGAAAAGGGGCACTGGCACTTCTGTGCCCTCTGGCCCCTACTGGGGCCCTACAAACAATGTGCAACCAAACGTTGGAGCGGCCTGCTCTCCTGCGGGCCTGCTCAGAAAATAGGCCCCGGCAATGTGCCTCGATCTGCACCAATGCTGCTAGCTGGGAGCAACACTCACCGGGTCTGCTGGAGGACTCTGTTCCTCTCTAAGCTGGTCACGGCAGCCTGAGGAGCCCGCGAGGCTCCCCCTTCCCTTTGCCTTCACCCGGTCCCTCCCCTGGGACACGAGACTTCGAAGGAGAGCCCGGGAGGCTCCGGATGGCTCCAGCGGCGGGCGTGACTTCGTTTTCCTGCTCCGTCGGACGGCTCTTTAAGCCCCGTCTACAGTCAGGCGGACTCTGCCTGGCTCCCGGGTCGGGCCGGCAGCTCCTTTCTCGGCCGCAATGCCGGGTGGGCACCCGCTTGACAATACTCACATAAGCGAGGTGGGCACCCGCCAACAACACCAAACACGGGGTGGGCACCTGCTAGAAACCACCACAATGCGGGGTGGGCACCCACTGTCAGAAATATGCAAAAAGCGGGGTGGGCTCCCGCTCCGCTTGGCAGAATGTGGGGGAATCTCCACGTCGGGATTCCCTCCAAATAGGCGGTAGCTCCGCGCTGCGAAGCCCAAGCTCTTTTTAGAAAGAAAAGCAGAGTGCTCTCAACTGGCTTAAAGTCCTTTAGAGGGGAAGGGGGGCAAAGCTGGGCCCAGGCAGGCCAGCACACAGGGCCCTCCAGCAGAGAGGCAGTATCTCATGGTGGTTCCTCCTGAGACCCAGCAGCAGCAAGCCCCCCAAGCACGGGGGAATTGGAGCCCTTTGTTTACCAGGCTCCTCTTCCCCTTTGTCAGGTGGGGGCTCGTCATCAGACACACCACAGGGGGCGGAGCCAGCATTCACTAGGGCAGGCACAATCCTATTGAGGGTCAGGGGACTACCCCTCCCACTACTCCAAATGCAGATGTCCCATTCAGCCTAGTGCTGATTCACCCTGCCCCTCCTGGAAAGACACACCTCACCAGCCCCTGTCACTCAAAAGCCAGACATGCAATTCACATCAGGCAGGCAGACACATAGCACACAGAAATGTCAACATCTAAGAGTGGTATTTCTAAAATAGCTATGTTAAATCTGCGCACACCATTGTGCAGCATTTATCATTACCATTCTAAATATACTAAACTTGACCACGCTGCTCCTCTCATAACAGGAATTACCACTGAAACACTTATCAGGGAGTCCCCAATGCATTCCTATGAGAGGGCAGCCTCACAGTAGTGAGAAACCAAAATGGCTGTTTGTCACGACCAGGACATGTCACACACTTAAGGTACATGTCCTACCTTTGACCTACAATGCACCCTGCGCATAGGGCTAGCTAGGGCCTTCCTTGGGGGTGACTGATATGCAGAAAAAGGTGGGGTCACAGATATGGCACACACTTTAGGTGCCACGTCACAGCGGCAGTAACACTGCGCGCACAGATCCTGCAATGGCAGAGGCCTTAGATAGGTTTGAAAGGCTACTTTGGTGGGTGGCGCAATCAGCGCTGCAAGCCCAACAGTAGCATTTAATTTACCAGCCCTGGATATATGATATACCACTTTACAAGGGACTGACAGGTAAATTAAATAGGCCAAACAGGTGTAGACCAATCTTACCATATGTAACACAGAGAGCACACACACTTTACAATGGACAGCAGTGCTAAAGTGCCCAGAGTCCTAAAACCACCAACACCGTGTCAGAAAAAAGGCTAGGAGAAAGGCAAAAAAGTTTAGGGATGACCCTGCAAAAAAGGACCAAGTCCAACACCCCCCTTACAGAATGGGTGCCAAATGCCCCGGTATCAATACCTGCTCGATTCACCAACCAAGTAACCCATCTAGCCAAAGCAGCTGAAGTGACTGGGTTGAAAGGTCTCTGCAAGGAAATCAACAATTGACCCACTACATCAGTCCTAAATTCCCTAGTACAATCCTCATAACATTTCAAACACTGTACCACAAGATAACTTGCTATGGTGTGGAAAGGCAGGATACGAAATACATTTAGAATTTGTCTTAGTTCTTTTTTAAATTGTAAAGGAAACTCCCAAAGGAGTAAATACTCTACCTGCAAGGTCCAATGTTCGCAAGTCTGACACCCGTCTACAGGATATTAAACACAACAGTGATGTAAACTTTGCAGATAACTGCTTGCGAGATAATCTATCATTTGGGGGCCAATTTCTAAGAAACCTCAAAACCACATTAACGTCCCACAGAGTGGAATATCTGGGCTTTGGAAGGTTCACCAATCTAATGCCCCTTACGACCTTACAGACCAATGGATGTTGCCCCACCGGTTTACCATCCACTTGGGGATGTCCTGCGGAGATCGCAAATGGAAATTGTTTACCATCCAATAAGCCATACCTGAGCTCGTCAATTCTGACAAAAAATTAACGATCATATGTATTCCGGATCCCACGGGATCCCCTTGCCGTTCACACCACCAACTAACCCATCTATGCCAAGCTGACTCATATCGTTTAGGCGAAGCGGGGGCCCCGGACTGTGACAAGAAAAACAGTGCTTCTTGCGAAACTCCTGGCATTTGCCAGCGTCTCCTGAAAGTCTCCATACCATGAGTGACAACTGTTCCTGCACCACTAGTGGATGGGGAAGACCCAGGGGGTCCACAAGCATCTCTGGAAATGACAGTAGACGTATTGCGGAGCACAAGACAAGGCTAGAGTCACTGGAAACCAAGCCTGTGCTCTTTAGCATGGTGAAATCAGTATCACCTCTTCCGTTTGCCTGCGGATCTGCGCTAATACCCTCAGTATCATGTCGAACGGGGGTAAGGCATATAGCGCACTCGTCGTCCACGATTGAAGGAATGCGTCCGAGTTGATCGCCAGCAGATATGGTCGCCAACTGTAGAATTGAGGAAGTTGAGAATTTAGCCTGGACGCAAACAAGTCTATTAAACATGGACCCCATTTGTTGTTCAGGGCTCTGAATAGTCTGGAATGTAACCTAAAATCGCTGGAGTCCCTCAGGAACTGGGAGTTCCAATTTGCCACCACATTGGATTTACCCGGAATGTACTCCGCCATCACCGATATGTGGTGAAGGAGACAATAATGCCAAAAGTCTTTGGCTATCTCCACTAATAGTTGAGATCTCGTGCCACCCAGGCAATTGATGCATCTCACTGCCGACACATTGTCCATCCTCAGGAGAATATAGCAACTCGCCTTCCACGGGGAAAGTGTTCGGATTGCAAATGAACCCGCTAGTAACTCTAAACAATTGATATGGAGTTTCAGCTCCTCTGATGACCATCTGCCCCCCGTTTCAACTGACCCGCAATGGGTTCCCCAGCCCCAGGACCTCTGGCATTGACGCGAAAATGGCCTTGCCATTCCACGTGTCCATGTGTTCCAACCACCAGTTGATCTCCGTCTTGGCTTCCAAGCAGAGCAGGATCTGTTCCGCATAACTCAGACCCTTGCGTAAATGCAAGATTTTTTGTCTCTGAAGTGCTCGATAATGAAGGGGTCCCGGGAATATTGCCTGAATTGACGACGCTAAAAGACCCACCAATCGAGCTAAAGTCCTCAAGGATATATTCGGAGAGGCAAGTGCCACAATCGAGTTCACCTGAAAACCCAGAAATTCAATCAATTGTGCCGGTATTAGGATAGATTTGTCTGCATTGATGTTGAATCCCAACTCCTGTAGGAGTCGGATCGTCCAAACTAGATGAAGACATACTGTATTCGCACTCTATGCCATGATGAGGATATATAATGAGTCTGACCCCTCTCTCTCTCAGGTATTGAACCACAGGTTTGAGCAACTTGGTGAAACACCAAGGAGCGGACGAGAGTCCGAATGGCATTCCCGAAAATTAGAACCATCGGTTTCTCCATTGAAATTGTAGGAATCTCCGATGTGGAGGGGAAATGGGCACTACCAGATAAGCGTCTTTTCTAAGAGATGGTCTCTAATAAGTGTATGCCCTCCATCTTGAAGTGACGATACACTACCCAAGAGTTGAATTCTCTGTGATTTAACACCAGTCTGAAACCTTGATCCTTCTTTGGCACGAGAAAAATTGTGTTGACAAAGCCGTGAGGATGTGGAGTCGTTTCCATTATTGCTCCTTTCGCTATTAATGTATTCACCTCTTTGTCTATGAAAGACATTTCTACATTGGAAAAATGTAGAGGAGACGGGACGTGTGCTTGTTGAGGGGAGGAGTGAAACCCTATCTAAAAACCCCGTACCGTCTGAAGTACCCTGGGGTTAGGCGTTAGATTATCCCACTTGTGTAGAAATAAAGCAATCCGACCTCCCACCATAACATCCCTTGCTTGCACCAGATTTAACTGATTAGGAGTTAACTCCTTGGTTGTTCTGTCCCTTGTATCCTCCTCTATTCTGCCTTCCTCTGCCACCCCGCTGGCGATTTGGGTTGAAGTTGGAGCGCTGGGCTCCACCTCGGCCACGTTGTTCGAATCCTCTAGAGGCCTGGTTAAAACCTTGGCCGGTCGCTCGACCCCTGACGTTTCCGGCCCTGTTAAAAAGGCCAGTATGAAAGACATTTTTAATGTTGGCCTGAACTTTGTCTAAGGCCGAGAAGGTTGCCACATACCTTCCTAATTCCTTCACAAATTTATCTCCAAATAAACAGCCATTTGCTAGAGTTCCGGCATCAGTCGTGGCCATGTTTGTCAGTTGCAGATCAATTTGCATCAAAAAGGATCTCCTCCTTTCTGTTGAAAGGGCACAGATTGCGATGCCTAGGAAACATAAAGCCCTCTGAGCCCATTTTAGAATTTCCGTGGGGTCTAGTGGTGTCTGTGAATCTTTAGCCATCACCGCTGCATCGAGAATCTTGGTGAGTTGTCCTGAGATGTCAAGCAGTTTGTCCTGACAACCCTTCCACGCTCTATCTAGGCCCTTCTTGGGGTCCTTTGAAAACTTCTTCAATACAGGTAAGTGAATTTATTTGTTTTACATTAAGTTGTCACTATTATTTTATTTGGGGGGATGGAGGCATGGGGGCAATTTGGAGGGGGTGGGGGGCTGGCTAACTCTGCTCCACTGCGGAGTCGGAGATTCTTTCCCTAATCCGCGTTCTCAGCGGAGCGTGGAGTAGTGAAATCTTCCAACACGAGGTCTGCCCGCGCCTACAGTAAATACTGCCCATCTCGGAATTCCTTCACCTGCGAAAACGTGTTAGGCAGGGTTTGAAAACTCTAACAAATTTCGAATCAGGGAATAAGTGGGAGATCTCTTTGTAGAAAAGATAGAATAGATTGACATTTCCAATGGTAGGTTTGTGAATTTGATGGCAAGCCCGGAGGCTCATGTTATGCTTTTCTAATCTTGCTTTATATGAATAGCAGCCAAGATAAGGAACACAAACTACAGTTCCCAGCAGGCCAAGCGAGAAACTGGCCAATGGGCAACAAAAGAATCAACAGTGTCAGCCAATGAACAGGCAGTCTAGGATATAATGAAGGGTCAGACTGCGAACAGCCCTCTTTTCTTGCTGCTCACAGTCAAGATAAGTACCCTTTCATTATCTCCTTGTGCTATTTATAACGTTGGTATTTTATGCTTAATTGTTATTATATCGCTGAATTTAGTGGGCGCGCTGCGCTTTTATTCACCTTGTAGCTCTTTCGAGCGTCTTCCTTTTCCCGCCTTCACCGCTTCAGTTTATCTCCTCACGTGTCACCTGTGCCTCGCGGCGGCCATTTCCAGCGCTTCCTCACAGTGCGCTCTTCCCGCTGGCCGCTCCGCTCATTCTGTCGTCTCCTCAGCATCTGAACTTGGTTCCCGCCCCTGGAAGGGGTTTTTCCTCGACTCCCAGTCAGGTTTTCCTGGTGTTTGTATACGCTCCCAAGGAAGGGCTTCTTGCTGCACAGTTTTAACCCCTTGTTGTCTGGTTTTTCAGCGTGCTGAACATGGAAATAGATAGCTCTCAGAGCTCTGAATTTAATAATGAGGAAGGGGAGGCATTTAAGACAGATTTAAATACTTTCATTGATAATTCTGTTGAACATGCAGTTGAGGCTTTCTAGAAGCGTTTTTCTAAAGATATGGAAAACTCAGGGGCGTAACACAGGCATCCGTATCCCCCCGGTGCAGGGGGCCCCCAAGCTCCAGTAGGCCCCCTCAGCACTGCACTTCGGCCGAGGAGCTCCTGAAAGAGTCCGGAGGGGGCCCCTCCACGTACCTTGCAGGGGGGCCCCCTCAATTATCGTTACGCCACTAGGAAAACTCCTTACTGTCATTAATGTCCAAAACTTTGGCCCAGTCTGTGGGGGATAGCAGAAAAAGAAAATTGGTACCTTCCAGCTCTAAAAATGTTTCTGTTACTGCGTCACATGGATTGTAAGAGGTTTCCTCTCGCAAGGTTGAGGACTTGGCGCCTCCCAGGCTTCCTGTCAAGGAGGGGTTAACTCTCTCTTTTACCAAACGAAAAGCTAAATTAAAACATGATGAGGTACCTGAGAAACTGGTAATTTCTCATATTTTGGACACTGACGACAATTTGGGTGACGCTGATGATAATTTTGATGATCTTGATGCCCATGATCCTTGTTCTCCTCCTAAGAAATCAAAGACTGATCCTTTTTCTTTTGACCCTATTCTGGATTCTGATGGTACCCCTATGTTTGATCCCGCCACTATCCGCCATCCTAATTCTACCGAATGGTTTCCTCTTTCCCATGTTGGCGAGTATATTTCCGCCAGAATGCGTTTGCCTTTAGATAAGTCTGTTAGATCCAAATTAAAATCAGAGTCTCCCAAACCTTCTCTTACTTCTAACGTTGCTACAACTCCTACCATTGACCAGCCTCTATTGACTTTCTTTTGCAAGTTCGGAAAAGATCCATGCAAGGGTGTGGATAAGGCTTGGTCCACTTGCCAAGACAAATTGTTGGATGGGGTCGGTCCTTTGGCCCGTATTTTCGACCTGGCTGAGTCTGCCTGATTGGACGGCACAGATCTTGATCCCCAAGACGTTTCTCTATGGGTGCAGAGGGCCTTTTGTCTGTTAGGCAATGCCAATTCGGCCATCACACTTGAACGTCGCAAAGGCCTCCTAATCAAACCGGAACCCAAATTAGCCAATTTAGCCTCATTGGATCCCGGTATCAAAGCCGATGGTCTCCTGCTCGGAGATTCTCCTGTCAAGGATCTAAGTAAATTTGTTTCTACGTTTGCATCCATCGACAAGGCCCAGCAGTCGATCAAGAAGGTGTTTTCCCCATGTGTTTTTGGAAGGGCCAGCAGAGGCAGGAGTCGCTTTGCCAGCCGTTCCTCCCACAATCAAGGCTCCAGAGGTTCCTTCAATTCCAACAACAACTACCAAGAATTCAAGCCCAAGTTCTATCCACAAAGGGGAAGAGGTTTCTGTGGCCATGGCCAGAAAAACTACAGAAACAATTACCAACAAGGTAAGTCTTCCAGTTCCACCTCCTGTGGGGGGTTGTCTAAAGCTTTTTCTTCCAAAATGGCGGTCTCTGACTGCAGACCCTTGGGTCCTCAATTCCATCCAAGGCTATCTTATACAATTCTACGCTCCTCCTTTCCAGACAGTTTTTCCTCCTCCTCTTGCCTTCTCAAAAGAAATGACAAATCTCATCTCACTAGAGGTTCAGTCTCTGCTCCAAAAGTACGCTATCCAAGTGGTGCCCCTAGATCCTTCAGGTTTCCTAAGCTCCAACTTTCTAGTTCAAAAGAAAACCAAAAAGATGCGTCTGGTCATAAACCTCAAATGGTTCAACCAGTTTGTGGTCTATCGCCACTTCAAAATGGAGACCATCATTCATCTCAGAGATTCTCTTCGTTTGAACGAGTGGATGGTCAGAATAGATCTCCAGGACGCATATCTCACGGTTTCTATTCACCTTTCTCACAGGAAATTTCTTCAATTTCAATGGTTAGGAGTGTCTTACCATTTTTGTTCTCTCCCCTTCGGACTGTCTTCAGCCCCACGGTGTTTCACCAAGATCATGAAACCAGTAGGGATTTATTTGAGGTCCCTCGGTATCCGTTAGATCATTTATCTCGACGACATCCTATTGATGCATCCGGGCAGACTAACTCTGCTATCACACTTACGTATTACTCAGTCTCTTCTTTCTGACTTGGGTTTCCCTCTAAAGCCTGAAAAGTCTATGCTGGTTCCTTCCCAAAAAATCGATTTTCTAGGCTTTCTGGTCGACTCCTTCACTGGTTCCCTTCATCTTCCCCAAGCTAAGGTTTCCACAATAAAGTAAGAGATTTCCCAAGTTCTCAGAAACAACTCCATTTCTCTCAGATCTCTTGCAAGAGTTGTTGGCCCGCTTTCTGCTTCTATCCAGGCTATCTTTCCCGGTCCTCTCCGCTATCGGGCCCTTCAGCGCTTAAAAATTCGACATCTTCATCGAGGCCTGGCATATTCCGACCTCATTTCAAGAATCCCGATCGGAACTTCAGTGGTGGATAGACTATTTAGATGCCTGGAACGGCAGAACCATCTTCGCCTCAGTCCCAGATCTTAATTAGAGTCTGATGCAAGCTTGACAGGTTGGGGCGCCCGATGTGGCATGATTTCGACTGGAGGTACGTGGTCTCTAGAGGAGTCGAGATTGCACATAAACTGTTTAGAGATGCTTGCAGGCTCCTTTGCGATCAGAAGCCTTGCCAAAAACAAGGTGTGTTGTTCTATCCTTCTTCACATGGACAATATTTCTGCAGTGCGCTACATCAACCATCTCGGTGGCACAAAGTCCAAACCCCTGGCGGTGTTAGCAAAATGCCTATGGGAGTTTTGCCTCCTCAACAAGATCTCGCTCAAAGCAGAATACCTTCCAGGCAACCTCAATTCCATAGCAGACTGGCACTCTTGTTATCTACGAGACTCCAGCGACTGGAAGCTTCTTCCATCCGTTTTACACTCTCTCTTTCGAAAGTGGGGCCCTTTGCATATCGACCTCTTTGCTTCTCGTCTCAATTCTCAACTTCCACGGGTCTTCAGTTGGCGGCCGGATCCTTCGGCCCTTGTGACAGACACCTTTCTCCAGGACTGGTCTTCTCAGCTCCATTACGCATTACCTCCTTTTCTTATGATCAGCAGAGTGCTAGCTCAAGCATCTCGGCAACTAGCCTCCCTGATTCTAGTAGCTCCCTTCTGGCAATCCCAGGTATGGTTCCCATCTCTTCTGGAGATGGCGATGGATTTCCAGGTCCTCCTTACCTCTTTCAACAATCTTCTCTTGAATCCCTCGGGACTTCCTCACCCTCTGATTCTAGACAATTCTCTGACTCTGTCCGCTTGGAAGATCACAGGCCGATCCCATCTGACAATGTCATTTTGCAAGAAGCTTCTCTCTTCATCAGCAGGGCCTGGGCCCCAGGAACGACTAAAGCTTACAAGTCAGCTTGGTCTTTATGGGCAAGCTGGTGTCTGGGAAAAAGTGTTGATCCCTTTTCAGCACCTTTAACTTACATTGTCATTTTCTTGGCCTCCGAGGCCTGCTCAGGTAAGTCCTATAGGACAGTCAACCTCTGCCATTTCCCTCAATCATTCGCCGATTGATGGTAAACCAGTTGGTGAGAACACCCTTATTTGTCGCCTCCTCTAGGGTGTTAAATTTTCCAAACCGCCTTTAGCTAAATACTCAAGACTGTGGGATGTGAACTTGGTTCTTAAGCTTTTTGTCGATTGGCCGGACAATGCCGATCTTTCCTTAAAAATCCTTTCTGCTAAGCTTACCATGCTCTTATGTCTGGTTTCCATTAAACGTGTTTCCGACTTCAAAGTCATGGATGTGTCCTTGCTGGAGCGAGGTTTTCCCTAAGAACTGTATACCTCCTCCATTTCATCATTTTGAACTAACATGAAAAATTGATTAACATTAATAGTAATAATTGTTTGCTGTGTTTAATTAATCAACATTACTAATTAGAAAATACACGTGGGAAACGCATTTGCATGGCTTGATTGATACGTAAACTAATTTCGTACGCATACTAATGGCAGATACTTAGAATTTGCATGTTATATGTTACTTTTGTGATGTGATTTGTGAATCGTGCTTTAAATTGTGAGTATAAACTGCAATGCGTGTTGCTTTTGCTAGATAAATACACACACATAGAGGGGTTAGTGAGGGAATAACATTTTAATAGTCATTTCCATGTATTAATTACGTTTTATGTTTCTTTGCTTAAGTTGACCTTTCTGGAGTGGCCACAAAATGGCTGCCATCCCTATTCTGACGCCCCGACAAGACACAGAAGTGACTGAGTGAAGTGCGCCTGCGCTAAAAGATGAGCAACAATAACCTCGTCCTGACCCCAGGCAGACTGTATCCGTGAAGGACATCCTGGGAGGAGTGCCAAGCATCAAACAAAGGACTTACTTAAACTATGTACTGTTATAATTGATGACACTAAGGACACAACCCCGCATGGGAATCAACATGCCCTGAATGGACTAGAAACTGTTGCTAATTTACTCACAAATTGAGAGGCTGCATCTAATGCAACATTTAATGTATGAGAATCAGGAAGAATGATCCTGGTTTAACCAATTAAATTTGTTCTGAAAAATGTATTGAAACATTTTGTCGATAAAATTTACTATAAAAGTAGACTAGAGAGGGTAGGACATTATTCTATTCTATTCCATTGCGAGCCCACCTTCATTTTACCAGATTGCCCGACGTTAGTCTGACGGAGAGGACGGTGACACTGCTGGACAGCTGCTTACCAGAGACTCTGATGGACTGATCAGATGCCCTATTAACTTACGAACTGATTCTTTGATTTATGGGCATAGAGACGAAAGATCTGAATTTGACATAGAGGACGCCATTTAGCCAGATTCGGTAAATATGCAAACCAAAATATTGAATGCTATATGATTTCCTTATGCTATAATTAGATAAACATATTATTCATTTAAATAACTGTGTCGGGTTATTATTTGAAGTATTTCAATGTATATTGTTTAGAAGAATTAAGTGTTGCTATTCCCAGCAACTAGCTGATCCATGGCCAATAGTATGGGAGGAACTGCTAGGTTATAATGTATTGAGATCCTGGTGAGGTAGGGAGGTATAGGGAAACTTGTCGTCACTCATCAGGTGATTGGTGCACTCTTCATCCTATTTCCAGCGCATGGAATAAAGAAAGAAACTCCCCTCTCTCTCTCTCTCTCTCTCTCTCTCTCTCGGACCATTGATACTGAAAGTAGAATGAATGATTGGTGTTATGGGCCCCACCAGTGAATGAGTGAATGAAATGTGGTCCGGTCTGTAGCGAGGGGATTTGTGGTATTCAGCGCTGGAGCAGTTTTCTTGGTAGCAGAATGATGGTTAGCTATTGTTTTGGGTTTAGCGACGATTGCTTGTAAATAGCTTATTGATTATTGATTGGTATTGATTTATGTACTAACACTCTATGTTGAGTTGTGTCAAGTTATATGTTGTTTGCATGACTTCTGGGATGTAGGAAGTCGGAAGTTTAACAGTTCCGTAGTAGAGCAGAGGCAGATGCTGCTCTCAGGAAAGACGGGATTGTTATAGCCCTGTAGGCACACAGGGGAAACGTGTGACAAGTGAAGTTGCACGGCGCATTGTCTGGGTTCGATTCGGTGACATCGTCGTGTGTTGCCAATAGAGAAATTTTCTGTGTGGAAGAAGTGTGTATGATAGCGAAGGTTACCTGTGAAATTTTGGTCTTTAAGTATCAGGAAACCAATTGGCATACCGATAACGCTTATCACTGAAAAGGTAGCAGGTGTTCTCTGAGCTTGGTAGAAGGACAAAGTAGAGGGAAGCGCTGCATTGTTAACGAGTGTCATAATTCTGTAGTAAGACAGACTGTTCGCTGTTCTCGGGAAAGACTGGATTCTGAGTGTATGTACTACATATTCTTGTATAAACGAGTGTGAATGAAAAGGCATTTGGGTTGATTGCGAAACTCTAGGTTATTTCTAAAATACCAGAGAAACAATTGGCTAATGCTTGCTAGAAGGGTGAAGTAGAGGGATGTGCTACTTTATCAACGGAAGTAACTATTCCGTAGTAGGCCAATTGTAAGCGCTGCTCTCGGGACAGACGGAATTCTTGTGAGATAGGTCTTTTTGCTGTTCTTTGGTTAGCGATGCAGACAATGGAGATGTTTTAGTGTTGTTACTAATCGAATCATAAAAGTTACAGTAAAAGTTCACGGAGCGGTCTTGTAAAGGAGGGGTAGACGAAAGCAGAGCAGAGCGAGCTGCTGCAGCGGCTGCTGATGTCAGAACGACCACGCTGGGATTGGATAGTAGGTTAGAGACGTAAAACGCTCCGGATTGGTGCGTTCGTGTAAAGCCGCTCTAGGAGTGGAAGAAATACAGTGTGACGTAAACGCTCCCTGATTGGTGCGTTAGTGTGAGTCGCGCTGAGACTGGAGGATTGGGATAGTGACGTAGATACTCTGATTGGTGCGTTAGTAAGAGTCGCGCTGTGAGTGGACAGAATAGCGGTACTATTGTAAAAGGACTAAACAGGACACAGAAAATGAGAAAATGTTTTACCAACCACCAGAAAAGAAGAAATCGTGGTTTGGGAAAATTAAAAGATGGTTCAAGAAAGATAAAGTAGTTGACACTAGGGAAGGACAGTTACTTCTACCACTGAAAACCCCCGCATCTGCAATGATTGCGAAATATGGGTATCATACTTGTATTTGGTTAGACAATTGGGTAAAATACACCAAGGACGAAGGAGTCCTGGCGTTTCCAGAACATGGTTCCTTTAATTTGGCTGTTTTGAGAAACCTCCGAGACAAAATGATGAACTTAGAACCGAGACCTAGACCGACGCAGTTTGAGGCATTGACGGAATGGGAAGATGAAATGCATGAACGAGAGAAACAGAGAAGTGGTAGGGGTTACCGATATATGTTCGGTAGATCATACGGACATGAGACACGTGACGACAGGATGAAAAGGTGGCGGAATGCAAGTATGACTGATGGTCTGTATCCCGTGAGAATGATAGGAGAAAATGAAGGGAGAAAGTGTACTGAGAAAAGGCGGAATACGGATTCGAGTGGGTATGGGGTGAATGAATCAGAAGATGATGTTCTTGATGAAGTGTTTTACAAAAACCCACCACCGTATCGACCAGAACTAGAGGCATTGACACCAAGTGCCCCAATGAGAGAAACATTACGAATAATTAAAACAGAGACCATGTCACCAGAACTAGGGAAAAGTAACTCTGCAAGAGAGATAGAAAAACAGACAGGAAGTAGGGTAAATGATGAGAATTCAGTAGAACTGGCCAAAACGACCCTAGAATTAACCGAGAAAATAAGAGAATTGACCAAGAATCTAGAAGCTGTAACAGTTCCAGTAACGATAGGTCCAGTAATGCCCATATTTGAGAAACAGAAAGATACTGAACATTGTTTGACAGTGCCGTACAGAAGCCAAAATACAATTGAAAATACTGAACGGAGTAAAATTGACAATCCATGGAGACCGACAATGAATATGTTTGAACCGAATGTTTCAACTAATCTATTTGTAAATCAGATTTATGTTGAAAAGAGCACAATGTCAATGGAAACAGTATTAGAACCACAAAAGGCCCCAGAACAAAATAATGTAAACAATTCAGTGGGACCTTCGGTAGATGAGTTAAACGAATAGATCAGAGAGTTACAGAAAAAGGATCAAGAATTCCAGTCAATAGATGTGGCAAATTTACGAATGGTATTGGAAGAATTAATAGTAGGAACAGTAATAGTAATAGTAATCCAGAAGCATGGAAGATTGAGGAGACCGATTGCATATTACTCATCAATGCTTAACCCAGTAGCTGTAGGCTTACCTGGATGTCTGAAAGCAGTGGCTGCAACATGTCGAAGTTTGGAGCAGAGTGAAGGAATCGTGATGGGATATCCTTTGAAAGTGTTTGTACCTCATGATGTGGCGATTCTTTTAACAAGGAGTCGTACTCAGTATATGACACATAGTCGGCTGACTAAGTATGAGAAAGTCATATTAGGTGCAACGAATGTGAGCCTTGCAAGATGTGTGAATGTGAATCCAGCAATGTTGTTACCTGATGGTGAGAATGTGGAAGTAAGAGATGAAGCAGATCATGATTGTTTGGATGTGCTTGAGTATTGTACGAAACCACGACCAGACATTAGAGATGTACCTTTGGCAGAAAATGATTAAGCAATGTTTGTTGATGGGTCATGTTTGAGAACAGAAGAAGGAGTGCAGCATATGCAGTGTGTACGGTTTCCACAGTAATGGAAGCATCCTATTTGAAAGGAGTGAAATCTGCCCAAGTAGCAGAGTTAGTGCCTCTGACTCGAGCATGCAAAATTGAGAAATGTGTGAGAGTGACTGTGATAACTGACAGCCAGTATGGCTTCGGAGTTGTCCACGATTTTGGCCAGTTGTGGCTGCAAAGAGGTTTCCTAACCTCAAGTGGAACTCCTATAAAGAATGCTGAAGTGGTTGGAAAGTTGATTGAGGGGATACAGCTGCCTAAACAATTGGCTGTGGTGAAATGTGCTGCCCATAACCAAGGGGAGGATTATGTTACTGTCGGCAATCGTTATGCCAATGACATGGCACAGTACTGTGCTAGAAATCATCATTCAGTCAATCGGGCAAAGGAGAAAGAAATGACTTCCTATTCCTTAATGTTTACTAACGTTGTAGGGACATGGGAAGAAGTGGGGCAATTGCAGGAGGAAGCAGGAGATGAGGAAACAAGGCAGTGGGTAAAAGCAGGATGTGCACCAGGGGAAAAGGATCATGTGTGGGTCTATCGAGATGGAAGACCAGTCATGCCTGATAGCATGTTGTCTACCATGGCACGGATGTATCATGGCCAGGGACACATAGGGAGAGATGCTATGATCAGGTCGTTTAAGCAGACCTGGTACAACCCAAAATTCAGAATTATATCAGAGAGCCTATGTCAAAGATGTTTAATTTGTCAGCAGTACAATCCTGGGAGAAAGACAGTGGTGAGCCTGGGAACTATAGGCCGAGAAGGAGGGCCTTTTACCAGAATGCAAATAGATTTTATTGAGATGCCAACATGTAACAGATTGAGGTATGTTCTGGTCATAGTCTGCCTATTCTCCAGGTGGGTTGAAGCATACCCGACAAGGAGAAATGATGGATTGACAGTAGCAAAGCTGCTTTTGAGGGAATTCATCCCCAGGTTCGGGTTCCCAGTGACCCTTGAATCAGACAGAGGAGGGCACTTCTATAATGAGATTGTAAAATTGGTCAGTGAAGCATTGAATGTACAACAGAAACTGCACTGTGCCTACCGACCAGAGGCTTCTGGTGTGGTTGAGCAAATGAATGGTACAATCTCGAACAGAATTGGGAAAATGTGTTTAGCCACAGGAATGAAATGGCCTGATGTCTTGCCTCTAGTTTTGATGACCATACGTACAACCCCAGATAGAACTACAGGGCTAAGTCCTCATGAAATAATCATGGGACGTGCAATGAGGTATGCTTACCATACCAGTCAACAAGCTGATGACAATTTCTGATGACATGGTGTTGGAGTACTGTAAAGGCCTGGCTGACGCAGTTAATTCTGTGTTTCATCAAGTTGGAGCGGATGCCACCACCCTTGAAAAGTAGCAAGCCCATGATCTAAGCCCAGGAGATTGGGTGAAGATAAAGGTCCACAGAAGAAGAAACTGTTTGGTTCCCAGGTGGGGAAAACCAAGACAAGTCATTCTGACTACGACGACAGCTGTGAAGTGTGCTGGACTGAAAAAACTGGATCCATGCCAGCCATACTTTGAGAATACCAAATCCGGTGGATTGCAAGGAGAAAGAGTACTAAGACGAATCAGAGTCAAGTACTGAATCAGATCACGAAGAACCAAAAACACGTGAAGATCCTGAAAGGGGGGAAAACGAACCAAAGCAGATTCTGGTCCCCAGAAGTGTCTCTCTGAGAAGAAGATTGCAGATTTCTGACAGCTCAGATTCTGAAGACGAGCAGAGAAAGAAAGGTCCCAGCAAAGAACCTAAAAAGAAAGAAGGAAAAGACAAAGAAGAGGCAGTGAAAGAAAGAAAAAAAGAACAAATTCCAGATGAAAATTCAAGAGAAATTCCACCTGAACTAATAGATTTGAATGAGGAAGGGACAGTTACAGAGAGAGAGGGACAGATTGCGGAAGACCCCCGAGGAGGTGTAGGGAACTGCAACATCCAGCTAGGTGAAGGGACAAGTAGTCCGCAGGAAGATTGCGTGCCAGAGATCCGAGGAGGGAAAGAAGTAGGGAAATCAGAACAGGTGGTTGATAAAGAAACTGGTGAAAAAGAAAAGCAAGTTGGGACAGAATCAGAAGAGAGTGGGTACGAAATACCTGAAGGTCGAGTTCTGAGAAAGAGAGCTTGGAGAGAAGAAAAGAATGAAAAGAATGTCAAAGAAAGTAATTTGAGAAAAACAGTAAAACCAGAAGTTTGGCCGAACAAAGTTAAAAGACTAAGATATCGACTATCTCGAGTGAAATCACCAAGAGCTGAACAGGTGAATGAAGTCACGAGTCAGGAAAAATCAAAGGAGAAAGAAACAGTTGTAACAAAAGAATCCGGAAGAACAAGAAAACCTAACCAGAAGTATAAGTCGCCGGAATGGACGGATGTGGCCCTGCCTGAAGAATCCCAAGAGGCAGATAGTCAAGGAAATCCAGAGGAGGCTTTACTGAAAGTGGTTAAAGAAGAAGAAGAATCAGAAATGCTGAGAGTTCTCTTGTCCGACATTGGAGAAGAAGAAGTGGAGATTCAGGAAATTCTGTATCCTGATTGGGTGAAGGAGGCAAAGGACGATGAGATGCCAAACTGAATAATCAAAGAAGCTGTTGATGTGGAGAACAATAATAAAAGAGAAAAAGTAGAAAACTAGTAAACTAAGTAGAAGCTTAGAAGCTTTGGGGTAGAAACTGGTCACCAAGTAGAAGAGGCTAAGTCAAAAGACAGAGTCTATTTTAGAAAATGGCTAACACAGATGGTAGTAAAAGTAGATGTACATTCATGAAAAGATGGTGTAAAACATGTTGCTGTTGTACAGGATTATTAATGCTTTTATGGAGCATCCTAGCTCTTGTAATTTCATTTAAAGTCACAATAGATACAATAGAAGGAAATGGTCAAAACAAAACTAATATAGGTAAACTTTCAAAGGTAATACCGACTGTAGAAACAAACATTCATTTGCATAAAGATAGGTCTATTAACGATTTTTCTAAAAATGTATTTTCAAAATTATTGTATGAATATGTAAAGACTATGGATGTAAGGGACTGCTACGTCTGCATGCAGTTACCTGCTTCTGTGGCAGAGGGAGTGACTTATCATCATCTTCCAGCTACTTATGGAATAACATGTAGTGTAATAGCTTGTTTGTATTATGAGATTGGGAAATTAGAGTATTATTTTTCAGATGTAGATAACATTTTTGCATTAGTGCCTGCTAATAATAAGTTGAATAAGATAAGACCTGCAAAGGTTTTAGGTCAATTTTTCCTAGAGACTAGTGAACTAACATTAGAAGCTGTGTTTAAATATAATTTGACATGCAGTTTGCAGAAAGAAGAAAATACATTTTTGAATATGGTTGAGGAAAGAAGGCATAAGATGCACAAAAATGCATCAGAAGGAAAGGTTGAGAAAACAGCTTGGGACATAGAAATGGAGAAACACTTGACAAAAGGAGAGTCAACACCAACAATAGCTTTAGATAGGCCTCAGAAAGGAAAACTTTGTATAAGAAGGAATCAAACTGCATATGATAACTTGTTTTTAGGAAATAGTGAGTGCCATGATACATACCGAATCATGGGTGGATGGGGATTCAAAGGTGGAAGAGATCCAGTATTTCCTGGAATATATTTTATCTGTGGGAACAGGGCATATTATTGTTTGCCAGACCATTGGTATGGCACATGTTATGTAGGCCTGGTATTTCCAAAAATCTTTCACATGGACAGAGAAGAAGGTGTAAATAGTTTAAATAGTCATTTAGCGCGAAGAAAGAGAGAATCTTGGGCAGAAATTGTGGGTGACATCTTTTGTGCATTGATACTGGCAGTGGGAATAACTCTGAATGCAAATAAAATTAGAAGATTATCTACAGTAGTGGATCGCTTGTCAACAAGCACTGCTCATGGATTCTTATTGGTTAATACTGAAATGGTTGCCATGCGTGCTATGGTGATGCAAAATCGACTTGTCCTTGACATTCTTTTGGCAAAAGAGGGTGGAGTCTGTGGAATGCTGAAAGTTCAACATTGTTGCACTTACATTCCAGACGAAAGTAAAGATCTAAAAGTTTACATTAAAAATATTACTGAATTGCACGATGAACTTGTACCACTGGAGGTTGAAGATGTATGGACAAGAATGGGAAAGAAAATAGCTGCTATTAAAAATGTCTTAGTTAAAATAGGTAGCACTGTTATAGGTAAAATTCTATTTCCATTAAGATGTGTGATAGTTGCAGTTTTAGTGATAAAATTAGGATGTATGTGTTGCAGGAAAAAGAAAACAAATAATAAAAAGAGATAAACTTAAGAGAAAAGGGAAAGATCCAGAAAATGATTTTGAAGAGATATCCTTAGATGAGTGGAAAGACAAAATGTATGAGAAGGTAAAAAGAGACGAATATGAAGAAACTGAATTTTAAGCTATGAGTAAGAAGTCATTTCAAGTTTCCGTAAAAGAATACTAAATTTGGGTGTTTTGTGGTGATAAAACCACCAAAGGGGGGATTGCTGGAGCGAGGTTTTCCCTAAGAACTGTATACCTCCTCCATTTCATCATTTTGAACTAACATGAATAATTGATTAACATTAATAGTAATAATTGTTTGCCGTGTTTAATTAATCAACATTACTAATTAGAAAATACACGTGGGAAACGCATTTGCATGGCTTGATTGATACGTAAACTAATTTTGTACGCATACTAATGGCAGATACTTAGAATTTGCATGTTTTATGTTGCTTTTGTGATGTGATTTGTGAATCGTGCTTTAAATTGTGAGTATAAACTGCAATGCGTGTTGCTTTTGCTAGATAAATACACACACATAGAGGGGTTAGTGAGGGGATAACATTTTAATAGTCATTTCCATGTATTAATTACGTTTTATGTTTCTTTGCTTAAGTTGACCTTTCTGGAGTGGCCACAAAATGGCTGCCATCCCTATTCTGACACCCCGTCAAGACACAGAAGTCACTGAGTGAAGTGCGCCCGCGCTAAAAGATGAGCAACAATAACCTCGTCCTGACCCCAGGCAGACTGTATCCGTGAAGGACATCCTGGGAGGAGTGCCAAGCATCAAACAAAGGACTTACTTAAACTATGAACTGTTATAATTGATGACACTAAGGACACAACCCTGCATGGGAATCAACATGCCCTGAATAGACTAGAAACTGTTGCTAATTTACTCACAAATTGAGAGGCTGCATCTAATGCAACATTTAATGTATGAGAATCAGGAAGAATGATCCTGGTTTAACCAATTAAATTTGTTCTGAAACATGTATTGAAACATTTTGTCGATAAAATTTACTATAAAAGTAGACTAGAGAGGGTAGGACATTATTCTATTCTATTCCATTGCGAGCCCACCTTCATTTTACCAGATTGCCCGACGTTATGCTGACGGAGAGGACGATGACACTGCTGGACAGCTGCTTACCAGAGACTCTGATGGACTGATCAGATGCCCTATTAACTTACGAACTGATTCTTTGATTTATGGGCATAGAGATGAAAGATCTGAATTTGACATAGAGGACGCCATTTAGCCAGATTAGGTAAATATGCAAACCAAAATATTGAATGCTATATGATTTCCTTATGCTATAATTAGATAAACATATTATTCATTTAAAGAACTGTGTCGGGTTATTATTTGAAGTATTTCAATGTATATTGTTTAGAAGAATTAAGGGTTGCTATTCCCAGCAACTAGCTGATCCATGGCCAATAATATGGGAGGAACTGCTAGGTTATAATGTATTGAGATCCTGGTGAGGTAGGGAGGTATAGGGAAACTTGTTGTTACTCATCAGGTGATTGGTGCACTCTTCCTCCCATTTCCAGCGCATGGAATACCGAAAGAAACTCCCCTCTCTCTCTCTCTCTCTCTCTCTCTCGGACCATTGATACTGAAAGTAGAATGAATGATTGGTGTTATGGGCCCCACCAGTGAATGAGTGAATGAAATGTGGTCCGTTCTGTAGCGAGGGGATTTGTGGTATTCAGCGCTGGAGCATCCTCTCATCAATTCACTCCTTCTGGTGTATTATTTCATATTAATAGACGTACAAAATCTAATTTGAATTCTGTTTTTTATCCTTACTTTCCTGACCAACCTAAATTGTGTGTAGGTCTATGCCTCAAAGTTTACGAACAACGTACTTTTGATCTCAGAACTTCCTCCCATTCCCAACTCCTTATTTCTTTTCGTAAACCTCACAACCCTGTCTCTTCTGCTACCCTTGCCCGCTGGGTTCGTTGGGTCATGTCACTTGCTGGCATTGACGTTTCTGTCTTTGGGGCCCATTCTGCCAGGGGAGCCATGGCTTCCAAAGCCTTTTGGGCTGGCTCCCGGTTGGAGGACATTCTGAGATCAGCGGATTGGTCTAATGATAAAGTTTTTCGTATTTTTTATTGTAAACCCGTGATTTCTGCTGTGTCTTCTGTTATTAATATGCTTTGAACAAGAATAATATGAGCCTCCGGTCTTGCCATAAAATAAAGATTTTCCTAACAAGTTATGACGGAAAGTCTTTATGTTATTAAAGACACGGAGGCGAGTATTATCCCACCTCAACACTTCTAACTTGTGTTTGTTTCCCTCCCTACAGGGACTCCAGCCTTACCACCGGCTTCCTCATGATATTCCACGGTGTCCTCGCGGAATGATGCTCCTCTGCTTGGTGTGTTTCCTCTGGTTCTACGGATCCTGTTGCTGATGACATCACCAGGACCTCTCTGATGGACTTTGGTCAAGATTTGTTTGCTTGGACTTTGGCTTTATGCATTGCTTTTGCTATTATTCCTCTCATCATGAACTTTTCTTAACTTGCTCGCCCAAGAAAAGAGGGCTGTTCGCAGTCTGACACTTCATTATATCCTAGACTGTCTGTTCATTGGCTGACACTGTTGATTCTTTTGTTGCCCATTGGCCAGTTTCTCGCTGGCCTGCTGGGAACTGTAGTTTGTGTTTGTTATCTTGGCTGCTCTTCATATAAAGCAAGATTAAAAATTTGCAAACATTCGTGACAAGAATTTTCAATTCTATTAAGGACAAGGAGGCGAGGATTATGCTTTCTCATTTCTTTATTAGAAATGCCCAGCAGCCAATCAGAACCGTTTATGAAACGAAAAAACTACAGTACCCATGAGTACCCGGGTACCACGTGACCAACCATAGAGTCTCTCATATAAAAGGTACAACAGGAGAAAGTACGTCCTCTTTCTTTGGTGAGGAGCAGTTCACAGGAAAAAACATGAAATCCAATGGAAAATGAAGCATGCCAGGAAACAAAGTCCATCAGCCACAGTCGGTGATCATCCTGACGCTAGAAACAAAGCAAACGCCGAACAGAGGAAGGCAACAGATGATCCAAGCGGAGTAAGCAGGATAAACAGTAGAATCACTATTTCGGGTCAGAACCTGAAAAGAAAGTACAGCCGTAATACTCATCCAATAAAGAGAGTGAAGGCAATAAAAGGGAAGGGTAAACAGAGAGAAAATCAATGCATTGCTATAAATCAAATGCAACTGTGACAATGATAAACATGAGAATCAAACATAACTTTGGGTGGGATAATCCTCGCCTCCTTGTCCTTAATAGAATTGAAAATTCTTGTCACGAATGTTTGCAAATTTTTAATTCTATGTCAGGACAGGAGGCTCCGATTATGCTTGTTCAAAGCTGATCCACCACTACAGAAGCAATATGTTCGATAGGCTTGTAATAAAAGGTCTTGAACATAGAGTCAGAAGACCAATCTGCGGTTTTCATGATGTCCAGTAATGAAACACCCATCGAGAACGCTTTAGAGGCCATGGCCCCGCGAGCCGAGTGAGCACCAAAAATGGAAACATCAATTCCAGCCTCAGACAAGAGCCATCTAACCCAGCGAGCTAATGTAGCAGGAGTAACAGGACGAAAAGGTTTTTGCAAGGCAATAAGAAGTTGACCCTGTGTATCAGAACGTAAAGGGGCAGTACATACCTCGTAATCCTTGACACATTGAACAACGCAAAGGTTGGGGTGATGAGGAAAGGAAGGATAAGTAACCGAAGAGGTAGCAGTCTTGGTGCGTTTAGAGATTAGAAAAGTGACACCCTCAGGTGTAAATCTGCGACCTGCCAAGTCTAACGCCCGCACGTCAGACACTCGTTTGCAAGAAACGAGACATAACAGCATAGTCAATTTAGCAGAGAGTTGCTTGCGAGAAAGTAAAGAATTAGAAGGCCAAGCCTCCAAAAATCTCAAAACAATGGAGACATCCCAAAGCGAGACATATTTAGGGCACGGAGGATTCGCTAAACGAATGCCCTTAAGCAATTTGGAAATTAAGGGATGTTCACCCGCCGGTTTACCATTAATGGGAACATGGGCGGCAGAGATGGCGGAACGGAAGTTGTTGACCGTACGATAAGCCAAACCAGAAGAAGCGAGAGAAGCTAGAAAATTAATAATCAGAGCCACATCTGCTGAAGCGGGATCAACTTCCCGCTGAACACACCAGTCACACCAACGTTTCCATGAGGCTCTATATCTTTTGTGAGTACTGGGAGACCAGGCGTCACTGATGAATTTGGAAGCGTCGCATGAAAGGCCTGGGAGCGACCAGCGATCCCCGAAACTCGGCACGCCAACAGTAGGAGATTGCCGGATAGAACCAGGGGATGCGGATCGCCTAGGGGATCCAGCAACAGATTCCACCTCTGGGGAAGAAGGAACGGAACCGCACAACACATCTCCAGAAGGTCTGGGAACCATGGTTGAGCTCTCCACAGCGGAACAATGAGAATTAGCTCCGTTTGAAAACGTTTCGAGTAGGCCAGAACCCTGGGAATCAACATGAACGGGGGAAAGGCGTAACACAGAGTGGACGGCCAAGTCTGAAGAAATGCATCTGTGGCCAGGGCTTTCGGATCCGGCCTCCAGCTGAAGAATAGAGGGAGTTGAGTATTTAGGCGAGACGCAAACAGATCCAGGTGACATTGACCCCAAGTCCGACGGAGAATGCGGAAAATGCGCGGGTGAAGGCGCCAATCGCTGAAGTCGCGAAGATGGCGAGAGTTCCAGTCCGCAATCTGATTGCGGCAACCGGGAAGATATTCGGCAATAACTGTGATCTTCTGTTGAAGACAGAAGTGCCAAAAATCCTTGGCGATCTCCGCCAAAATCTTGGATCGTGTTCCCCCCAACTTGTTGACATACCAGACCGCTGAAACGTTGTCCATGCGGAGAAGAATACAACAATTGGTCTGATGAGGGGAGAAGCACCGAATCGCAAAAGACCCCGCTAGAAGTTCTAGGCAATTGATGTGAAGAGAGAGTTCCTGGGGGGACCAGCGACCCCCGGTGGAGATGGGACTGCACCGGGCTCCCCAACCCCAAAGACTGGCATCGGATTCTATCACCAGATCCGGAGCGGAGCCGAACAGGGCTCGTCCATTCCAGGCCTCCATGTGGTCCAACCACCATTGCATCTCGCTCTTCGCATCCTCGGAAAGAGGAATCAGATCTGAATAGCGAAGACCTTTTTGGAGATGACGAATCTTCAATCTCTGAAGTGCTCTGTAATGCAGCGGACCTGGGAATATCGCCTGAATGGAGGACGCCAGTAGACCGACTACACGTGCTAACGACCTCAACGACACAATCTGTCTGGAAAGAACAGACCTCAATTCTCTCTTGATGTACCGAATCTTTTGGTATGGTAGTAATAGTTGACAGGATAGGGAATTCACTTGAAAACCCAGAAATTCGATTACTTGAGTAGGATTCAAGATAGACTTCTGCGGATTGACTAGGAAACCCAGGGATTGCAAAAGGTCGATAGACCATTCCAGGTGTGTTAATACTGTGAGGGGTTTGTCCGCCATGAGAAGAATGTCGTCGAGATAGATTATCAGGCGGACACCCCGAGCACGCAGACATTCCACTACGGGCCTCAGAAGTTTCGTGAAGCACCAGGGTGCTGACGAGAGGCCGAATGGGAGAACCGTGTATTCGTACCAAATCCCCTGCCAACTGAATTGAAGAAAACGACGATGAGGCTCGTAAATGGGAATGGAAAGATAGGCATCCTTGAGGTCGAGCCGAACCATCCAGTCCCCCTCGCGAAGAAGATCGCGCAAAAGATGGATCCCTTCCATTTTGAAGTGTCTGTAAACTACACTTCCGTTGAAATCCTTCAAGTTGAGGACCAGACGATTGCCACCCCCTTTTTTCTGAACCAAGAAAACATTGCTGATGAACCCGTGAGGGTGGGGGACAGTTGACCTGATTGCCCCTTTGGCGAGAAGGGATTCTATCTCTGCCGAAATAAACTTTTGGTCCTGAAGGGAAAAATGGAGAGGAGTTGGGGGGAGGGATTGATGTTGGGTCTGATAGAATTCTATTTTGAAACCTTGAACAGTTTGCAGAACCCAAGCATCGTTGGAGATTTGACGCCAGTTCTGGAGAAAAAAACGTATTCTGCCCCCCAGAACCACCTCGGAAAAAGAAATCAAACTCACCTGAGGTATTAGAGTCTTGGTAAGCACCTTGGTTGCCACCGGAACGGCCTTTCCGGAATTGACCTCTCCCTTTTCGGGAAGGATAGAAATTCGAGCGGGAGTTGTAGCCGGAGTCCTGACCTCCGCCTCTCTGGGACTGATAACCTCTCTGGGAGGGGTTATTGGAGCCACGGCCGAACGAGCGTCCCCTATGTCGTCCGGCCCTGGCAAAAACCGGACGAAGTGCACGCTTGATGGAAGCTTGCGCCTTATCCAAACCGCTGAAGGTTGCAACAAATTTAGTGAGTTCCTTAAGGAACGGTTGGCCGAATAACAGACCTTGAGCCACCGGACCAGACTCGGAAGTAGAGAGTTCCGCCAATTTGGGATCAATCTTTAGAAGAATAGAGCGGCGGCGCTCACTTGAAATGGCACAATTTGCGTTGCCCAACTGGCAAATAGCCCTCTGAGCCCATTCTATGAGTTCATCTGGATCCACAAGGGATTCTGCTTCCTTGGCCTGAAATCCGAGATCTAGGATCTTGGTGAGGGGTCCCATTAAATCCAACATTTTATCTTGACAGGACCGCCAAGATCTGTCCAGACCCTTTTTAGGATCCTTAGCAAATTTTTTCAGATAGGAAAGCATTGTGGGGTCAATTTCAGGAGTGTCTGCCAGGTGATCTGCAAGATCCGGGCGAGGGCACTCGGAGCGGAGGCGAGCCCTAACATCCTTTTCAAAAGGTTGACGGATGTGCGCCTGGACATATTCAGCTACCGCAGGAGAAGGAAGCCATGAAGATGAATGGGGGTGATATATCTCCGAAGGTTCAAAGGTTAGGACTTGCGGGTGAGTAGGAGCGTCTACGTAATGCTCCTTGCGAGCCTTCTTGCGTGGTGGAGGGACATCCTGGTCAGAAGAGGAAGAAGGAGGACCGTCAGTGTCAGTATGACAGCCTGCCGAGGTAGAAGCGCCTACCAAAGGAATAGAGGAAGCCTTTTCTGAGGCTAGAGATTTAGCCAAACGTTTAAAATCCGCCCTATGTGGATTTATTGGTGATTTGGAAGAACGAGAAGAAGGCAACCAACCTTGCTGCTTGGCATATTGCGTCAAATGACGCTTCAGCGGATTAATAGCGTGGACCAGGGCTTTGTTAACGGAGTGCTGAACTCCTTGGTCCAATGCTTCTACTAAATCCTGCTCAAGGAAACTTGAGCTTTCATCCTCAAAGGAGTAATCATCCTCATCAAAATAATCCTCCATTTTACTTAGCTTCACTGGAAAAGTGAAAGTAATGCCCACAAAATGACACTTTAATGTCAATAAATATTACAATGCCAAAGGCACAATTCAGGGGGAGTGAAAAACCCCACAGCAAGCCAGTTAAAGGACAGAAAAAAAGCTGACCAAAAAATAAATAAATTAATTAATTGTGGAGGGAGGGCTTGCTGAGTCACTCTAGGCAGAGCCTATGCGTAATTGTACAGCCCTAGGCCTTTAAACAGCAAAGGGCGTCGATGGGGCTGAAGAGAAGCTGAGGCAGTGGGCAGCGGTGTGAAGAACAACCGATTCTTGAGCTCCGTGTGAGAACACGCTTTGTAAACAAAGAAAATGGCCGCCGCGCATGCGCGGAAACGGCCGCCTCAGATTCGAAATAAACAGAGAAGCACGAGCGCTAGCGCGAGCTTCTCAGCCCCTGTACTCCCACTCCACTAAACTCGGACACCGACGCTCGAGCGAGCGTCACGCCCTAGGGAGGTGAGACCACGCTCCCTGCATGTGCGCCGCGCGAAGCGGAGCAGAAAAAATAAATGAACCGCGTGAGACAGCGCGCAACAATGTATCAGTAATAAAGTACAAATTGCAAGCAAGCGCGTCCCAACAGTAGTGCACAGACAATAATGCAACAATGTAACATGAGTAAGAAGAAAAAGGCACTTAACTGGCTGCGGAGCAGCAAAGAAAGAGGCCGTACTTTCTCCTGTTGTACCTTTTATATGAGAGACTCTATGGTTGGTCACGTGGTACCCGGGTACTCATGGGTACTGTAGTTTTTTCGTTTCATAAACGGTTCTGATTGGCTGCTGGGCATTTCTAATAAAGAAATGAGAAAGCATAATCGGAGCCTCCTGTCCTGACATAGAATTAGAAAAGCATAGTACTAGCCTCCGTGTCTTTAATAAAATTAAGACTTTCCACCATAACTTATTAGGGAAATCTACATTGCATTTTGAAGTTAGTCTATTTTACATATTACAAAATGTAGCTTGCCAATCAAGCCCACAGAATTCAATGCTTCAAGGTAGCTGGCTACTCACTCATTTAGGAGGCAAGAAAGTTTACATTTTTCTAATTAAAAGGTTTGTAAATCGAGGCATCACACCCTCGATACAGAATTATGTCAGCGGTTCTTTAAATAAACAGCAATGATTTGGAAACCTTTATTCTAGTGTAGTAATTATATAAATAACATTCCTCTTTAAAGATGGCCGCCAAGGTTGTTCCCCGCTAAGATGGCTAAATTGGCTGACTCCTTTTGTCCGTCTTCAATCTCTACGAATAGCCCAGCCTAAGAAAAAGAAGCAGCCAATCACCGGCCTCGCCTGCAAATACCAACAAATGTTCGCGTGGGTGCGCTGCAGCAGGAAGTGTTCCCGCAAGTGCTGAGCTAGTTCCTGGGTGCGGACTGAGTTCAGGCCCATCAGAGACGCACTGACCATCTTGAAGAGAGTTTGCCCTGTGGATAAGCAGACAACTTGTGAGGAGTGCTTGATCCTCCAATAGAGTTTGCCCCCCAAAAGCACTGAACCATGGTCATATTTCCCCCACTGTGGATGGGGTGAGGCTGCATTGGGTGCGCCAGGACTGGCAGGACCGGGTCATGTCCCGCGGTTAACGCTGCTGTGCGGAGGAGGTCTGGGCGGCCTGCAAGGTACAGCGGCCTCGGCGCCCTCCCCAGCCCGGCAGTGCTGGCATAGGATGACCGGCGGCAGGCACTGCACAGGGGGTGGGGAGGAGCCGGCTCGGGAGCTCTTCGAGGCTTGTCGCACGGGGGACCTCGAGAGAGTCCAGAGGCTTCTGGGGACCGATAATGTAAACAGCCGGGACACTGCAGGACGCCGTTCCAGTCCACTGCATTTCGCGGCAGGTGAGGGATCTTGTATGCATGTGGGCGTTTGAATTTTAGGGCGAACTGTGTCCTTCATCCTTGTCAACTGTTTTCATCAGCTGATAAAAGGGTCGCTTAAAATCAGAGGGCACAGCACACGAAATCTTTAACCGTTCAGTACATGCCTGCATTCATTCAGTTCCTATTTTTGGCATCGGTTCTACCCAAGGCATAGCATGCTACCACCTCTATACACTTACCCCAGGGCATGTCATCCACAACTCTATTGTTTTTATGGTTATTTGCGGTACATTCTAGTAGCTTCCCGTCCGCTGTTCTGTGTTTTACTTCATCCGCTAATGGACGTGTTTTGCTTCGACCATAGTCTCGTACATTAGATACCACCAAGGTTTGCCCTTTTACAATGTTTTATATTGTTTCAGGCCCTTTTCAATGTTTTATATTGTTTCAGGTCTTTTTCATGTTTCCCTGTTTTTTTAGGTCTCGCCTAGGCAGCGCGCATGCGCTGCTCTAGGAGGTGACCTTTAGAAAATGGTCAGCTCTTTCAAGCACTCGTGCTTGTGCTGGCATCCACCTTGCGGGAGCGAGCAGCGGCGCGCGTGCTAATTGAAAACAGATGGCACGAGTGAGCAGTAGCGCCATCTGTTTTCAATTATCATGCACGCGCCTCGCGTTAATTGTAAACAGATGGCGATCGAGCTTTCACTTTTGCGGTCCCGCTTGCAGTGGCGTTCTTGAAATGTCCACTTTCCTGTCTTGTCCTGAGCTCCCGGACCAGTATGCTCCGAGGTGCTCCTGGCGGTCGTGCTTTCACTTTTGCGGCCCCGCTTGCAGTGGCGTGCTTGAAATGTCCACTTTCCTGCCTTGTCCTGAGCTTTCTGAACGGCATACTCCGAGGTGCTCCTGGCGGTCACGCTTTCACTTTTGTGGTCCCGCTTGCAGTGGTGTATTTGATCTGCCATTGAACCTCCAAGACACAGCTCGCCTGGCAGTCTTCTCCTCATGAATGGTCAGTATTGTAGGTGAGTTGTGCAGAATTTATTAAGCGCCAATGTGGCATTCGTGGTGTGAAGCAGACACAGTGGGAACATATTGTCTATTTTAAATGCATCTAGTTATTCATTTGTGAGTGTCTCGTAAGTGCTGCCTTGTCCCTTTCCTGCGCTTCACTCTTCCTCCTCCTCCTCTGTAGTTTTATCTCAGCAAAGGCTGGTGCCTCCGTCTATGCCCCTGCAGATATGTATATTGGATGTCTTGTCTAGAGTGGTGTTATGTTCCTCTTAAACCGTACTTGTGCAGCTCAAACCTGTCTGGGACCGTCTCTGTGGATACACCTGTCTCCCATCCCCATCTCTGCCAGTCTGTTCACTGTGTCTCTGCCTGTCGCCATCCTGTAAGAACTAAACACACACACTGTCCCCTCTTTTCTACGACACCCCCTCTACTAGTCTCCTGTCTCGTAGCACAAACAATGTAGCCATGGCAGATTGTCTCCTGCATGTACCATAATTCTCTCTCTCTCTCTCACATCCGTCGGTGCCTCAATACTCAGGCTGTCTGTCTAATTCTTATTCGCCGCCCCCCACCCCTCCTCCGCCGTCAGTGCCTTTTGTTTCTCATGCTATATGTCTAATGTTCTCTCTCTCTCCCTCTCTCCCCGTCCCACTCCAGCCCTATACACGTGCACCCACCCACCCACTTACATCCCACTCCGGCCATATACGCTTACATACATATACACACACTGACGCATGCGCACACCCATATAGGCCTGCAGACACTGTGGCACGAACAGGCTCCGGACTCGTACAAAGAATATACCCCTACATTCAGACACATAAAGACACAAATACGTGCACGCACTCAAACACACCTGCAACATATGTACACATATACACACAAAAACCCACATATCACACCGGTATGCTCACACATACAGTATATGCACACAAACATATACACACTAGGGCATTAAAACCTCCTTGGGAATGCATTCTGCCTATTACTTACAGTTGGCTTCATGTTTTGTAATTCACAGTTGCTTACTTTTTGTTTGCTGGCTTTATTTATTTTAGGCTGTCCAGCATCTAGCATCTTTGTCCCACCAATGGCGCATAGCCTGTTTATAATGTGCTGCATAACTAAACACTTATAAGGTCCCAAAGGCGAGACCTATTGGCAATGCCAGTGCTTGTCTTATTTAGCACAAGACAGTGCTAGCACCCAATGGCTTGCAGGTTGTGATTGTCTCCTTTTTGATTAGTGCGCGTTTATTTATGATGATACAGAATACAAACTTAAGGTAAATAGTGTAGCATGTTCTTTAGGTGCCATTAATTTTACCATGTTAGTATGTCACATTAACGTAAATAATATCTAGCTATCATTAACCACATGTTTTGTGCGCTCGGATTCAATTCACTTGTTATCTCCGTTCAGAGTTCATGCGAACAAACCCTGATATAAATAGTCAATTTTTTGCTACTCAGTCTGGTTCTCATTATAAGCGAGGTAAGAAAAGATTGGAACCTAATAATTAATTATAACTTTACTGTGTAACAAGTGATTTAGAACTTATAATCGGCCCACGTTTCTTGTTTTGATTGCGGGCCGTGGTTTAAGGTTTTAAATCATGTTTTCAGCTTCTTTTGATTTCACGAGCCAACTACTTTTTTCTGTGCCTTACTTTTGCGTCTGCTCAGGTTACAGAAGTTCAAATGTAACAAGGTGTTAGAAAAACCCCACTCCCACACCGGAAAGGGTGGTGGTAACGGGGTCTCTCCAGACATACACAGTGGTAGCTTGGCTCGAGTGGTCAGGGGTCAGGCACCGTGTTAAGCATACGTCATACCCACACAATAACCATGCGTGCATCCGTTCCAAAAACAACACTACACCTTAAAAAATTATGAAAATATCTCTGTGTTTATCTTCTTTTCTCTTAGTTGCTGATTAAATAAATAATAATACAATCACAGAACACAAGGCTTCTCCTTAAAAAGTGCAGGTCAAATAAATAGTAACACTTTACAGGTGCAATAAATAGGTTCAGGTCAAATAAATACTGTGAGGGAATAAATACTGTGCAGGAATAAGTTAGCTCAGGACAATAAATACATTACAGGAATAATTTAGATAAATACAATAAATACAGTACCCTCAATAAATAATACCAGCCAACAATGACATTTGTAAAATCAGATCACATTTAAAATACTATGGGCTGATTTGGCCCAGTCACAGCTTGTGGTTAGGTGGATGGCCTGAGGGTGTCTCACCTAGCTTGGGTAAGGCTGAGGCTAAAACTGAGGTAGATCAAGGGTAATCTAGGGATCTGGCTCTCCCAAACTACACAACCCCTCACACAGGTCACTGTATCAGTCTCAGTCCACCCCTGGCACTTCCAGGCTGGTTCTAACACCTCTTTATCCCTTAGGATGGTCTCTTAGAGCTCCACAGGGCCTTAGGCGCCCTCTATTCCACTTACTGCCCTTTTTATGAAGCTCCGACGCCGCTGGAGTCGAGTCGACGCCGTGAGGCGGCTCCGGTTCGATGTCGGCGGCCTCGGCGCAATGTCAGTTCTTGACTACGTCGATAGGCGGCTCCGGTTCGATGTTGGCGGCCTCGGCTCGATGTCGATCTCCGATTCGATGACGTCGGGCAGTCTTGGCTCGATGACGACTTCGAGCGGCTCCGGTTCGATGACGTCGGCTGGCCTTGGCTCGATGTCGACTTCCGTCGGCTCCGGAGTGCGATCTCCACTCCTGACCTCCGGTGCTCCTCTCCTCGGGTTCCGGCGACTCCGGAGTGCGACCTCCACTCCCGACCTCCGGCACGATTCTCTTCAGGTTCCGGCGACTCCGGAGTGCGATCTCCACTCCCGACCTCCGGCACGCTTCACCTCGGTCTCCGGCGACTCCGGAGGGCGGACTTCACTCCCCCGTCGACGCCGCTCACTTGACCTCAGGTGTCTTCCTCCTCGACCTCTGGTACTCTCCACGACCTCCGTCGGCGCCCTCTCTTGACCTCTGGCGGCTCCGGGTACGACGTCTACTTTCCAGTCAGCGCCGCTTCTCCACCTCGGGCTCCAGGTCTCAGGCTTCTCGACGTCGGACTCCAGGGAAACCAATAAACAGGTCAGATTCTTGCTTTTCTTTACTTCTAAGGCCTGTTCCTGCTGTCCAGGTCCTTAAGATGGTTTTTCTTGCTTTTTCCCATACAGGGCTCCAGGCTGGGCTCAGTCAGTAGGGACTAGTATCAAGGGTGGGTTTATGGACCCCACTCCAGGCACAAGTTTCCACCCCTGCTGCCTCACTCCTTCCTCCTTCAGGTTTCTGCTGCTCTCTCTTCACCAGTCAGGTGCCAACTGCCAGCTCCAACTGTCAACTCTGGCTTTAGCTTCCCAACATTCTAAACCGCCTCCAACTGTCACAGGGTTCCAGAATGTTGCAGAAGGTTCTAGTAGGTTCCAGTGGGTTCTTGCTGATGTCACAGGTGGCCACCATTTTGTGCTCCAGGCCCTCAGACAGAAGTTCCAGGGGTAGATAAAATGGCTCCCTGAATCTGCATCAATACGAAAAAGTCTGGTGGTTCCCAAAAAGGAAAAATACTAACAGGGTTTGAGGCAAAAGTGGGACAAAATAAATAATGATGAGGAGGGACTACCCAAAGGGCTGACAGGTCTAACACAAGGTAAGTTTTAGAGTAGGGAAGATTTGGGCATCTTTTATCCATGCTTTAGGATTTGTCCATCCCAGTCTCGCACGAGAGAGATTTTGTTTGTGAAATTAATGATTCCTATCCATATGTCAAATATTTGCATAAGAGACCAGATCTGTTCATTCTCCTGACTTCAGAACTGCCCAAAGTGTGTTCTACAATTTTTCACAGCCAGGATTGAGAACTACGTACTGTCTCTTCATGGTGGCACATTATATATGTGGCTCTATAGCATAGTGGAAAGGTTGTAAGATAACCATCTGATTGCCTGGTAAATTCAGCATGTCTTGCAATATTTCAAACCATAAAATTGACCCAAATGTGTATCCCTCATCGTAAATGCCTTGCAGGTTTGCCATTTGTCAAATTGGGACATGGTAAACTAAATGGATAATACATTTCCTCCTCCCACTCGCATGTGTACGCGGCATTTATATCTGCCTCTTCCAAGACATTCTGAAGGTAAACTGTTAAAGGCTCGACTGCAAAAAGAGGATAAAAAATGTTGAAAGGATGAAAACCATTTCAGCATCTTTGACCAGATACTGCATGGAGCTAATCAATCTGAAGGAGTCTGACTTCTCAGGATTATCTTTGAAAATTGTGTTTTCGATTCCCTCCATTCTAAAGAGCAAGAAATTCAAACATACGTTGGGTCACTGTGGTGGTCTGTATGTTTCTTTGTTGCCACTTTGCTGATTTTCTTTTCCCTTGTAAGCCCCTTTACTATGCAATTTTTTTTTCATTACTTTCTCCACTGTCTTCTGCAGGCACAGACTTCTATTTTTTCGTGCTCAGTGGTTCATACTTTGAACAGCACATGCTTCTCGATCCTCTCCTTTTACCCCAAAGCACTCATCTCCTTTGGTGCATAAATTAACATTGACATTTAATGACCAAGGGATATGTTGACGTGCAATATGAGTTATCTTGTAGCCTACCTGAGCAGAATGAATACATACTACTGTTCGGAAGGGGATGCGTGCTCTGCTGTGGCAAATTTATGTTTCTGATGCTCTTTATCTTATGACTTTCTCAAGCACTAGTGCGAGCAGGTTCTAAATACCCAAAGGCTAGAGTCAATGTTCAGTCTGAAGCATGCAGTATAAAAACACTCATCTTAATGTCTAGGAGTACTGGACAATCTTTTAGAACTATCGTTTTCTCGTGCCCTTTTATCAGTGGTAGCTTGTGTCATTTGAAAGGGGTGGGCCGTAAAAGTTGAGTACAAGCGTTGTGTCACAAGCATAACCATGACACACTATCAAATGATTCCCAGCAACACCATTAACTAATTGCATGATACTCTAATAACCAGTTTTTCAGGGCATTATTTGCATATTCCGTGAGACAATATTATCAAGTTTTCTAAGACACTATCACCCAATTTCTTGAGACGCTTTTAACCAATTCTATTAGGATCTATTAACCAGTTCCGTGAGGCAATGTTAACCAATTTCTTGAGACCCTATTCACCATCTCCATGTAGTACTATTAGCTAGTTCCCTAGAACACTATTAATAAGTTCCTTGAGAATCACTATTATGCAGTATTATCTATTAACCAGTTCCCTGCGACACTATTAACCTGTATCTAGAGGTACTATTAATCAAGTATGTGGCACAAAATATGCCAGTCTGTTAACTAGTTCAGACTCTATTAACCAGTTTCCTAAGACACGGTTAATTCTCTCAAAACACAATTGAAAAGCTGTTAACCAGTTCCCTGCGAGCTGTTATCCAGCTTTATGGGACACCATTAACTAGATTCACAAGGTACAATTAATCAGCAAAACGAGACTTCATTAACCAGTTCAGTGATACACTTTTAACTGGTTCCCTGAGAGACTATTAACCATCTCCATGACACACTATTGAACAAGTCTGTGACACAGATTTTTTTTTAATGTTATTTTTTATTTTGTATGTTTTATAAAGCGCTAGCTAGACCCGAGGGCATGAGAGCGCTTTACATGATCATAAAGAACATAGTATAATTAAGTTGCTTACCATGTGATGCAAGACATATTAGATTCTATAACACATATACAAAGAATAATCATCTCTATAAGATATTAACCAGCTCCATGAGATACTATTAACAAGCTCTGAGATAGTGTTCGCCAGTTCCATGATGCGACTGAAATCAACCAAACTGATTTGAAATTCTAATATATTGGTTGCAAATGTCTTTTGGAAGGGTCCAATTGCAGGGCATGGTGTTTTTACAACTTGCTATATATGTCCGTAAGAAAAACAATGGAATGCCAATAGGTACTTATGTCTGGTTCCTAGATGCAAATGGGCTGTTTTTCCATATCCGTTATTAAAATTTCCAAAATTCCATCTATGCTACCAAGTAGATCATACTAATGGAAACCCTGTGTAACTCGAATTTCCTCCAAGGATCTCTACCCTATGCTCCGAGATTAGGTGTGGATAATATAAATGTAACAAAATAGCATAGCCTTTAGGTGAGTAACTCTCCAAGCTTCAATGGATAGGGACAAAGGTGACTTTGGCACCCTAAGCAAAACACAGAGCAGACAGGCCGAGAGTGACTGTTGCTGTAAGGCAGTCAGGTGACTGTATGCCTAGAGAGAGTCAGAGCCTATGTGAGACAGGCAGAGACTGCTGAGACAGGCAGATGACTGCACTCCTGGAGAAAGACGCACACTGTGACCAGCAAGAGACAGGTCGGGAATGACTCAGCTTTGTGACAGGCAGGTGACTGCACTCGTGGAGGTGGACACACTGAGACAAGAAAGAAACAGGCACTGTCTATGTGAAACAGGCAGAGACTGCTGAGACAGGCAGGTTGCCGCACTCTTGGAGGCGGACACACTGTAATAGTTGACATGTTAGTCATCGCGCGATGCTTATGAAATGTTGCAATGTTATTTGTATTCCTTTAAATGTGTGGCTCGTGCATTGAGCGTCCACCGGGTTATGATTCGAAGACAACAGATCAGTTGCCGTTCGTTCATTTACCTGGGAGGACGCTCCGTGTGTTGGGTGGAGTCATTTCCCAATAAACTCGATCAATACTTCTCCTGGTTTATGCCTAATTCTTCAGCTGGCAATGAGCGACTCCACTCACATACCCATGCACAAGAAGGGCTTCAAGAATTTCATCGACGTACCTGATGCTACCCTCACCAACGTCTGGAACGGAGATTCACAAGCTTTACGGTGGATCAAGTTCCCTGATCACCTTCGATCATCCAAGGGTGAGATAATTGCGAGGTACGTGACTTCTTATTTCGTCTGAATGGAGCACCCAGCTGGCCCGTGCTCTCTCTCCTCACTGCAATCTCCGCCTCGAGCGCTCCCATCGTCCCTCAGCGCATCAACGTCCTCAAGTGACGCGACGCCATCTTTGAATGGAACGTTCTCACTAAATCTACGGCGATTCAAGCAGCGAGTTTAAATCCACAGGTCGGATTAATCAGAGTCAGATTTACTTTCAGCGACGCGCACGCTACATTTCACTTGGCATTATTCAAGCTTGTCCCTAATAAGTAAAAAAAAAAAAAAGACCAGCACATCTAAGAAGCTAACAGCACGTCAAGCTTTATTTCAGCGATGTGCACGCTGTAACTAAATACTTTATACACCTTTTTCTGCATTTTATGCCAACACCATCAGTCTATACAGTGATTTACATTTTGATACAGCCATTCATCTACCAAGTTCAGATGGATACATTTTACAATTCAATTTACTCTGTCATAATTTATCTTCTGTGATTCACACACTCTTATTAATAAGATCTGTAAGCCATTATTAATTTCACTGTTATTATTGCTGTTATGGTTGATATTATTGCTTGTGATTTATTATGGCTTATGTACAACAAATAACACAACCTCCCCCATTCCTGAGTAAACCAGGTAGTCCACCGATTATTTGCTCTGAATGGTACAGACTATTCGAAAATCGTTTAGTAGCCATCGATGCTGTAGATTATACATCTGCTCGCAAATTTGCTTTGCTGTTCGGATGCCTTGGTCAAGCTTCCCAAAGGATTTTCGATAGTATTGTACCTGTTCCACCTCCTGCATCTAATTCCGGCGACAGTCAATGGAACGTTTATTTGGAAGCTGTTGCTCGCCTTATAAAACTGTTTTCTGGTGAACCAAATATTATGCTGGAGCGACATAAATTTTACAAAAGGAAACGGGGAGAAGAAGAAAAGGTAGAGGAATACATATCTGCACTAAGAGAATTGGCTACAACTTGTGGTTTCGGACCACTGACGGACAATTATATTAGAGATCAATTTGTTTTTAATTGTGCTTCACGAAAAATTAGGTAAAGAATTCTAAGCTGTAAAAACCCTTCTCTGTCTGAAGTTACTGAGCTGGCTCTGAGTATCGAGCGTTCTGTTATCTCCAGCAAAGTCATGCAAGAGACGCCGAAAACCGGCATTAACCTCCTAGCATTCTCCAGATGTAGAACAAGATAACTCTATTTGTGCTGTAAATGTCAAAGGTAGAAATGTAAAATTTAATCAAAAGAAACAATTGTTATTCTGTTACAGATGTGGGTCTAAAAACCATATTGGGAATTTTCCGAGTTGTCCTGCCATTGGTAAACGCTGCGTTATTTGCAAGAAAATTGGGCATTTTCAGGGAGTATGCAGGAATGCTAGTAAACCTCTCAATGTAAACAGTATCAATAATGTTATAGATACATGCAGCAATTCCCTGAGTAATGTGGTAGTTACACTAGACTGCGGTAGTGAGTCAAATTGCATAAGAGGCCCATTGTGCTCTGCTATAATGGATAATATTCCCCTTCAGGTAATGGCAGATTCCGGCTCACCTATCACGATTTTGAGGGACACAACCTTTTATGAATTGTGGAACAAACAAGTTAAGTTGTCGCAATCTGATGTGAATCCTAAAGCATTTGGGGAAAAAGATATCAACATGATTGGATATTTTACTGGTATTGTACAATGTCTCGGGAGAGAGACTGAGACAAAGATTTACGTTGCAGAAAAAGGGAAAAATATAATTGGGTGGAAGGACTTGGCACGTGTGGGACTATATTTGGTCCCTGGGGACGAGAATCCAATTAAAGTAGGAGATTTACCTGTGTGTAACATTGAATGTTCCGTACCCGAGACTGACAACGAGACAGTAAAAAAAATAGTTTCAGAATTCAAGTCCGTGTTCAGTGATAAAGTTGGCCTGGTTAAAGGTATAGAACACCGTATCAGGTTAACACCTGGTGCTCAACCAGTTTCACACAAAGTGCGTTCTGTTGCATTGAGTGTCAAAGAGGAGTTGAAATGCACTTTACAAAGCCTGTGTGACCAAGGTATTATCGAGGCTACTGATTCTTCGCCATGGGTGGCTCACATCGTAGTTGCACGAAAAAAATCTGGCGAGATTAGACTCTGTGCCGACTTGCGCGCACTAAATAAAAATATAATTGTGGATTGCCACCCACTGCCTAAGATTCACGAGTTATTAGCGAACCTCGGAGGGGCCAGATGGTTTTCTTTGATAGATTTAAGTTCGGCTTACCATCAGGTCGCTTTGAAGACAGACTCTCAAGAGTTAACGACATTAGTGACCCCTTTCGGGGCATACACATTTTTACGCCTCCCGTTTGGCCTTGCGTCCGCTGGCAGCGTGTTCCAGAAGCTTATGGAGACTTTGTTCCATGATATTAGTGGGGTCCAAGCTTATTTGGATGATATTTTAATCTTTATGAAATCCTTGAATGAACATAACATTTTGGAAAAAGTACTTTCTATTTTGAGGTCTAAAAACATGACTGTACATACTGACAAGTGTATGTTTGCCGTAGAAGTATTGTATTATTTAGGACACACCATATCAAAACATGGAATTACAACTAAGTTTTCCATTATTAGAGCTATTGAGGATGCTAAGCCCCCTACTGATAAAGATGCATTACGGTCATTTCTAGGACTAGCTGAGTATTACACGAGGTTTGTACCTTGCTATGCTCAAGCAGTCGAACCTTTACGCTTGTTGCTAAGGAAGGGACAAAGTATCAAGTGGTCTGTTGAGTTAGACAACATTTTTGAGGATGTTAAAAAGATAGTGGTTTCAGCCCAAGCCTTGCACGCTTTCAGCGATGACTGTCCCTCTTGTATAACAGTCGACGCCAGTATTCACAGACTCGGCGCAATCCTTAGCCAGAGAGTTGAGGGTCAGGAACAAACTGTGGCGTTCGCCTTGAGGTCCCTAAAGTCATTTGAACAACAGTACAGCACTATTGAGAGGGAAGCCCTGGCATGTGTGTGGGCTGTGCATAAATTCAGGATGTATATTTGGGGATGCAAATTCGAGCTGGTTACAGATCATAAACCTCTTGTTTATATTTTTAACAAAGTGAATTCTCTTAGCATGTCCGCAAGGTTGATGAGATTGGTGTCTAAACTTCAAGAGTTTTGTTTCGAGATCAAGTGCATCCAGGGTGGCAAAAACCTCCGTGCTGACTGTTTGTCTAGGTTGTTGATGCACAAAGATGATGAAGAGGATTCTTTTTCTGAAGAATTTGAATGTGTGGCATTTGTGGATGCAGTTCAAGAATATAATTCGGTTTTGTCTGAAACCGGTTTTGTCTGAAACCGATTGGAAGTCAGCATGCGGAAATTATGTGATTTTGCAAAAAGTAATGGAGTATACCACTCATTACTGGCCTGATGCCAGGTGTTCGGTAGGGGAATTGCGTGTGTTTGCTCAGGTTTCCGATGAACTTTCAGTTGAGAACAAAATTGGCCGACGCGGAGACAAGTTTGTCCCTCCCACTTCCCTACGACCTACAATTATTAATGAGGCACCCCTGGGACATTTAGGTGTGACTAAAACCATAATGAAAATTAAACAACACTACTGGTGGCCATCGTTAGATTCGCAAGTTAAAAGAACAATTGATAACTGCCCTGTGTGTCTTTTGTCAGATAAACATTGGCGTACCATCAAAACCCCTTTACATCCTACTGAATTTCCATGTGCACCGTGGGAAAAAATCGGTCTCGAATTTTCAGATCCTTATTCAGTACTCGACCAGGATAGGAAATACGCTATATTAGCTGTAGACTATTTTTCAAAGTGGATGTACCACAGTTTTGTGAAATCTCCTGACACTGAATCAACGATTTCGTTTTTAAGTGAGATTTTTTCTTTAGAGGGATTCCCTAAAGCGATCGTCCAGATAATGGTACACACTTTGTGTCGGAGAGGATGCGTACATTTTTAAAAGACTCCAACATTAAACACATGAAAGTCACTCTATATTCCCCCACATCTAATGGTTTGGTGGAGAGAGGGAATACGGTGTGAAAAGAAGGTGTTCAAATTGCACTTGCTTCTGGTATGAAAGTTGAAGATTTTGTCAATCAAAAAATTTGGAACTATAATACCTCCCCTCATTGTACTACTGGGGTACCTCCTTTCACTTTATTAAGGGGTAGAGAGGCACACACTGTTCTTTTCCCTTCCTGGCTACAGGATATATCTGGTGAAAATAAAGTCAATCTTAAAGAAATTACTGAGAGAGTGAATGCGAAACAAATCCAGATGAAAGCAGAATTCGATAAATGTAATTTCCAGAACAAGGATGTTCTGGTTGGAGACTGGATCTAAATTAAAAAAACAAACCTAGTTAAAAAGGGGAATCGAATTTTTTTTTACTCCTGAGCAGGCATTTAAGGTTAGTAAGGGAGCTGCTTTTATTGGAAATAAAGGTTGGTGGAATAAAAGACATCTTGTCAAAGTGTCTCCACATCAAGTGAAAATTGTGCACGATAGCCACAAAAATATTGAGGATGATTTGGATTGGGAACAATGGTTAGATTCCAGAAATAAACCCGTGGGAATGAGGTCATCTATTCTTACGTAAAATGTTAACCCAGTTTCATGCGTCAACGCCCAGTCTATTGTTAAGTCATCATCCTGTAATCCTAGTACCAGTACTTCAAGAGGTCGGATTATTAGAACCCCAAAGAAATTTGATGGATTTATTAGATATTAAGTATTTTTAGTACAAGTTATTCTGTATAGTTTTATGCTCACAGTATTTTATTTTATGTAAAGGGGGAAGGTGGTGTAATAGTTGACATGTTAGTCATCGCGCGGTTAGGGCGCGATGCTTATGAAATTTTGGAATGTTATTTGTATTCCTTTAAATGTGTGGCTCATGCATGGAACGTCCACTGGGTTATGATTCGAAGACAACAGATCAGTTGCCATTCGTTCATTTACCTGGGAGGACGCTCCGTGTGTTGGGTGGAGTCATTTCCCAATAAACTCAAGGATCAATACTTCTCCTGGTTTATGCCTAATTCTTCAAACACTAAAACAAGCCAGAGATGGGCACACCCTGTGGGAGATAATGCAGAGAGTAGCTTCTGCTGTGAGACAGACAGTAACTGGAGACTGACGCACACTGAGACAGGCACAGCCTACGAGAGACAGACCAAGACTGCTGAGAGAGGCAGGTGACTGCACACCTAGAGACAGACACACATTGAGACAGACCAAGACTGCTGAGGCAGACAGGTGATTGTACACCTGGAGACGGACACACACTGAGGCAGTCACAGCCTATGAGAGACAGACCAAGACTGCTGACAAAGGCAGGTAAAGTGCAGCTCAGCAAGAGGTGGACATGCTCTACCCTGTAGACAGGCACATGATAAACTCTGCAGCAAGAGACCTACACAGGGTGCACTCTGCACAGACTGACAGATAAACACTGAAACAAGAAATAGACCTAAGATGTGCAGTACATCAAGCAACAGAACCAGTCACCTCACAGAGAGCCACAGGACTTCTAAAGATGTGCACTTCAGAGAGAGACAAAGTATTGACATTAGAGCAAGACACTGCCAGAAGGAATGCCCTACCAAAAGAGACCGACACAGGCTGTACACTGCTGAAACAGACACAGGCTGAGCACTGCAGAAAGACCACCAGCTAAACACCGCACCAAGCAGACACAGGCTGCTCCTGCAGACACAGGCAAAGGATACGAATTACATCAAGAGTCAAACACAGGTCGTGTTCTGCAGAGAGACACTGGATATACTGTGAGAGACATTAGAAGTGCAGCAAAAGAGACTGGTACAGGCTGCCACGCTAAAGAAAGACATGAGACGTGCTCGCAGAGATAGACATGGGGTGACCACTACAATGAGACACAGGCATAGGATGTCCACTTTCAAAAGAGAACCATGCAGGATGTGCTCGAGGTGAACTAGAGGTTCGAGAGAACAAAAACAAACAAGTATTGGCATAGCCAATAGGTCTCGCCTTTGGGACCTTTATAAGTGTTTAGCCATGCAACAGTTGCATACCTAAATACTTATAAGGTCCCAAAAGCGAGACCTATTGGCTATGCCAAACATCAAAGCGGCCGCTGCATTAGGTTGCCTGATAATGAGATAAAAAACTGCACCCAGATACGGCTGGGTCAATAAAGTGCAAAGTACCATTTTCCGACCTTTTAAAGCTGCTTATTAAGGCCCTGTGAATTTAAGATGTTAGTGCTAGAGTGAAGCCATTTGAACCTATCACTGGAATTACACAACAATATAGAAGTATTTTTTAAGTTATACCTCTACCCTAGTGAAGTAAAATATTGATTAATCATTAATAGCGGTATCAATACATGGTGCCCTGTATATAATGCTTTACTAAGTTAATGACCCCAGTTAAAGCTTACTATGACAGGACGATTGGTTATTGTATGTTTGAAAGCTGATTTAATAATGTTCTTGGTGCCGACATGGACGGGAAACAGCCACTACAACGCAGGCATCACATCGCGATGCCATTACATCGCGGTCGTTACTACGCAATGCCATTACTACGCAAGTCATTACATCGACTTGCATTAGATGGCGTGCTAACATTAGAAATAGTATAGTTTACTATTCCAACACCTTCCCTACTGTTATGTAGGCTGGAGTTGGAATAGTAAATTATACGCTTCTAATGTCGGCGCACCATCTACTGCAAGTCGATGTATTGACTTGCGTAATAATGGCTTTGCGTGGTAACAACGCAGTTGTTGTAACGACCGCTTTGTAATGGCACGTGTTGTGATGACTCGCGTTGTAACAAGTCCTATTCACAGGGACCATAGCACTTTATTCATGCAACAGATTTACCCCTTCACAGCACGATATTACCCCCCACCTCCCAATCCTAAGCCCTTTTTTAGCTATTTGGGGTTGTTCGCTCAGGTCGATTGTGGGGGGTTTGGGAAAAATGGGGAAAGGGTGCTGCAGAAGAAAGCTTTCCCCCCCCCCCCCCCCCCCCCCCCCCCCCCCCCAGTTTTGGCATTTTACTGGGTGCCCAGTGCAGAGTCCGCTTAAAAAGGTAAAAAGAAAAACTGCGCTTATGAACACGCATTAGTGCCCCCTCAAACTGTACACTTTTTTGGCCCTTCCCAGTCACTTGGCCCACCCACTCAAGTGTGGTATCATTCTAATCTTAAGACCGGGGGGGGGTGGGGTGGGGTGGGGTGGGGGTGTATCGCTGGGTGGTAGGAAATTTGTGCCGGCTTGATGATCCCACTCAGAAATGTAAGGAAAATGTGATTTTATTTTTAGCTAATTTGAGGTTTGCTGGGGATTCTGGGTGAGAAAACTGGGGTATCCACGCAAGTCACACCTCTCTGGACTCCGCTGGGTGTCTAGTTTTCAGAAATGTCTAGATTTGATAGGTTGTCCTAGATGGCTACCGAGCCCGGGACCAAAAACACAGATGACCCCCTTGCAAACAAGGTCGTTTTGCAATAAATCATTTTTATGTCTCCACAATACATTTTGAGCCCTTCCTTCTGGTGGGCACTTGGCCCACCCAAACAAGTGAGGTAGCATTTTTATTGGGAGTTCTGGGGGAAAATTGGGTGGTAGTGAATGTGTCGTTTCTTTCTGAGTCTGGGAGAAAATTGCCCAGCAATGCAAGGAAAATGTTTGATTTTAGTCACATTTTGAGGTTTTCAGGGCATCGCGGGTAAGAAAACGTGTTGGGAATCCTTGAGACGCACCCCAGCTTGTACTCCTCTGGCTGTCTGGTTTATGAAAATATCTAAAGTGGGTAGATTTTCCCTAGAGACAATGTACAACGTTGCAGAGAAAGACAGAAAATACACATTTTAGTGATGACCATCTAGTCCTCCAGTACACACACATACAGGTTGGATTTGGCATGAGGGTGAGTGAAAGGTTCAAAATGTATATTTAATTGAAAAGAGATTTCACAAAAATTAAATACACTGTTAATAATTGAAAGATCATAAACGGAACCAATGACTCACAGCTTATGAGCTGGAAAGCCACAACATGATACCAACCTCTCTACAGCCATTCACACACCTTTCATACGTAGGCCTATTCACAGTGCCAGCCGCGGGCCCAGCACATTGCAACACTCACATGAACAGACAGCGCCATTCAAGGGCCCATCACTTTCATACGCCCACATGACAAATGCATCCAAAAAGAACAATTCATGGACAGAATGCAGAACAATGTCATACATTCACCCCAGTACAGCGAGCTGGGCCTAAATCCATCGTTTTTCTGCTCACCATGCCATTTCAGTTTGAACTCAGCCATACACAAATCAGTCTTGACCCTGTGCCTCATGGGAACAGTCCATCCTGAACATCCCGGCCAGGTCCTCCCTGGACTGGAAACAAGCATCCTAGGACCGGTTTCGGGGTTTCACCCCTCATCGGCCAGGATAGCTTGACTTCAGTGGCATGGAGAGTACGGGACCCACTTTATTTGCATATAGCTATGTCTGAACTTGAGTGACGAAGCGAGTTAAAGAATGATGATGGATTCAACCCAGATCTGGGTGTGAGTGTCCGTCCTTCATCTCCTTGTTTTCACATGAGACACAGCAATCGAGTGTGTGCACTGGCGTTTGCCTATCAGTGTGTGTAGTGACCAGCTGCAAGTCATTACCCGCACACCCCCAGCCAAATGCCAGCTCACACACCGCCAGACAAGCGCCAGCTCACACACCACCAGCCAAGCGCCAGCTCATGTACACCTCAAGCCAAGTGCCAGCTCACGCACACCTCAAGCCAAACGCCAGCTCATGCACACCCGCTAGCCAAGGGCCAGCTCGCGCACACCCGCTAGCCAAGGGCCAGCTCGCGCACACCCGCTAGCCAAGGGCCAGCTCGCGCACACCCGCTAGCCAAGGGCCAGCTCGCGCACACCCGCTAGCCAAGGGCCAGCTCGCGCACACCCGCAAGCCAAGTGCCAGCTCGCGCACACCACCAGCCACTCGCCAGTCCACAAACATCGCCAGTATTATAGAGGGGGTGGGGGGGGGGGCACTGCCTAGCCTGGGTTTTGGAGACCGAGAAGTCATGATACGCATGCTGCGCCAATCCCTCAAAGGCCTTGGTTGGAAATGTCATTATTGTTAGATTTTCAAAGCTCCTCTTGATTCATGCTTAACCCCTGACACACCCCTTAGCACTTGGCTCCCTCTTGCTTTTGTGGGCAACAACGTCCTGGGTATCGAAGGGGTTCAGTTTATTGTCTCCAGTGAGTTAGATGACCTTCTAAGCCAGCATTTGCTCTATTTCCGGAGAGGTCAGAGTTGTTACTGTGGCCTCTCGTTCACTTTTGTATGGATTAAACTTGAATTCTATAAACGTCATGTCGGAAGATGTAATGTGTGCAAGCTCTCTTATTTCTTTTAGTAGCTTTATGATTTGTTCCTCTGGTTCCTCTGTTTAAAATGTAGAACACCCCTATTGAAGTGTAATTGGGAATTAGTGGAAGTTTGTTGGCCAAAAGGCCCATTGTTGCTGTTTGCAACTCAAAGGGATTTTATCCTTGAGAGAACATGAACTTGAACTTGCTGGCCTTCGCCTGGCAGACGATGTTGCACCTGCTTTTGGGCCCACAGTGGTATTTAATCTTTTATGATTCAATATTTCTCCACCCCTTTTCCATGACAGGCTGATTTTGCTGCTCCTCCCTGTCGAATGATCTAAACTGGGAATGCTCCTTGAAATTTTCCAGGTGTTTATCTTGGTGTATTTTTATCCTGTTGTATTATTGAGACAATACAACTGTCTGTTCACCTTAGTGCTGTGTTATGTCTGTTGAATGACTGGGCTAAGTTTTTTTTGTCGATGCGCCGTGTTCCGTACTTCCAAGCTTAAAGCAGTCCCTGTCCCTTGTGCATCCTGCTGTTTTTGTTTAATTTGGGTTCATCTTTTTTTGCTTCCTCAGCATCAGAGACCGCCAAGTTTCTGTGCTGAGAAAATATCTGCAATATGTTGTTTTGTTGTGCCACTTTACCTTTCTTGCATGATTTATTTTTCCCTTTTTGTAGGCACATGGAGTCTTCCTTCCAGTATCAGCTGTGGCTTGCTGTGAGGAACTTGCATCACTGATGTTCGCCAGCTGTCCCCTTACTAGGGGGCAATGGGGTTCGGAGTGGCTGGCACTATGAATTTCTCACTTGTCAGCAATTAATTTATGGTGTTTCTTTTGTGTCATATTTTAGGACCCTAAGCCTTTCAAGTGGTCTTGCACTACTTGCTGCTTGTGACCTAACTTCCAGCAAGCTGTCCTTATGGACTGAGGCGAGAACTTGGACCTTATCCCCTAGAATTGCGCACTGACGTGACTTACTGAGTATAATTGTGATTTTGGGCTCTCTAAATCAGCTTCTTGTCCATATCCACTATGTGTAGTGCCAAGATGTTAAGGTGATCCACCTGAAGTTCCTGTTTATCGGCTTGATGGTGAATTGCCGTGGATATTGCATCCATGGTTGACAGGAGCGCCTCCCCACATGCCGGCTGGGACCCCCAGGTCTGTTGTTTCTGAAGTTTCTTCTCCTATTATATTTATATTTGAAGCCGTTATCACTCTACCTGGTTCCACTGGGTCGGTGGAGGAGGCCACCGCTTGCAGAGATCTCTTGATTGAACTTAAGGGGGGCTTGTTGTCAAAGGTGAATTTGTCTGTGGCCATTGAGCTACTGCTGCGTGCAAGGAATGGACTTAAACTGTCTTTATTAGTGTCCATTTGACTTCCTTGTCCCTTGCAGAGGGGTTATTGGTTACACCAGCAGGTTTTTGATCTGAAATATGCTGGCTTTATGCGTAATTGATGCTATTTTTGAAAGTTCAATTAGGATTTGGTCCTGTCAATCGGGGAGATCCGGTGGTGTCTAGTGAAGAACTTTAACTGAGACAGTCCCAGATACTGAGGTTTAGGGGTTAGAATGACTATTGTGCTGGCTTTATGAACTTCTTCCCATGTTATGCCTGGCGTCGCTGGTACAAAACTTTGAGGCCTTGCGCCGGAGTCAGACTCCCCTTGTCTACATCCTTTCACTATGAGGATGCTTCCACTCTCTGCTGTGCTTACCATGTTTGCTGGCACTGGGTATATGCTGGTTATTGAGGGATTTGCTTTTTCAGAATTTTTGGAAGTTAGAAAGGCAGCGATTTTGTTGTACCCCTTTTTTTATGTGGCTGTAGTTTTTACCCTTTTTTGGAATCTGCTGTAGGGGGTGGGAGGGAGAGAGGGGTATTTCAAGTTTGTAACGTCATCCAGACATATGACAGAGTCCTGCTCAGGGGATCTTAACCTTGTTCTCTTTAACAACTTATTTCCTCCCCAGTCCTGGGGCACCCCTAGTTTTTCCGGACCGCAACGAAGTTCCTTGTAATCACTGTATTCGCAATTACTGGTGCCTGGGTTTTTCCTGGTTGGGGCATCTCCTTGCAAGACTGGTAATAGCTGGGTTTTTGTATGTCCTTCCTTGCAGTTGGTGGGTTTGAGCAGGTCCAAGGGTGGCGATTGCGCTCTCTGTGCTGGGGCCCCCTTCTTCCGGAAGGTCACCTGTCAGCCTAGACCACCTTTAGCTGTGTGAACAATTCAGGGAGGCACTAGCGGTTCCCTGCTACCCACAGTACCGGTTATTGGCGCTTCTTACTTATTTGTAGCTCTCCTGCTTGCCGGTGTCGCAGACGAGCCTTAATTGGCTTTTCAGGGCGTCTTTCCGGGCATATTTCAAGACTGCAGGATGAACCAGTTGTGGCTGCTTGACTTCTTCCACGTGCAACAAATAGCCCTTTGTAGTGTGAATAATGAGGGAGGCGAGACAGAGATGTGGTTAACTCTCAGCCGTTTATTGATTACATCCACAGTTACGGCCCACGAGGAGCAGCGGGAGACACAACCGCCGGCTCGCGTCCTCGCGCTCTTTCTCGTCCCCCGAACCGCCCCCTGACGTCACAGCCATCCTCGACACCGGATTGGCCAGTGACGTCAGGCGGCGTCCAGATGGAAATAGGACTACGGGGTTTGCCCTGGCAGACTAGTACGTTACTTCACGTACAACATCTCCCTTTCTTAACAAAATAGAGAACTATCATAACAATCATCTCATAACAAAATCTTCGAACCTTTTCGGCGCCCTGATATGCCTAGTAGGTCTGCGGGGAGTGACATGCAGGTTGGTCCCCCCCGCCGCGGTTGCCCGTACCACCTTGGCTTGCACTCATCACATTATGACTGTCACTCCTCACTGACATGGGGCTGCTGTCATCATGGCCTTCGACATCCCCTAGGCCGTGGCACGTACTCACAACATCCTCAGTGGTCCCGTCATTGTCTTCTTGAACCTGCCACTCGTACATGCTATCATCGCTCTCGGTCTCATGCACCTGGCTGCCTCTCATGATGATTTCCTCTTGACCTGCCTTGAGCCTGACAATGTCGTCCTTGCTACGCCATCCCCCTCCTTCCAAACAGACAGCTCCCTTAGTCACTCCTTGCACACGTGCAGGGGTCTGGAAAACAGACTCTCCCTTCAACACTTTGGTTGGTTTCTTCACCAACACCCAATCCCCCTGCGCTACCTCTTTAACTTTGGCTCCATTCACCCTATCAGCATACCGCTTGTTGCTCTCCTGTTTAGCCACAATTCTTTCTTTGACCCTCAACCTCTCATCGGTCACATCTTTAGGTTCCTCCCTCATGTCATACCACCTATCAAGTTTGGGGGTAAGCTCACTCATACAAAGACCCTCTTCAGCTCCTTGATCACTCGTTCAGTGGTAACCTCCCTGACGAACTTGTAGTGGATCCATTTGGAAAAGTAATCCGGGAGGACAATGAGATGTCTGCAGTCAGGCAGCAGGGTAAACGGGCCCGCGATGTCAATAGCGACCTTGATCCATGGGCCGGCAGGAATGTCCACCAGCTGCAGCGTACTTTTCGCCGTCTTCCAGTGCTTGTCGGCCCTCAAGCATGGTCCGCATCGGTCGATAAAACTGCCGACATCGCCGCACATCCCTGGCCACCAGTAGTATTGTTTAAGTTCCTTGTGGCGGTAGCGCCCGGGTGACCCTTGTGAGCTAACCGGATTAGTTTATCTCTCAACCCTTCCGGCGGCACAAACAGCTCATGCCTTTTCACGAAGCCGCCCTCGATGGAGAGTTCGGGGCTAACCTGCTGGAAACTCCTGAGCGCACCGTTCAAGTTCCGGATCGGGGGCCAACGAGCCATTATATGATCCATCACCCTACGCATAGTCATGTCGTTCTCTTGGGCCGCCATCCACTCCTCCTCCGAAATGGATCCTTCGCAAATGGCCGTAGCGTCCACCAGCGCCACCACGCACTCCGTGTCATCCATGGATCCGTCCCCCTCGCCGTTGACCGGCAAGCGCGACAAGCAATCCGCCCTGCAATTGAGGCCGCCCTTGATGTGTCTAATGACGAAATGATACCCCTGCAGCCTGGACATCAGCCGCAGAAGCCTCGAGCTGGCCTTCCCGTTGCCGCGGCCTTCGCCGTCCATCATGTAGATTAAAGGCTTGTGGTCCGTGACCAGTTCGAACTCCATGCCCCACAGATAGTTCCTCAGTTTTTCCACGGCCCATACACATGCGAGCGTCTCCCTCTCGATGGTGCTGTAATACTTCTCGGCGTCACTCAGTGACCGGGAAATGAAAGCAACCGTGTTCTCCGTCTTCCCGTGGAACTGGCAAAACACCGCACCGATACCCTTGGCGCTTGCGTCGACTGTGATCACATTCCGGAATGCCCTGTTGTATGGCTGTAGCACGGGAGCTGCCACGATGGCCTGCTTGACGGCATCAAAAGCATCTTGTTGGGCATGCGCCCACGTGAATTTTTCGTTCTTCCTCAGTAGCTTCCTTAGGGGCTCCACGATGGTCGCATATCCCTGCATGAATTTGGAGTAGTATTCGCTGAGCCCCAGGAATGATCGTAGAGCGTCTTTGTCTCCGGGACACGGGGCATCACGTATGGCCTTCACCAAATCATCTTTAGGCGCAATGCCCTCCGCGGTCAGCACGTGCCCCAAGTAGTCGATCCTGCCCTCCATGAACTTGCACTTGTCCTTGGAGACTGTCATCCCTTTGTCGTGCAGTACCCCCAGCACTTCTTCCAGCAGCTCCAGGTGCTCCTCTTCACCCGCCGTGTGGACTAGAATGTCGTCCTGGAAGGCTTCAACACCCTTCATGTCGCCGAAGAGCAGATCCATCAACCTTTGGAAGACACCGGAAGCTGAGGCGAGGCCGAACGGAAGACGGACGTACCTGTACGCTCCGAACGGGGTCACAAAGGTGGTAAGTGCCTTGGACTCCTCCGTGAGGCATACCTGGTGGTATGCGGATTTCAGGTCTATCAAGGTGAAAAACCGCGACCCAGATGTAGAAGACAGGATCTCTTGGATGTTGGGCAGAGGGTGGCAGTTCACCAGAATGTTTCTGTTCAAAGATCGCAGGTCCACACACAGCCGAATGTCCCCTGACCTCTTCTTCTTGGACACCACGATTGCGGACACCCACTCTGATGCGCCTGCTTCCTCTATCACTCCCTCCGACTTCAACCTATCTAGAACAGCCTTTAGCTCCCCCCTGACAGAGAGGGGAACTGACCTGACCTTGTGTTTTATTGGCACGGCATCCTCCTTCAATCTAATGGCGTGCACGAATCCTCTCACACACCCTACTTTGTTTTCAAAAACAGATTCAAATTTGCCGATGACCTCAGCCAAACCCTCAGGCAAGTCATCCGGCTGCACGTAGCTGACCCAATCATCCCTCAGAACTATGGGATCGTCCGCCCCCGGGACTAGCATCACCCCCAGCTTGGCCAGATCCTTCCACCCCACCAGGCTCCTCCCTTTCTCAGCCACATAGATCTTCGTTCTCACTGTTCGCCCCCTGAAGGTGAGGGAGTCCCAGAAGTACCCCATCATCTCTGTCTTGCTCCCCAAAAGCCTTCGGATTCACATCCGTCTCATGCAATTTCACACCTTGCCACTTCAACTCATACGTGGTGTCTGAAATCAGGGTAATGGGGGAACCAGAATCGGCCGTAAATGGCAGCTCAACTGCACCAATCAGGACAGAGCCAATAGGCCCTTCACTCTACCATCTTCCGCATCAATGGACAATACAATGTCCGCATCTGTATCAGCATCGCAGTCGCTCACCGAGCTCACTTTCATGCCCCCACCAGGTCTCCTGGCTTTGCATACTGCCGCGAAGTGGCCCACTTTCCTGCACTTAGAACAACTTTTGGACAGCGCTGGGCATGCCCTGCTATCCGCCAGGTGGTCCCTCGACCCACATCTCAAACAAGCGAGAGGCTTCCTGCCCCCCCCTTTCTCGCTCGCCACCCTGTCTGGGGTTTTAGATGCACCTCTATGTTTGTCCTGCACAAAGAACACATTAGAAGCCTGACTCGTGCTCGCAAGTTCTTTTGTGGACACCATGGAACGTTCAACGGCCTTCGCAATGGCCACCACATCCTTCAGCGACTGGTTCCTGCAAGAAAGCAACCGTTCCTGCACCTTCTTGGAATGGCAGTAGAACACCACCTGGTCCCTGAGGTAAGTATCAGTCATCTCCGCGAATTCAGTCTTGTGCCAAAACACGTAGACAGGCAATATACTCCTCGATAGTCTCACCCTCCTCCTGCTTCCGCAATGCGAATTTATGGCGCCCCACCATGATATTACCCTCCTCAGAGTATTGCAGTTCGAGCCGCTTAACCGCCTCCTGGTACACATCCAGAGGGGCAAGGGCCCCCGGAGGGTCCGCATAGACGGGCAAGCTGTCAAAAACCTCCTGGCCTGCCTTCCCCAACAGTCCGAATAGAAGCGACTTCTTGCGTGCAGCGATATATCCCTCGCCATCAATGGAGACGATGTAATTCTCAAATGCGCGCAGCCACCCCTTCCACTTCATACATGGCTTACCAGGGGAGTCCAGAAAGAGGGGCGGCACACATATGTTGATGGGTTGCGCCATCGCAGGCGAGCAGGCACACGTGGGACAGTGGCGCAGATCCTGGACAGTCCCCACCAAGCTCGGAAGGACACCCCGGTCGCAGGGAGGCAGGAGTACGACGCAGCAGCAAGCAACGCAGCCTCAGGGGATCGGAAGCAGCTAGGACCAGCAGAGACAGCGCTCCCTCCACAGCAGCTCACCAGTGCAGCTCACGGGGTCGTCTGGGCAGAACAGCACCTCAGTACAGCAGGCAGCACCAAACAGCACACCAGGTTCCACCAGCAGGGCCACGCGTGCAGGAGGCCAGGGCAGGCAGCAGCAATCACCAGCGTGGGATCTGGAGCACAGGAACCAGCGAGGAGAGATCAGCGTGTCTCCTCAGCACATCGGGACATCAGGCATCAAGGGAATCACTCGCGGGCCGTAACGACGTTTTTAACCCTCGTCGCCATTTGTAGTGTGAATAATGAGGGAGGCGAGACAGAGATGTGGTTAACTCTCAGCCGTTTATTGATTACATCCACAGTTACGGCCCACGAGGAGCAGCGGGAGACACAACCGCCGGCTCGCGTCCTCGCGCTCTTTCTCGTCCCCCGAACCGCCCCTGACGTCACAGCCATCCTCGACACCGGATTGGCCAGTGACGTCAGGCGGCGTCCAGATGGAAATAGTACTACGGGGTTTGCCCTGGCAGACTAGTACGTTACTTCACGTACAACACCCTTGTGCTCCTTGCTCTGTGTCTGGCTGATTGTAAGGCTTCTTATAATGGTAGGTGACCCCTAATTGTGCGTCCCTGGAGCCAGTAGCCCATAGTCACACAATATTGTCCTGCTGTTGCTGGGAGAACAGACTGAAGGCTTATGGGGGGCATAAAAAAATGTGCTACTAAATCTCGCTTAAAGCAGGAGCGAGGCTGCTTGCACCTTCTAGGCAGAACTCTGCGCGCACAGGAGCCGCTTCAGCCTAACGCTGCCTGCCTTCATGCAGTGCCAGAGGTCTGCGACCTATTACTGTCATACCTCTTGCAGCCTCAACCCTCGGTGCCTCTCCCGTTTCGTCGCTGTTCCGAATGGAGCAGACAAGAAGTGCAGCGGCTGCGGTGCAGGCCAAGCTGTGACGGGCAAGCGGGGCGATGCTGCGCAGTTTTCACCACAGAAGCGAACGGGTTCCCTATGTTTACTAGCCCAGCCTCGTACGGGGGCCTTTACACACCTTATGATATATAGGTATTCCGCACCGAGGATAAACTCTAGCTACTCTGTTCATCCAATATTTATGGACCCACAGTTGTGCGAGGAACATTTACAGGATGGCCTCACACACCATCCAGGTGTCAGGCTTAATCATCGGCCATCCCACGTTCGCCAAAGAATCCTCTAATGGCAAACATGTAGCCTTTGTGCAAGTAGTAATAAAAATGTGAATTAACATTTTTGCTAAGTTGCTTCAAATAACCTGAATTATTGGGCCATATCTCTTTACACTTTTACTGGTTTTAATGGTGCGTATATACATTTATATACTCTCTCTTCTTTCTCCCTTCTTGATCGCTTTGGAAATCCGAAGGCTGGCGAGACATATAAAGCTGCCTCTAGGCCAGAACTAATAATGAGGCGAAGAAATGCATCGTGAGGAGAGTTGGAGCAGTGACTGCTCGTGTGCATGGTGCCAAATGTTTAGATACGAGATGATACCTGGGCTGGGGCACTTCCAACGAGAAGGTGCCGCCTGATACAATGTGTTGGAATTGTGTAATAGTATATACCAATGTTAGAATTAATTTGAACCGTTAGAGAGAGGAAAAATTGGCTCCGCATTTCTCGCAACAAAGCCAAGCTGAATCTTGAACAGATGTAGATGTTCAAAACAGAGATGCCCATAAAGTTTGTTGTATTTGAAAGTAAAGAAGTAAGAGTTTGAGTTTTGCAGTTTGCTAGTTTGATGCTCCTCAGGAGCACTTCATTTGCAAGACATTAACCGTAGCTATTTTTATTACAAGGTGAAAACCATTTGTAAGACTCTGAGGCCTAAAGTCTGTGAGTTTATGTGGGTTAAGTGTGACGGCGTTTAATGTGCTGAGGATTTGGTTTAGTATACTGAAACACAGTACAGAAATATTTAGACCGCTTAAGATACATAGGAGGAAACTACAGGTTAGGTGGCTCCATTTAAAGATACTAGTGATGGCTGTGTCTAAATAGGTGAGGAAGGTGCAAGTTTCATTAAAACGAAACCACTTCTAGCACATGAACTATGTTACGTAGATATAATATAAAAGGGGATGAATACAGCGATAGCTAGTGCAGGAGGGAATATGGTGAAAAAGGATTGATGCTGTTGCTTTTTTTTGTGCGTTGATTTTCATTATGTAGCTGATTCAATTTCAGAACAGCCTTGAATTTAGAGAGAAACGGCACATCTAGTGCTTAATTTGAGCCGGTGGTTTCCGGTGCTCAGCACCGGCACTTAATGATCAACCCTGGCGCTTTTCCTTAGAACCAGTTAAGGGCATGTTCATTTATGGTAGGCACGGAGAGATTAACAGATTTGCCCAGAATCACTGGATGTTTAGTGGATGCCGAGACTTGAAACTGGTTCCCCAACTCTGAAGTCTGTATCTCTGGCCATTACGTCTCATCCTCTCCCCAGTTTCCTGGTGAGTAGTTGGTTGTGTTTTAGGCAGTGCTAACAGGCGATAAGGGCTGGTGCAAGCTGCCTCCTGACGAGAGCTCCGGCACTTATTATTTTTTTTACAAATTAACCACTGGGCGCATCCCTCAGTTTTTTCCTGTGTGAGGGATCTCAACGGAGATGAGGTATACAATGGTCTGATATCTGAATTTTTAAATATTACGATTGTAACAGTATCATTTTGTGCAGTTCGTACAGCAGGAAAGGTCGAGAGTGGGCTGAATGCACTGGCAGGTCTTATAAGTCATTGTATGGAATTGGTGAAATCATTTTTGTCAAATTTAAAAGTTTGACTGGCTTAAATAGGAAATGAGGGGGATCATGCTGATGTTGAGCAACTGTTCTGGCTGCTAGTTTTGATAAAACCCACTTCAGCCATATGTATGAGCCAAAGACAACACTGAGATTTCTCACAGAGGAGGATAGAATTAGTCTTGAACACTTCTAGGGAACTGAAGGAATGGACACTAAAAAGTAGACTTTATCAGTTTTTATGAGTACAATATGAGTTGGGCTCCCGGTTTTATGGTATTCCTTTTTTTTTTTTTAACATTTCGTCTGTATTGATCTATTTTTTTTGTCATATTATCTGTATATATCCGCATTTATTTTTGTCCAAGCAAAAGACGCTGCAGCTAGTATTTTTCCACATTTATTTAAATCAACAATGGCACGGTTGTCATAGGTTTAGCTATATTTATGTTTCCACCAAATTGGGTAAACAAAATGTATTCATCTGAAAACTTTGCCATTGTCGTACAAGCACATGCGCATTTCAAGAGACTTTGAGGACATTGAGGCTCTTTCTGGTTTGTAAATCAAATGAAGACCACTGAAAACCTGTTCAATATTTGCTGATGATACTGGAATCTGTTTTTAGAGACACTGGTCCCTTTCAAAAACAAATATATGGTAGTGTTATACAGAACTATATTGCGACCTGTGTACGTTTTTTCCAAATGGCCAAATATGTTTATTAAACAAATAATCCAAAAGAAAAACAACGTATAATTAAAGTGCAGTGGGTAAGAGTGAGGTTGGAAATCGCCAGATTTCCAGACCTCAGGCGTTTGCATCCATAGTGACTTCACATACATATTTACAACAGTCACAATTGTAAAAAAATAATCTTATGCTCCACATGAACCCTCAGAAAGCATATTTGAGTCAAGATGTGGTTGTCGACGACGTTTCGATCCTGGCTAGAATGGGGGAATCATCATCATCAGGATAGCAAAATATATGCTTGAGATTAGCAAGGAGTAGCAGTCGCTCTTGCCTGAAGAGGGGCAGTCCGAGGAAGGGCCAAGTCCAATATTAATGACCCCAACCAATTAAAACAACTACAGCATGAATTAAGGCATATTGGTCAATAACCCTTGCCAGGTGTAGCGGTCAAGTAATAGGGAACCAAGTATTGATATACGCTCCAATGTCACTTTACAGCAAGTCCCAAACCAAAATGTAAGGGAAGCCTATGTCACACGATGGGGAAATACCACGGTGGTGCTGGGATGTGCCTTCTGCCACAGAAGTACGGGAGTGCCAAGGGCATATCCCAGCACCATCCTGGTATTTTTCCATGAAAAAGCTAGCAAGGAGGGCATACTTTGAAGGGCTGAGGTTTATATAATAAAAGAGAAAGGAGGGTGATGACTGCTTTGTGTCCAGATTGTGGGACATTTTAGATCTAAAATAGAAGACCGCATGAGCAGAGAATGTAAAGTTTTTTTAATAGTTTTTCCAAGGAATTCGGAAAGAGTTGAAGATTGGGCTGTTGGTAGGTCTGAAGTTCAAGGGAGGGCATGGGCTGCTTGAAGTAGGGATGTGCAATGTCAAGAACAGTTGTAAGGGCTTTTAAGGGTAGTTTGTTTTACAACTGTTCCAGGGTTCATTATTTTATCGACCTGCTTGTCCATGGGTGGTAAGAGTGAAAGCGCAAGGGAGTTGGGAAAGTTGAATGCTCCGTAGATAGCGTTGTTGAAAAGCCATAGGTCGTGCATTTAAGAGGCTGCATGTCATTAAGTATTTGGTTCATGTATATAGGGACCTCATCAAGTGATTGTTTTGAGTGTTGGTAAGAGCATTGGCTGGCACAGCGGGGGTGCAGAGGTACCTTTGCGGTACTGGATATAATAACATGGTCCAATGGGAGTGAGTGAGTGAGCGAGCTATGGAGGCAGTGAAGGGTCTGAGGTCATGGGTGTTGCAGTGTAAATTATATTGAAAGCAGTAGGAGTATTAGAGAGGAGTTGGAAGGCCAAGGCATTTTGTTGGTTAGATTTTGTATCTGTTTAATGTAGTCTTATCCATACACAGACCCATTTATGAACTCAGCCTTCCAGATATTGGTTCACTCTCGAATTTAGAGACTTGCTGATCCACACAATTACCCACACTGTAATGAAAATTGTATTTTTTTTTATCCTGGACATTCCCCTGCTTAAACCATTAATCAAAGTGCTGAACTTGCATGATTCTTATGACACACGTTTGGTGTTATATTAATATGTTCTGCGCGCAGTGTGATAATCATGCCTACATGATTATATTTGCAAAATCTCATCTAAAAGCTTCCAACTCTACTTCAGCTCATTATCAATTCCTAGGAGTTTCTAGAAGATTAACTATATGTCTAAATTTTTGTAATTCATAGAACAGTCGTGTACAGTGACAATAATAGAAAGGGCATTAGGCCACTTGGTTAGTTCTTTCCACGAAGAGTTCTTTACAACAATATATGTTTTCAAAGTTGAGCACAGAAAGGGAAGGCGAGAGGAAAGTCTTCACACCAGGCCACACTGGGGCAGGTCATAGTCACATTCCCGGTTCGTAGTGAAGACTATTGCAACAGGAGGCACTTGGCCTTCGTGACCTGAGTTATCAGTGCACACGGTCTCATGAGACGAAAATAAGAGTCCTTGCTACACAGAACTTCTTTGTTCAAATCGGTATGAAAGAGTGTACCATCTTTGAAACTTATAAGCCGTTTTATTTTCTGTTTTGCTAGAATTTTCAGTTGGATAGTGAGTGTTTTTTGAAGTAGCAGAAAGTGTAGAAATGGTGTGGATTACCAACAGCAGTCATGCTCCAGTTGTGTAGGAAATGGGACTTTTTTGCATGGTCGACCCAGATTTTTCTGCATTTGCTGGCCTCCACTTTTCTGTGCTAGCTTGAGAACTGTGTGCAATTTACTGCTGCTTACCAGTAGTAAAGTGCCTGTGATCTTCCTTTAAACATGGCTAAATTGGCTTATTCCTTCTTGGTATATTTAACTAGCCTAGAAGTGTTGCATATCATGGGATTCTGGCTCAGGTCCACGAGGCTGTGCTTCGCTGCCCTCGGGTACATGGACTGAGTTGAGTGCACTGTCACTTGAGCGTGGGAGTCCAGGTAATTGTAACCGCACACAACCCACTGAGTACACCTGCTGGTGTAGTATCAGTGCTTTCTGGGATACCGACAGCCCTGTAAAGGGTTCATAGACTCTGTGGTAATTAAACCCAAATTTTGTTCTTTAGAATGGCGCACTCAAGCACTGCCCTGAGAAAAGACATTATATACATTTAAGTGTTAAGTTTCATCAATCTCATTCTATTGTTAGTACATGAGTGATAACCACACAGAACATAATTAAAACAGCACTTCTGGATGTTGCTAGCAGCACGAATAAAATTAACACTTCTAACATAATTAGAATGTTCCTAGCAGCCTAAAGACTACTTCTGTGAGAGCATGAAGTAGTTAACTTGCCTCTAGAATTTCTTGTGGCCCAGTGCACTGCAAACACTCACATTGAATCCGCTATGGTTGTCAGATTTCAACCAGGAGAGAGCCTTCCCTGGGAAGAAAAGTAAACGATTCGCTGGGCTCGGCTCCTCACATCTCTGTATCGACTAATGGCATAAGAGTGGGTGCTACAGCGGTTGCTCGTGGTGACCTGATACAAAGACCTCTCAAATTCAGTTGTCAATGCATGGGATTTATATAGGGTTTGCCACTGGTTTTTTGCCTACATTGGGGGACTTTCCAGTAATCCGAGACATAACCGGTCTGAACCAGCATGGTGAAAATCAGTCCATTCCAACTACATGTTTATTTCACTTGTTTAATTTCAGACCTTGGAACGTAGATTTTGTGTAGCTTGTAGCAGACCCGTCACCTTATGGGACAGCAAAGCCTTATTTAGATGAATTGACACATTCACAAGTTCTTTGTAAGATAATGAGATGCTGAATGTGGACCAAAGGCAGACAGACTAATTTAAAATGATCAAAATGCGACTGAAATCCCTAGTATATGGTGTGCAAAGCGTATGCAGGAGCCTGGAATTTGAATGACTTGTGGCCTGCAGCACCCATTGTGAGATCCACTGCCGTGGGAATGCAAGCATGGCTTCAGGCCTACCCTGTGTAGCTTGACTGTTGCAATGTAAATATGCATTGTGACTTGTCAAACCCTTTGTGACTGGTTAAAAAAAACCTTTTAGGCCGAGCCTAGCAGCGCTCATGTGCTGCTCTGCAAGGCATGCTGTATCTGGTTGGGGTGCTTAGACCATGCCCACTGCTTACCACTTGTTGCTCCTTGTGCCGTTCTGCATTCTTTTCTTATTATTGGTCAAACGGATGCTCTTTGGCTAGCCTTTAGGTGTTTTTTTTTTTCTTCTCTGCGGTGACTCCCCCTCTTACATTCCCCTTACACCGTGATTGTATATTTAGTTAGTTTGTTTGGCACACTCTTTGTTTCGCTGCATCAGTCCCATGTTGTGAACACAGCTTCAACATGGTTTTGCCTGCACAGCACCTCCAGCACGTTGGATAGTATATAGCCTTAAATTGTCTGACTCGATTAATCCATAGGGTAGTTCAAGCTTTTCCTGTGCGTTCGCTTGTAGTTTTACCGTTATGTCTACTGCCTGTTCCAGTGTTTTTTTTTTTTTTATTTAACCAATTTGTTCATTCTTTTTAACCTTGCTTGCTTCTTAAATGGAATGTGTACAACAAAACTACAACAACCCAACAAAGTGTTGAAAAGAGGAAAAAATTGGGATGTTGGTTGTGTCATATGTCTTGGGGTCAATCGATAACTGGAAAGTCATTTGTGAATGCGCCTTCAGATAGTTGCAGCTCCGGAAACTGCACCTGCGTAGTTTGTGTTGTGACGTTCTAATAATGGTCCCCTTGTTGAATCTAATCATGCGAGCTTGAACAACCCAGTTTGTGCTAACCGAGAGGGGTTCTTATGTAAATAAGAGTTGCATAGCTGCCGAGGTTTCAGATTGCTATGTGTTATAATTTCAATGTAATTCTGAGTGACATTTCAACAACTATGAGTGACACTTTCTCGCGAGCAAAATCAAGCAATGAAGATGAGGAAAAACAATTAGCAGAAATTCCACCCCTCCCGCCTCCTTTTAAATTCACAAGGGACTATTTTAAAACACTGAAAAGTTTGCTGTCATTACACATTTAATTTGGAATCTTATCAACGGTTAATACAGGCAGAGCAATCTATTTGAATTGCACTGCTGCGAGTATGTTTTTTGTAATATTGTCAGAGCTGAAGTTAGTGATTAAAAAATACTTCCATTGCTAAAGCTTGCTTTTATTTCCTCTGCAACGAGTGGTTTAGCATTTCAAATACCCCCTTAATCAATAACACTGTTCACCAAAAGGTGGTATCGTCCCTTTGTGCACATTACTATTAATGTTGTAAATTAACAATATGTCAGAAGACATGAATTATCAGACTTGAGCAGCCAACAAGTGGCCTCTTTTTACAACAGGGCACCGGAGGCAGTCGGATCTTTTGAGATCTTGCCTCAGCAGAGATGACCATAAAAGCTTGTCTGCTCTCCCAATGGTCACCATGAGAACAGCCCTCAAACTGGCCAAACACAAGGAGTGGCATTTCACAGCTGTCTGACAGAGGGGGTGAAGTAGTATATGCTGAAAACTAGGGTGTACTCGCGGAGGAGTCAATTGCCAGTCAACACTATGTACATAGTGTTCGTGGTGACAGGCTCACGGTCTGCACTCATTCACCTGAAACGCACAATTTACATTCTTCAATGTATATGCAGTCAGACAACAATCTGTGCATCGACCTCTACACATCTGAGTTTATTGACGAATGTGCACTCGTGCTTCTGGCATTGCCCCATGTGAGAATACCATGAAACCTGCAGTGCACCCACTCTGTATCTTATGAACATTGTGAGAAAGTGCCATCTTTCTTGCATGGTATGCCCCCACTTTTGCTGAATGTACTTTGACTGAGTGTGCCCTGGACTCCTGCCAATCGGGTGCCCAGGGCCTATGTTCCTTCCCTAAAACAAACAAAACCCCAAATTGGCAAACCCTGGCCACATGTCAGCCCCTGGTAAATGGTACCCTAGATACCCAGGGCCTTGTGACCAGGGAAGGCCTCGAAGGGCTGCAGCACTCATTGTGCCACCCTTAGAGGCCCTGTACCCTTTATACACACACACACACACTGCCTTGCAGGCTGAGTGTTTGGGTGCAAGACAAAAACAAAGCCGACATGACACACATCCCTGTGTGCCATGCCCTTCACTGCCATGACATGCATCAGCCACCCCTCTAGCTGGGTGCCTTATGCCAATGGTGTGGGCACAGGAGCAGGAGCCCTGTGCCCCTACAGTACCCAGGTCCATTCCTGAGCACTGTCAGTGCAGTGCTGCCATTTAAGAGTACTTGGTGCTGAGAGCTCGTCAAACACTAACTCCACAGCACCATAATGGCAACACTGAAGACTGAGAAGTTTGGTATCAAACTTCTCAGCACATTAAACCCACACTGATGCCAGTGTGGGATTTAATGTACCAAGCACCCCAGAGGGCATCTTGGAGATGCCCTCTTACAACTAACCTACAATCTACGTCTGCTCTGAGGCTGCCACACAGCAGACAGGTTGCTGGACCCCTGTGTGGGAGAGCCCCTGCTCTCCTGGGCCTGCAACAATGCACATCCTGGGCGAGGTGCTAAATCTCCTTCCCCAGGATGGGCAGGGGGAAGCTTCAAAGGCATGCCGCCTCTGTGAGCTTCCCCAGGCCACTGCAACCCCCCACTCTGGCGGGAAGCTTGGCCGGAAACCCCAAATAAGGACAGGGGATGTGCCAGCCTGCCAACACCACCCCTCAGGTGGGGGATGCGAGGTGAAGCACAACTCCGGGCTCTCGCCATCTTGAAGATGGGAAGCCCTACCCTTTCAGGACTAGGCTACTGCCCCCCCTCCCACAGGAGAGAGGCAGGATAGGGGTGTACCCACCCCTGGACAGGGACCCATTGGTCCCTGTCCTTCACCTACCTCTAACACCTCTAAATCTAGTATTTAGGGGCAACCTGAACCTTCCTTCCCCAGATTCCAGATTCCAAAATACAAAGAAGAGCAAGAAGAAAGAAGACCTGCCCTGCAGCTGTTAAGAAGAGGAAGACACCAACTGCTTTGGCCCCAGCCCTACCGGCCTGTCGACCCTCGAACCTGCTCCTGCTTCAACCCGGCATCTCTTGTGGCCAGCAACCTCACAAACCCCAGAGGACCTGGCTACCTTTTGGCTCTAAGCCCCTGGGACTTCTATGAGTAGAGGCTCTACTCAAAACCTACCTCTAATCCCTGGCAGTAGCCTGGAACCGCGAGCCCAGCACACTCTGCACCAGCCAAGCCTGGCCTGTGCCGGAGTGAACAAAGACCACGAGGATGACCCCACGGCGACTGTGACCCCGAGTCCGGCACCCAAGGACCTCCCTCGACACTCCTGAAGACGCCTGCAGCCTCAGAACAAGGTGCCCCCCCCCCTACCGCGATCAACAGTGGGTAAGATTTCCCGACACCAAAAGGCACCCCTGCACGCGGTGCCCCGCAGCCCCCTGTGCCCAATCCCGGGGTACCTACCTATCCTCCAACTACCCAACTTACCTCGAAGTGGTGGTGGCACCTGAAGAATCCTTGTCCTCGAGTTTGCAGTCTTTTTCTAAACCGAAGATTTCCCATTGAAATCAATTGAGCGCCCGAAGGCTCAAAAGCACCATGCACCCAGCTGCCCGAGTGGCCCTGGCAGCGCAACCTCTACACCTACCTACTTACCCACTTGCCCTGAGTAAGTGACCAGGAGCCCAGCTCCCACAGCCGCGTGGCTTGTTAGTCAGCAGCCACCAACCAAGGGCCCCCTATCCCTCACAGGATAACATTGGGCCTAACTCTCTCTGCACCCGGCCGCCCTAGAGTCGCTGAGGGTGAACCAACTGTACCTACCTGACCCTGGGGGACCCCTGAGTCTATGCCCAGAACCTCAACTCTGCCAGTCGAGTACTTGCCTTTAAACCAATAGCTCTATTTTCTTCATAGGGTAACATTGACTGGCTCTTTCCTGAAATTTCCTCTAAGTGTGGACTTTTCAAATCTTAAAATATTCACCAAAAATCAGCCGAGTAATAAACGAAAATACTCACCTGCTCTTAGGTGAGCTCCCAGTGCTGGATCTTGGTGCCCAGCACTGACTCTGAAAAATACTTACAACTGTACTTACCCGTAACCCAATTTTCTTCCATAGGAAATCATTGACTGTTTTTCTGTGAGATTTGTTTTTCTGTGAGATTTCTTCTAAGTGTCAATTTCTGCAATCTTTAAATATTCTTTAAAAATCGTATAATATCTGAAAACGTAATTACTTACCTGTTTTGGATAAAGGTCCCAGTACTGAGTCTAGGCACCCAGTACTGGATTACAAAAGTAACGAGAACATACTGTACCTGCAATTTGAATTTTCTTCCATAGGGAATCATTGATTGTTTTCTTTGAAATATTTTCTAAGTGTCAAATTTTGAAATAGTTAAATATTGTTTAAAAATCATCATAGTAATTAAGTCTACTTTCATCACTTGATTCTAAGTACTGACCCAGGACTGAATCTAGGATCCAGTCCTGGAATTCTAAAAGTAATCTGTTGCAAATAACTTGAAAATTCCATTGAGCTCAATGCATTTTTGTGTTTAAAATAGAGTTGCCTATTGCAAGCACTTGTAACTGTTTACAAAAGTCAATTGCATATTGCAAAAGTATTTATATAAAACATCTCATTCTGAGAAAGTATATTTTAAACCCAACTGTTGGTTCTAAAATAAAACAAGCATATATTTTTTTATATATAAACCATTGGCCTAGAGTTCAGTTATTGAGTGTGTGAGACCATTTGCTGACTGAGGGTGTACAACAAATGCTTTACACTGTCCTCTGATACTGCCTTACTGCTCGACCAAGCTACCACTTTAGAGAGTAAGGTTATATCTAACTTTAGCCTCTGTCAAACCCTTGGGGACTGTGGACTCTGTACACCCTGTACCTATTAAGGAACCGTATATACAGTGCCACTTTCTCACAAACATGCACCTGAAAATCTGACATCACCTGTACCACAATACACACGCATGGTTATCTAAATGTGCACTTGCATACCTCTGAGCCAGCATTCCCACAAGTCGCCACCAAGGCAAACCACTAGCACGCAACCTCAGGGCATTGAATTTGGGCAAGACAGCCTCAGACTGCGGTACACTCTAAAGGTCACAGCCCACAGGCTGCAGCCTCGAGCCAGAGCAAAATTAAGATAGCAGTAAGTAACCGGCAGCTGAAAACACACTGCCGCTAAAAATGTAAATTTGCAGATGATTGACACTTGGCTGACAGTCTCAAATGTGACACTTACTTGCGAGGCAAGCCATTCTGTTTATGGTCCGGCCGCCGCCTCCTCAGACTCCTGGCCTCTCCAATGTCTCACTGCACTCCGTCAGCAAACATGTATGGACGGTGCGCTGACCCCGCCTGGGCACGATGAGACTCTGGCTCAGCAGCTGCTGTACAGTGGGCACCAGCAGCCGCCGCGGGTGGTCCATGGCTGAGGGTGAGTTTTGCGGTCACTGGGTCTCCATTGGTTTGAATTTACCGCCACGCTGCGGAGCGAACAACACTGCCCATGATTTGCAGGTGAGTGCCTGGCTGTGAGCCAGTAGCAGCGACTGCTGAGAGGGTGCCCCCCCTAATTATTGACAGCAGTGAGTGTGTGTCAAACTAAGCTGTGCGGCAGGAATAATATAGTAGCCTGGAGCCAGGCACGATTGTTACATTCTAGCCAAGCGCTCTCTGCCATCAGAGCTGAGAGCAGATGGTGATTAACTATTTATAAACTAGAGCCCAGCAGCTGCTGGCACTGGCAGCACGTCTCTCTGGCAGCAGAGCTGTGCACAGACCCCGCCGGTGGCGCGAGCTGGTGAGTCGGCAAAATGCGTGACAATGCGTGAGTCACACCTGATGCGTGATACGTGGCAGGACTGGAGTTGTGCTGACTGATGTCTATATGGGTCCTGTATAGCGGTAACTTAATATGCTGGATCCGTTTTCCTTTCTTGCTGCTCTCACCGATAAATGAATTTATTGAAGTTACCTATTTTAAGTCAATCGCATAGGCATGCCAGGGGATTCATCACGGTGCTCCAGCCTACTAGTACAGTGCAGAATAAACTGTGGATTACAAATAACGCACGTAACTCATTACAGCCTAGTATAAAAGGTGAAATTGACAAACTGATTTACAATCGGATTCTTGAAACGTTTACGATTATTTTCACTACACTTAAAGGCGGATATTTCACATTGTCAGGTACTTGGCCCTGAGGACATCCAGGCCTTTGCAGTGAATCATAAACATTTGACACAAGGGCCCAAAGCGCTCAGCCCCTCCCGGAGTGCATTGTATGTGCTCGACTTTGTAGAGCGTAAGTCAGTTTGTATGGACCACACAACTACAACAACGCAACGAAGTGTGGAATAAACATGAAAAAATTGGGAGGTTGGTTGTGTCATGCGTCAATTAATAACTGGGAAGTCATTTGTGAACGTGCAACTTTCAGAAACTGTGCATGCATATTTGTGCAGTAATTGGAGAGCACCGAGACCCCTTCTTACTGAGACCTGTCATAGGTTCCCGTACTCAGACACTGCTGTGCCTCTTCTGTCGTCCAGCGATCCTTACAGGGTTAAGAAAATATTGTACTGTCTGACAAGTTTATACACAGTCACATGTAGCGCTCCTCTATAATCATGGGCGATACTCACCCCCTTACCTGGCATCCACCTGGCCCATGCTGCGTGGATCTGGCGCTCAAAGTAACATTTACTTCTTATCAAAATATTTTGCCAAGGCATCGAAATTGCTAATCTCTGCTGAAATGTACATTTAGTTCAGTTAATTTGTGTTGAATTTAGTTTTCTTCTTATGTTTTTTTTTAATTTTTTTTTAAATCTTTTATTGCCCTCACTTGCTTACTGAACCTTAACTCTGCACTAACCCTCATCCTAATTTTAACTGTGTCCTGCTGTTTAACTTAACTCCAACTCTCTCCCTGGCCCTAAAGTTTTAACTATTGGCGTTGCAAATAATAATGAAGCACAAATAGCTCATACTTTAAGTTATGTGAGACCTATTGCATCGCGGATGCTTGGTAAATGTAGTAAGTCATCTCCTTGTATGATTTGTAGCCACCGCTTTCATCTGAGTCAGTTTCCACTTTTTGCTTTTCCACTGTCACTTCAGTTTTCTCTAGTGCTGCTTCAGACTCTGTGTGTTCCCTTACAGCTTGACTGGTCCTCTTCTGTGGACTTTTGACCATTGCTGGCATATCTTCTTGAAGAGAAGCTGTTTTATCAGGGGGACACAGGACCATACGTGTGTGAGTCATGCACCCAATTTGGAAGGCCACCACATTTCACAACAGTCTTTGCCAGGATCCTTTGGAACAGGCCTTTCCCTTTCACAGCATCTCTCAGATCAAAGTTTTGGCACCATTCATTATGTAGATCTTGTGTAGCAGCTGCAATCTGGTGAGAAACTGCATGCTCCACATCAGTCAGACCTTTACAGCAATGGCTAGTCTTTTCAGCTGTGTTTTTCACAAGTGCATTTGCTTGTCTATTTTCAAGCCAATTCAGTGATGCTGAAACAGTGTTTTGCAAAGTGTAACTCTGTACTGTCTTTGTGTTGCTTTATTATGCTTGAAATATCAGGGAGATGGCTACAATCCAATGCTTGTCTAATCTGTGGTTCTGCACACATCATCTTTGAAACCACATTATGATCTGATTTCAGAGAAACTGGCAATCTATACCTGGGCATCAGTTTTTGCATTAACACATTTGCTACTATGCAGTTGTCACTTTTCTCAAAAACGGGTCTGATACAACCCTGTTGTTCTGCTTCTGAAACCATTTCTTGAGCCTCTATTAATTCACCTGTGAAGATTCCATTGAACATATATTGAACAGAACACAATTTTGTGCAGCTGAATTAGCATTTCTTTCTCCCATGACAACAGTGACTCCCATTTGAGCAACTATACTGCATGTTATAGTAAGGGCAATCAATTTTGAATGTTGGGCTGAGGTAACTACTGAAAGCCGTGAAGCTTTGACAACATAATGTATAGGAAGCACAGCATGTGCTGCTCTTAATGTGTCATTGTTACCTTTCAAATATGGGCCATCTACAAAATGGACATTGTTGGGCTGAATCAGACGTTCATCCTTAAAGTCTGATATTGGCTTTATGCATATTTTCATGACATCTAGACCCTCCTATTCAGTTTCATTGATGTTGGGGTCAAAGGTCATTGGGAAATGCATACAGACCCTTGAACACATTCTTGTTTTTGAACAGGCACTGAGAGAGAGAGCAGCCCTCCCTCTCACTGCAAATTGGTGTATTTTCTTTTAAATAAACTTTCATTCCTAGTGTCGGGGCGCAACACTTTTTCTCTTTCAACTCTAAGAATGCTCTTGTGCAATTGTTCAGATCAGACACATCCTTGTGTGTCGGCCTCAGTAAAGGCTTAGCCACTAGGGAAAGGTTTAGTTACCACTCGCTACAGCAGCTAACCATTCCCAAAAACTTCCTGACTTCTTTCTGAATTTGAGGTGGATTCATCTGGTGAATTATTTCCACTCTCTCTGGTGACACCTTTCTACCTCCCTTTCCAATTATGTGTCCCAGACATTCATCTCCTTCTTGACAGTACTCCTGACTGTTCTCATGTAATGGCACTGTGACATGTACTTGACAAAAATCAATAACAGTAAGCCATTCTTCAGCACATGGAATGTTAAAAAATATATTGGCTGGTTTCGGTACCACAGGACAACATGGAAGAGTTATGCTATAAATCTCCTGCACTAATCTGTTCTTTTCATTTAATTTCTGGGAACCTGTGATCAGACAGTTGCATAAACGTTTAATCAATTCCATTAAAAATATTTTACTCAGTTTATCTTCAACTATGGGTAAACTTTCTGCAACTGATGGTGTTCTTGAATACATGTCATCTGATTCTAATTTGAATAAGACATGTTCTACACATTTTATTAATCAGACCTCTTTCTCTGTGAACTCCCTTACTTCTGTGTTTATTATTTCTTTCAAATCAGAAGGTAATTTTTCAACTGTCTTTTCTGAAAACCATGCTACAGGTATCTCTTGTTGGGTCATTTTAAAAGTACATCCTCATCAGGAATCTGATAATTAACCTCCTCTGGTGTACAGTAATTTGTGCTGTTCAATTTCCAAAACAATTGTTTTCCTGGCAGGCCTGAGTCACAAACAACAAATTGTTAACTTTCCTCAATGGGCCTATTTTTGGTGCAAATTCTTCTAAAACTGGGTTTTGAATTTTTTTGTTTAAAACTCCTTCAACTAAGTCTGGATCTTCCACTGCTTTCACAATGGACTTGGTAAATTCAAAATTGTTGGGGTAAAACTCCCATTTTGAAATGCAGCAACCTGTTGAACTGGGTCCTGATTTTGCTTCTGGAAATAATTCACATTTGCTCTGTACAACTGATTTAAAATAATTTGAGCATTTTCCATATTTTGTGGGACCATTTGGGCTTGAAAAACTCCTGCCATAGGTAATTGTTTCTGAACTGACATTTGCATTTGCTTGGCTGACACATCTTGCACCTGCATTTCTCTCTGTCCTTGCACATTTCCAACTGCTGCATCATGTTTAAATTAAAATTTCTTCTTCCAATACTCAAATCTGTTATAAAGATGAAGAAAGAATATTTTTTCCAGCAGTGCAACATCCATACCTGAATTTGTACGAACCAAAACACCTTTACTTCCATTCTGTGTTCTTTTAACCCAATTAACATCCTTTGCTGGCACTCTGCCCTTCAGGAAAGTAATCACTGCTACGTTTTACTCCATAATAGGAAATGATGGTGCATTCATGCAAACCCTTGTTATTGTCTCCTCACCTGGCCTTTGCACAACAGCTTTATATTCAAACCACAATTCAGTCTGCATGGCAATGTCAAAGAACATTTCCAAATTAATGCACAACTCTTAAATTTTCAACAAATCCTTCAAATTGTGGGTACCACAGCATAGGTTTGTCCCTCAATTGTGGGAATGTGTTCAGAAATGCTGCAAGTTCACCTTTGTTCCGTGGCACATGAACATGCACTTCTCCCATCTTTTTTCTTAATGAGTAAGCAAAAGCTTCTCCCTCATCCGGTTTATTATTTTCCCCAACAAGGTCTGGTGGTTTCTATTCTTCTCATGTTTTCTTGCTTTCTTGCCCACTTGTCTCCTAATTTCTCGAACCCATTGCATTTGAAAATATATTTTATTATTTCTGCAATGTGCAATTGCATTCCTGAAGCATGCATGGTCTCATTTGCCTCATCATTCATATGTACCCTGAAATTTTTCTGAAATGGAAAACTTCCTGAAACATAAATTTCATAATTTGTACCCAAATCAGTCAGTCTATCATGTGTAGTTACTGCACATGTAGCGGTTTCCTTACTCAGGGAAATGAATTCTTTCTCCTGACACTGGTTCACATGTTCATGATTTAAACCGCAGGGACTCTTAATTTGTTCATGTTCAAATGTTGATTTTAAAACACTAAACTGTTTCTCTTTTTCAGGCTCTGGGTTAATTTGTTCCACCATGCTCTCTATCTTTTTAAGCACTGCTGCTTCCTCAAAGCAGGTTTGAAAAATCCCTTCTTCAAATATATTCATTTTATCCTGGGCTATTGGTGTTGTAAAGACCATTTCTCCCTCACCTTTCAGTGTTTGGACTGTCTGAGGTAATTTCTGTTCAATAATCTGTGAATTCTGAGTTTCTGAAATAAACACTGACATAGTGACTCCTTCTGTAGCTCTTTGAACCTTTTGAATAGGGGCCATATTAATTGGGACAGTCCTCATTTTTCTAGACATTGCCTGTGCATCTGCAGTTTGTAACATTTGGACTGAATCAGTCACATTTGAAGCAGTAACACCTGGAGGTATCCCTGTCAGTGCTGAATCAATAGGTAGTGGGTCAATCTGAAATGTCTGCACAGTTATCTCAATCTATCTTTCTCTCTGTTTAACAGAAGCAGTAGCCACTGTAGTACTTACTAGTACACTATTTTTAATGGGAACCACATAGTGGCAGACACTCCGTTAACAATGCAGCCATTATTTCATCCCCTGAATCCCTATTTTTATGAAGCTTTTTGTCATCATTAATTCCCTTCTCCTGTATGTGGTGCTTTACCTTTTTATCCTCACTTGCTTTGTCTCTTTGCTGTCTTTTCCCACATGTTTAAAGCCCAAATTGTGCAGCTCTAGATGGTGTCTTTATGTCACATACCACTTCCCTTAATTTGTCAATAATTTGTAATTCAAAAGTACCATCTTTTGGAAACCTCAAAGGACCTTCAATTTCAGTAATCTTGCACCATTGGTGAACCCACATACATGAATGTTGTCCCAAATTGGTAAACATAAAATGCACAGGTGTTCCTTCAGGAGCATCACCAATTAAAAACAAATTTTTCACTTTACCTCCCAACAGTTTCTTTAAATCTTCAAACGTTTTCATTTCTGCAATAGTTGAATGCAATTTCTTTTCTCCAATGCTGTCAGTTTCAATTTCAGTCAGTTTAACTCCTACTACTGACCCTCCACAAAATCTTACTGAAATATTTTTCTGAGTTTTCTTAATCAAAATTCTGTTAATAACAACATAAAAATATTCGCTACTTTGTCTGTTCCACTAAACCAAGGATAGATTTCTTTTCACTGCGAGTAACACTTTCCGCTTACTTCTCACAAAATAAGAACTTCTGTTTACTCTTCAAACACTGCGAGTAAATCCCTTCCGCTTACCCTTCACTTAAGCTCAGAATAACCTGCTACTCATTTAGTGTTACCCTTTCTAGGTGATATAACACTAAAGTTTCACCAGCAAACTCTTTGCTATCAATCACTCTCACTTTTACACAGAAAATAGTCCCTAATTTAACACTGCCAGCCCTGCATAGCTTCTCAGTGTTATTCTATCAGACAAGTAACCTCAGAGCAGTGTGGCTTCCATTTACCACCTGCTATTCCTTTCCTGGGAATTTCCAGGTATCACTGTAACTGTGCTTCCAGACAACATAAAACAAGACACTAACTTTTCATGTTAAGAACATATAATCAATAATCAAAAATTCTGTGCTATGAAATTACCAATATAATCAATGAAACCATCAAGTAAAAAATGAGCAAAATTTTCATCAACAGTCAAAACCCTTACTACTTTTTCCAACACTTCAAAAACAAAACATACCTTCTAGCACATTAACAACGTTTCACAACCCTATTGATACTCACTCCACTCCAGCAATCGCCTTCTTGCATCACCTTCCAGTACTTCTTTGCCAGTCCTCAGGTTCTGAGCATTGGAATCAGGACTTTCTTATGAGAATCTGGACATTTATCTAACTTGGGCAATTATTTTACTTCTCTCCCAAGGTCAATGGACCATTAGTCGAATAGTTGATGGTGATATTAATAATCCTTAATCACCAAACTAATCGATAATGACCATCCTCTTGCTACCAAAAACTGATCCAGCGGTAATTTCACGGTAATTTCTCAATGCAAAACCTCATTTACTTCTAATTTACCGCTGTAAAGGTGTTGGACCCTTGCCACCGTGTATTACCTTCAGGAGACTTTACATAAACATGAAAAATCAAAAATGCTATTAATATTTAAGCCAATAAAGAGTTGTGAGTATTTTAAAGGGTTTTATTTTCTAGTTAAAAGTTAAAGTTCTCTGACCCTTTATTCATTAGTCAAATATCAATCAGGTTACAGAATTGAAAATAGGAAAATAGAATTAATACAGAACATATTATAGACTGTATACAAGGCATTCCATAAAGGAAGAGAATGAGGCATCAAATGTATGTCCGCATTCTTTAAAGAGTTCAGGAAAATATAATTCAAAAGTGAATTTTGCAAGTCTAATCAATAATTAATAATTGGCAAAAATCTCCCATAAAGAGAAATAAATGCACAAGACAAATCTTTTCAAAACTAGTTAGGTTGTCAAAGCATAAACTTAGAGTTTTAGCATCTAAATCCAAACCTTTTCTATCAGCTGCGCACTCTGCCCTGGTCTGTTCAATCTGACTCTCTGTGCTTCACAGAGAGAGACAGCCCGCCCTTCACAAGACCACAGAGGAATGTGATCTGCCTTGCCAAAAATATGACGTGCAAGGACTCTCTGGAAAAAAATATCCGCAAGAACCCCCACCTCCCTCTGTCTCTCCTCGGACGCAATCTCCTCCCAGGCTCCACCCGTGACATTCACATACCTAACCCATATGATGTCTGGTCTCCTCTGCTCCCTATCCTCTCCACGCCTATCTCTTCTAGTCCTAAAGCCCTAAGCTGACCACCCCCTATGGGGTCATTATTTATACTCTAATTCTTGGCTGACTACACTAATAATGTTGCAGTTTCTGTAGAACCTCGCACTGTGATTGGTTAGCATAGGTGACGTGAGGGTCTCACCAGCCTGTTCTCTTTGCAAAACCGATTTTAACAAAGGAAGCGTTAATGCTTAATACAATCCTATATTTCACCATCAATAATTCTACAAATATGCACTATTAAGGCCGAAACATTTATCAGTCCATTTCTTCCTTCCTTTCACATCCCACAAACACTGGTACATTGGCATGATAACAAGAATGTATAGTTCACTGTGGCCTTGACCGATGTGTCTTCACTTGAGGCACTTGGCAGTATGTTGCTGGTTCTGCGCATGCTTTTCTCATTCAGCACAATTCTCAGCCATGCTGGATTCCCAGGCAGCCATTTTATGGTCGGCCAAAAACAAAACCAACACAAAAGAGTATTAATTTATGAAATAAAAACCCTATTATGTTTACCTTTCCCCATACTAGTACATTGTATTAGTTATTACCTAGCAAAAGCTATTAATTTAAAGCAGCCTTTCTATTATTTGTGCACAACATGCAAAAATGTACAATATAGCATAAACATGCACCAGTGCAAATTTTCAAAGCGCAAGCTGTTAATGCATCAACATGATCTAATGTTTTAGATAGCTTTTCATGCAAAATGCTTTTTCCCCACGTGTAGTGCATGGTTGATTGATTAATACACATTATAAAAAGATGTTATGAACGGAGTATGCATTGTCTAAATATGCAACAAAGCCAAAGTCTCTTGAGACGGAAACAGGGAGTGTAGATTATGAGGGAAAGGAGCTGAGAGGAGAGAACACATTCCATTTTATCTTTAAAGCAAAAAAGGAAACTGCAATCACAAGTTTCTCTACACTGCAAAAAGACATGTTAATTCAGCACAAGCATTTCAGAGAAAGCATTTTGACCAGGCCTCATTTCATGTCTTTTACTTTTCATGTACCAAAAGTGCCCCTTTTAAAAAACATTTGACTAGGCCTCCTTTCATATTTCATGTGCCATGTGTTTTCACTTGCACCAAAATCTGCATGCCAATTTAAATGCAGTCTGTCTGAAACACAAAACGGAGCAATGCTTAATCTTGAGAAATCTAGCTCTATCATTTGTTCATTGCTACTTGTCGCTGTGTTCCTTGTCTGTCTATATCCTGTTGTTTTCCCAAAGCTGCGTTGCCGTTTTTTCTCCCCTAACTTGATAGTTTAGAGAGGTTGTTCCATGGAGACATAGCATAAATAGTGTGTTCTCATTTGTGCACGTCTTTGTTTGCTGCTTTAGACTTTGTGTCTTTGTCGTTACTCGTGTCTATCTTGACACACCACCAATGTACAACTGAAATGGACAAATTAGGCGTCTGCTGAAATGTTCTCCTTCTGTGTATCTTGTGACTGTGTAGAATCTTACCATTCACAGAACTCCCACCTGTTCAAGCCAAAACCTAGGAATCCTCTTTCCTGCTTAGTGCTTCTGTACTTTAGAAGGGGTCTTTTCTTTCAGATTTACTTCATTACTGACTGACTTTGTTTAACAAAACAAGCTGCTGCTAATGGGTATGTTTTCTTTAAAGTCTAACTTCCAAAAAACGCGAAATATTATCCAGCATCTCAATAATGCTCTGTGATTCTACTTCGTGCAAATATCCATGAAAATATCATGTTGCAGAACCCACTGTGAGGGTGTGGAACAGAAGCTACATAAATCCAACTTCATCGTGAATTTCGGGTTGTGTGTCAGTATTTCTCTTAACTTACAAGTATGCTTCCTGAATATGCTAATTTTGTAGGCCCATTTCTAATCTGTTTTGGTTTTTCATCTTCAATACTGTCAATATTTTATACTTTTTGCCCTGTTATGTCTTATTTTTCACAATGAAACACATTCTTAGTAGTCCTATAAAGTTGATCTTGTTCATTATGTTTATTTTCTACCAGGGTTTGGACGAAAGGATGTAGTCGAGTGCCTTCTTCAGGCTGGTGGAAATGTCCATGCAAGAGATGATGGTGGCCTTGTTCCTCTGCACAATGCCTGCTCTTTTGGTCATGCAGAAGTTGTGACCCTCCTTTTGCGACGTGGTGCGAATCCAAATGCACGTGATAATTGGAACTATACCCCTCTCCATGAGTCTGCTATTAAAGGAAAGATTGACGTCTGCATAGGTATTCCCTTTTTGTCCATTTTATCTTTAATTACAAAATTCTTACTTTATAACAGTTATTCTGGTGAATAAAACAATTGGGACCATTCATTTATTGACCACATCTACTTAATAGCTTTTTCATTTTGATTAAATTGTAATTTTTCAGAGTGATTATAACAACTCTGGTGTTTCGTTTTCCTCTGTTAAAACTAGGGTCGAAAATCGGGATTGCCAACCATAAATAAACTGACTTTGAACTAGCAAAAAGCATGACTGATTTACATAATTGAATTAGTCAACAACTTCAGCAGATGTTTATCAAACAGCTATGTTAATGCCTTGTTTTGGCAGTTATGAATTTATCAACAGTATTTTAATTTTATTTTTTTTAAATTCTGAATTGGAAAAACTCTGCACTGAACATCTGACACAGATTTTTTTTTTTAATGTGTTGCAGTGGTTAAATATATCAGTTGATAGCGACTGAGTGAATGAAAATGTGCACAGCACAATAATCTGCTTTTTGATCCTGTAGTATAACAAGATGTTCTTCCAAATGCACAGTGTGCGGATCCATTTTAATTTCACTATACAAGTACCCTTATTCAATGATTGATCCGAAGTGCTCTCAGTTCATGTGAGGTTAACCATATTTCATCTTTTTTGTAGTGCTGTTGCAGCATGGAGCTGATCCAATGATCCGCAATACAGATGGAAAGACTGCATTGGACTTATCAGACCCTTCTACAATACCAGTGTTGACAGGTGAACATATCTTTCGTTTTTACATTTTGAGTGCATAAGTGGGACTTTCACATCTTTCTTTAGTTTTCCAGATTGTAACTATTATGACGTATGTGATATACTTTTCAGTGAAAATAGCAAACCATTTGGTACTCTTGAGATCCATTGGTTTGTGCCAAAACATATATGCTTTTAGGGGGCAGTAGGTCCTTAGTCTGAGCATGTGTTTATAGTGATTGGATCAACATTGTTTGTGTTTTCATAGTCACCGTTTTTATGCACACAAACATTGTATGTGCCTTATTGTTGCAGGGGAATGCTTTAAAATTATGCCTTTAAGGGTGCCAGTGGTGACTGACTTATGTGGAATTTTACTTTTGTACTGAATACAATGTGTATAGTGTTTCGTTTTTTGGTTTAGTAATTGTTTTAATTGTTGAGTTTAATTTGAGGAGAATACAATCCTACCTGTTCATGATCTGTTAATGGTATTGAGTAAGATATATATGAAAATAAATAGAAAATGTTGTGTTTTAATAACAAATGTTAAATGTCCTTTTTAAATGCATATAAATCAATGGGTTTACCTTCTAATAGCTGTAAAAAGGATTGTAGGGTGAATATTGTATAAGTTAGGCAGGGTTTTCATGAGGCTTAGGAAGACTATTAAAATAGTGCATCTTTGCCTAAACTTGCTAGAGATTTGTTACCCTACAAAAGACCTGTCAAATGGCATTTGTTAAGTTCATCAGTCTTTTTCCAGCTGCTATTGTGAAAGCAACTAAGCCGATGGCTTTACCCCAAACCACCTGCTAAGTTTGTGACTAGCATTGACATGCAAATGCAAGCTATTTGTGGACTCCTTGCTCAGCTTTGAGATGCTATGTGCACGGTCTAGTTTGCCAGCATGAAGGAATGATCCGGAATACAATGACCATTGTACTAGCAGAGGCATCTCTGGCCCATATTTCTTCTCTACATTGGCTGAGCATGCCTGGTCAGGATAGGTTCAGCCAGGGTGGATAGAAGTCTGTGAACTGGGTGAGACAAGTGGAAGTGGTCTCCTGAGCCTGTTGCCATGCTACCTTGTAGTGAATGCTTCAGTAGACCAAGCGAGTAGCTCTTGAGTCCAGCCCTGTGGCAGGTCACGAAGGAAGCTCTAAGGAGCCACTTAGTACTAATTATCTTCCTCCGGTTCCTACAGCATGCCCAACACCAGGTGCACCATCTCTCCTTCCCTGTCCCTTGAATCCTATTGGGGCAAAGCAGAGCAGCTAGTCACATTGGGGGCCAAAACACACCAGCGAGGGAAAACCCACATTACTCTCAGATATAGGGGTCCGAACGTAGGCATTTAGTTATGTGTATTGTGTATGAGAGTGCATATATGTGACTGAGCATTTGTGGTCCTGCAGGTTTATTTTTACATGGTGAGGATTCTGTGGCATCTCATGCATTGATTGAACATTGTCATGCATGTAGATATAACCTGACTTTTGACCTCTGTCTCTGAATTAAAAAATGTTTTGTCAAAATACAAAACAAGTTTAAAGGCATCCTTAATGCTTCTCCACTTAGTGAGTGAACAGAACATCTGTTTGTCAGCTTGCAAGTAGGCCATAAGCCTAGCTTGTTCTGAAAATCTGACTCGCCACCCCATAGCGAGTGGGCGAGTAGATTTGTTCAGTCTTGAATACTATTACATTTATGAGCTAGATAAGTGACTTTTTGTGTCCATTTTCATAATTCAGTGGTGAAAGCTTTTGTATTGGTTTTATTGCTTCATCTTTTTTTAATGCAGTTTATGATCCTGCATCATTTATCGTCCTTCTGCGTTTATTTTTATGCACTTTGATTAATCTCTAATAATTGAGTAACAAAGATTGATTATGAGTCTGTATTATCCAGTCGTGCATGCTCCAAATAAAACTGTCTTGCAGCATATTAATGTTACAAGGGATAGTTCAGATCATAGAGATAGTTCTAATAAAACTTTGGAGAAAATGTTTGTTTGCTATGGGAGTATAGGCCAAAATTCTAATTGTTATATCTGGTTCAGAAGGTGTTACTTATCTACATATTCCTCTTTCCTATGGCGTGGCATGTATTGTTGCATGTCTATTCTTTTGAGTCAGGACTTACCTAAAGAATTTAAAGTGGATTATGAATTTCCTTAAGACAAACTGCCTGAAATGGATAATTTGGTTCCTGCTAATGAATTTAACAGAACTATTATGCTCTAGAGTCAATATTATTAATACTGATGAAAAGAGTGTGTGTAAATTGATTATTGCAGAGGAAACGTTATTAAAGAATTTATTGAGATTAGAGTGAAAAGTAATAGGAATACTGCTGAAGGAATCGAGATTCAATTTTAGGAAGAATCTGGAATTTGTTATAGAAGTCCACAGATGCATCCTAGACTTGGGCTTGCTCAAGAGAAGACTTAGATGTGTGATGCAAGAGAAACGTGATGAAGGGCATGTTTCAGTAATGATTGCAACAAGTGAGTGTAGATATAATTATATATTTGATAGAGATATGTTGGGGGTGATCCAATATTGAGAGGTATTAATCACATTTGCAGTAAACCTGCTTATTTTAACATTACAAGTAACTGGGTAGGTAAATCCTACTTGACACTAGTTTTCCTAAAGTAGACCAAACTAATAATTTGAGTGCGTCTTAAGAGAGTGAAACATGTTTTTAATTAACTGCTTATTTGGGGTGTTGATCCCCCCCCTCCCCCCCCCCCCGTTCCCCTTGGTGTGGCATTAAATAATGTGAAAATTGGACAGTTGTCTACTTAAGTGTGTACTTAAAGTCCAGCAGTGTTGTACATGAAAACAGCATTAAAATTAATAAATATATTGATAATATGACTCCTAGTGCCTATGAACTTAACTTTGGGAGAGACTGGTTATGGTAAACAGGTGGTTTATGGTTTAGTAATATTGGGAAGGGAATTGTGACGATGGTGAATGGTTTGACGTTGGGTGATGGCTTGCTAAAGAAGATATTAACATTAATAATAATTCTTGTTCCAAGTCTAATTTAAACATTTTTAGAAGGTATCTGTTTTAAGAGTTCCTAAATGTGGTTGAGGAAAGAAGATGATGGCTAGAAAAAGAGAGATCGAAATTAGTATGATGAGATGAAAGTCTTGGAGACCACAAAGCTGAAGAAACCAAGAATGATTGAGGATGTGTTGTAGTGTAATCCTTGATAGCTCTGTTTAAGTTAGCTTAACTAGGCGGTGTTTGGCATTACTGGGCCTCAGTCTGTTTGCACTGACTTGCACTCTTCATTTATAGACTAAAAGTATTTCTTTTATTTTCTTTGTTTTGAATATGCTTTCACCTTCACGTCTCTAGCTGGTGTTCTTTTCTGTTAAAAAAAATAATTGAAATAGATTTCTTTTTCATGATGCCACAGAAGTTACTCACTAAATGCATTACATTGTGTTCCTTGAGAAGGGAACTGTTCAGGAGATGTGCTGTGCAAGTAGCAATTTTTACGGCCTGTCCAGATCACAACTGTACTTCAAAATTTTTTAACGTTTTATTGTATTTTGTTAACTTCAATCATACAATTTCATTTCTGTTGTTTGTAGGGTAGAGTGGTGAATTATAATTCATAATGTAGATGTTTTCTAAATATTTATTTTTCCAGGTAACTCAATTTCTCCAATGGTGTTTGGTTCATATCATGCAACTTTGAAGTACAGCACTATAATGGTTGAATCTCACCATGTCGAGTGTGCGGCTTTTCACTGTCTGAAATCTATAAATTATGCCCTTTCTGGGATATGTGCACAACTATTCTTTTCTTTTAAACCAAACCGTATCTATGCGAGGCTGTTATCTGACTCTGTACTTGACTTTTTGCTTACTGTCTTGAAGGTAGAGTCCACGTTGGTCTTTCAGCTGAATATACTTTGAGACTTTTCTTGCTTTTTGAACTGTGCAGTCTATGCTAGTCTATTTAGTTTATACTTAGACTTTTTGCTCTTTCCTTGGAAACAGTATTAACGTTGGTCATCTTGATGGTTTATACCTAGACATTCCTTGAACTGAGGAAATTTATGGTATTCCTTCGTTCAACTACATTTTGGTTTGGCTATTTATTTGCTGTGGTGGAAAACCTAATTTCATGACCTCTCGCAATTGGCATTATTTGATGCATTATAGATGCTGATTTAAATTTTACTAATAACATTTTTGCCTTCTGTAATGATTTCTAAATATTAATAATACTTTGTTTTTGACTTAGTGTATTGTCCTGTGAAGGTTTTCTCTATTGGCAAAAGGCCACCTTCCTGTGAGACTCACATGACCTGATATTGCGAATCACCCTTTTTAATTTATTAGTTAAAAGCTTTGACAACTGGATTTGTGAATTCAAACGTTTGACATTCATAACCACAATTGTAAGCACTTTGAACATCTTTGTAGTTCTGCATGTTCTCATTAAACTTTCACCCTTCTGAGTCTGTCCTCTAATGGCGGTGCAGGTTGCTTAGTCTCTGGAATCTATATAAATTATTGTTAAAACTTGCACCTAAAACTATGGCTTTGTCAGTGCTTGTTCTAATAACCTTTGTAATTTGTCTGACTGAGCAAAAGAGGGTGTTAGTGTGTGTAACTTCAGCATAGGAGTTCATTTTAGTAAAGTCATAATTATCTCTTTCAGGTGAATACAAGAAGGATGAAGTCTTAGAGTGTGCCAGGTAAACAACATGCCACATAAACTGCTTCATAAATGTGTACAGTCTTTTAACACCATACTTGGGCCACAAAATGATGGTGATGAGTGAAAGTCCTTTATTAGGAATATCATTTTTTTTTTTAAAGGCAATCTCAATACATGGAAAATTGTACCAGCAAATGTTCAGTTTTGTATAAAAGTAATCTCTTAGCTGTGGTGCCTATAATGGAATGGGATTGTCTCTTGAAGCCAGAGTTCCTACTCAGTACTGTACTGTATGGAGACAATCTGAGACTATCCAGAAGCCAGTGAATTCCAGAATATATTGGTGCATGGAAAAGCCAGTAAATTGCAAACTATTTTGGTGCATGATCTTGCAAGAGCTAAATAATGCCATATTAAACCAAATTATGTTGTGTTTGTTTTGCAACTCTGTCTTGGCTTAGAGAATACTTGTGTCTGTCTTCTAATTGTTTTTTAGCCACACCACTGATACAGTACTACCCGAAAGACTCCTTTTTTAGACGAAGTGGCCCTTTTTGTGTGCCAACATAGTAAATTAATTTAGCAATTGACTCAGTATTAGATTGATTGCAGGAAAAAAATTTAATTAAAAAAAGAAGTGAAAGTAATTGCAAACATGAAAATATCAAAATGTAGATTTTGTCAAATATTTACCACTACATTTGCGAACTCTTCATCTGCATACATTAACCCTAACTTATAACTCCATGCCTAAACATAATTTAACCATAACTCCATACCATACTCGAATGCTAATTTTATCACCAGTGCTAATACGAACTTCAACTCCAGCCATAAGCACAGCACCATCCTTTATAGTGTGGCTTACACCATCTCTTGTTCTAACCATAACACAACCCCTAAGGTTTACCAATCCCTTTACCCATCTCTAACTCTTCCTCAAATCCTAATGTTAGCCCATACATTACTCTCAACTGATGCACCCTACATTCTCTCATACCATACCTTAACTAACTGCTCATTAAACCAAGATGTCTCCCTCAACTTTGCTTTAACTCTTATCCTGGGACAAACTTTTTTTCTATTATCTTTTTTTCAATCTAATCTTCTAGTTTCCTTTTTAGGTCAAGCCTAGGCGGTGCGCATGTGCTGTCTTCTAGACATGCTGTATCTCCTCTGTGGGCCTTGTTCTTGCCCTTTGTTTCTCATTGGTTCCTTGTTTCCCTCGTATGATCTTGCTTTTCTATGGTCTCTTTGTTGTCTTACTTCAAAATGGAGCCTGCCCCTGTTACATGTGGTCTTACTCGTTTGTTTATTGTTTGTGTGATACACTATTTTTCTTCTTTTGGCCTGTTCATCATTATGGCCGCACCTCCCGCTCCGTCGCTTGCTGCACCCCTCCTCGTCCCTCACTCCACCTGCCACGTTACTTTAGCACTGCGTCAAACCTTGTCACTTGACTAGTGCCATAAAAGCTTCACGTAAACACTACTTTGTTCCCGGATGGCACACTTTATCTTTTATCATTGCGTCCGCTCCTCCCGCTCTGTTGCTTGTTTAATAACTGGAGTTATTGTCCAGTTGATGTCAGCGCCGAGTGTCTAGTTTGCTGAGCTATTGGCCGGCTTATGAATTTGTGCCCAAACTCTATTAAGTGCTGACTAGCTCTAGCTTGGAACCATTGGGAGCTGGTTACCTGGGCTGTCCGCTGGGTAAATCCCACATGTCGGGGTCTTGATAGCTCCCTTACGGCGGATACACAAGCTGCTTCATGCCCCTCAGCTTCTGCTTTTATGAACCCACATAGTTCCTCTCTAAAAATATACATGTGCTGTTATTCCCTTGGGAGTGGCGCTACACATTGCCTTCTAACCGTGCCCCCTATGCCTTTTAATTTTCTAAAATTGCACCCTTAATTAAGACACCTTTTAACATATTCTTTTAAAGTTATTTCCCCTCCCGGGCTATGGGTGAGCTGTTAGGGAAGTTGGATACGCTAATACGCTGTTTTTATGTTAAAGTTCATGCACACTCTCAGTTTCAACAAAAAAAAAGGGAAACCCTTTTCCTATGTACTGTGAATCAAAAAAAACAATCGTTAACTTCTCTGGGAAGGTGTGGCACCTTTTTTATTCCTCTGTAAAGCAAGCGCTTCTTCTGGCTTCCACTGCTACGAGAAGGTAAAATACCCATCATGGAGGCTTTTTGTAATTTGTAACCATTTGGTGACACTGTCCCATAAACTGAAATGACTATATGCTTCAAATAATGGGAGGGGCTAATCCTGGTCACAAAAATTGTTCTTTTGATCAACTTATTGAATTTGAGTATTGAGTCTGCCATGCTGGTTATTTTACTGTGATATAAGAATCCACACAGACCTCTCCAGCAGGCCACATCGCTATCTTCCCACCTACAGTGCACCACGTTACATGACAGAGTGTCCATACCAGGAGTTATTGACACCCTTACTCTCTCTAGAAAGCCACTTCACTCTGACACAGATCCATTTGCAGGACACTTGGAGTTGGGGAGGATGACAGGCTTCTCGGGAATGTTGTACAGTGTGACAGACGACATGCGACTTGCATTCTCAGTCCTGGGACCAGATCCTCTGCTTACTTCAATAAAAGCTTAGCTCAAACTTCTATAAAGTACAGATACCAAAAGTGCATCAGCAGTGCAAGCGTCTGACTCACAAACACTGCACCACACGCACGGGCGCACCACATCTTTCAGCAGTGCAAGCACCTGTCTCACAAACTCACCACACACGCATGGACGCACCACATCTGCTTCAGTAGTGCAAGCGTCCTCGCATGGACAACAGATGCCACTAAGGCATCAGTAGTGTAGGCGACACACGTGCATGAGCGGTGCAAGCTTTCTCATGTGTGTCTCTTGCACAGGCATCACTAATGCAAGCATCTCTCTAAATCACACATACCTTGTTCCTCTTATCACTTGGGTATTTGCGGTGCAAGCTTTCTTCCATGGATGACAGGTACCCCTTACTTGGGTATCAGTAGTGCAACTTTGGAAGTGTCTCTCTCGATCATTTGTTCTTTGTCCCTCTTACCACCACGTAGACTTCAGCAATGGAAGGTTCCTTTCCTCATACAGAGCTAGTACCACACTAGTGGTAGCAAATCAAGCCACAAATATGCAGAAAGAGAGAGACCACAGTTAATACTTGGGCTTCGGCTATATCCATCTGCAGTGGAAGCTTCCCTTAGACGTGTTGTCGTTTGTCATCCCACAGTAGCAAATATGGTATTGAGGGGTTTAAAGTTGATCAGTTGGTCAAAATTGTAATGTCTTTGATGGTCAAAGGACTCGTGCTATCAGTTCTGCTTCCCCTGGCATTGTGGCGCCTCGACATCCATGGCAGTAGCAGGGCAAGTGTCTTTCTTACACAGACATTAGAGCCAAGGCATCAGCAGTGCAATCACAAATAAACTCCACACTACACAATTCCACCCCACACAATTCCAGAACTAACCATTCCAATCCAGCCCACATAATTCCACTCCACACCACATAAATCCACTTCACTCCAAACCAAAACACATGGGTGAAAGACATTGACATTTACAACGCCGGTAGCTCTAACTCTCGCAGTTGCAAGACCTATTGGCATTGCCAATACTTGTTTTGTTTCTACTCTTGTTAGTCTCCATTTTCAATTGTTTTTTTTTTTTAAAGACAGTTTCTGACCAGCCAGTGGTCGAGTGAGTGGATTTGACTCTAGAGAGGATGTCGGAGGTGGTGTACAGTGGGTATCATAGTAGGTAGTGCTGGCTTTTATTTCCTTTAGTTTTGGGGCCCTTCAGGGGAGTTGTTTTCTTCTTTGGATGGACAATTGGATCTGTAGTCCATTTGATCTCCTAGGTGAAGAGGGTGATTTAGGACTTGAAAAAGTGTGTAAGAATTTGGTACTATAAAATATACCATACAAACATACCCGCTAGAGTTTTGCAAACTATACTTCTCAAAAGTAATTGATTTGATAGACATCTAGCCACAGATTCCCTTGCCTTTGAATGTCCCAGGCAACAGACTGGATCTGGAATATTTTCCTTTGAGTAATACCCCACGCATTGATAGGTGGCATTGGTTGGCTCCACATGACGTAGTCTCTACCGTTGACACGTCCGCATCACCTATATAGTCGCCACCTCGGTGCGCTGACGTCGGCTATTTTCTTTCCATGACAGCCAGCGCAGATCTGTGAGAGAGCTACCCTCTGTCACTTTTTGACATGCTTTTTCTGACTTTAGTCGAGCATTTTTGGTGTGTAGGTTTTTCAAGCATTTCAAAAAGAACGTCTGGATTTAAACCATACAGCGCCTGCCACTGTGCCAGATCCACACTTTGTCTTTGGTGTCTGGAACAAAACCATGACTCAAAGTTGTGCTCCGACTGCCGGTCCATGGGTCCAAAAGCTTTGCGGGAGCATATCCCTTAAGCTAATAGTGGCTCGGTGCTTGGCACCGCAACGTTCGCCCTGGAGATCTCATTCTCAGTCCTACTCGAGAGAAAGGTCCGGCCGCTGCTTTGGAAGTGCTAAGTTCTCGCCCTCCCACTCAAAGTCATCAGATAGGTCAGGTAAGAGGCATAAGAAACACAAGACGTCCAAGCAGGCTTCCACTTCTTGCCGGTCTGTCGGATGACATGACAGAGGAGTCTCATGCCTAGTTCTGTGGATCCTGAACCTGGGTTGACTCCTCGCTTCCCTGTCTTCCCAGGAGACGGAGCGACCCCCGCCCAACTCAAAGAATTTTATGTCACCATGTGCCTCATATTTGGGTGGCCTGACCCTGCCCGCGCGCCTTCGGGCCCCAGAGGCTCAGAGGAGTCTCCATCGGGTTCTGCAATGCCCCCTCTTGGATCTAGTGGTGGATCCATACTGGCGCCGGTTGCTCCACTGTGACCTTATCTGGCGTCGACCCGCGGCAAGAGATTCCTGAAACCACCGGCTATCGTGTGGTACCAGCCAGCCCCATTCTATTCCCCGATGACCCGAAGCCAGATCAGTGCCTACCGACACCGATCCCATTACCAACAGCACCCTTAGGTCCTGGGTCAGTTCCTTAGCCTTATTTTTTAAGGGCTAGGAATGGAGGAAGATAAAGAGGGGTCTCTGGATCCTTTACAAGACCAGCCAGAGCAAAAAATAGACTGGTATAAGGATTTGGGTGAGGCCAATGGATTGGACACCTCTCTAGATTCTGGTCTGCTTTCACCCCCTACTGTGGCTACAGAAGAGGAAGCTTCCTACGTTATAGCGGTCCTGGACCTTCAACTCTCTTCTGTTGCAGTCAAGACAAACATTGTGATGAAGTTCCTGAAGCCGGGTGTCTGCCTTCAGAACCCCTCCTGCCTTTCAATGAGGCCTTGACTGATGTCCTACCCGAAACCTGGTCTGAATAGGACAATTGCCTGCTGCCATCGCCCTTCACCGGGCAACCCAAATGTTCTCACTAGCCAACCTACCCTGAGAGCTTGGTGGTCCAAGCTTCTACGTCGTTCCCTTCCCCATCGCAGGGTTCGTTCCCTTCCCCACCCACGGACAGGGAATCCAAGAGGCTGGGTAGTTGGACAAGTAGATCTTTTCTTCCTCCATTCTTGCGTGCGGTTGGTGAAAACCGCATGCCTATTGGGCCATGACTCCCACTCCCTGTGTGAAACGGTTGTGCAAGTGCGGTCACAGGTCCCGGAGAGGCCCAGGCCAACTTCTCCCAAGCAGTATCAAACTCGAGAGATGTCGCAAAGTTCGTCCTTTGTTGTGGGCTTGACACCACCGACTCTCAGGGCAGAGCGATTTCGACGACTGTGGCCGTTCAGTGCCACACCTAGCTGAGAACTTCTGGCTTTTCTGGGGATGTTCAGGCTTCCCTCATTGACATGCCCTTTGATGGCACCTGGAGACAAAGCAGACATGGCCCTAAAGCTCTTTAAAGACGCACGGGCTATGGCAGAGTTATTGGGCCTCTCAGTGGCCACATGTTCCCTGTCTGCTTATTACCTCTTTCGTGGCTATGGAAGGGACTTGCAGCCGCATCTGCCATACCCCGGCCACAAGACTGCACAAATTTAGCAATCTCTGTGCGGCCTTTGGCTGGGCAGCCAGAGGTCGGGTCAGCCCCTCCCACCCGCACCCTCAGGCTTCAAGCCCTTCTATTATGGTCCCTCAAGATCATTAGAGGCCAGTTGGCAGCAGGATCAGCCATCTGCTCCACCTCTGGCAAAAAATCACGTCAACAGGTGGGTTCTTCAGATAGTCTGAAGGGGCTACTCCCTCCAGTCCGAGACTACCCCTCCCTCCATGTCACCAACTTACGAACAGCTGACGGAGGATCACTTGACCCTGCTTCATGAGGAAGTCCTGCCTCTCTTGGCCATGGGAGCCATAGAGAGGGTTCTGCGCCAGATGTTGGCTGTGGTTGCTATTCCCACTACTTTCTGGTTCCAAAGAAGGAAAAGGGCCTGCATCCTATCCTATCCTAGATCTGTGAGCCCTAAACTATTTCCTCAAAAAGGAAAAGTTCAAGATGCTCACTCTGGCTCAAGTCTTGTCTTTCCTAGACCCGGGAGACTGGATGGTAGTGTTGGGCTTGCAGGTTGTCTATTTTCACATTCCCTTCCTGCTCATCAGCGCTACCTGCAGTTTTCAGTAGTCCTGAGTAATTTCCGTTCAAGGTGCTCCCCTTTTGGCCTTGCAAGCGCCCCTCAATGGTCCCAAGGGGATGCTGGTGGTCGCGGCTCATCTGCCCAGATCAGGGTTGCTAGTCATCCTCCATCTCCGCAACTGGTTGTTGAAGACAGGTTCGCCTCAGGCTGTCATTTCCCACCTCCAGACTACAGCCAACCTCCTGCATTCACTGAGCAGCTAGATCAGCATGCTGAAGTCACAACTGCCCCCCCCCTCTCAGACACTCCCTTTCATCGGACTTCTTGAGGATACAGGGTTATTTTGGGCTTCTCCTCCCGAATGGCGAGCCCAAGATATTCAGTCTATGATACAGATGTTTCAGCCTCTGGTCTTACTTGAAGGTGTAGTGTTCTTCCATGCCTCTGGTCCAGATATACTTCATTCATCCTTTTAAAAAAAAAACAGCTTGCTTAAAATGAAGGAATGATAAATGGTTGGGTTCCTTTTGTTTATATATTTTTTTTTTTCCCCTTCTTTCTTCCTTCAAATTTTAGTATAGTCAGACCGGGTTCATCGTTTCTTGCATCCCTCTTCTCTGCTTTATTCCTACTTATTAATTGGTGCTTTGATATCTAGTGGTCACATGCTGTATGAAAAAAAAAAAATTATGAAGATGATCCTCTCTATACTGCAGCAATACGAATGACTGGTTCTCAGAACTGGTGGTACGACTCTGGCCATTTTATTCTTTAGTCAGTTCAGTTCATAAGGCTTTATTCGGAGCTTAACACAAAGTCCATAAAAGCACATACATTACATTTAAAAAACATCATTAAACTCAAACAAAAAAGATAGACCCTAAAGAAACATTCCTTAATGCAACATGGTCTAACAAGCAATTAAAATACAGTTGAATGACAATTAAAACATAATACTAGGCCTTGCCTTAATGGCTTGGAGAAGAAATGTAGCAGTAAAAAAGCAGACATCGGGTGAGGGGTTAAATAACAATTTCATGGTGTCTTTAACTGTCCTAACTCCATATTTCTTAACTGGTTTTAAAAAGGCTATACGAAGGTTGCCATAGAGTGAGCAGAACAATAGAAGGTGCAAAGTGCTTTGTACGGTAGTATAATCACAAGGGCAGGGGCCAATCGGGTGCTTTTTGATATTTGGGAACGCCACTAAATGGTGAACGATCCCAAAACGTAATCTGGTCAGAACGAATCGATGGGAAGGTCTAGTTACAAAGCTCAAATACGGTTGATAGCCTATTAAATTGCAACAACTTCCGTAGAGCATACAAGTGGTAAGGTTACTACTGGCCCTCTCACGCCGCTCAGACTTTTGGGTCATAAAAACAGATTTCATCTCGCTTTTGGTCAAACTAGAGGCGGCATGATTATCCTCAAATAGGTTAAGACCATAAATCTCCATAAAACTGCTCGTGACAAAATTAACCCATGGAATCTTTAGATGGTTATCTGTCGTAAAACAATCCTTAATAATATCTCTGTTTAAGGAGGTCTCTTCCTTTATCCAAATTGCACGCCACAACAGAAGTGGTCTAAGGGCAGCAGAATCTGAGAGATGTTGGATTCCGAACTCCCTGTGCACCAAATCCGTGGAAGCTGAAGTGGGTAAACATAATAATCTTTTTAGGAAGAGATTTTCCTCCACCTGTAGACTCCCAGTCGAAACGTGCCCCCAAACACCTGCTCCATAAAGGGCAATTGAAATACACCTCATCTGGTAGATTTTCAACATATCTCTAAGCCGCTTATCCCCAATTTTGGAAGCGAACGTAAACACCCCGTGGGCACATTTCGCCATCCCAGCCCTAACATGGGTGATTTCACTGGACCAACTACCTGTCTTGGAAAAGGTTATACCTAGATAGTTAAAAGTGTCAACCGTTTGGACCTTATGCCCTTCGATAAAGTAAGAATGCGGTTTTTTGCGGCCCATCCCACATTCCATAACAAAGGTTTTTGATTTGTTAATCATCAGCTTCCTTTCCTTAATGAACAGAGAAAACCTGTCCATAAGGCGTTGTAGGCCGATGGGGGTCCTAGAAAGAAGAACGGCATCGTCCGCATAAAGTAAAACAGGAGCATGAAAATCAAGAATTTTTGGTGCGTCTGCCACAACAGTCTTTAAAACAGAGTCAACCTCATTAATAAAAAGTGTAAAAAGTAGGGGGGCGAGCACACACCCCTGTCTGATACCACGCCTAATGAGAAACTTTGGGGTGCGCTCCCCTCCAGGGCCGTATCGAACACTTGAGCTAAGGTTAGCATATAACCTAGCCAGAAAATAAACAATGCCCTCCGGTGCCCCCATTTCAAGTAATTTCTCCCATAGGATCTTGTGGTTTACCATATCGAAGGCACTGCTTAAATCTGCAAAGCAGAGAAAGAGGGAGCCTTTCTTGGCCTTCGTATATTTCCCTATGAGTAGTTCTAGGTTGAGGCACTGTTCTACTGTCCCTCGTCCCTTCCTAAAACCGTATTGGGAATTTGCCAGAATGTTGTTCGATTCGGCCCATTCTTCTAATCTGACAAGAAGCACCCGGCTCATAATTTTCACGGAGGAATCTAAGAGGGAGATCGGACGGTAATTCTTAGCATCCCTTCTCTCCCCCTTTTTATAAATAGGAATAATAATAGATTCCTCCCAGGTATGCGGGACGCCGTAACGGACAGCTGCATTAAATACTTTGGTTAATAGCGGGCCCCATATTTCAGGTTCTTTTTTATAGACGTCTATGGGCACCCCATCAGGTCCCTGGGCCTTCCCTCCTTTACTAGTAGAGATACAATCCTGAACTTCGGATAAGGATATATCTAAGGAAATGATGGGCCAAATACCTTCCCCTGCCTCCGGAGGTGTAGCTGAATCAAAAATCAGGGAAAAGTGAGAGACCCAACTCTCCGCGCTAACGTTTGCCGTCAATACAGGTATCTCCTCGTTCTTTAAGAAGGGACAATTGACTGTCACCCAAAATAGAGAGGAATCTGATGTTTCAGCAGCCTGATCAAGCTTGTCCCATGCCTCTTGTCTTAATTCAACCTTTCTGTTGGTAACTGCAGCCTGGTAGGTGGCTCTAAGCTCCCTGATCAGGATTTTATCCCTTGGTTTGGCTGCCAGAGCCTCTTTTAGGCCCTTCAGGGCGAAGGTGCTAGCATGATCAAACCACCCCCTTTGCCGGCATGACTTACCCTTAGGAGGCTTGGTAAGTTTAGATTCAATACTGAGGTTAATTTTAATAAACTTGTGCATGATAGCATCAGTTAAATCTCTGCTCTCTATAATAAAAACGATTTCGTTAACACAATTGGTAATAATGGAGTTGGACAGGATATCCGCCTTATCCACCTTCCACCTGATTCTGGTTCCATTGGGTCGATGTGGTTCGATATTAACTACTATATTAGGTTTAGGGCCGTAATTTTCCCTCCATAGGACGGCCTCCATAGTCAGGCAGTTGTGATCACTAATTAGATTATCCACTACCAGGGGGGCTGTACACCATGGGTTGAGGCTAGAAGAAATACAAATGAAGTCGATAACAGTGTTAGCATTTCGACCCGTAAAAGTAGGGACGATTTCGCCAATAGGTCATCAGAATTTTGTTTAATGATTCACCATAGGGATTATGGGGAAAATGAGGGACGCCCACCCCCCTACAATTTACAAAACCACAGACCCTATTTGCAGAAAATGGACAAACAGAAGTATTAAAATCCCCTAGCCAGATAAAATCAAAGACAATATCATTTCCAGTGACAATGTTTGCCAGAGCAGACTCTAAGGCGAACACTACCTGTTGCCTAGTATTATCAAATACATTATTGTAAAAATTGATTAAAAGGATATTTCTATCCGGCTCCTGACAAAGCCATAGGATCTGGGAGTGGGCCCCAATCAAAACATATTTCTTTACAGTAAGTGGTACTTCCACTGAGATCAATGTCAAGAGTCCCCCCTTGGCTCTTCCCGAGTTGGAAGCCACGGCAGGCAAATGGTAAGAAACGAAACCATTATAATTGATGGGGTCCACACTCCAGGTTTCCTGAAAACATAAAATGTTAAAAAGATTGATAAAATCAAACCAACCTAAACAAGCGTCCTTATGTAAGAGTCCCACAACATTCCAGCAGGCAATTGAGCACGGGCCACAGTTGGCTGGAGGTGTAGGCTTATTTAGTACTGACCGATCCCTATCATCGGGGACCTGACTTACAGACTCACAATCCACTGGGGAATCAATAGGACTACCACAAATACCTACGATACTAGTAGGGTAGATAGGATCAGGAACCCCAGGGACCAGACTACGCCTCCCCTTCCCCAGGGAAGCGTTCTCAAATCCAGTATCAGCTAAAAGGGGAACCAGTCAGTCGTTGCAATCAAGCCCACTCAGGGGCTCGAATCTATTGAACATAGGGATAGTAGGGCCGGCACAGACGTTCCGGTCGCTTTGCCTCCACCGGTGACACTCGGCATCAGATTGAGTAACATGATCTCTATAAAAATACCCAAGAGGGCGTAGAGAAATACCTTGGTCACTTGTAGGAAGAGATGCGGCTTTAATCAATACAGTGGAGGTAAGTTGTGGGTTCCGGAAGTTAATGACAATACAGTCTCCATCACAAGTCTTACGGGATTTGCCAACCCAATTGGTTCTTCTAGTGCTTAAAATATCCCTTGATAGAGCTACAGGGAAGCCACACCATCTATGGAGCCAGTCCACAGTCTTATTCTTTAATGACGTGTGAGATTCGCCAAAGCCATAATTACTACCGGACTCTCTAACTGGGGGAACGTTTGTCAGAACTGCCACGAAAGGTGAACATGTCGGTGGCAAATCCGGTTGAGGGCTACTAAGACTGTTAGCGTTTACATTGGGGCCCAACTGTTTTCCTATTACTGGATCAAAGGGTGGATTAATGGGACCCGTCCGCTTAGGGAGAGTATTGGGGACAGCGGAAGGGACTTCACAAACATTCCCAGTACAAAAATTAGAATTTATGCTACCTGCCGTTAAAGGAATTGAGTTAGTAGTAATAGGGATAACCTCTGCCGGTTCTTGTTCATTATCATTAGTTTTTGCTACAGTACCAGCCTTCATAAGTGAGTCCAGTAAACCTCCCAATCTGCCTACTTCATCTGTAAGTGTTGCGAGTTTAGTCAAAAGGGGTTTAACCAATAAATCAAGCTTGACATCTATGGCGTTAATCATGAAGTCAAGTTGCTCATTATCTAAAGTGATCTTAGTACCATCCAATGATGCTGATTTGTCTCGTTGAATATTGGATATTATGGGGTCAGCTCTCTTGGTGGGGCGGTTCCCTCCTCGTTTAGGCTGTGTAATTTTACTATAGTTCCTGCCTGAACGTAATAATCTTTGTGGCCTTGGGGCCGTCAAGCAAGGAGTAGGTGAAGCTGCTTGGCCAGAATCCGCATCATTCGGAGGGCCAGGGGTATCACTAGCCACGCTTGTGATATCCTTTGGAACACCCAATATCGAACAATCTATAGGATCTGGAGAAATAGTAACGTCTTGGTTGGTACTAGACTGAAGGACCAGTTGGTTGAGCAGGGGGGGGGGGGGGGGGGACTCGTGCATTGTGGCCCTGAGCGTCCTAGAGACTTCCTACGTTCATGGTTGATTTTGTCAACCATCTTGACCAAATAATTATCCAGAGTGCTGGGCACAGCAGCAGGTTTAGTTTTAAGCATTGTGACTGGGCCTGGCCTATAACAAATCCTCACAGCAAACTGAAACCGCAGAAAGCGGGAAAATATTAACTTACAATAGACCAGTATGCAGCCCCCTCCTTCCCCCTCCTGTCCCGGACTGTCTCAGACTGTCCGCCCTTTGTCCGGGCTTCGTCCGGCGCGTCCCGCACGCGTATCGCGTAGCGGTTATCAGTGAGACTTTAATAGGATGAGTGGGCGGGGAAGCACAGATGTTGCGCCGCAGGGGCTGGTGGGTGACTGAGTCCCGTAAGGCTTTCCTTTCCTTTCTCCTCTCTACTTGCTCCTCACTGGCGGTGATAAGGGCCCCTCCTGGGGCGACAAGCTGCAGGCAAAGACAGCGTCCTTGGGTGAAGCAACGCAGCGGGACCTCTTTAGTCGGCTAGAAATAGGATGACACTGGGACAACAAACCTGTGCCAAAACCCACTGTTGGAGGTGAAGGATCTTGTTGTTAATCAAGCCTGCCCACATCAATCCGGCACCAGTGTATTTGAAGTCAAGTCTGAAAAAGAGAGGAGAAAGAAGTGCATGGTGTATTTGTTAATTCTCTTCTGATACCTGTGTATGTCCATATATTAACCATTCATTATATTTAACCGTTGCTGCCAGGATTTATTTTAATGACACTTACAAATTGAGCCATGTTTTATTGAATTTCCCTCACTCAGTGCTTTTAACACATGGAAGCTGCCAATAGTGGATATTATTTGGAGGCAGGCTAGCCATTTTGAAAATGATTATTTAATTGAAAACACAACATTTTATTTTTCAAGACTCATTGCAAAAATATTGCCATTAGAAGTTGAGTAGCTGCACAGAAATGCAGTATGTTTTATTGTGGAATGGGAGAGGCATTTGTAAAATGTTTTTAGTTTCTGCTTGTGTTAAAGGCACATTTGATTGTTCTCCAAAAGACCAATACCTAGCTCTCCTTCGGGAGACTTCTATTTTGGTACAATAAATGTTTATATTGAAATACTGAAAAGGGCATGTTATTGTTTTGTAGAAGTGGAAATGAAGAAAACCTTAAGGCGCTTCTTACCCCTCTAAATGTCAACTGCCATGCCAACGATGGAAGAAAGGTATGGTACTTTCATAGATGTGTGTAAATGACACAATAATGTATATTCACTTACCAGGGTTTCTTGGTGAATTATGTCCATCGTGAGGTGGAGCCTTTGAGGTATGATCTTTGTGACAATATATGCTGCTGTTTTACCATAAAGGCAGCTTGCATTTTTCCTGCTTGCCTGTATGTCATGTCCTTCACACTCAGCATTATCATTTGCTTCTTATCCTAGAGTTTAAGTAGATTTAGCACTAGTGATCTTGCCAGGGCAACTAAAGGATTGATGTAAGTTCATCCCCGGATGAAAGCTCTCCCTCAAATGCTTTGAGACACCATAAACTCCATAGATATTATGCATGAAGACCTTCACAAGGCCCCCTGACTGAGGATTTGTGTTGACCCAAGGCACCTGGACTACTCAAAAGCGAAGATATCTTTGCAAACTAGCTGCCCCTGTGGAACAAATCATAGACGAGAACTCCTGAAAGTTGAGTTGCAACCACACAATTCTATATCTTCACTGGTGAACTTGGATTGTCCAAAGCCATACTCCTCGGGTACTTCTATAAGCCTGCTCCATTCGGAGATGGTCGGCTTACATTAACAGCCCTCTTATGAAGCATGGCCCAGTTGGATGTAGCTGGCTGGCCTGATTCTTAAACAGTTTGAAACCCCTTTCCAGCTTAATCCACCCCTGCTATTTGCTTTACTGACCTAGTTAAAATGACCAAGAGAACTGATCTAAAGAGGTTTACCTTGGGAGCACGTTGATCCTAGATTGTGTTCCAGACATAGATAAAGTGAAGGTTTATGATTGAATTAAAATATATCCTCATTTTCACAACATCCTTTAATCTGGTTTCAGTCTTGATCATTTTTATTCCTGAGCTGTTTTTGTTCAGTTCAAAGATTGCACCAAAGCAGTGGAGTCCAATTGGTAAGCATGCACTATTACATTCCACTACGTTTGTCCAAAGCAAACATTTCTACTTGGCCATCTAGAAAATATGCTACGCTTTGTATGTCTGAAAGATATTTTCTTACACTGCCCAAAATAGCAGCCATCATGTATGTGCTAAAGCAGAAAATGTATACTGTGAACATGTTGTTCTTGTTGGGAAGACCAGATTTAAGGTGTTTTCTTCAGAAGCATGATGCTCAGTTTTACTCATTCTAGCAATTAGCAGGCATTGCCCACAGGTCTTGTCCAGTGAAAGATCACTTTGTAAATGTGGCCAAAAAAACCACAATTGACATCAAGATTAGTGCAGGAAATCCTGCCCCTCAGAGTAACCTTGCCACAGAGGGAAAAAATGAGGAAAAGTTGTAGGACGCTGGCTCTGTATATACTATACCAAAATGAGGTATGGTGTGCAGAGAGCCCAGTGGAACCCAATAGATATGCATAAATAAAAGTAGATAGCACCTTACTCTCTATTTGTGGTAGAGTGGGCGAGCAGTAAGGGTTTATCAGAGGGTAGTGTTAAGCGTTTGTTGTACACACTCAATCAGCAAATTATGTCACACACTCAAAGACTGAACTCAGACCAATTTGTTTGTATAAAAAATATTATTTAGTTATTTTATTTCTAGAGCCGAGCAAGGCCTGATACAGGTAAGTGAAAAATGTTTTGCAAAATCTTATGCAATGTTTTACAATTGAATGCAGTTTCAAATGCAGTTGATTGCAATGCAGGTAAGTCAAAATTACGTTTTAGTTACTTTACAAATTACTTTGGACGTTACTTTTCATATTACTTTTTAAGTAACTTTTTCTACTCCGTGTGATATGCCTAGATATCTCACTGGGACATTTCCTAGAGAAAAGGTAAGGAAATCCGTTTTTGTGCGGTTCTTCAGGTTTTCAGACAAATTAACTCAACACAGAACATTTTCCAAGGAAAAACAGTTAATGTATTCCTATTGAGAGAAATGAGGTAAGTACTTTGTTGTGGGAGTTGGTATTCTGGGGTTAGAACCATGGTTCCCCCAGGGTCAAGGATGCACTCTTGAAACACCCTGAGCGGCGCCAGGGCGGCCTGGTGCAGAGTGCTGAGGCCCAATGTTATCCAATTGGGGATGTGGGCCTCCAACTGCTGGCCGCTCATGAGCAGGCTGCAGAGTTGTGGGATCAAAGCTAGAGACAGCTAGAGTCCTGGGTGTGGTGTCCAGACTTCTGACAGTTGAAACACCATATTCTGTTGGGATCCCAACTCTTACCTTGGTACCCTGGTTTAGTTTGTGAGGTGTCTTTGGGCCCACCCTCCTGGTCAGGTTTTTGGGGGGCTACCTGGGACTCCTTACTTTTACCCACAAGGGGTTCACTCTCTTTCTTCTGGGGAGGCTTTGGGACCCCTTTGTTTTGGTCACTCCCAGTGGACGTCCTAGTCACCCTAGTCCTGACCCAGTGGTCTGCCTTTTTTCCCAATTCCTGGGGCGAAATTAGACCCAGGTCTACCAAATGCTGATGCAACTTTTCATTTGTGCAGTTACTTAATATATGTTCCTTCATGAATAAATTGTACAATCCAGTACAATCCTGCACACCATGTCCAGCTAACCAATCATCCAGTGTCTTTACTGAGAAGTCTACAAAGTCAATCCAGGACTGGGTCTGGGTTTTGTGAGCCCCCCTGAATCTAATTCTATACTCCTCAGTAGTGAATCCAAATCCCTCAATCAGAGCCCTCCGCATGAGGTCATAGGATCCTGCCTCTGGCCCAGAGAGGGTCAGAAGCCTGTCTCTGCAGTTACCAGAGAACAGTTCCCACATGAGTGCCCCCCAGAGAGGTTTCTTTACTCTTATTTCACAAGCCCTCTCAAAGGCTGTGAACCATTTGGTGATGTCATCACCTTCCTCAAACTTGGGGACAATCGCTCTGGGGATTTTAGGTTTAGAAGTTTCCTCCCTATCCTTGTTTTTATTGTTGCTGCCACCATTAATGGGTGCTAAACCCATCTCTCTCCTTTCTTTTTCTAGAGCCAGGAACCTGGACTCTAGCTCTACTCTGCTCTACTCTTTTGGCCAGCCTTGCTAAAAGGCTGTCCTCTTCACTGGTGGGTCCCCCAGTGTTCTCACTGGTACCAGAGCCACCTGTGTAGTCTCTAGGTGCCCAGATGCTAATCCTTGGATTGGAGGGTATGGGTGCCCTCTCCTCCCTAGGGAATAGTATGGGGGGGGGGGGGGGGTTATTGTCAACCTCCCATGCTTCCCCTTCCTCATCTGACAGGTCATCACCATGTTCAGATGGGTGGTCCTTAGCATACTCAGCCAAGAGCTCCTGAAGCCTTAGTTTGGTTGGATGCAGACCCATTGGTAAATTTTTAAGTTTGCATAAGGACCTCAATTCCTTGAAAGACAAGTGTAAGTAAGGTGTGAGGTCGAGCTCCTCCACCAGGTCCATGTTATTATTGTCACTAACAGCTGGGTTTGTTTGAGACATTCTAACCTGACAGTTCTAATCCTCTACCCTGACTATAGTGACTTTTATTTTTCTAAAATTCTAATGGGACTTAAGCAAGGCCCTAGCAAGACTTTTAGTAATTTTGGAAAAGACCAATCAGAATTCTTAAGGCAATTTTTAAGAGTTCTGTCGTGTGATCAGATGGTAACCAAGTAGTCCAACAAATGCAAGTTTGTATCCCACCGCTGATCCACCAATGTGAGAAAGTGGCTCTGTATATACTGTTCCCTAATAGGTACAGAGTCCACAGTCCCCCAGGGTTTGACAGAGGTTAAAGTTGGATATAACCTTACTCTCTAAAGTGGTAGCTTGGTCGAGCAGTAAGGCAGTACCAGAGGACAGTGTAAAGCATTTGTTGTACACACTCAGTCAGCAAATGGTCTCACACACTCAATAACTGAACTCTAGGCCAATGATTTATATATAAAAAAAATGTTTGTTTTATTTTAGAACCAACACTTGGATTTAAAATATACTTTCTCAGCATGAGATGTTTCATATAAATACTTTTGCAATATGCAATTGGCTTTTGTAAACAGTTACAAGTGGTTGCAATAGGCAACTCTATTTTAAACACAACAATGCATTGAGCTCAATGATAAATTCAAGTTATTTGTAACAGATTACTTTTTAAATTTACTTTTGTAATTCCAGGACTGGATCCTAGATTCAGTCTTGGGTAAGTATTCAGAATCAAGTGATGAAAGTCGACTTAAGTACTGTAATGATTTTTAAACAATATTTAGCTATTTTTAAAAGTTGACACTTAGAAAATATTTCAGAGAAAACAGTCAATGATTCCCTATGGAAGAAAATGCAGGTTACAGGTTCAGTATGTTCTCGTTACTTTTGTAATCCAGTACTGGGTGCCTAGACTCAGTATTGGGACCTTTATCCAAAACAGGTAAGTAATTACGTTTTCAGATATTATGCGATTTTTGAAGAATATTTAAAGATTGCAGAAATCGACACTTAAAAGAAATTTCACAGTCAATGGTTTCCTATGGAAGAAAATTGAGTTAAGGGTAAGTATAGTTGTAGAGATTTTTCAGAGTCAGTGCTGGGCACCAAGATCCAGCACTGGGAGCTCACCTAAGAGCAGGTGAGTAAATTCGTTTTTGTCACTCGGCTGATTTTTGGTGAATATTTGAAGATTTGAAAAGTCCACACTTAGAAGAAATTTTAGGAAAAAGCCAGTCAATGTTACCCTATGAGGAAAATAGAGTTTGCGGTTTAAGGGTAAGTACTCGACTGGCAGAGTTGAGGTTCTGGGCATAGACTCAGGGGTCTCACAGGGTCAGGTAGGTACAGTTGGTTCACCCTCAGCGACTCTAGGGCGGCCGGGTGCAGAGAGTTAGGCCCAATGTTATCCTATCAGGGATAGGCGGGCCTTGTTTGGTGGCTGCTGACTGGCAAGCCACGCGGCTGTGGGAGCTGGGCTCCTGGTCACTTACTCAGGGCAAGTGGGGAAGTAGGTAGGTGTAGAGTTTTCACTGCCAGGGCCACTCGGGCGGCTGGGTGCAGAGTGATTTTGAACCTTCGGGCGCTCAATGGATTTCAATGGGTAATCTCCGGTTTGGAAAAAGACTGCAAGCTCGGGGTCGAGGACCCTTCAGGTGCCACCACCACATCGAGAGAAGTTGGGTAGTTGGAGGATAGGTAGGTACCCCGGGATTGGACACAGGGGCGTGGGGCGCCGGGTGCAGGGGTGCCTTTTGTTGTTGGAAAATCTTACCCTCTGTTGATCGCGGTTGGGGTGGCACACTGTTCTGAGGCTGCAGGCTTCTTCAGGATTGTCGAGGGGGGTCCTTGGGTGCCGGACTCGGGGTCACAGTCGCCGTGGGGTCGTCCTCGTGGGTTTAGTTCACTCCGGCACCGGCCAGGCTTGGCTGGTGCAGAGTGGGCTGGGATCGTGGTTGTTCCGGGCTTCTGCCAGGGGTGAAAGGTAGGTTTTGAGTAGAGCCTCTACTCATGGGAGTCCCAGGGGATCAGAGTTCAAAGGAAGCCAGGTCCTCCGGGGATTCTGAGGTTGCTGGCCACAAGAGATGCCGGGTTTGGAGCAGGAGCAGGTTCGAGGTCGACAGGCCGGTAGGGCTGGGGCCAAAGCAGTTGGTGTCTCCCTTTCCCTAGCAGCTGCAGGGCAGGTCTTTTCTTCTTGCTCTTCTTGTAATTTCGGAATCTGGAATCTAGGGAAGGAAGCTTCAGGGTGCCCCTAAATACTAGATTTAGGGGCGTTACAGGTAGGTGAAGGGCCTACCCTGTCCTGGGGTGGGTACACCCCCTATCCTGCCTCTCTCCTGTGGGAGGGGGGCAGGAGCCTAGTCCTGATTGGGCAGGGCATCCCAGCTTCAAGACGGCGAGAGCCCGGAGATATGCTTCACCTCGCCTACCCCACCTGAGGGGTGGTGTTGGCAGGCTGGCACATCCCCTGTCCTTATTTGGGGTTTCTGGCCAAGCTTCCCGCCAGAGTGGGGGGTTGCAGTGGCCTGGGGAAGCTCACAGAGGCGGAATGCCTTTGAAGCTTCCCCCTGCCCATCCTGGGGGAGGAGATTTAGCACCTCGCCCAGGATGTGCATTGTTGCAGACCCAGGAGAGCAGGGGCTCTCCTACCCAGGGGTCCAGCAACATGTCTGCTGTGTGGCAGCATAGGCAGCCTCAGAACAGACGTGGATTGTAGGTTTAGGATTCAGGGGGCCTCTCTAAGATGCCCTCTGTGGTGCTTTGTACATTAAATCACACACTGGCATCAGTGTGGATTTAATGTGCTGAGCAGTTTGATACCAAACTTCTCAGTCTTCAGTGCTGCCATTATGGTGCTGTGGAGTTCATGTTTGACCAGCTCCCAGCACCATATTCTCTTAGCTGGCAGTACTGCACTTACAGGACCCAGGAATGGACCTGGGTACTGTAGGGGCACAGGGCTCCTGCCTCTGTGTCCACACCACTGGCATAGGGCACCCAGCTAGAAGGATGGCTGATGTATGCCAGGGCAGTGTAGGTTGTGGGCATGGCACACAGGGATGTGTGCCATGTCGACTCTCTGTTTTGTCTTGTATTCAGACATCCAGCCTGGAAAAGCAGTGTGTTAGGGTACAGGGCCTCTAAGGGTGGCACAATGAGTGCTGCAGTCCTTAGAGGCCTTCCCTGATCAAAAGGCCCTGGGTACCTAGGGTACCATTTACCAGGGGCTGACATGTGGCCAGGGTTTGCCAATTTGGGTTTTGGCTGTTAGGCAGTTTTTAGGGAAGGAACACAGGTCCTGGGCACCTGATTGGCAGGAGCCCAGGGCACAACAAGGAAAAGTGCATCAGCTATTAGGCAAAAAAGGGGGGGTTACTGCAACAGAAACCCACTTTCTTACACCCTTCCCCCCCCCCCCCCCGCCCCCCCCCCACAAGAGAGGTGGGGTTGGCTAAGGTGGGCTTCATCACTTGGTCCACCTGCTGTTTCTCCCACCGAAAGTGGTGGTCAGCACCGGTGGGGTCAGCTATAAGCCTGGGAAGCTCACAAAGGCGGCAAGACTTTGAAGCTTCCCCTTTGTGGACCCTGCCCATCCTGGGGGAGAAGGCTTGGTATCTCGTCCCAGGATGTGCATTGTTTCAGATCTGCTAGAGCAGCGGGCTCTCGAACCAGGGGTCCATAAACATGTCTGGTGGTGGCAGCTGATGAGCAGCCACTCAGCCTGGACAATAGTGTAAAGTCGTTTTTCAGGGGGCATCTCTAAAATGCCCTCTGTGTGCTTTTTTCATTAAATCCCACACTGGCATCAATGGGGGTTTAATGTGCTGAAAAGTTTGATACCAAACTTCCCAGTTTAAAAAAAAAAAAGCCATTATGGTAGTGTGGAGTTCGTGCTGACAAACTCCCAGCACCAAATACTCTTAATGGCATTTTTGCACTTACAATGTCTAAGAATTGGCTTAGACCCTGTAGGGGTACAGGGCTCATGCACCTGTACCCTCACCACTGGTATAGTGCACCCAGCTAGAGGGGTGGCGGATCTATGCCAGGGCAGTGCGTTGTAGGCATGGCACACAGGGATGTGTGCCATGTCGACTCTTCACTTTATCCTTCACCAAAACACGCAGCCTGCAAAGGCAGTGTGTGTGTGTAAAGGTACAGGGCCTCTAAGGGTGGCACAATAAGTACTGCAGCCCTTAGAGGCCTTCCCTGCTAAGAGTGCCCTTGGCACCTGTGGTACCCTTTACAAGGGACTGACCGGTGGCCAAAAAGTGCCAATTGGGTTCTGTTTTAAATGCAGTTTAGGGAAAGAACATAGGCCTTGGGTACCTGTTTGGGATGTTTAAGCCCCCCTCGACTAGTATGGCAGCATCAGTAGTCTTTAGGACGGGTTCTTGGTGCTTGTTAAGTGTGTATGTATTTGCCAGGGTACAGGGGAAGGTGCTAAGTCATATTATATATGCGAGCAGTCATCCTTTGTTTTCAGTTACTTTAGCCACTATATCCCCCATAAAACCCCTTGAGAAAAGGATAGATACCCCCCCCTCCATCATGCTTAGAGCAGTTGGAGGACCATAGCTGGCGGGGTAACAAGCAGGATTGCATACAGTGAACGTCTTTAAACAATAAATGTGCCTCCTGGAGAAGACAAATATCGCTACTTGGGCCTTGCATATCGTTTAGTAGGATTATTGAGGCCTCTTACTTTGTCCTGGAACTCAAAAGAACAAGCCTCCGTCAGTCAGAAGTGTGCTAAGTCAGGGCAAGTAGAAGATTAGGGAGAGATGTGGACAATATTTGAACCAGGCAGGAAAAGCTTTAACAGGACCAAGAGCAAAGGTGTTCCAGTCAGACAACGTAAAGTGAAGATATAATAACCCCACAAACAGATTGCAAGCAATAACATCACAGTCAAAACAATTATTTGTAAAAGTCCAATTACATTGGTGATCTGCATAACTGACTAGGTCAGGAGTGGAGAGGAAGAAGCCAGATCTCCCTTGGTGATATGACGCCATCGGGCGGTGGGATGGCTCCTCAGTTTGGAAGATGTGCCGGGTTATCAAAAGTAAGCAAGTAGTGAGCAACCAATGTGGGACGTTGTCAGGTGGTCATGCTTCCCGTACCTGATGACAGTCTATTCAGGACAGCTCGAAACTCCTGAGCATGTTATGGTCGGCATGGGCAGGGGTGCCGTCTGAGTTACCCTACTTTCTGTCATGCCAAAGCCCTTGTCGGGGAGCCAGAGTTAGCAAGGTGAGGGAGACTCTGCTGGTTGGCCCAGCACATGGCAAGCTTCTTTCAGTGACTGAAGTTTGTGGAGCTGTCTCTCACAACAAAAGATCAGCCTGAAGGGAGGTCCCTAGCCATAGGACACCTCCATAGAGCACAAAAAAATCAGTCACTGGTTTGAGCATCTCTATGGTGCTGAAGGTTCAGAAGCGGGTGTCTTGGAATTTCTGGAAGAGACCTATCGTGTGGCCACTAAAACTGATGTGTTTGGATCTGGCAGCTCCCAGGATGACCTCTTTTACCTGGAAAACATGGACGCCAGCTAGGATGTTCGATGACTTGGCTACAGGTCCCCTGATCCGGCGAACCATATGGACTCTATCCAGCGGCAGGTCCGCATCATCTTCCCAGTCTAGGATGTGACGAAAAAGTGCCTGCGTGTATTATTTAATGTTGGCGCCTTCTGCCCCCGATGGGGGCCCCCCTGTATCAAATGTTATTACTGCAAGATCTGTTTTCAAGGTCCTCCACTTGGAACCTTAAGTAGTCCTGTTGATCATGGAGGTGTATGATGTCTTGTCACAGTATCTCCACTTCCTGCCACTGTGAGGTATTGGTGTCCTCCAATGTAGAGACAAGATCTCCGAGTGAGGTCAGGTCTTGGCACAGTTCAAGCAGGTCTTACAAGAGGTCCTTTTTTTAAGGGCCTAGAGATCCACCTTCAGGGAGTTGAAGAGCTAGGCTAAAAATCCCTCCGTTACCGGGGCTTGATCGGCATCCGACAATCCTTCTGACTCTGGGCAAGGACGTGGCATCTAGCTTTCAAGCCCTCATTGACCCAGAGCTGGATGAAGAGCGGGTGAGCATATCCCTGACTGGACCCTCTTTCCCTTGGAAGACGCCATCACGAGGGCAGAGTGAGTAGGCCGGGAAAAGGCTAGGATTGTATGACTGCGTGCAGCTTGGAGTGGTGCGGAGTGAAGGGTGGTATCAGGGTGGTCCGCAGTTAGTGTTGGAAGTAGGAGGGGGTCAAGGCTCCCCGTCAACAGCTGGGGCCAGGAGCCAAAGTGGGCGAGTGTTGTAGCAGGCTCCAAGTCAAATGCTGGGTATTTTTTAAATGAAAACTGTTCTTATAGAGGTCTCTAAGGTTGACGCACAATCAGATCTTAACATTCGCTTTCCGTGCAACTACCAAAGGTTCAACCCAATCAAAGGATTCAATCTGTTCAATCTTGCCAGCCTTTTCCAGGTTGTTTAGCTCTGCAATTACTTAATCTTTTACTGCTAAGGGAATATTACGAACTTTGTGCACTGTTGGCCATGCATCATCCATAAGTATGATTTTATGCACAAACTCCTTCAACTCACCTACTTCACCCATAAATACGATAAGAAAATCTTTAGTAATCCTTTCTGTAAAGTCATACTCGTTCTCCATAACTAAAATGGGCTCTGGACTATTTGGGTTAAGTTAAATTACCAACTTTCCTTAGTCCCACCATCCTAATACAGAAGGACTATGCTCAGAGAGACACAGTTGCCACAGCAGATCTGTCTTTGAATTCAAAGTTTAACTTAGGAAACCTTAGTAATTTGAAGGGTTCTCCTGTAAACGTGTAGCAATTCATTGCCCACTTTGTCTTTAAATAAATCGTACCAAACCTGTTTGTTAATAATGGCTTAAGGTGAACCAGAGTCCACAATCCATTTAACGTTCACCCTACCAGCAACAATCTCATTCACAGGTTTCTTCCTACGTTGAGCACAGATCTCAAGAACCCCCTCATGCTCATGAATACTCAGAATTGTGCATGTTCTTTCTCTGACTGAGAATGTTCATCCTATAGACATGAGTTATCCACTATACATTTCACACGCCTAGCAAAGTGCCCTTTTACATTGCATTTAGAACATTTCTGGTGCAGAGGTGGGCACCTTTTGTCTTGTGCTAAGTGATTGAAGCTACCACAACTGTAACATCTTCCCTTTAAGTCTCCCATTCTGCGCACCCCCAAATGTACTTTGTGGTGGTTTCTTTCTTTTTAGTATGCTCTAGATTTGATTTTACTTCAGTTCTTTTAGCGATTGCTTACTGCATTCCCAGCACCTTCTTCATTGCTAGCAGATATAATAGCTTTATCACATCTAGAAGTAAGCTCAGCCTTGCTTGCAATAGAAATAACTTCCTTTAAGGTGGAATCGCCCTGAACCCATAATCTATCTTTAACGCGGAAACTGAGGCAATGCATCATGACCTGATCTCGAATCAGTCATCATAAATGCCAAACATGCATGTCACAGCAAGTTTTTTTTAGTGCTGGCACATAATGTTCAATTTTCTCTCTGCTACCTTGTTTCCTATGGAAAATATTGTAACAGTCTATAGCAATACACACAGTAGGTAAAAAAAATGCATCCATATCTTCCAGGGCATGAGAAAATACATCATCCGACCTAGGTTTTTTTTCTATACGGCTGTATACTTGTAGTGCCTCAGGTCCCAGACAATGAATACAAATCTCCTTTTTTTTTTTTTTTTTTTTTTTTTCTCTCTGGTGTGAACTCCACCTCATCGAAAGTAGGCTAATAGTTACTAAAACACTCTCCATACCTCCCATTTCATAAAAGGTTCACCTTCAGTTATCATAAATAGTTTAAGCGAGGGAAGATTCAATGTGGACATATTAACTAAGACTGGTAACCAGAAAGCAATTAATATACAACGTCCCTAAGCATAGGATCGATAATAGTGCTTCTAAAAAAACCCAAAAAAACTGCAGACCACAGTGGATGCACAGCGTATCCACGTAATTCGTAAAATCTGGAGTTGCACAAAATATTCTTTCTCAAAGATTTGTATTGGTAATTTGCAGTTGTATCTACTCTAATGTAATGTTATCCAAAATGGCTCCCCTGTTGCAGGTAGCTGCATCCAGTATGGTCCATGAAAGGCAGGTCAGTCCTAGCGCCGCTGGTGCACATAGCTGCATTCAATAATATCAATGAAGGATTCCAAATCAAACCAAGGCTGCCGCAGTTCATTTGGTCTTTCCCCTTTACAATACTCGCTGGGCAATCCTAGCTTGGATACCTGAACCAATCCAGAGCTGGTGGAAGAATGACACACGCAATGTGCACCCAGTGGGTCACGCAAGGACCACCAGGCACACAAAGGAGCATGGGTACACGCCCCAAAGTTTTCTTGAGCACAAAATGTTTCCCTATGTGTAGGGAAAACAAACTTACCAGGTGCCGAAGACCAGCGGGCTGCACTGCAATCAGTGAAGGCACGTCCCGAAACACCAGAAAGAATGCTTCTGCTCCTCCAAGGCGTCACTCGCAGACAGAGGTGGCGAAAGCAATCCAGCATCATGTGTGAGGGCTTGATTAGAATAGTCGGCTTGTCGCCACGTTTGTTATGTTGTTTCTCAAATAATGCTTAAACAAGTTGTGTGGATGGTTCGAAGATGTATTCATAAACTCATGCCCCGTACATTCGTGCTCCGCCTTCCAGCTCCATATGCTCTTTCCATCTGACCCCGAATCAGAGCGTTGCAACCTAGTACACGGAACACGTTCAGTAATACACAACAATAGCCGCATATTTTGGCGTATTTTGCGTTCCTTCATTCGATTTGAGCAATCGGCATACTATTGGTGCAGGCGGACACACAAAGTCCGCACCCCACAATTCAACTCCCAAAAAAGCTCTTATCCACGGTGGAACCCTCATACTTATCAAAACTAGAACATTGTTGAGAGCTCCATTGAGGACAGTGAAGTGACTAGAGGGCGAATAATGGCTTCTGCTCCAACATTCCAATGATTGTCTTTTCTGTATCTCCCTCTTTAATTTAGAAAATTCAACTTTTCTGCCTTGGGCTATACCTCTTGTTAGAAGACCTCTACCTTGTTATAGGCCCTTGCCAATTGCTCAGGCCTATAGCTCTGGTTTATGGCCTTTAATCACTGTTTATAGTCCTTGGCAGTGGGCTATAATGATAAACTAATAACCAAAGGTCATCAGAAATCCTTGTCTACTTGATCTCACAGTTTAAAAGCGATCATTTGCACGTTTTCCATGTTGGCCATTTAACAAAACCATGATTCGGTTTTTAGACTACTTCATTAGTACCCAGAACTATTTCTAGGTTCATATAAACATGTGACCAGCTACTTTGCAGAATCCTAACTTGTACTTTGAGTAGTTCACCCCTCCCATATGTGTTTGTAAAGTGTTTTGTGTAATGTCTTTTCTTTTTATTATTCCAAGAAGCTCTAGACATGATTTGTTTGCTTGAGCTACTTCACTGACGTTGTACATATTAAAATGAATGCATATGGTTCACTGTGAACTGATTAACTCATTTCCAGAAATGTATGCCAAAGGTATGTGCAGTGTGGTGACCATCATTACCTATTAACTTTGGACGAAGAGACTAACTGGAATTGCTGATACTCAGTCATCAGATTACACACAGTTGTAGAGCAAATGCATGAATCTAGTGTGCTATCTTAACATATTCTGAAGTGGAGCATGCATTTCCTTTTATTCAACTTTTCTTATGTTAATTGTTTCCCCTTTGAACCATTATCCATGGGAGCAGTATTCATAGTAGCAGGGTTACTGTGATGGACAGGATTTCTCACACTATCCTGATGTGAATTGTTACGTTAGCCACATTTATAATGTGAGCTTGCATCTAGAAGGACCTGTGGGCAATGCCTGCTAATTGCTACTTAAGTGAGGCACTTGACTTGTCAACATAAGCAACAATTATCCACTTTCTTTTTCTGCTTAGCAAGCATGTGATGGTTGCAGTTTCGTGCTATGTAAAAAAACCTCTTGTAACAGATATACAAAGATTAACACTTTTCCCAGATGACAAAGTAGTAATGTCTGATGTGGGACAAGTGAAATACTCTCCACTTAATCATGCAGTCTTTGATTTGTATAAAAACAAAGCTGAGGAACACAAATAATTGAGACCTGACATAAGAGCCGTTAGGGTTAACTGTGTTTCCAAACATTCTTGTTTTTTGTTCCAATTGTAGTTTAACTTTGTTTTTACCCCAGATATGTCTATAATCTAATAAAAAATACATTTGCTACCCAAAAGAAATCCTGTCGTCCCATTTCTTCAACTCAGAGGAACTTCTAATCTGGTGTTGAGATCCATTCGAGCCTCCCCGAAACTGATAAAATTTGCTCATGTCCTGAAAAAAAAGATTTCTATGTTGACATATTATCTACTAATTATTTTCTTCACAGTCAACTCCACTGCATTTGGCAGCAGGGTACAACCGTGTTAAAGTTGTGAAGCAACTCCTGCAGCATGGAGCCGACGTCCATGCCAAGGACAAAGGGTAAGATCTTTCACTTTTGATCAGCATTCTGTGAACGTAGTATGTAAAATCAATATTGCAGATAATTGCTTGTTTACCAGTTCTTCCCTAAATCTCACATTGATTTCAGTATGTGTTTAGTTGGATGCTTTCATTTTTCTGGAAAGGCTACTTGGATGGACAAGCTTGTTCCAGGAACCTTGGCATCATTGATTACATCTCGGTGTTTGTCGGCTCAAATGATTCATAAAGGTTTCCATTATTCTGAGTCGGTCTCCTCATTTTATTAATGTTTTCAGCCTTGCTTACTTTGTTTTAAGCTACTTTGTCTGCAGTTAACCTCACTTTGCTTTCTCCTCCACTAAATATTTTTTTCTCTACCCTCAAATATTGGCTTTTTTACATTTTGGCAGTGATTATCTGAGTTTGTAACTTTTTGCTGAGTTGACTAAGTTGAGCATTCTTTATTCAACATGCTGATGGAACAAGGAAAATACAATCTACGTGACAAAAAGTTAGACGTGAAGGATTACAGATGATTCACAAATGCTACTTATTTCACTCGAGGGGCACAACTAGAAAAAATCTGTAGCAAAGTAGTTTGAAGTCTAATATAGCCTTCGAGCCCGATGTAGCGGGCTCTACCGGCCATTACAGGCCTGCTCCAGCGTTAACGACCTGATCCGAAGGCGAGGGCCTTAAACAAGGGAGCGGGCCTTTTAATAGCCAGTCGGGGCCCATTACGGAGGGCTCTAAGGCTATTAGAACATTCTGCCCCTAGAGGGCAGAATGTTCTAATTTGTAAAACAAAGGCCTCACTGAGCCCAAGTGGGTAAAATCCCCTCAGGCTTCATGAGGCCTTCATTCACAGCAACAGCTGTGAACAAGGATTGAAATGCTGATTTCGGGCTTCTACCAGCCATTAGAAACCCGGGGATCTCCATTGTTGTCAGTGGAACACTCAACATTCTAATGTTCTAATAGGCCTCAAAACACCTAGACCCACCTACAACCTCCCCTCATCAAAGGGCCTTCCCTCCTTCTGCACACCTTTCTCTGCCAGACCATACAGTGAACCCTCAAATGAGCACCTCTCCCAATCTGCTCAGACAATTACCTGCCCACTTCCTTGTTAACACTATGGTTATCTTCTTTAATGACAGAGCTGCTGTCAAAGATGCTGTCAACATCCATAATCCTATTGTAACAGTCATTCGTCACCCCTGGTCCCACATCCAACTATTCTTACCCCTTGAGGCACAGTTTTCTAAATTAACTCTCCCATCTTTCTTCAATATCCCTCTAAAATGATGCTACATTATCTTCATGAACAGATGTTCCTCATGGGAAAGAGTTGTGGGCTTAGATCCATAAATCCCATATTGCTTGTAAAAAAAAATGTAGGGCTTGCTGAATAAGTCTTTCAAATCTTTAATCTGTGAAGCGTCTCTTCTGATGCTTGTACAATCATGTTCTATTTGTTATTTGTCCAGAATCCTGACATGGGACATAAACCGTAACCAGATAATGTCATAGTCCTATCATGCTCTTAATCAGTTTTCTCTGCCAGCCAAATTAAATGCAAAAAATTGTATTTAGCTTTACCTACACACAAGTACCATCATATGCCTTGGATTACCTATATTAAATTACCACCACTCTCCTGGAAGAGGGCACTTCCCTCACAAGGAGACAAGCTAAAGCAAGTGTAAATAATCTGATATCCGAATGTGTTATCTTAACTCTCATTTGCTAACAGTAGGGTATTTAAAACTGGCAATGCCTCAGAGGAGCACAAAGGCTTAGGGGCCTGTGTGCTCCTGTTTGATTGTCCTGTCAGCCATGGCCAAAATGTTTTGCCTTTTTTTTAATCTATTTTCTACACATCACAAATAAGCAAAAAAGGCAGAATGTGCTTTACCACCTTCAGTGCTGTCACTATTGCTAACTTTTTTTTTTTTTTTGGCAGTGTCTTTTTGTTACTGACCTTTATTATGGTGTACGTTAGACTGTTGTTAAAAATGATGTTGGAAGCTCCAGCATTACCCCCTGAAGATCTAATCACATCATATCGTCATTGATGCTCCATCAGGCAAGTAGAGGGTCAAAAGTGCCTCTCCAAATCACTGTTACCAAACAATCTGACCAGACACCTATCTACTTCTATAATCTACAAACATTTTCGAGGAAGGTCCCCACAGCTTTAAATTTGAATCCCTCAAAAGTGCTTATCTTTCATTTTGGGTAGGGAGGACTTGTTATATACATGCTTAAAGGCTCACCTCTCCCATGAAGCGTAAAGAAAGTACACAGACTGGACTTGGATGTGTTTTATAGCATATGTGGCTGTAGATACACATGCTCTACATACTCTTGCCATCTACTGTTGGGCTATGAATGTTTGAAATTGTTTTTCTTCAAAGAAAGCTTTTGAGAAACAAAATGTTCGAGGCATATGAGCTACAGATCACACACTGTGCATGGATCGCCATCTGGTGTTGGGCCCGGATGTTTGGACTTTGTTGTTGGATTGGAATAAGTCTTTGGAAGTCACAAGATAAGTGACTCCTCCTTTGGACAATAGTGCTCATGGGCATCGACTCCATCTACAGATTGTTTTTTTCCGCCATCGGGATCGGATGTGTTCATCGCGCTCCAGTTCGATGTTACCTTTCGGCACGCAATCCTTCACCCATTCTTCGGTATTGTTTCGATCGTGTTTCCCATTCGACGCGCATCTCTCAACTTGAATTCTTCGATTCCGGTCATCGATGCAGGCCTTCGGGCCTAGCTGCGCCATTAGGCCTTTGGCTCATGGAAAGGACTCCTTTCAAAAGTGTCCTCAATGTGGATCCAAGTTTCCACATGCCGAGCTTCACGAGGTGTGTAACCTCTGCCTTTCGCCCGAGCATGAGGCCAACGACTGTCCAGCTTGTGCCTCTTTCCGCTCCAAGAAAACCATTCGGGATCGTCGAGCTCGAAGAAGCATGGCTCGATCATCAACATCGATACCGGACGATATCTCCCAAGAAGGCATCAATGTACCGGAGCAGATCGAAGAGGGCAACATTAGCGCCTCCGACACCGATATCGAAGACATCACTCCAGGGCAGCAGGTCGTAAGTACTGATGTTGACCCCCCCCCCCCACATCAATTCACAAGAAGGCTTCGGACACACCTTCGCGCCTTGGTGCACACCGGGACAAAACGTCCCATGCCCCTCCTTCAGGCTTGGCAAAGAAGTCAATACATAAGCCTTCAGGCCACTCTGGATCGAGTCAGCCTACCGTCGATACCGAAACCCCATCCCCGGCACCAAAGAAGAAACCACTGTCTTCATCCGCACCGACACATGGATCCACATCGGCGCCTTCGCCACCGAAATCCGCTGGTACGGACATCTCGGCTCCGAAAAAATCATCGAACCAACCAAACAACCGGTTCCAAAGACCACTGAGGCTCAGTCTTCCAACCCCCCAAAAAAAGATCGGAACAAAACAAACAACCGGCTCCGAAGACCACTGGCACTCAATCTTTGGATCCGAAAAAATCATCGGAACCAAAGAAACAACCAGTCTCGAAGACCCCAACAGAACCCAGGAAAACTCCCGATTCCAATCCTAAGGAGCAGAAAACCACTCCAAAACTTGTGCCACACAAACAATCGGACCCGAAAAAATCGGCACCGAAACACACTCCTAGGAGGAGCTTTTTCGGCCTGATCCAACCCAAAAAACTCTTGAAATAGACCCAAAGATAGGTCATCTTATACTTAGTCCTTCCAGGAAAAGGAAAATGAACAAACCTGTACCAGCTCCACGCCCAAAGAAGAGAAACATTGCCTCTTCTCCTTTTGAGAAATCCTTCTCCACCTCCTCCTCCACACCACATCTCTCCTATCCCATCTCCAGTACCCTCACAATCTCCTCCACCACAGGATGATGACACCTCTGGGGAGGAAGGGGATCATGACCCTTTAGGGGAACCTAGTCGCCCTAATACCCCAGAGTACCCATGGGACGATTATGGCACACCAGATGTTCCTAATGCACCACAAGATATCTACCCATCTAGACCATCCCCTCCAGAGGACACTATAGGGTTCACTCAGCTCATACACCGAGCTGCAGAATACCACGGTGTGAATTTGCACATAGACCCTGTAGAGGAAGATTTCCTCATGGACACTTTTGCACCATCTCAAAGGTCCACTTCCATTCTCCCAATGTTAAAAGGGGTAATCAAACACGCTCCTGAAGTGTTTAATGATCCTGTAAGGGCCAGAGTCATTAACCCCAGGGTAGAAAAGAAGTACAAGTCTGCCCCAGCTGACCCTGTTTATATTAAACGGCAACTACCCTTGGATTCCTTAGTAGTCTCCAACGCCAGGAAAAGGGCTAACTCCCAAACCACAGACAATGCTCCACCTCCTGATAAGGACACATCTGGTAAAAGAACAACGTCCCAAGCAGCCAACATATGGAGAATTGCCAACACACAGGCTTGGCTGGCTAGGTACGATAGGGTACACTATGACGAGCTACAGACCCTACTACAACACCTTCCAGATCAATATAAAAAAAGGGCCAATGATCTCATCCAGGAAGGCAAGCTCATAACTAATACCTCCATTCGTTGCGCTCTGGATGCTGCAGACACAGCATCCTGAGCTATTCATACCAGTGTCCTTTAACGCAGACCTGCGTGGCTACGCATTTCGGGCTTCAAACCTGAAGTTCAAACTACCATATTAAACCAACCATTTGACCAGGAACACTTATTTGGGCCTAGTGTAGATTCATCTTTGGAGAAGATGAAAAAAGATACTGACACTGCCAAATCAATGGGAGCTTTGCAATCGCAAGCTCCCAGAAGTTCCTTTTGTCGCTCCTCTTATAGGGGCGCCTCTAGAGGCTTTACCACTGACAACCCCTCCACTTCCTACAAGATTTCCACCCAGACCTCATCTACCAGAGGCTATTACAGAGGAGGCTACAGGGGCAATAACTACAAGGGTAGAGTCAAAACTATCAATACTCGCACTGCCTCCACCCCAAACAATGACTTCCCTCCACTCCGCCCTGACCACTCTACTCCAGTCGGGGGAAGATTGTTACAGTTCCTACCTGTCGAACACCATTACCACGGACAGGTGGGTGAGACAAATCATCCAATCCAGTTATTACCTAGAACTCCCTTCAACTCCCCCAAACATACCACCCAAACAGCATCCAATGTCAACATAGCACTTAACGCTCTTAAAACAAGAGGTGCTTTCCCTCCTACAAAAACATGCATTAGAACCAGTTCCCCTGCATCACCAGAACACAGGGGTTTACTCCCTGTACTTTCTCATTCCAAAGAAGGACGGAAACCTGAGACCTATCTTGGACCTCAGACCAGTAAACCTCTACGTACAATCAGACCACTTTCATATTACTCTTCAACAGGTCTTTCCTCTACTCAAACAAGGCGACTTCCTTGCCACCTTCGATATCAAGGACGCCTACTTCCACATTCCCAATCACCCTGCTCACAAAACATATCTCCGGTATGTAGTAGACGGTCAGCGTTACCAGTTCAAGGTTCTCCTTTTCGGAGTCACCACAGCACCCAGAGTCTTCACAAAATGTCTGGCAGTGGTAGCAGCCCACTTAAGAAGACAACAAATTCATGTCTTCCCATATTTGGACGACTGGCTCATAAAAGCCAAGTTGCATACCCAGTGTGTAAATCACACACACACCACAATCCAACTACTTCACAACTTAGGGTTTACGATAAACCTCACAAAGTCTCACCTCCAACCATCCCACATCCAACAATATCGAGGTGTCACAATAGACACCTCAAAAGGCCTTGCATATCCCAGTCCAGCCAGTATAGCAAGCATGCAAACCCTTATAACAAAATTCCAGCCGCAACACTCACTTCCAGCTCGAGTGTTCATGCAACTAATAGGGATGATGGCCTCTTGTATATTCATAGTACCTCATGCAAGACTCCAGATGCGCCCCTTACAGGAATGCTTGGCATGTCAGTGGAACCAAGGTCAGCTAACAGATCTGGTATTGGTGAACGGCCGCACACATTGTTCTCTGCAGTGGTGGAACACCCAAAACCTTTCCAAAGGGCGACCGTTCCTAGAGCTGGTTCCACAGATTGTGCTAACAGCAGACGCATCACTAGCAGGGGAGCTCATCTACTTCATCACACCATACAGGGCACATGGACACCTCAGCAAAAGCTACTCCACATCTACCATTTGGAGTTACTAGCAATCTTTCCAGAAGCAGATATCCGGCAATGCTGTCTTAGTCTGCACGGACAATATGACAGCAATGTACTATTTACAAAAACGGGGGGGGATGCACTCTCTGCAGCTCTCAACTAGCACAGAGCATATGGAGGTGGGCTATTCCTCAAAACATATTCCTTTTAGCTCAGCATCTTCCAGGAATTCAAAATCACATCGCAGATCTGTTAAGTCGTCAGACACAACAGATTCACGAGTGGGAACTTCATCCACAAGTTCTTCAACCGTTTTTCCAAATGTGGGGGGGCAGCCAGAGATAGATCTCTTCGCCACACATTACAACACAAAATGTCCAAGCTTCGCCGGCAGATATCCACACCCATTGTCCAAAGGCAATGCGATATGGATGAATTGGTCAGGCAGATTTGCGTACGCTTTTCCACCTCTCCCACTCATTCCATTAGTGGTGTGCAAGCTACAACAACAGTCACTAACACTGATCCTAGTTGCTCCAACATGGGCCAGACAAACCTGGTACACAACATTGCTGGAACTATCAGTAGTCCCACACCAAAAACTACACCTCTCCCCACAGCTCTTAACACAGAACCATGGAGAGACATCTATATCCAGCACAGCTCAACCTGGCGATCTGGCTCCTGAAGTCCTAGAATTTGGCTACCTCAATCTTCCACCTGATTGTATGAACGTTATCAACAAGGCTAGGCAGCCCGCCACTAGAGCCTGCTATGCAGCCAAGTGGAAAAGATTTGTTATATACTGTAACAGCACCACCATCACTCCTTTAGATGCCTCCACTCAACACATATGTTACCTGCTGCGTCTTCGAAGATGTAATCTAGCATACACATCAATTAGATTTCATCTCGCTGCCATAGCAGCTTACCTACAAAATAGACAACATCAGTCATTGTTCAGGGTACCTGCCATTAAAGCATTTATGGAAGGCCTCAAAAGAATAAATCCTCTGAGGGTACCACCCTCGCCAGTGTGGAATCTAAACATCATCCTCACAAGACTAATGGGTCCCCCATTCAAACCTTTCCGTAAATGCGAGCTACAATTTCTTAAATGGAAAGTCGCTTTCTTTGTGGCCATTACATGTCTTGGAAGAGTCAGTGAGCTACAGGCACTAATTATTCAAGAACCATTTTTACAACTCCATCATAACAAAGTGGTTCTCAGGACAAATTCCTTCCTAAAGTTCTCTCCTTTCCATCTCAACCAATCTGTTGAGTTGCCAGTGTTCTTCTTGCAACAACAAACGTTAGCAGAAAGAGCTCTTCATTCACTAGGCATAAAAAGAGCACTCCTTTACTATATTGACAGAACAAAACCTTTTCGCAAAACAAAACAACTTTTTGTATCCTTTTCACCACCACATAAAGGCAATCCCATATCAAAGTCTGGGATTGCAAGTTGGATTGTCAAATGTATACAAATTTGCTATCACAGAGCAAAATGTACACTATCTATTCTCCCTGAAGCCCACTCTACCCGTAAAATAGGGGCTTCAATGGCATTTTTAGGGAACATTCCCTTAGATGATATCTGCAAAGCAGCTACATGGTCTACACCGCACACATTCACAAAACACTATTGTGTGGAAGTGCATGCAAAACAACAAGCTAGTGTAGGCCAGGGTGTACTTAAAACACTATTTTAAAGTACTGCAACAGATATTGGTGGTCTCCGCTAAGGAGGAGTACTGCTATGCAATCTATGCACAGTGTGTGATCTGCAGCTCATATGCCTCGAACGGAAAATTCTGCTTACCAGCATGCATCTGTTCTTGGCATGTGGAGCAGCAGATTCACACACACCCACCCGCCTTCCCGGCTACCTTTTATCTGTTCTAGTATTATCTTAATTAGATACAACATACATGGACATCTATTTCTGTTTATTAAAAAACTCCATTTCCCTTTTTGCCAAAAAAACAATCTGAAGATGGAGTCGATGCCCATGCGCACTATTGTCAAAGGAGGAGTCCCCCTATCTCGTGACTTCCAAAGACTTATTCCAATACAACAACAAAGTGCAAACATCCGGGCCCAACACCAGATGGCGATCTATGCACAGTGTGTGAATCTGCAGCTCTACATGCCAGGAACAGATGCAGACTGGTAAGTAGCATTTTCCATCTCCAATGACTCCTCTGGTAGTGAACATGCATGGGCACCGACTCCATTGTTAGATAATTTTTTCTACCATTGGTTTGGGACGTATATCAACATTGCTTCTGGTCTCGATGCATTTGTTGCTGAATACAGTGGTCCCGGAATCTATGGCTTCCTTCCTGTAGCCAAGAAGAGTTCTACTCCAACCTTTATCTGTTTCCTTTTCTCAGCTTGACCCGCTCTGGGTATCGTCACCGAAGGCTGGGCCTCCCAGTCCCCAGGGCGCTCCTGCACTTAGGAGCCCTGTACCTTCCTTATCTACTCTGGAGAATGAAGAGGCATAGAGGGTGATGGAACGGACACCCTTCAAGAGATGCCTGTATTGCTACTGAAAGTGTTTATGGCCGACCTCCATGCCATCTGTTGTTTGTGCCTCTCCCCAGAGCATGACCACACCTCCTGTGACTCCTACTCATCACTCAGAAGCAAGAAGACCCTTAGCAGTTGTGAGATGGGGGCTGGGCGCACAACAAAAGATCGCTCATTGTCTTAGACTCCAGACCTCTTGAAGCGGACCCATTCACGGCTAAAGAGGAGCCACCCGACTTAATGGCCCATCAACCCAGCCCAAAAATCATCTTTACTGATTCCTGTGAACTGTAATAGGAGGAAGTCCAAGAGGACCCAGAGTCACTTGAAGGTTGCCAGTCTACCTCAGTTGATTCCCCAGACCTCACACCAAATCCTTGCTGAAACACGTGAGGATAGTTGACACGGAAACTTACACCCAGACATCAAAAACACATAAGCAGTCGCACATCGAGGCCAAGAAAATCTCCCTTGAGGGTTGGGGGTTGAGCCCCACGCACAAATCACCACCGCTACCAACCTAGGGCTCCGGTCAGCACCTAGACAAGGTGTTGGAGCCAAGTCAGGATCCAGTCAAAAGACTTGACCCCCATCAGTCCATGAGCACACATCCACACTGAGAAGCCAAAAGGTGCAATCTGTGCTGAAATCCGTGTCTGCTTCAAGACCATCCACACGAGACTCTGATGAGAAGACTCCCCATTTATAAACTCCAACAGTAGCTCGATGAGAGACAGTGATTCATCATTACCACACAGACAAGAGCTCTGCCCCTGGAAAGACTTTGCCTAAAAGCAGAGACTTGCCTGTGAGGACACTCCACAACTGGACATTACTCTACAACTGGTGTTTGCCAAGCGAATAAAGGGCAAGACTGCTGGCCCTTCAACCCCTGCTCCAACCTCCACCGTCACGTTATTCACCTTCTCAGGGGTCACCAGAATCTCATTCTGATTGCTGCAGCCCTAGTCTGTACTCTGCAGCGGAGTACTTTGGGGTGCCCATCTACTTGCACCCCACTGATGACACTTGGGACGACTAGGAGTTGTAGTCCGAGAGGACCCAGACCTAGAGCACGCCCCTGTTGTGGCTTCCCCTCCGAACGATACCACTGTATCTTCCATTTTGCAACTGCCTCTCCGAAGGTAGATATGCATGTCACCCCGGACATCAATGACTTTCTGGTGGAGGCGCCATACGGAACGGAGTGTTGCTTATTGTTTTTCCCTATGTTGAAGGGCATGGTGAGGTGTTACCCAGAGATTTTCTGCAAGCCAATGAAATCCCCGGTGGTAACACCCAGCAATTAAAAATTGTTCAATCCGTGTAACATCTGATCCCCTGTATATCCGAGGTCATGTTCACCCAGGCTCCCTGGTGGTTTCCACTGCCCGAAAGAAAGCAGCAGCCCAAGCAACAGGTGATGTGCAACCTGATAAGGAGAGCAAGCACACTGATGTTGCTGGCAAAAGAATAGCTGTTGGTTCTGCTACACACTGGTGCATTCCAAATTCTTTGGACTTCCTCCAGCTACAACAGGTCCCAGTGGGAAGGAACGGAGACCTTGTTCCAACTTCTCCCCGAGCAATATCGTAAGAGAGTAAAAGAGATGGTTGAAGAGGGGAAAGCTAGATCTAACACCACTATACAGTGTGCACTGAAGTCAACTGATATGGCTGCCAGAGGAGGAAACCTCTCTAAGTCTTTCCTGCCATGTCTGGCGGCATATTTATGGCTTTAAGCTAGAGGTCCGCCAACATTTTATCTACCTGCCATTTGATGTAGAGCAACCTTTAGGCCCACAATTTGAGATGTTGGAAAAGAAGAATGCAGATACCACCAAGGTCATGGATGCCCTTGAAGTACCATCACTAGGGGCTGTTCTTGAAGACAGCACACAAGGGGCAGGGCCAATACTACTTTCCTTGACTCGATGCAGTTACCCCAATGACAGTAGCCAGGCCTGTTACTAACTAGGAGGTAGAGGATACACAGGCGGCATCTTCAGAGGTAATATCTTCAAGGATTGAGACAGAAGCACTGCCTCAAGGGTAGCCTCTGCCTCCAAACATTGACTTGCCCTGCATCCTCCAAATCACACTACACATGTCAGTGGGAAGTTTCAAGGATTTCCTTGCTCCTGGGAGGGAATCACTAGAGTTCGAGGCATGTGGGCTGCTGAATTCATATCTGTGCATAGATCGCCGCCTAGTGTTGGGTCCGGATGTTTGCACGTTGTTGTCCTGGAAGAGTCTTCGAAGTATCCTTGGATAGGTGACTCCTCCCCTGGACTACAGTGCGCATGGGCATCCTCTCCATCCTCAGATTGTTTTTTTCCGCCATTGGGTTCGGATGTGCTTATCTTGACTCAAGTTAGGAAAAACTTTTTCCAGGCCAAAAGGCCTTTAGTTCGCGTCTGTACTGTTCCCGATCGGTATCGATAGTATCTTTGTTAGTTTACTAACTTCCAGAACCAACTTTTTCGCATCTTGCCCGACCATCGACCTGACATCGACGATGGAATCGAGGACACCATTCAAGCGGTGTCTGGTATGCAATGCGAAATATCCCCACATCGACGTCCATCCGGTGTGCAACAAATGCCTTTCACCGGATCACGACGAATCTACATGCATGGCCTGTGCCCGATTTCGATCCAAGAAGACTCTCCGGAATTGACGAGCGGCGAGACTCGAGGCGCAGCAAGCGGCACCGGCCCCGGCCGACATCTTCAGCGCCGAGACCGAAGATGTCGAAGAAGTGGAGAACCTACCCTCCAGTCCCGCTTCCGAACATGACTCCGGATCGGAAGACGTCGACGAAACACTCTTTCGCAGAGATGAAGACGACACCGAGGTAGGAGACTACAATGAGGCCTTAGGGGCCGAAGAGAGTAGCTCCGGTGACGAGCAAGGCCTACCCGTACAGACTGAGGAAATCCCAGTGCAACAGTCTATGGCTCCGGTCGAGGGATCGCCTTCGGGCCTTACCCAAGACCTATCCCGCAGTTCTTCGGCCCCGCCCTCGGGCCCGGCCTCGGACATTCAGCGGCAGCCATTAATGCCCAAACCGGCTGGTTTCCCTTCTTCGAAACCGAAACCAAAAGCTGTATTGGTTCAACTGAAACTGAAACCGAAAGTAGCGCTGGTCGGATCGAGGCCCACCACACCTTCGACGCCAGCAAAACCCGTCTGCACCGAGCGCACCAAACGAGACTTCGGTGCCGAGCTTGAAGCGGCCGATGTCGGAGTCGACAGAAGGAAAAAGACCTTCGGTGCCACCAAACCTACTCGGCTCCCGGCACCGACGCACTCTGCTCCGACCCCAAAGGTCAAACTGCCTGCTGCGTCTCACACCGCCTCAACGGCACCACCAAAGCCACACTCATCGAAGACGTCGACGCCCATTACCGCCCCTCGACTCGATGTCTCACCGGCGCCGAAAAAAATCCACGCCCACACCTACTGAACCGGTCGGCGCGAAGAAATCGATGGCGCTCCAGGTGCGACCCGTTGCGACGCAACGCGCCAAAACCAAAACGGTCCTTCAGGACACGTCTGGCTCCGAGCCGATAAAAGCTCCAACAGCCTCTTCGGCACCAGCCAACATTACTTTTGGCCTGCCACCATCCACAGCCCCAAAACTATTCCAAATCAGGACACGGGTCACCCACACCACGATTACTCCTGCCGAACGCTCTCCTGCGGAGACGTCTCCATCACATCTCATCGACGCCGACACCGGCAGGATGATAATCCACAAACGGAGAATAACTTCGGAGCCAGCTTTGGACTCCTTCCGGATCCCGCTCAAAAGAAAGCTGCCAGTGGCGTCAGAACCAGTTCTTTATGAACCTCTCCATTCCCCCTACCGGGATCCACAGTCCTTCTCTCCCACACACTCCGACACGGAGGCTTTGGAGGACTACATGTGTGACCAAGTCCCCTACCCCGGAGACATGGACCTTGAAGGCCAACAGGACCCTGATCAAGCTTGGGATGACCCTGTAGACTCTGGTGCACCTCTGGATGCACAGGACCCGCAACTCTATGGAGCAAAAACATCTCCCACAGAGGACACTGCAGCGTTCAGCGCTCTAATTGAACGGGCTGCGGCCAATCATGGGGTGCAACTTCACTCTGACACCGCCGAGGACGACTTTCTCATGGATACTTTTGCATCCTCAGAAAGGAACATTAAGACTCTGCCCATGTTAAAGGGGGTCCTCAAACCAGCAAAGGACATCTTCAAGGAACCCACCAGGGCAAGAGTGATAAACCCCAGGATCGACAAGAAATACAGATCAGCGCCTGGGGACCCTACTTACATTAGAGGCCAATTACCTCTGGATTGCATTGTCGTTGCGAATGCTCGCAAGAGAGCACACTCGCAAACAGTTGATGCTCCTCCCCCGGACAAAGAGTCCAAGGTGCTAGAGACCTCTGGCAAACATGTTGCCGCCCAGGCAGCTAATATATGGCGCATTGCCAATACTCAAGCGCTCCTCGCTCGCTACGATCGAGCGCACTACGACACATTAGAGCAACTACTCCAACATCTCCCTGACCAATACAAAGAAGGTGCATAGATCCTCATCAGGGAGGGACAACTGCTCACAAATGCATCCATTAAGTGTGCACTGGATGCCGCGGATACAGCTGCCAGAGCCATAAACACTAGCGTCATGTTGCGACGACACGCCTGGTTGCGAATCTCCGGATTCAAACCGGAGGTACAAAATAACATCCTCAACCAACCTGTCAACCCCGACTACTTATTCGGGCCGGAGGTTGACACCACCCTAGAGAAAATAAAAAAGGACACGGACACTGCAAAGTCCATGGGGGCCCTACAGACGCAGTCCTTTCGGAGCGGCTCCTTTCGTCGCCCCGGAAATAGAGGAGCAGGTAGAGGACAGGGGTCACAGCAAACATACAACAAGGGCAACACACAAAACACCTACGATAAAAACACCCGGGGTGGATATCGTGGCTCCAGCACAAAGGGCAGAGGACGCGGTTACGGCAACACCAGGTCCTCCCCCAAGAACAAGCAGTGACGCCCTCTCCCTTCCTCCCGACCACATAACACCTGTCGGGGGAAGGCTACAAAGGTTCCTGTCCACGTGGAACTCCATCACCACGGACAGGTGGGTCAAAGATATTGTCAAATACGGTTACTGTCTAGAACTAACCTCCACTCCACCCACAATACCTCCAAAAAACCGTCCTATGTCCTCAGAGCACTTAACGCTCTTACAGCAGGAGGTGCAAAGTATGCTTCTAAAAGGCGCAATAGAGGTCGTACCCGTCCACGAGCAAGGTACGGGGGTGTACTCCCTGTACTTTTTTAATACCGAAAAAGGACGGGTCACTCAGACCTATATTAGACCTGAGACCCCTGAACCAATACATTCTTTCCGAGCATTTTCACATGCTCACTCTACAGCAAGTCCTCCCGCTGCTCAAGCAGGGAGACTTTCTGGCCACACTGGACCTCAAGGATGCGTATTTCCACATACCCATTCACCCCTCACACAAGAAATACCTCAGGTTCACTGTTCAAGGGCAGCACTACCAATTCCAAGTCCTTCCCTTCGGCGTGACAACAGCACCCAGGGTGTTCACAAAGTGCCTAGCTACTGTGGCGGCACATCTACGGAGGCAGCACATACACGTCTACCCTTACCTGGACGACTGGCTCGTTCAAGCGAAGTCAGCCCAGCAATGTGCCAGCCACGTGTCCCGCACCATTCACCTCCTTCACAGTCTGGGGTTCTCACTAAATTACCCAAAATCCCATCTCCAGCCCGCACACGTACAACAGTACCTAGGTGCGACTATAGACACTCTGGCGGCCACAGCTCAGCCAAATTTAGTGAGAATCAACAGCATGCAAATGCTGATTTCCAAGTTCAAACCACAACACTCCCTGCCAGCGCGAGTGTTCATGCAGTTGATAGGCATGATGGCCTCCTGCATCTTCATAGTCCCACACGCGAGACTACATATGCGCCCGCTTCAGGAGTGCTTAGCACGTCAGTGGAATCAGGCTCAAGGACAGTTGAAAGACCTAGTGTTGGTGAGCGGTCGGGCATACAACTCTCTGCATTGGTGGAATCCACAAAACCGTTGCAAGGGCCGACCGTTCCAAGAGCCTGTCCCACAGATAATACTGACGGCGGACGCGTCTCTCCAGGGATGGGGAGCTCATGTACTCCATTACACAGTGCAGGGACTATGGACACAACAACAAAAGAAGATGCACATCAACCTTCTAGAGCTGATGGCAATCTTCCTCGCTATGAAAGCATTCAAAGTACACTTGTGCAACAAAGTCGTGTTGATCCGGACGGACAACATGACTGCCATGTACTACATACAGAAGCAGGGAGGAACACACTCTCCACAGTTGTCTCATCTGGCTCAGAGCATGTGGAAGTGGGCCATTTAGAGGAACATGTTCCTCATGGCAGAACACCTCCCCGGCAAGGACAACCAGATGGCGGATCTGCTCAGCAGTCACAGCCACCAGATGCACGAGTGGGAGTTACACCCATCAGTACTCCAACCGTACTTCCAGCAGTGGGGTCATCCAGAGATGGACCTATTCGCGACAAGCGAAAACGCAAAATGCCAAAGCTTTGCCGCCAGGTTCCCACATCCGCAGTCGCAGGGCAATGCGATATGGATGAACTGGTCCGGCAGATTTGCGTACGCTTTTCCCCCAGCACCACTGATACCGCTGGTGGCACGCAAACTCAGACAACACTCACTGACACTCGTCCTGGTTGCTCCAACGTGGGCACGCCAGCCGTGGTACACCACCTTTCTCGAACTTTCCGTGGTGCCGCATCAAAGGCTGCGGGTCAAACCCGAGCATTTGACGCAGAACCATGGAGAGATTCAGTACCCAGATCCGCAACAGCTGAACCTGGCAATCTGGCTCCTGAAGTCCTAGAGTTTGGCTACCTAAACCTGCCACCTGACTGTATGGACATCATTAAGGAGGCCAGGAGACCCACTACCAGAGCTTGCTATGCAGCCAAATGGAAGAGGTTCGTCATTTATTGTAATAATAATGACATTAACCCGCTAGACGCATCCATCCAAAACATTATTTGTTACCTATTACACCTATACCGATGCAATCTGGCGTACACCTCTATACGTGTCCATTTGACCGCAATATCAGCCGATCTACAAACCAGGCAGCACCTCTCTATTCAGAGTGCCTGCCATCAAAGCATTCTTGGAAGGACTCAAACGAGTCATTCCACCTAGCCACCCACCAGCCCCAATGTGGAACCTCAACTTGGTCCTCACACGCCTGATGGGTCCACCCTTTGAACCTCTACACTCATGCGAGATTCAATTCCTTACCTGGAAAGTAGCTTTCCTAGTAGCGATAACTTCTTTACGAAGAGTTAGTGAACTCCAGGCACTAACCGTCCAAGAGCCATTTATACAGGTTCACGCCAACAGGGTCGTACTACGTACCAACCCCAAATTCATGCCCAAGGTGGTATCTCAGTTCCACATGAATCAAACTATTGAACTGCCTGTTTTCTTTCAAAACCCACAAACTGTCGCAGAAAGGGCACTCCATACACTAGATGTAAAAACGGCCTTCATGTATTATATCGACAGGACCAAACCCTTTAGGAAAACAAATCAACTTTTCGTTGCCTTTGCCCCACACCACAAAGGTAACGCTATCTCCAAAGCAGGTATAGCCAGATGGATCGTTAAATGTATTCAAATTTGCTATCAAAAGGCTAAACGCACTTTAACGATTCCCCCACGAGCCCACTCAACACGTAAGTTAGGGGCCTCCATGGCTTTCCTAGGAAACATTCCTTTGCATGACATATGTAGAGCAGCCACCTGGTCCTCTACACATACATTTACCAAACACTATTGTGTAGATGTGCAATCAAAACAGCAGGCAGCTGTAGGACAGGCTGTTCTCAAAACTCTTTTTCAGACCGCTGCAGCTGGCACTGGTAGCCGCTGCTAATAAGAGGGCACTGCTATATATTCTATGCACAGATATGAATTCAGCAGCCCACATGCCTCGAACTGAATGTGCTACTTACCAGTATGCATCTGTTCTTGGCATGTAGGGCTGCTGACATTCATATCGCCCTCCCTCCTCCCCGGCGCCTGTAGCAGCTGCAGCTCTCAGAATTACTGTAAAGCATGGTCATCACTTTCTGTATCTACTCCATCACTGCCACAATGGCGAAAAACAATCTGAGGATGGAGAGGATGCCCATGCGCACTGTAGTCCAGGGGAGGAGTCACCTATCCCAGGATACTTCGAAGACTCTTCCAGGACAACAACGTGCAAACATCCAGACCCAACACTAGGCGGTGATCTATGCACAGATATGAATGTCAGCAGCCCTACATGCCAAGAACAGATGCATACTGGTAAGTAGCATATTCAAACCAGTGGGTTCTGTCCTTTGTCGAGCACGGCTACTGCCTCGCGCTCACCTCATCCCCCCACCAAAAATCCCACCTGCATACACATCCTCATCCCAGAACACCTCGCCCTACTACAAAAAGAGGTCCAGGCACTCCTTCGCAAAGGGGCCATAGGACCAGTGCTATCTCAACACCAGGTCAAAGGCTCCTACTCTCTCTGCAGACCCAGTTCCACAAGAAACCATCATCACAGACGCATCACTTGCTGGGGGGTGGGGGCACTCATCTTTGACATGACAGTCCATGGTCTCTGGCCACCTCATCAACGGGATTTCCACACCAACCATTTGGGAGTTTTAGCCATTCACCTACCTTGCCGTTCCTCAAAGACATTCAGGGCACAACAGACCTCCATGTTTTACCCCCCCCGCCCCCCCCCCCCCCCCCCAACCTTCAGCATTAAGGACTCCGATTTAGACCATTGCACTATCTACTGGCTAGCTACTGCCCAGAAAAATACTGTTTTACAGTTGATTCAGAGCATGTGCATCTACAATTACACAAGCTACAAACAGATTGTTATTTACCCTGTATGCCTCTGTTTGTTGGATGTAAAGCTGTTGATTCACTTGAGACCAATTTCCTCCCCCGAAGCCAGTGTTTGCTACAGATATCTTAAACCTATACAATTATTCATACAACACACACAGTCACTATTCATTCTTACTCACAACTCTATATCTACTCTCACCTGCTGTGCGAAAAATAATGTTAGCGTGGTGTCTATACCCACTACCAGAGGATGAGTCACGGATACCTTGTTACTTGAAAGGCATCTTTGAAGAAAAGCAAGTTGCAGCAGTCTCAACCCAAAATTAGATGGCAGGAATTGCAAAGCATGTGAATCTATGCTGTACATGAAACGGACAGATGGGAACAGGATAAGTAACATAATACGTTTTATTCTTCTATTGCATCCAAAATCCCTTGCTTAATGAGTTCTCTGGATAACCTTCTGGGTGCTCTAGTGCTGTACAAAAATATTGAATAAAAAAATAGATAAATACGTTATGCTTTCACAAATGTTAACATCTCTGATACCCAGTGCTGCATCATGGGCACCTAAACTCTAACTTCCTTTGTTCCACTCAATGGTGATCACCTAACATCCTTTACCTCTCATGACATATACATGGCCTCCAGTTTGTAAGTGTGATATTTTGCTATGGCTTCTTACTTTATTATTGTAACTCCCACCATGATATTCAACAGGGTATTTGTTTTGCTTTATTACTCGTTTTTCTTGAACATCGTCTTCCACTTAAAACGCAGTATTGTTGCAAACTGAGTAAATGTTGCCACTGTTAACAGTGCATACATCTTTTTTTTTTTTTTTAAAGGACACATGACTAAAATGAATCCTAATTGCTCAAGAATTGTAAATAGTAAAATGTAGAAAATGATCACAGCAGAGACACCGAAAATACTTTTCTTGCTTAGGTACCCCTTGCAATACAGTGTATGATTTAGTGTGCTAATTTCCATTAAGCGTTTACTGTAGTTTTGGTTTATGGTAATTACAACATCTGCATTTGCAAGCACCAGAACACTTATTTGTTGTGATGTTTTCATTTTTGTTTTTCAGGGATTTAGTTCCTCTGCACAATGCATGTTCCTACGGCCATTATGAAGTAACAGAACTTCTTTTGCAGGTCTGTCAGTTCATTTTCAATTCAGAAAATGTTGGGTGAGGTTATGAGGTTTCTTTGCTTTAAAAGAACGTAGGTCTGAGGGCTGCTCTTAAGTTATTCTTCTAGTCATATTAGTGGCAGTTCTGCTTAATTCCTCCCTCTTCGAAGCCTTATCTTTGCCTTCCTCGTTAGGGACATAAGTGGCAGACGGCATAGGCTGGAGACCTGGATTTGAAATCTGGTTTCCCTACTTTACTGCCTTCTCAGTTTTATTTTTCTGCCTGCCAAAACTTGGGAGCATTTGGGGATAATTGGGTTCACCCATTGTATATACAAACAAACCTCATAAGTCCATGAAAAGAGTGCTGGTAAAACCTTTGCTCTAGACACCGTGGTTAGCCTGCAATGACATGTATCATTTTTGCCTATAATTGTTTTGTTAGGTAATGGATTGTGAGATATGAATGTTTTCTTTTCAGCATGGTGCATGTGTAAATGCCATGGACCTTTGGCAGTTTACTCCATTGCATGAAGCAGCGTCTAAAAACAGAGTGGAAGTGTGCGGTCTCCTATTAAGCCGCGGTGCTGATCCAACCCTACTCAACTGCCATAACAAAAGTGCCATAGATTTGGCTCCCACTGCTGAATTAAAGGAGCAAATGCCATGTGAGTAAAATAGTTGAAATTAAACTATAGTGATTATTGTTTCTAATGAAATAGAGAGTGCTAACTAAAATTGAAGCGAACAACTTGGCTTGGCCTGGAATTCCCAATATTGTTTTGTCCAGTCTCATATGTTAAAGCCTGTTTTTTCCTGCTTGGAATATCAACAAAAGATGAGATGCTAGATCAGTTGGAATGACAATATTTAAAGATAGAATTGTCTTGGATGTTAATTTGATTCATTTTGGTCATATGTCTAATCTGTCAACACCCTGGCAGGAGGACGGCAGAGTAATCGAATGAGCAGACAGATGCAAAACCATAAAACAGGATTAGATTCTTCAGAAATATGATCTTCAGAAATAGATTACGTTTTTTTAATAGACGAAAACTCATACAGCCATGTTAAAGCTAAGGGGCACATCTTACATAAGGTGTTTTAAGTAATGGTGTTTGAGCTACCTACTGACAGTGAAGATTGACGTGACCTATTGGTTATATACTGAAAAACGAACCCAAACTGTTGACACGTTAACAGAGAACCTGTTTGGAGAGGATGACTTTGTGAATTGGTGGTATATGGCTTGTGCAGGCTTGGCTTCATAGTAATCGCTTACTGCCTGAGAACCGAAAATTTTGTAACCAATATTAAGGTTTATTTTGGTGAATAGCATTCTAGGTAGTGCATACAGTCTTGCATACCGAACGACAGTCGAAGATACAACCTATGGGCATAAGGACAGATATGATGTACTGAAATCTTTTTGCAGACTGGCTTATGGAGTGTTGCTTTCAGGGGAATTAGCAAGGTTTAGGCTGGCCATTCTGTATAGTATTGCTGTAATCTATATGTTAAAGGAATGTGGCTTCAGTTGCCAACTTAATGTATTTTTTGGGGAAAATGACTTTGGGGTACTGTTGGAAGCTGTATCTTTATGTGATATATCCATAATCTGATATACCGTGTAGAGTCCAGGGGTTCCCTTATAAATGGACTGGGGCTTGCTCTAGCAATCCCAAGGTGCTCTAATAGGGGTAATGTGGTTGAGCAGCCTTAGGCTTAACAGAGAGGAGCGCAAGACATCTGCAAATACACACAATTATGTAATAATGACGCACACGACTCAAGAAGGAGATCCACGCTAATTTTTAAAAATAGCAAGTATCTATATATATGTTGAGGCATCATAGAAAAATCGTTCAGGTAAGTACGTTTTTAATTATGAATTCTTTGCAGTTCAAAATGAGGACACTGACATTTTTGAGTTCTGCAATGTTATACTGTGGAAGGAAGAACAAGTTTTGCAAATGGGTATAGTGCAGCAGCTTACGGGAACAGTCTCCAGGAGTTAAGGTGAGTGGTGGGCAGGGTCCAAGACCGCATCATCAGTACACCACCAGCGGCACGAGGGCGGCCATGTGCAGGCTGCAAAACCTAGGATGCTTGTTTCCAGTCCAGGGAGGACCTGGCTTGGCAGTTCGGGCTGGACTGTTCCCATGGGGCACAGGGTCAAGACTGATTTGCATATGGCTGGGTTCAAACTGGAATGGCATGGTGAGCAAAAAAACGATGGATTTAGGCCCAGATCTCTGTACTGGGGAGAATGTATGACATTGTTCTGCATTCTGTCCATCAATTGTTGTTTTTGCATTTGTCACCCCGAGTGGGAAGGGTATGCTCAGACGTGAGTCCCTTGCTCTCCATGCCACTGGAATCAAGCTATCCTGGCTGACGAGGGCTGAAAGCCCGAAACCGGTCCTAGGATGCTTGTTTCCAGTCCAGGGAGGACCTGGCTTGGCAGTTCGGGCTGGACTGTTCCCATGGGGCACAGGGTCAAGACTGATTTGCATATGGCTGGGTTCAAACTGGAATGGCATGGTGAGCAAAAAAACGATGGATTTAGGCCCAGATCTCTGTACTGGGGAGAATGTATGACATTGTTCTGCATTCTGTCCATCAATTGTTGTTTTTGCATTTGTCACCCCGAGTGGGAAGGGTATGCTCAGACGTGAGTCCCTTGCTCTCCATGCCACTGGAATCAAGCTATCCTGGCTGACGAGGGCTGAAAGCCCGAAACCGGTCCTAGGATGCTTGTTTCCAGTCCAGGGAGGACCTGGCTTGGCAGTTCGGGCTGGACTGTTCCCATGGGGCACAGGGTCAAGACTGATTTGCATATGGCTGGGTTCAAACTGGAATGGCATGGTGAGCAAAAAAACGATGGATTTAGGCCCAGATCTCTGTACTGGGGAGAATGTATGACATTGTTCTGCATTCTGTCCATCAATTGTTGTTTTTGCATTTGTCACCCCGAGTGGGAAGGGTATGCTCAGACGTGAGTCCCTTGCTCTCCATGCCACTGGAATCAAGCTATCCTGGCTGACGAGGGCTGAAAGCCCGAAACCGGTCCTAGGATGCTTGTTTCCAGTCCAGGGAGGACCTGGCTTGGCAGTTCGGGCTGGACTGTTCCCATGGGGCACAGGGTCAAGACTGATTTGCATATGGCTGGGTTCAAACTGGAATGGCATGGTGAGCAAAAAAACGATGGATTTAGGCCCAGATCTCTGTACTGGGGAGAATGTATGACATTGTTCTGCATTCTGTCCATCAATTGTTGTTTTTGCATTTGTCACCCCGAGTGGGAAGGGTATGCTCAGACGTGAGTCCCTTGCTCTCCATGCCACTGGAATCAAGCTATCCTGGCTGACGAGGGCTGAAAGCCCGAAACCGGTCCTAGGATGCTTGTTTCCAGTCCAGGGAGGACCTGGCTTGGCAGTTCGGGCTGGACTGTTCCCATGGGGCACAGGGTCAAGACTGATTTGCATATGGCTGGGTTCAAACTGGAATGGCATGGTGAGCAAAAAAACGATGGATTTAGGCCCAGATCTCTGTACTGGGGAGAATGTATGACATTGTTCTGCATTCTGTCCATCAATTGTTGTTTTTGCATTTGTCACCCCGAGTGGGAAGGGTATGCTCAGACGTGAGTCCCTTGCTCTCCATGCCACTGGAATCAAGCTATCCTGGCTGACGAGGGCTGAAAGCCCGAAACCGGTCCTAGGATGCTTGTTTCCAGTCCAGGGAGGACCTGGCTTGGCAGTTCGGGCTGGACTGTTCCCATGGGGCACAGGGTCAAGACTGATTTGCATATGGCTGGGTTCAAACTGGAATGGCATGGTGAGCAAAAAAACGATGGATTTAGGCCCAGATCTCTGTACTGGGGAGAATGTATGACATTGTTCTGCATTCTGTCCATCAATTGTTGTTTTTGCATTTGTCACCCCGAGTGGGAAGGGTATGCTCAGACGTGAGTCCCTTGCTCTCCATGCCACTGGAATCAAGCTATCCTGGCTGACGAGGGCTGAAAGCCCGAAACCGGTCCTAGGATGCTTGTTTCTAGTCCAGGGAGGACCTGGCTTGGCAGTTCGGGCTGGACTGTTCCCATGGGGCACAGGGTCAAGACTGATTTGCATATGGCTGGGTTCAAACTGGAATGGCATGGTGAGCAAAAAAACGATGGATTTAGGCCCAGATCTCTGTACTGGGGAGAATGTATGACATTGTTCTGCATTCTGTCCATCAATTGTTGTTTTTGCATTTGTCACCCCGAGTGGGAAGGGTATGCTCAGACGTGAGTCCCTTGCTCTCCATGCCACTGGAATCAAGCTATCCTGGCTGACGAGGGCTGAAAGCCCGAAACCGGTCCTAGGATGCTTGTTTCCAGTCCAGGGAGGACCTGGCTTGGCAGTTCGGGCTGGACTGTTCCCATGGGGCACAGGGTCAAGACTGATTTGCATATGGCTGGGTTCAAACTGGAATGGCATGGTGAGCAAAAAAACGATGGATTTAGGCCCAGATCTCTGTACTGGGGAGAATGTATGACATTGTTCTGCATTCTGTCCATCAATTGTTGTTTTTGCATTTGTCACCCCGAGTGGGAAGGGTATGCTCAGACGTGAGTCCCTTGCTCTCCATGCCACTGGAATCAAGCTATCCTGGCTGACGAGGGCTGAAAGCCCGAAACCGGTCCTAGGATGCTTGTTTCCAGTCCAGGGAGGACCTGGCTTGGCAGTTCGGGCTGGACTGTTCCCATGGGGCACAGGGTCAAGACTGATTTGCATATGGCTGGGTTCAAACTGGAATGGCATGGTGAGCAAAAAAACGATGGATTTAGGCCCAGATCTCTGTACTGGGGAGAATGTATGACATTGTTCTGCATTCTGTCCATCAATTGTTGTTTTTGCGGCTGCAAAACCGCGGCAGGTGCCCAATGTTATTCTATGGAGATTGGTCTCTGTGAAAGGAGGCTACAGGCTCTGGTTAGGTGGCCAGTCGGGGTGAACAAACAGCGGGACTCTGGCCTCTCGATGCTCGGGGACGTAGAGACACCTTTGGTCCTCTTCTCCACAACCCAGGGGCGACGGGTGCAGAGGTGTCCTTAGGTGTTAGGTTTTTCCTTACCGAAACAGTCGCAGTTGAAGGGGCCTGCATGCAGAGGCTGCAGGTGACCTCTGAGGCTCCGCGAGGGATGAAACCACCATGAACTCGGGCTCTGGAATGCTGAGGGAACTTGTTGGCAACATTGGCCCACTTCAACTTTGGCTTGAGCGACTGGTGCAGTGGTGGCTTTAGGTGGCCGGTTTTGGCGGTTCCAGAGCGCTTCAAGTCCTTTCTTTCGGAGTTGCTGTGAGATGCAGGGAACAGTTCTGCTGTCCCATGGGAGGTCTTGGTTCTTTATAGAAGGTAGGCAGTCCTCCCAAGTTTCTGGCGTCAACACTTTCAGAACGAGTCGACTTTGGTGCAGTGTTTGACGAGAGATGCAGAGAGGCCGGCGGGGCTGGTGCCAGGTCAGCTGCTTTTTCTTTCTTCTCTGCTTTTGCTGCTCTTTGGTGTCTTTTCTCTTCGTAGCTCATCGGGATCTGCTTCTCTGGTGCCAGAGACTCTCCTAAATACTGAATTTAGGGGCGTTAGAAGAGTGTAGGGTAGTAGCCAATGAGCTACTGTACCTTGGGGTCACTATGCCCCCTATATGACCACTTCACGTGGGAAGTGGGCATAACCCTGTCCTAGAGTTCCTAAGTATGCCATCACAAAGATGGCTACTTTTGAAAAATTGTGTCTACCTCAGTGTAGTCCAGCTTAGGGTTGGTAGTTGCCTGTAGATGGCACGCCTACCTGATTAGCCAAATGTTCTGCCTGTCCAGGTGCCAAGGGGATCCTGGGCAAAGGGAGGGGGGCGGCTTCCTTTCCTGTGAGGGGAGCCAGACTTGCATTCCAAAGGCAGCAGCTCTTTGAAGCTTGCTGGCGTGGGGAGGCTAATCAGCAGGTCATCCTGTGGGGGTGAGGAGCAGGTGCTTACACCCTGTTCCTGTACAGGCTTTTGTTCTGGGCCTCCTGAAAGCAGAGGCTGTCGCCCTAGGAGATCAGAACAGTGTTTCGATGGCAGGCTGGCCGAAACCAGTCAGCGAGCACAACAGAGGCTGTTAGGTTTTCAGGGGCCACCTCTAAGGTGCCCTGAGAGAAAGTGCCATCTTGCATGGTATGCCCCCACTTTTTGCTGAATGAGTGTGCCCTGGACTCCTGCCAATCAGGTGCCCAGGGCCTATGTTCCTTCCCTAAAACCCAAATTGGTAAACCCTGGCCACATGTCAGCCCCTGGTAAATGGTACCCAGGGCCTTGTGACCAGGGAATGCCTCTAAGGGCTGCAACGCTTATTGTGCCACCCTTAGAGACCCTGTACCCTAACACAAACGCACTGCCCTTGCAGGCTGAGTGTCTGGGTACAGGACAAAACCGAGTCGACATGGCACATATCCCTGTGTACCATGCCCACAACATACACTGCCCTGGCATACATCAGCCACCCCTCTAGCTTGGTGCCCTATGCCAGTGGTGTGGGCACAGGAGCATGAGCCTTGTGCCCCCACAGTACCCAGGTCGATTCCTGGGCACTGTAAGTGCAGTGCTGCCATTTAAAAGTATATGGTGCTAGGAGCTCGTCAAACACGAACTCCACAGCTCCACTGAAGACTGAAGTTTGGTATCAAACTTCTCAGCACATTAAACCCGCACTGATGCCAGTGCAGGATTTAATGTACAATGCACGACAGAGGGCATCTTAGAGATGCCCCCTGAACCGAACCTACAATCCACGTCTGGTCTGAGGGGCTACCTAGGCTGCCACACAGCAGACATGTTGCTGGACTCCTGGGTAGAGAGCCATCCGCTCAACTGGGCCTGCAACAATGCACATCCTGGGCGAGGTGCTAGGTCTCCTCCCCCAGGATGGGCAGGGGAAGCTTCAAAGGCATGCCGCCTTTGTGAGCTTCTCCAGGCCACTTGCTGTACTCAGCAACTGGCCCCTACCGGTTCTAAACCCCCACTCTGGTGGGAAGACTGGCCGGAAACCCCAAGGAAGGACAGGGGGTGTGCCAGCCTCTGCAAACCCCACCCCTCAGGTGGGGGAGGCGAGGTGAAACACATCCCGGGCTCTCGCCATCTTGAAGATGGGGAGCCCTGCCCAATCAGGACTAGGCTACTGCCCCCCTCCCACAGGAGAGTGGCAGGATAGGGGGTGTACCCACCCCAGGACAGGGACCCAGTGGTCCCTGCCCTTTACCTACCTGTAACGCCCCTAAATGTAATATTTAGGGGCACCCTGAGCCTTCCTTCCTCAGATTCCAGATTCCAAAACGGCAAAGAAGATCAACAAGAAAGAAGACCTGCCGTGCAGCTGCTAAGAAGAGGAAGACACCAACTGCTTTGGCCCCAGCCCTCCCGGCCTGTCGACCCTCGAACCTGCTAAATCCCGGCACCTCCTGTGGCCAGCAACCTCACAAACCCCGGAGGACCTGGCTACCTTGTGACTGAGTATCTGGGACTCCCACGAGCAGTGGCTCCGCTCAAAGCAAGTATCTAACCCCTGGCATCAGCCAGGAACCGTGAACCCTGCACACTCTGCACCCGCCAAGCCTGGCCTGTGCTGGAGTGGACAAAGACCCCGAGGACGTCTCCCCGGCGACTGTGACCCCGAATCTGGCACCCAAGGACCCACCTTGACGCTCCTGACGATGCCTGCAGCCTCAGAACCAGGGACCACCCCAACCTCGATCAACAGAGGGTAAGATTTCCCAACACCAAAAGATACCCCGGCACCCTGCGGCCCCCTGTGCCTGACTCCTGGGTACCTACTTATTCTCCAACTACCCAACTTACCTCTCGAAGTGGTGGTGGCACCTGAAGAATCTTCGTCCCCGAGCTTGCAGCCTTTGTTCGTCCTTGAGCTTTTCCATTGCAATCCATTGAGCACCCGAAGGCTCAAAAGCACCCTGCACCCAGCCACCCGAGTGGCCCTGGCAGTGCAACTTCTACTCCTACCTACTTCCCCATTTGCCCAGAGCAAGTGACCTGGAGCCCAGCTCCCACAGCCGCGTGGCCTGCTAGTCAGCAGCCACCAACCAAAGGCCCCCTGCCTCCCATAGGATAACATTGGGCCTAACTCACTCTGCACCCGGCTGCCCCTGTGCAGCTGAGGGTGTAACAACTGTACTTACCTGACCCTGGGAGACCCCTGAGTCTATGCCAAGAACCTTCACTCTGCCAGTCGAGTACTTACCCAAAAGCCGATAATTCACTTTTCTTCCATAGGGTAACATTGACCGGCTTCGGAAATTTCTTCAAAGTGTGGAGTTTCTAAACTTTAAAATATTCACCTAAAATCAACCGAGTAACGGAAATACTCACCTGCTATTAGGATAGATCCCAGTGCTGGATATTGGTGCCCAGCACTGACCCCGAAAAGTACTTACGACCGTACTTACCACTAACTCAATTTTCTTCCATAGGAAACCATTGACTGTTTTTCTGGGAAATTTCTTCTAAGTGTCGATTTTTGCGAACTACAAATATTCTTTAAAAATCGTACCAACTGTGAAAATGTAATTACTTACCTGTTTTAGATAGATGTCCCAGTACTGAGCCTAGGAGCCCAGGAGCCCAGCGCTGGATTACAAAAGTAACGGGAACATACTTTACCCGTAACTTGAATTTTCTTCCATAGGAAACCATTGACTGTTTTTCTGTGAACTTTCTTCTAAGTGTCGATTTTGCAAACTTGTATATATTCGTTAAAAAGCCCCTGTATAACTTAAACGCAGTTTCTCAACTGCTTACAGGTGGTACACTCGTGCTGGATCCAGGATCCAACACTGACCTAGAAAAAGTAACCATAACCCTACTTACCTGCTAAGTGAATATCCTTCCGTAGGATAACATTGGTAATTTGATTAGAAAAAGTTTCTAAGTGTCAACTTTTAAAATAGCAAAATATTGCTTAAAAATCACAACAGTAACTAAAACTTATTTACTCACTTGATTCCAAGAACTGTCCCAGGACTGAATCTAGGATCCAGTCCTGGAGTTAGAAAAGTAATCCTGAAAGTAATCAATTGCATATAACTTAAAATTCCAATTGAGCTCAATGTATTATTGTGTTTGAAATTGTGTTGCCTATTGCAACAAACTGTAACTATTGCATTCCAAGTCAATTGCCTTTTGTAAAGTATTTAACTAAAGCATCTCATTCTGAGAAACTATATTTTGATACCTATTGTTGGTTCTAAAATAAAACAACCATATATTTTTATATACAAACCATTGGCCTAGAGTTCAGCTGAGTGTGTACAACTAATGCTTTACACTGTCCTCTGGTACTGCCTTACTGCTCGACGAAGCTACCACTTTAGACAGTAAGGTTATATCTAACTTTAGCCTCTGCCAAACCTCTGGGGGCTGTGGACTCTGTACACACTGTACCTATTTGGGAACAGTATATACAGAGCCACTTTTCTACATGCCCTCTATGTGCATGTATTGGTAAATCCGTCACTAGAATCAGTGTGAGTTTATCAATACGAGATGTTTGATACCAAACATCCCTGTTTTCAGTCCTCATGTAGCTGGGGAACTAGTTTTCACCAGTGTCCAGCACGTTTTAAAATGGGTTCCCTGTCCATTTGCACTGGCGTTAATAGGATTGACCATTACAGGGGCATATTTGCTCATGCAGGTATGCCCTCGCATTGTAATATCCAGCACACTACCTTAGGGATATCAGGCCTGCTGTAGGGATGGCTTACAAATATAACATGCAGTGTTAGGGGACATGGCCCTCGTGGATGTGTAACATGTCGACTTGCATTTTTATCTGCACCAGACACAGCCTACCGAGAACCTTGGTAGGCTCAGGGGCGTCCGGATGCAGAGGAGCTTTTCAGCTTCAGGTGCCCCATTGGTTTCAGTGGAAGCGGTACTGGGAAAAACAGGCAGCAAGCTGGGACTGGGGGGGCAGTCTGGCCAAACCCTCAGGTAGGCTCGGTCCTAGAGATGCTCTGGCACGTAGGTACACCATCTTTCAACTTCTCCTCGGGCTGTGGGGCTCTGGTGCAGTGTTGTTTTTAGGCATCGGGTCCGTGCTTCTGGAGACACTTGTGGCTGAGGGGGCCTGCACAAAGGAACTGCGACTGGGCGTCTAATCTGGGCAAACCTGAGGTGGACTTTGAGTCTGGAGGGTCTCAGGACTTCGCTGGCAACTTTGGCCCACTTAAACCCGGGCTGGAGGTGCAGTAGTGCTTTTCAGTTTTCGGCAGTCCGGATTCCTCTTGGTTCGTCTTGGGTACCTGCAGGGAAGTAGATCCGCTACTCCACAGGAGATGCTGGTTGCTCCTTAAAGTGGTAGCAGGCCTCAGGAGGCAGAGCAGCAACATATTGAGTTGTCTTTGGCACAATTGTGTGGAGAGTTGACACCAAGTCAGTTGCTGTTCCTCAGTTCTTGTTCTTCGTTGTCGTCCTTCTTAGGTCGACAAATTCTGCTTTCCTGTTGCCAGGGACTCCCCTAATTACTAGACTTGGTGAGGAGAGTGAAGGGTGGTAGCCAATTGGCTACTTACACTTGGGGTCACTACACCCCCCGTATGACCACTTCTTGTGGTATGTGGGCATAACCCTGTCCCAAAGTTCCTAAATATGCCATCAGCAAGATGGTGCAATTGTCCAAAAGAGGGGCACATCAGGCGACTCACCGTAGGGGTGTGACTGGCCTGGTAGTGCACCACGCCTCCCTGTATATCTAATTTCCCACCTGTCCGGGAGCTAATGTTTGCCCAGGGCAGGGTTGGTATTTCCCCTGTCTGGTGAAGCAGTAGCAACATATCAAAGGTGGCACAGGCCTTTGAAGCCTTCCGCTTTGATATGCCGTTTACTTAGCCATCCTGCTTCGAAGAGGTGACAACACCTCCAGCCAGAACAAGCATTGTTTCTGCCCTCAAAAAGCATAGACTCTCTCCTAAAGGGGGTCAGAAACCTGTCTGTGGTGGCAGGCTGGTCGACACCAGTCAGCCAGCACACTAGAGGCTGGTAGATTTTCAGTGGGCACCTCCAAGGTGCCCTCTAGTTACATGTACTAATAAATCCACCACTGGAATAAGTGAGGTTACATTAATACAAGGTGTATGATGCCAAACACCATACATTTCAGTGAAGCCATCATGTAGCTGGGAAACTCGTTTTTACCATTGTCCAGCACATGTACATAAAATGGCTTCCCTGTTCACTTGTGATATCTAAGAATTGACTTGGACATGACGGGGCATATTTGCTATTGCCTATATGTCCACATGTGTAGTATAGTGCACCCAGCCTTAGTGTTGTAAGGCCTACCTATAATACATGCAGTGTCTGAAGTCATAGCACACAGGGATGTGTGCCATGTCGTATTTCACTTTTATCTGCACCAAGACCCGCAGCTTGCAATGGCGGTCTGCATGAGTTAGATGAGGGCCCCTTAGGGTGGCACAATACATGCTGCAGCCCTTAGGGACACTCTTTAGTACCCATGCTTTGGGTACTTGATGTACCATTTACTAGAGACTTACAGGAGGTCTAAAGGTATGGCCAATTGAGGGACCAATTGTACAGTTTTTAGGGAATGAGATCTGGCACTGGGGACCTGGATAACAGGAACCCATAGCACTTCTGTCAAAATTGCATCCGGTTCCAGGCAAAAAGTGGGGGTGGCCAGGTCTGTGAGAAAGAGCCTCTTTTGCATGGTTAGTCCCCCACTTTTTGCCTGGTTTTGATGTGGTTTCAGATGTAGTGCACAGGGTCCCTGCCAACCAGCTACAATGTGGCAGTGCTCCTTCCCTAAACAGACTCCCAATTGGTACTTCTGCTCCCTGTAAGTCCCTGGTAACTATACCCTGGGTACCTAGCACCTGAGAACTGAAGAGGTTCCCTTGGGACCCCCCACCTTACTGAGACAATGCCACTGCCCTTGCAACCTGCATGCCCCTGTGAGGGACAAAAACGACAAAGTCGACATGGCTAACACTGCCTGGCAGCATAGGTACGTCACCCCTCTAGCAGGCCTAACAGCCCTAAGACAGAGTGCACTAGATATTTGGGTTTCTCTGCTATCTCGTATGCAGATGATACCCAGATTGTGGTCTCAGTGACAGGTTCTCCAGACGATACAGCGGCACAGTTCCATACCTGTCTTCGCCTGGTGGGGGACTGGATGTCCTCTAATTGTCCGAAGCTGAATGCTTGTAAGACTGAAGTCTTACCTTTTGGCAACCACACAAACTTTTGGGCCCTTGCTCTGTGGCCCTCAGAGTTGGGTTCGCTACCCAATCCAAAAAACAAGGTAAAAAACCTGGGTGTCACATTTGACTCCATGCTCTCCTTTGAGGGCCATGTTAATCAGGTCACATTTGCCTCTTTCTACACTCTGAAAATATTGAGAAGGATTCTTCCATTCATTCCAGTTGATCTCAGAAAATTACTGGTTTCAGCTCTTGTTTTAGCCAGGGCGACTTTGTCGAAACTCGACTTAAAGGTCGTCTACTGCCATATTCCAACCCATCCTGCTCCTCGCAAATTTCTCAGATTTGTGGTAGTGGGTCAACATTACCAGTTCAAGGTTCTCCCGTTCGGAGTCACCTCTGCCCCCAGAGTCTTCACAAAGTGTCTGGCGGTAGTCGCTGCTCACCTAAGAAGACAACACATCCATGTCTTTCCTTACTTGGGCCGACTGGCTCATCAAAGCCAGCACATATCCAAAATGTCGCCAGCATACCCACAGAACAATTATGTTACTACGTCGACTGGGGTTCACAGTCAATGTGCTAAAATCACATCTCCAACTTGCAACTACTCAAAACTATCTAGGAGCCACCCTAAATGGAAAAAAGGCTCTGGCTTTTCCCATCACAGCCAGAATTCACAAGATTCAGGCTCTAGTTCTCCTGTTTTAATCCAATCACTCGCTTCCAGCGCGGGTGTATATGCAACTACTATGAATGTTGGCATCTTGCATTATGATTGTTCCCCATGCCAGGCTCCACATGCGTCACCTTCAAGAATGTTTAGCGAGTCAGTGGAACCAATCACAGGGTCTGTTAAACGATCTAGTGTTGGTAAATGGCCGTACTCCCCGCTCTCTGCAGTGGTGGAACACACAAAATGTATCTAAAGGACGGTCCTTTATAGACCCGGTTCCACAGACAGTACTAACAGCGGACGCATCCCTCACTGGTTGGGGAGTTCATCTTCAGCACCACACAGTGCAAGGCCTATGGAGCCCATGGCATAAGTTGCTCCTCATCAAACATTTAGAGCTGCTTGCAATCTTTCTAGCTCTCAAGGCATGTCAAACACGCCTGGTTGGCAAAGCCATGTACTACATACAAAAACGGAGGACACACACTCTCCAACAGTCCCACTTAGCCCAGGACATTTGGAAGTGGGCCATTTACCACAAAATCTGGCTCCTAGCGGAACACCTCCCAGGAGTGAACAACCAGATTGCAGACCTCCACTGCAGACAGAGGCAGCAAGTACACGAGTGGGAACTTCACCCTCAGGTTCTCCTCCCATACTTTCACAGTTGGGGGCAATCACGTCGCTAAGGAGAGTGAGTGAACTACAGGCACTAACCATAGAAGAACCATTTTCCCAACTGCATAGGGATAAAGTGGTTCTGCGCACAAACCCTAAATTTCTACATAAAGTAGTCTCAGCATTTCACATAAATCAGTCGGTAGAATTATCAGTTTTCTTCCCTCAACCTGATTCTTTTGCAGAAAGAGCTCTACACACCCTAGATGTCAGACGAGCACTCTTATACTACATCGAAAGAACACAATCATTTCGATAGACCAAACAACTTTTTGTTGCTTTTGCACCACCGCATAAGGGCAATTCTATCTTTAAATCCGGTATGGCAAGGTGGAGTGTTAAATGTATTGAAACCTGTTATGCAAAAGCAAAGAGAACTTTAACTATACCCCCTAGAGCGCATTCCACTCGTAAGATAGGGGCTACTATGGCTTCCTTAGGAAACATTCCCATAGTGGACATTTGCAAAACTGCAACATGGTCTACACCGCACACATTCACAAAACACTACTGTGTAGATGTGTTAGTGAGACAACAAGCTAATGTGGGCCAAGCAGTACTAGTACTTAAAACACTATACCAGACAACTCCAACAGCTACAGGTTAGCCACCGCTTTGGGAGATTACTGCTATATAGTCTATGCAAAGCATGTGATCTACAGCTCACATGCCTCGAATGGATAACGTTACTTTCCCAGTAAATGTCTGTTTTTGGCATGTACAGCTGTAGATTCACATGTGCCCACCCGCCTCCCCGGGTACCTGTAGCTGCTGCAGTTCTCTTTAGTATATATACATACTCTTTCTAAGGCCATTCTCAGCCTCTGTGGGAAAACAATCTAACAATGGAGTCGATGCCCATACGCAGTATCACCGAAGGGAGGAATCCTCGTGACTGGAAAAGACTTCTTCGAAGAAAAACAAACTGCAAACATCTGGACCCAACACTAGATGGCAGGAGTATGCAAAGCATGTGAATCTACAGCTTTACATGCCAAGAACAAACGTTTACTGGGTAAGTAACTTTATCCTTTTTAAGTGTTGATTTTTGAAAGTGAAAATGATTTTTAATTAAAAACTTACTTACCTTATTACAAAGACCCATGTCTTTTAAAATAAAATACAAACCAAGTATAATTTCATATAATTGGTCTGGATCTCCTTCTTGCGTCGTGTGTCCATTATTGATCATGTGTGTGCAATAAATGTCTTACACTCTTCTGTTAAACCTACGGCTGCTCGCTCACACTACCACTAATAGACCACTTTGGATTTTACATTGAGCCCTGTACAGTTTTGGGGAACCCCTGAACTCTGTGCCCTGTATTACCACCTAGTGATATCGCATACAGAGCCAGCTTCCTACAATATCAAAAAAAGAGCACTTTCCTACAGAACTAAAGACCGCAATATCAAGATATGCTGCACTAAAAATCCCAGCAGCAGCCAGGACTTTGTTCACCAGCCTTTGGAAGGTGGCAGGGGCTTTCTTCAAAGGGTATCAGAGTAAACTAGTAATCCCCATCTGAAGTGGACAATGCTGACTTCTCTTTTGCTCCATGGGTCGATCCAAACTGCCAGTACTCTGATGTCAAATCAAAAGTACTGAGAAATTTGGCTGCCCCTATCCTGCCAATGAGCTCACCTGCTCCTGGAATGTGGTGTGAATCTATCTTAGTGACAGCATTGAGGCATCTGTAGTCCACATAAAACCTCCGCTCTGGTTGTCCTCCCAGAGGTTTGGGAACTAAGACCACTGGACTGGCCCAGGGATTCTCAGAAGGTTCAATCACCCCTAGTTCCAGCATAATGCTGATTTCAGCTCTGATTCTTCAATTTACTTGGTTGGACTGTCTATATATTTTGTTTTTGACTGGTAGGTTGTCCCTACTAGTTTTTCTGACCAGGGATTAAAGAAAAGAGCCCAGCATATTGCCTTAGTACTTGGCTGCAGTCAATTTGCTGTTGGGCAACAAGGGTGTCTGAGACGACAACTCCCTCAACAGATGCATCTTGAGGGTTGTTGGCGAGGGGGTAAAACGTAGAAAGGAAGAGCTGTTTCATTATTCAGAATCTTCTCTGGAAAGAAATGTATTGTGTATCAGTCTTTGCTTGAATTATCAAAGTTTGTTTTCTGAGTAGCTTGATCATATTCATTGCCTATGAGGAGCGTAAGCAAGTCTTAACTTCCAAAGGCAATTTATCCTTGTTCCATGCTTATTTGAATTGACTTTGTTCATTTTTGCCTTTCTAGATGAATTCAAGGGTCACTCTTTGCTGCGCGCTGCAAGAGATGCAGATATAGTTCGCATCAAAAAAATTCTTACGTTGGATATTGTGAACTTTAAAAGTCCACAGACTCATGAGACCGCATTGGTAAGCATTCACCTGACTGTATTTTTCTACCTTAGTTTCTTCTATTCTGTGGAAAAGAATCAGTCTGTTGTAGCTTTTAAATAGCTGATATACCTTGACATACAACAAAGATTCAGTCTCTTCACACTGCGTTTGTTGATAGGGGGATGCCCTATTATCAGTAAATCATTGTCCATTGCACTAAGTAAAGTAACCAGCCATTAATTTGAGAAGCTGGGTGGACTGGGGCTCTGTTCTGGTTCTGGTTGTGGGTGGTACTCTATGACCGCTTGAACTTTGCTTTGCTCCTCCCATGTAGAATGATTGTTTTGTTGCCATCCGACATTGCTGATGATGACAGTCTCCGCTATTATAACTCATAACAAAGTGATATTGCATTTAATCGAGTACTTCTCAATAGACTGACCGGATGTGGTGAGACTTACTGCTTCAAACAGGTCAACATGGCACGAGAGTCTGTGGTGTTTGGAGGAGACTGAGGAACCGTTGCCTCTACTTCAAGCAATGAGGTGCTAATCTCCCTGCCCTACTAGACTGGCAGTAATCGTAGAGTACATCGTAACTCTTTGCTCATGAGCAAGGCCCTGGTGGCTACAGGTCTTAGTGTCTTTGTGAGTTGGAAGTCAATCCCTTGTCTCTTGTACAGGCTTCATCCATGTTTTCGTCGGCAAGAAGTGATGGCCACTTGTAGATGGTGGGTGTGGGATGTGGGAAGACTACTCCATACTCTATTCCCTATATACTACCCAGAATGTGTCCTGTGCTGTACAAGATGTCATTTGAGGCTCCCATCTCCTCACATACATGATGTGAAGGTATTCGTCCTACTGTGGTGGCAGTTCAGTAGATGGAGGGGGCTTTAGGGGACTTGATTCTCACCTGCCACTGCTTTAGCTCCTGTTCCTTGCTATAAGATCCACCACCTTGCCTGTGATTGACAATCTGATAGTTATGCTCCATACGGAGACTTTTGAATATATTAAAAACACAATGCCTTGTGAAAAAGATGATTCAATAACTCTGCTGATACAAATGCTCAGAACAAATTGAATTAAATGGACAAAGAACAAGTTACAAAGTCCTTTAGTTTATAAAGAATAAGCTGTCTGAAGTCATCAAATGAAACCTTTACACTTGATTTAAAAGTAAACTAATTTAGCGTATGCATGGCCTTAATTCACATATCCAAGAAGGATATATAAGCTACAGATAGAGATTGATATGACCAGTTCCAACTGCTATTTCACCAATCCCAGATCCGTAATAGAAGAATATTGTAGTTGGTTACAAGCAGCAGTTGGTACTTACTTTAATTATTGTAAAGGGCTGAAATGACACTTGTCTAGTCCACCTCTGTTTCGCTAGTATAGTTTTATCTACTGCAGGTGTTTGCAATATTCAGGCATATAAAGTCAGTGAAGCATCCTTCTAGGCGCCCTAGGGCTATATTGCTTCACTTGCCCTTTCCAAGTTTCTCAGCACACAAAGGAAAAGATAATTACCTCAGCGAACCAGTGCCAGCCACTATTTGCCACCAAAAACTTCTGTTTGGTAACCTGTGGTGAACCCGGTCACCTTGCTGTAGGGTACTTGGGATCTGGTTGTAGTCACATGCACCATGTTGGGCATCTTGCTGCTCGTGCTGAGTTCTTTGGGGTAATAATATAATACAATGTGTGTCTTCCTACACCAACGCTTCCGAAGTCAGCAGTTAACCATTGTTTGCTCTCTCATAATGTACCATTACTGCATTTGGACGTGGTTCCTGTCTGTGGAGAGTATTGCAAAAAGGGTCCTCTAAGCAGAGCTCAGAAGGAAGTGGTTGTCTCGAAAGATTCAGCAACACAGTAGATCAACTTGCATTTTTTTAAATAGACTGTGCCAATGGAATTCTTATTTTATTCTGGCTGCACCCAGGAAGTACAAGAAAGGAGTACGTTTTGCAATGAATCCAGAACCCTGCCAGGAACAACCTGCATGAAGTATGCTTTAAGTCCCACTTACATTGTGGAAGTGGAGTACACTTATTTACATGTCTCGGACAATAAAAAAGAGTGAATACACTCAGTTGGTGAGCTCCCACATGAAAACAACTATCTATTCACCCACATTCTAAACAGCTGGAAGACAGTGCTTTAGTTGACATAGACATTGAATCAGGTTAATTGAGTTCTCTTCCAGGGGATCCTCATCAATAGTCATAAGCATTAGAATATTCCCGCCCATGTGCGGGATCCCGGAAACAGTATATTATATGTGCCCCACATATATATATCCATACATATATACCTATATGTATACACAAGCAATTGCAGCCCCTAAACCCTAGAGCTGAACCATGCTGTAAGTAATTTCCACTACACATAAGAAAATAGCATTATAAACATGAGAAACAACATTATAACTTGTTTGGAAACTGTTTTAATGCTTAGAAAACAGCAGAAATTCTTAGAAAACACTGAAAGCATAGGAAGCTCCCAGGCTGCATTGCAAATACCCAGTCTAAAAAGACTGAAAAGCTAACTCATAGCTGCATAGCAAAAAACTGACACCGTGCCTTTAAGGCACACCTGACCCCCACCTTCCCATCATGCCTCAGGGGTGGCAGTTAGGTCAGTTGTTCTTTGCGGAGACTGAAAAGTCATGGCACAAAGAAAAATAATAACCTCTGAAAACTAACACACCTTTGCCCGGGGAGGCGGGAGGGTTGCTTATGACTTTGATGAGGATACCCCTGGAAGAGAACTAGGATTACAGGTAAGTAACTAATCCTTCTCTTCCAGGGGATCCTCATCAATAGTCATAAGCATTAGAATAGAATAGCGAGCCTCACCTCATCCCCCTGCGGGCAAAGGAAAGAAAAACAGAGAAGGAGCATAATGCTCAGATAGCTCAGCTACCCAAACAGGTTCCTCAAGGAGGCTTGGCCTACTTGGGCATCCGCCCTGGAATCGGATTCGAGGCAGTAGTGCCTGGTAAAGGTGTGGACCGATTTCCAAGTGGCCGCCTTGCAGACCTCTGCCATTGGAACGTCATGCAAGAAAGCTACTGTGGCCGCTTTCCCCCTAGTAGAATGAGCCTTAGGGGCCTTTTCGCCAGCTGGTAGGCTAGGGTAATGCAGGAAACAATCCATCTGGAAATGGATCGTTTAGCCGCTGGGAAGCCTGTTCTCATGGCGCCATAGTTGACAAACAGCTGATCCGTCTTCCTAATGCTTCTGGTACTGGCCAGATAGAATTTAAGTACCCTCTTGAGGTCTAAGGAGTGGAGCGACCGCTCAGCCGGGGTCGCTGGATTCGGGAAGAAGGATGGCAGAGAAATGGACTGATTAATATGAAAATCAGACACTACCTTAGGGAGAAAGGATGGATGTGCCCTTAAGACCACTTTGTGCTGGTGAAAAACTGTGTACGGTTCTTTAGTACACAGAGCCTGGATTTCGCTTACTCTGCGTGCCGATGTAATGGCTACCAGAAAAGCGACCTTCCATGACAGATGCTGTAAAGAAGATTTGTGGATCGGCTCAAAAGGTGGGCCCATCAACTTGGATAACACTAAGTTCAACTCCCACGGAGGCGAAGGGTTTCGAACAGGGGGGTAAACTTTTTTCAACCCCTGCAAGAAGTCCTTGACCACCTGCATCTGGAAAAAAGAAGGTTGACTTGGAGACCTCCTGTAAGCTGTAATGGCAGACAAATGGACCCTGATGGATGCATACTTCAAGCCTGATCTAGCTAAGTGAAGGAGGTACGGAAGGATGACGTCCTCCTGCCCCTTTGTAGGATCATGGTGATTCTCCCTACACCAAATGAAGAACCTCTTCCACTTAAACGCATAAGACGCTCTTGTGGAGGGTCGCTTCGCTTCCTTGAGAATATGCATGCAGTCAGGCGGTAGACCTAAATGTCCGTATTGCAGGACCTCAGGAGCCATGCTGTTAAGTTCAGTGAGGGAAGGTTGGGATGCAGAATCCTCCCGCCCATCTTGGACAGCAAGTCCGGCCTGCAAGGCAGCCGCCTGTGAGGTCGAACTGAGAGATGAAGAAGGTCCGGGTACCACCACTGGCGCGGCCAGTCCGGAGCTATGAGGATCATCTTCATGTCGGATCTGAGCAGCTTGGATACCACCTTCGGAATCAGAGGCAGGGGTGGAAAGGCGTAGGCAAATGTCCCTGACCAGTCCATCAAAAGAGCATTCCCCCTGGTCCCTGGATGGTGGAATCTGGACGCGAAGGCGTGGCATTTTGAATTTTCGTCGTCTGCAAACAGATCGATGTCTGGACGACCCCACCAACGGAACAGGTCCGCCACCACGTCGTCGTGCAGCACCCAGTCGGGCTGATCTTCGAAGTGCCTGCTGAGTGCGTCTGCCTTGATATTCAACTCCCCTGGAAGGTGTACTGCCACCACCGAGAGGTTCCGGGCGAGCAGCCAGTGCCAGATCGCCTGCGCCTCCAGGGAGAGGGGGCGTGACCGAGTCCCGCCCTGTTTGTTCAGGTAAAACATGGTCGTGGTGTTGTCGGTCTGCACCAGGACTGAGTCGGTCTCGATTGCTGGGAGGAACGCCTTTAGAGCAAGGTGGACTGCTCGAAGCTCTAGCATATTTATGTGGTAGCCCTGTTCTTTTGCAGACCACTGACCTTGTATTTGGAGGCACCCCATGTGGGCCCCCCATCCTTGTAGCGATGCGTCTGTCACCACCGATTGCACCGGAAGTGGCTGGTGAAACGGGACTCCCACCAACAGATTGTCCTGACGAGTCCACCATGCTAGGGAAGATTTCGCTACCTGGGAGAGAGAGATTCGATCTCCCCAACGGCCTGTGGACTGATCCCATTGGTCCTCCAGAGCCTGCTGCAAAGGTCTCATTCGCAGTCTGGCGTGGGGAATTAGAAAAATGCAGGACGCCATGGAACCATTACTTACAGCATGGTTCAGCTCTAGGGTTTAGGGGCTGCAATTGCTTGTGTATACATATAGGTATATATGTATGGATATATATATGTGGGGCACATATAATATACTGTTTCCGGGATCCCGCACATGGGCGGGAATATTCTAATGCTTATGACTTTGATGAGGATACCCCTGGAAGAGAACTAGGATTACAGGTAAGTAACTAATCCTTACTGAATACCTTTCCTTTGCCTTTTCTCTGCTGCTCCAGCTAGAAATTAAGGTTTGCTTGGCCAGTATGATATGTTACTTATAGTATGCACTTCTAGATAAATACGCGTTCGCTATACCAATAGGTCTGGCTTATAGATGAAAGTGCTTCCTCGGCCAGTGATGGGTGAAGGCATTCAATTCAATAAGTCATCATACATGCACTCACTCATCTTGAATCATTCAACCACTGACTTATTCTCGCACTCACCCATTGGTACAATCACAAACTCACACAAACTGAACAGCATGTGCCAGATAAATTAAAACAAACGTAGAAAAAGAAAACCTGCTGCGTCCTAAACATAGCGATACCACTGGATTCAAGATAGCCTGGCTGACGAGGGTTATGAACCCGAAACCGGTCCCAGGATGCTTGTTTCCGGTCCAGGGAAGACATGGCTTGGCAGTTCGGGTTGGACTGTTCCCATGAGGCACAGGGTCAGACTGATTTGCATATGGCCATGTCTGAACTGGGGTGGTGGAGTGAGCTAAAGAATGATGATGATTAAACCCAGATCAGTTGACTGGGGGTGAGTGTTTGATTTGCTCAAGCGCTTCGTCCATCATCCCCTTTAGTATCGCTGCGTCCTAAACATGACAGGCATGTGTTTGCAATAACATATAAAATTAAACATAGTTGCAAGTGACCATATTGCAGTGCTAGTTTAGATGGTGTTTGTAAGAAGCTGGCTATTTATATACCATACCAAAAAGATGTATGCTCTGTAAAGAGTCCAGGTATCCCTTATGAGTGCACAGGAGCTTCCTCTAGTAATCCCAAAATGCTCCATCCAGGGTAGTGTGGTCGAGCAGCCTTAGGCTTATTGGAGAAGAGTGTTAGACATTAGTTGCGCACACAGTCAATAAATGATGCACACTCTCAAAAAGGAGATCCACACCAATTTGGAAAAATATTGGGTATCTTTATATACATTTTGAATCCAAGAACTTCGTTGTCAGGTAAGACATTGTTCATAATAGACTTTTTACAGTTTTCGCACAGTTAACCAACAGTTCTTTTTTTACGCGTAATGCTTTCCTATAGGAGAAAGAACATTTACAGCATACATATACTTGCAAGGCATTTCCGTGGGATCCCTTTCGGTTGTGAGGTGGTGGGGGGCAAGGACCAGAGTTCCAAAAGCAGATTGTCCATGTCTGTCCTAGTGAGTCGGGATGCAGAAATGCTGGAGGGGTTGGTAGCCTCTCACGCTACGCAGTAGAAGGGAAGGGGGGCCACCTGGATATAGGTTGCAAGGCAGGACTTTGGGCCAAGTCTGTGAGCTCCCAATGGGAGGCTTGGGTCGTGAGGGACCTGGGAGCAAAGGGGAGCAGTCAGCTTCTTCAGGCCTGGGCGGCTCGGGTGCAGTGTTTGTGGTTGTAGAAAGTTGGCTCTGTATATGTTATACCAAAATTAGGTATAGTGTGCACAGACTCCAGTGGAACCCCAGAGGTAGGCAGAGGTAAACGTAGATAGCACATTACTCTCTATTTGTGGTAGTGTGGGAGAGCAGTAAGGATTTATCAGAGGGTAGTGTTAAGCATTTGTTGTACACACTCAGTCAGCAAATGATGTCACACACTCTGACTGAACTCAGACCAATTTGTTTTGTAAAAATATTAAGTAATTTTATTTCTAGAACCAAGCCAAGCCTGGCACAGGTACGTGAAAAAAATGCTTTGCAAAATCTTATGCAATGTTTTATAACTGAATGCAGGTTCAAATTCAGTTGTTTGAAATGCAGGTAAGTCAAATGCTTAACACTACCCTCTGATAAAGCCTTACTGCCCGCCCACACTACCACAAAACAGCACTCCACCGAAGAAGAAGTATGTTTCAAAGTGCCTTGTTAAACAAACACATTGTTTGGCTGTCTGCTTTGATACCACTCCCAACACGTTTCCGCTCCTCTTATGAGCCTTGATCACAGCAAGTCTGCTCATTAAAGACAACCACGAGTTATAAAGTCTACTTGATTAGTTGATTGCTCAGTCTTCCGGTCATTCTTAAAGCATGCGCACCTGCAATAATTAATATTTCAATCCTCATGCAGCGTTGTATTAAATCATTGCTAATGCTGCAGTTTAGCGACTCGTGGTATCGCAGCAGACTGCCCAACAATGGGCCCCATTTTAATGTCTGTGTGACCGCCACCGACAGGCCATCGGTTGCTGTCCATCCGACATCCAGGCCATCTGTCTCACCGCCGCATTTCGATGAGGACGGTCACACTGCAGCAGTCTGGGAGACAGACCGCTGCCTCTGATGGGCTCAAGGAGCTCGTCGGGCGGTAGTCGGACACTAATCCTCACAATGGAGGCTTTGCCTGCACAGGCATAGTCCTAGTGATTAGGATGTTGTTACAAATAAATGAAAGATACGTAGTCCAGTGATGTAGTTCAGGATCACAGCTTTATTCTTCAGATAGGATCCATATTAAGTTCATGTTAGGCCTTAATCAATGTCCAGCAATGCCCCACCAGGAGCAGCCTCCCTGCTGCTCAGCCCTTCCACCAACTGATCCCTTCTCCCCTCTCAAACACTCTCAACATTCCGATGACATCACATAGACTGAGCAGCAAAGCAAGGACAGCAACAGAGAGGATGCATCAATCACTTACTAGATCATAACACATCCCCCCCCCCCCCTCATCAAATTTGTCAAAATACAAACATGCAAGATCAATGTACTTGCATGCAATAAGACTAATTAAATAAAATGTGCGTTGATAGAGATACACACATACAAAAATCAATGAGCTTCAAGAATAACACGAAGCTTCAGAACATAACACTGAAAGGGGTAAACTTACAACCCCTGACAGGCAAATCAGAAAGCTAAAAGATAAGAGATTTCCACACGTGCGCACCTGTGATGCACAGACCAACACCTCACCCGAGGTAACCAATTCAAGGGTACAACCAGACCTGTAAATCTGAGAAGCCTCAAAATAAGGAGTCTTCTTACATGCGCACCCTTAACACACAGACCAAGACCTCACACGAGGTAACCACCAATTCAAGGATAAAACCAGACGGGTAAGTCTGAGAAGCTTCGAAAGAAGAAGTCTTCTTATGTGCCCACCCGTAACGCACAGACCAAACACCTCGCATGTGGCAAACTTAATAAAAGACGTACACTAACAAGACCAGGGACACCACACTCTCTCTCTCTCCCTCAATTTATACAGATACAAAACAAGGACACTACACTCTTTCCCCCGCTCTCATACTCCATTACAATACGCACGCACAACTGTGCAGTATACACTTGCAGGACTTGGGAGATAACAACACCCCTTCAGCATAAACTGGAGAACTTTGGATACTACCTACGTAATCCCTTTACTGCACACACTTGCAGGTCTTGCGCCTTATACTGCCGATGACATACATATGATAGCATACACTCGTCACTTTGAATACTTTTACCACAACATAGTAAAGCTTCATAGGCATGGGACACAATAACAGATGAATAAGTATGGCATTTAGACATTGAATCTAAAACATAGACTTCACATATGAGAAGTTTAACAAAACAGTCAAAATGACCGGTGAGCGACTTCTCACCCGAGGGTCATCATCCAAACAGCTTGAGAATTGTAATTTTTTCCTTGCGCTACCCCGATTGAGTCACAAAATACGTTCCTCCAATGTTGTCGCTAAAGAAGAATGCCAACGCGCTCTCCGGCGCTACCAAGCTCCTGGGTGTAGGCGCATGGAACATGGTTGGCGAAATGAACTACGGAAAACGCAGCCAATCTCAAAATGGCGGCATGCCATGACACGCCGCGCCGGATGGCTCACAGCCGCAACGTGCTTCAAAGTCCCAGCAAGCATCACAGTGGACGAAAAGGGAGAGTACGTCACAGAGAAAATTCCATGAGTGACGAGAAACATGCATGCGATCCAAACCTTCTCCCAGGTAAGCGCGTCTCTTACTTGTCACAGGCTCCTTTTGAAATTTAAAATGAAGGCTTCGGTTAGGCAACGATGCAGCATCGGGACATAAAGGCAAAGTACAAATCCATTTCAAATAACATCTGCACGTCAAGTCTCACAGTGTGAACAAACACAACAACGCAGCAAAATCCAGTCCCAGCGCATCTCCCAGTGATATCACAACAGTAGATCCAACAGGGAGGAAAGAATCTAGGCATTTCCCTCACCCAAGTCCAATTTATGAATTTTTGCGGGAGGGAGACAAAATTATGTGCACAGCGGACTGACAATGGAAAGCAGCAGTTGAAAGACACCTCCAATTTAGCAGGAATTGGCACTCCAGCAAAGGCAACACAATGCAGGCCACAGGAGGCCACAGCAGGCCAAAGTTGCGAAAAACAGGCAGGCAAGCAAGAACTGGCACCTTAGATCACTGGTAAAACGTTCCTAAAATCCAACAGGTAGCAGGAAACAACCCAAATCCAAATGTAGAGTACTCACTAGTACACGCAAATAATGTCCAGGTTATAGATAATGTTCCCTGTCAACATGTTACAGGACAGGAACAGTTCAGCAAAGACAGGCAGACTTCAAGACAATGAAGGAAAGTCTAAGACAAACTGGCACTTACTGGTTGGGGTGACCGATGAAATGGTCACTGGTGGGGCATTAGCGGTGCCAGGTGTCTGTTCAAATCCACAGGTTGTAGTTTCTTCAGTTTTAAAAGTCCAATCTCCATTAAAGTAGCACGCAGGTTCTTAAAATCGTCGCTAGTGTTACAAATAAATGAAAGATGCGTAGTCCAGTGATGTAGTTCAGGATCACAGCTTTATTCTTCAGATAGGATCCATATTAAGCTCATGTTAGGCCTTAATGTCCAGCAATGCCCCACCAGGAGCAGCCTCCCTGCTGCTCAGCCCTTCCACCAACTGATCCCTTCTCCCCACTCAAACACTCAACATTCCGATGACATCACATAGACTGAGCAGCAAAGCAAGGACAGCAACAGAGAGGATGCATCAATCACTTACTAGATCATAACAGATGTCTATTTCCCACAGCATTTTCATGGCGGTCCCACCGCCTTTAAAAGGCTGTCGCAAAGGGACTTTGGGGGCCCTAAGCAGGGCCCCGTCCCCCGTGGGCCACTGCTAAGTAGCCAGGGGAGCACAAGTGGGGTCTCCCAAACATCCATGCAGCGTGTGCTGGGCACCACATGGTGCCTGGCACATGCTACATGGATGTTTGAAAACATGCCTTATTCTACTTTCTTGTGCTGCAGCCCTTTTCTGTGCTGCAGCACAAGTTGCAGTAGAAAAATGCCGTTTCTGACCGCCTACACGGTGGTCTTATCCAAAAATGGCAGGTGGGACCACGGACTACTTGTCGGGTGGTCGCAAACTCGCTGCAATGTAATGAGGCCCTATGTGTTTGTTTAATAAAGTGCTTTAAAACCTTGGAAGCAGGCTTCGACGTAAATACTCATTTGGTGGAGTGATCTATCTCCTTCTATCTCGGGGGTAATTGACACTAAAAGCCTTGCCTGCAAGGTAATCTGTGAGATTTCATGTAACAAGATACATGTCTGCTGGCTTAACATGGTAGAGTAACAATCCACCCATAAAGGCTTATTGGCCTTAATATATGTATTTCATAATTTAAAAAAATGAGTCTAATTGCCTTTATTGTAACTTTCATAAAAACAGATCATAACTATGGCATCTGGCATAACTTTGTCTAGTGAACCAGCTAGGCCTATAGCCTTTAACATTGACATGTCATCATAACCAACTCAGACCTACTGTATTGAGCATAGGATTTCCCACAAGGCCACCATCTGGTACACAGTAATACAAGTGCAAATATGTACAAGATTACAGTTATCAAATCATAAAAAACTCCTTATATGGCTTTAAAAGGATTATCACATTGCAAATCTTCTATTACCCACAGTTGGTTAAAGTAGACCAGCAACACCAAAACCTTTGCCTATTATTGTAATCTTTGAGATTTCATTTAACATAATACTTGGCTAGAGGGTGTGGCCACAGAGTATTACCAATTCACCACTAAAAGTCTATATTGCCTTTTTCACACATGCTTTTCACAATAAGTCCGGTCTATTGGCTTACTTTAAAATTTTCATTATAAACCTCAGAAATCTGACTTAACTTTTACCAAATGAACCAATAAGGCCACTGTTTTTTTCATTGGTTTGACACCATAGCCAGCACAGGCCTTTGAAGTGCACATGCGCCAGCAACCATCATGCATACAGTTATACAATTACAAATGCATGCAACATTGCAGTTGGAAAAATCCATTTACAACTCCTCTATAAAGGCAGATGATCACAATGTAACTCCTCTATGCCCAGGGTTTGTCACAGGGCATGACCACCACCCTTTTTTTTACTATCATAATAGAAGATTTCCTGTAACAAAATCCCTTTCTTCAGACTGTAAAACATGCGTGAAAACCATCCACTGTCAATTAAAGGCTCAGTGGCTTTCACAAATTCTTTTCACAATAACTAAACCAAGCCTACTGCTTTTGTCAAAACTTTTTATTTTAAGGCAATCAGACTTACGCTTCAGACATTACTTTTTATCAGTGAACTTATCAGATCTGTACCCTTTATCATTTGCTTTACCATACCCAAATCTGGCCTAGTGTATTGAGCTTAAGGTTTTTAACAAGGCATCTATCAGGCATACCTTCATAAAATTAGAAGTTTAAATAAGATTATTGTTGGCAAACAAAATACGCAATCTCGAATTTGGGTTTAACAAGGATTATCACAGTGCAAATCTGTCAGGCTGGGTAACCAATGCTAAAACCATTGCCTACTACACTAAACTGTGAGATTTCATTTAACAAAATACCTCTCAACAGATTTTAATAAAGTAATAATCCACCCTTAAATGCCCATTACCTTTAACATTTAATTTTCAAAATAAATAAACCAGACCCACTGACTTTGTTTTAACTTTTTGTAAAAAAACAGATTAACGTGTAGCCTTGGCCATTGGCTTGCCATCATAACCATAAATGCTGTACTGTATTGAGCATAAGCGTTACCACATGGTAACCAGAGAAGTACAAACACCATAGTTTTCTAGGAGAAGATTTTGAATAGAATCACAGTGGCATTTGTGTGGAGTTTAAAGGCAAGGTCCCTTCTTTTCAATGGCATGTGTGTGCATGAAATGAAAAACAGAATGGCTTTGCTTGATAAATGTCCTGGCTTGATCAGCTGGTTAAGCAAATGCTTACAGCTGGTTGGCGAGTCAGCACCCTTTCTATGGAGCACACAGCTTTTGACTAATCAAAGCATGTATTCTCATGACCCAGCGGCAGGGTGCAGCCACAGTGCCTCTGTCCTGGAAGGTCTGTTTTTTTCACATAAGATCTGGAGACAGCTGCGCTATAACGCCATACCCAATGAGGATGCTGTGTCAAAAATCCGTTATTAAGGGAAATTGGAACAAAGTGTTGACATATGCACTTTTCTCTCTTCTTCTGACCTTGGCCAACATGTTGGTTTATCTGCATTAAAGCCGATAAAGGAAATGCCGTAATTTTGTGGGAGTAAAGCAGAGAACATGTGGTGCAAAGAGGGTTCTTTAAATCGTGTCACACTTTCTCCACTTCCCTCCAATTTATGGCTTTTGAAATGACTTCAATGTTTTTTTTCCAGCCACATTTATTTAATGCCTGCACTAAGATGTGGTTACCAGTCAAACACATTTAATGGAAGCAGGAATGAGGCGTGAGCCGGGAGCCCGAAGTAGCGTGTAGCGCGCTGTCATTGTGCTCATTATTTTTAATTTATTCGCCGCTGCAATCTAACATTGTGTGTTTTTAAAATTTAAATTTACTGGCTGGTGTATCGGAGCATATCGCGGGGAGGGTACCGGGCTGCTGTTAGGCGGTAACGGTAGTGAAAGGCTGCAGGAAAAGGGTAGCTGCCATCTTGGGGGGAGTGCTGGTCGGCGGGACAGTTGTTGGCACCGGAGCAGTTAAATGAAGGCACTGCTGCGCCCGAAGGCGTGCCTAAGTCATGCCCGTCTGCGCCCGTCCGCCCCCGACAGTCGCCAGTTGCCAGTCCCCCTGCCCGTATTCCCGCTGATTTAATCAGTTACTCGCGAGTGGAGCTTTTGTCTTTGGATACTAAATGCTCTTCGGCACACTGGGCGCCCCAGGACAGCTCCATCAACTGTAAGCTTTGTTTAATTCAGCTGCCATGGGTGGACTGGGCCCCCTGTCCTTCAGATGTTGTGGAGTTCAAGTTCCTTAGCTTGAATTGCCGGTCGCTTGTGAAACACCATGCTGAGGTGTTTGATCTGTTAGTAGATGAGACTCCGGACGACTTATTCCTAACAGAGACATGGCTTACGCAGGATTCGGTGGCTGAGCCCTGGCTGGCCCTTCCTCAGGGCTATGTGTTGAAGGCAGTTAATCGGGGCGGGGGGCGCGGGGGCGGTATCGCAGTGATTGTTAAGGATGTTTATACCTGCAGCCTTAGCAAAGAGAATATTGCGGATTGTGAAAGCGCATTGTTTAAAATTATGCTGAAATACAACTTCACCATGTCCGGTCTTCTAATCTACCAGCCTCCTGGCCCTGCTATTGGTTTTAGGGAAGACCTCCTGAGCAAAGTTGCGTTATACGCAAGTAGGGCTGCGAATTTTACCATCCTAGCGGATCTCAATTTCTATCTTGAGAACTATGAGAAAGCCGAGATTTCTAGTTTTTTGGCTGACTTGGAGGCCTTCCAGTTGGTGCAATGTGTCCTTGAGGGCACGCATGTGGTAGGGCATCTGCTGGATCCTATATTTTCTAACTTAAGTTCTTTCGCCGGCCCCACAGGTGTGAACTGACCATTTTTTGATCCCATTCTTGCTGCAATTGCAGGGAAAAGCTGCCCCTCTCTGCCCAGCCCCAGTTCTGAAACGTCCCTGGCACAAACTGGATTTGGGTTTGCTCTCTGGTTGCCTGTCTAGCCATAGGCCCCAGCTACCTTTAGACGTGGATCTAGCGATATCACGATTCCATGAATGGGTGCTATTGGGTTTTGATACCTGTATTCCAGCTAGATTGGGAGCGAAGAGTCGAGGGCCATCCAACCCCTGGTTTGACAACGTATTAATCACAGCTAAAAAGGGCTGCAAGCAGCTTGAACGTGCTTGGAGACGCTCTTATGAGGCCACAGCAAAAATTGAATATCGGGCAGCCATTAAGCAGTACCACAGGCTTATTCGGAAATCACGAGCAGAGTATGTGGCCAATAAAATCTTGGCTAGCACTAATCCTGCTAAGACTATTTTCTCCCTGCTCAAGGGTATGAAAAATGCGGTTACATCTGCGGCCTCCCCGATTTCTTCAAACCTTCAGTGTAATGAGTTGGCTCATTACTTTGTGAACAAAGTTGAGCGGATCTATCTCAATTTGCCTGCGGGGGACCTGCTTGCTAAGGTGGAGGTACTGGGGCCCTTGGGTCCCACGGCGGGTAACAGCTTGCTATCCTTTCCTCCCCTGTCACCTATGGAATATGAGGCACTTTGCCTGAAAATCAAGTCAGGCTTTTTGGCGGATCCTCTGATCTCCCCCTGGGATATTGACCTGGTCAACCTGTCCCTGGCATCTGCAGTTGTACCCAGGGCATGGAAACATGCTAAAGTCCTTCCGTTACTCAGAAAACACTCCTTGGATCCTGCGGAATCAGGCAATTACCGGCCAATTTGCCAGCTGCCTTTTCTGGTAAAGGTGGCGGAATCGTACGTCAACTCCGCCCTTTCCGAGTACATCGAAAAGAATGCCATTCTGGAGTTTTCTCAGCATGGCTTTCGAGTTCGTCATGGGACTGAGTCCGCATTACTGGCAGTGACGGAAGCTATCAGGGCTAGCCTGGACGGCGGTGATTCTGCGGCCTTGGTCCTTTTGGACCCAAGTGCCGCATTTGATACCATCTCCCATGCGATCTTATTAACTCGTCTTCAGGAAATTGGCATCGGGGATGCGGCCCAGGGTTGGTTTCGTTCCTTCTTAGAGGGGAGGTCCTTTCAAGTGTCCGTGCCACCATTCCACTCACAGGAGTTTGCTCTGCATCAGGGGGTACCGCAGGGCTCAGTTTTGAGCCCTCTCCTGTTTAATATCTATGTTCACTCCCTGGCTGCAGTAGCAAAAGATAGGGGGCTGTCACTGGTGTTGTACGCCGACGACACCCAATTGGTGATCACCTTCTCTAAGAATTGTGGCGACAATCTGGTTAAGTTCAAGGGTGACCTCTTAGCGGTGGCAGACTGGATGGCGGCCAACTGCTTGCAGCTAAATGCTAGCAAGTCTGAGATTTTACTGTTCGGGAAGGACCGCGAGTTATGGTCTGAAACCCGCCCCCATACCCAAGGAGGTTGTGAAGAACTTGGGGGTGTGGCTCGATCAGGGTCTGACTTTCGACCCTCAATCCAAAGCAGTGGCAGGGGTGTGTTTTGGGCTCTTGCGTGGTTTAAAACCTTAGGTGGGCTTTTTCCCTCCCAAGGTGCGACAAACAATTGTCCAGGCCTCCATTTTGTCCAGATTGGACTATGGGAACGCCATTTATTTGGGCGCTAATAAGGCCAGCATCAAGCGCCTGCAAAGGGTTCAGAATGCTGCTGCGCGTTTGTTAGTAGCACTCCCAAAGTCCTACTCAGTTGCTCATATACTCCCCAAGCTGCACTGGTTGCCCGTCGAAAAACTCATTCAGTTTAAGGCTCTCTGTGTGTCGCACAAGATCTTGACTCATCAGGCCCCATTGGGGCTGTCCAACTTGCTTTAGTTTTATGTACCTCGGCGCCAACTGAGATCGGCTGACCGTGCGCTGTTCTGTATTCCCTGTGTTTTGAAAGCCAGAGCAGGCAGTCGCTCCTTTCGTAGTTTGGCGGCAAAACTCTGGAATTCATTGCCTGTCCCTATCCGAGTAATCCAGAATCATCTGGCCTTCCGTAAAGCCATAAAAACCTGGCTCTTTCCCGGTCTTCTGTGCTAACATCCTATTTCTTTCTTCTTGGCGTTTGTCTTAGGGCTGGGTCGCGCTATGACGCCCCGTCGCTGGGGCAGCCATGTGCTATACAAATCTGACTAATAATAATAATAATGTGCCTTTGCCTTTCATCCTCAAAATGACTTTGTATAAAGACAATTGTTAAGCAAAAATGTAATCCCATCACCTTTATCCTTGCTGCAACCCTTTTCCCCATCCATGTTACACCAATGGTTAATAAGTCAAATGCACAACATTGTCTGTAATTGGTATGTCCACTTTGCACTCTTTGGTCTCTGTGGTTGAATGCGTGGTGCAAGGCAAGTTGATCTCTCCTTACAGTAATGTTACTTAAATACGTTCTTGTGGCTCCTATTAGCAACTATAAAGGATCAAAAAATCCAAACAAACTGGCACGGTTGCGCGATAAGTTAAAAGCTTACCATTGAACATGCTGCCATCTAAAGATCACAAGTTCAAATCCCTGTAAGACCCTACTTTCTTTCGAGTTAAATAGAATCTCAATTTATATCTGGGCTAGTCTGTATTAAGGAGCTGTATCTCCAAATAAATCTGAGAACAAAAAAATGTGGGTTCTCAATTAGTAAGTCTGTATATTGTGCGAGTCCATTATCTCTTAATGTTATTCTGAAGTGAAATAGGCTAAGTATAATGGTTCTAGGTTAGGGGCGTTATGAATCTCTCCACCCCTCAATCTGCGCCCCCATAGTAACTTGAGCGAGATGAGTGCCACAGGCTAGATATGTGTGACATTCAAATTGTTTATGCCTCAATTGATTTTGATAGGAAATACTGATGTCCAAATAAAAGCTCATGAATACCACTGAAAGAGGATAGTAAGATTAAACAGAAGGTGGGAAATTGATGGAAAGAACACAAGTGTGGTGGGAGGAGCGGATAGATGATGAGCAGAGGGAAATGTGGCTTGATGGAAGAGTGGAGAGAAGGAAGATTAGATGGATGGTAACTGAAACGTGGGGTTCGGACTCAGCAGGCCCTGATTTGGTTAACGCTCTCCCTGACGGCTATGCCATGGTAAGACAGGATAGAGAGGCCCGTAAAGGGGGGGGGAATAGGTATTATTTATAAGAACGCCTTTACCTGTCGCATGGAGTCTCTTCCTTCTCCCTATAATTCCTTTCAGGCCATGTTCTTTTCCCTTAGCTCCTCTCCCATAGAAAATTTCTCTGGTATTCTTATTTACAGACCCCCAGGTTCCAGATCCTCGTTTGGCTCCGACCTTCTGGAAGCTATAGAGCCTTTTCTAAATAGGCCCTCCCTTACTATTCTTGGGGATTTCAATTTCCACTTGGAAAATAGTAATTCTAGTGATACGCTATTCCTCGTGGATCTGCTGGCCTCCCTCAATCTTTTTCAAAAGGTATTATCTCCTACCCATGCTGCCGGCCATACGCTAGATGGAGTCTTTACGAATGACCCTAGATTGGAGTTGGGTCCTTCCTTTCCCCTCTCTTGGTCCGATCATAACGCAGTTTCTATGGAATTCACTCCTTGTGCCTCTCTCGCCCCTAGAAAAGATATAAACTGTTGGGTGCAGAAGAGGAGCTTCCGGGGGTTGACTGATCAATCCCTGGGTCCCCTCATTGCCAATATCAAGTCTCTTCCCTTTCAGGATATCGACTCTTCGGCACGGGAGCTTGCGAGCACTATCGCAAAGGCAGTGGACACTCTTGCCCCCCTCAAATCTCTATATTGTGCCAAGAAACGCCTCTCACCGCCCTGGTACTCCGACTCTCTCAGAGTTCAGAGGCAGGCATGTAGGAGGCAAGAAAGGCTCTGGAGAGCACAACCCGATGCGGAAGGTCGGACTAAGCATAGAAATCTCCTTAAGAGCTATAAAGCGGCGGTGCTGGTTGAAAAGCAATCTTATTTCTCTAACCTCACTTCCTCTCTTACTTCCCCTGGAGACCTGTTTAAAATTGTAGACACCTTATCCCTTGTCCATCACCCAGACCTCATAGTCCCTTCACAAGAACTCTGTGATCAGATTTCTTCCTTTTTCCACACCAAAATTTTAGACATTTACACAGCCATCCAGACGGACAATTTGACTCGGGCCTTCTCTCCTGATTCGGGGAATACTACTCTCCCTATCGAAACCTACCCCAGTTTCCCCCTTCTCACAGCCAAGGACCTTGATAAACTCTTGGATTCTCTTAGGTCAGGCTCTCCTCTTGACCCCTGTCCGCTCAAAGCCTTAAACTGTAGGGCAACTCTAATCCCCCCCCTGTTGGCAGTTATGAACAGGGCTATATCCAGTGGTGCTTTTCCAGCCTCCTGGAAAACAGCTATTGTAAAGCCCCTCTTAATAAAGGCCACTTTGGACCCTGGGACTTTAAAGAACTTCCGTTCCATCTCCCTTCTCCCTGCCCCGGCCAAGATGTTGGAGGCTCATCTGAATTTCCATCTCAGCGCCTTTCTTGATAAAACCTGCCTGCTTGATCCATCTCAGCACGGTTTCAGAAAGGCGCATAGTACTGAGTCAGCTCTTACAGTGGTGGTCAATAATATCCGCGCTAAGGTCGACAGGAGTCAGACCACCCTTCTGATCCTGCTCGACCTTACAGCCGCGTTTGACACCCTGTCCCCCACTATCTTGGCCTCCCGTCTCAGTGAGATGGGGGTGGAGGGTCTGGCTCTTCGTCTCCTTACCTCCTTTCTTAACAACAGGGAGCAAAGGGTTGAATTGGGTGACTTCCTCTCCACCGCCAAGCCTTTGCAGTGCGGGGTCCCTCAGGGCTCTTCTTTGAGCCCTACACTTTTCAACATTTATGTGGCCCCACTCGCTAGGCTTGTCAGGTCCTTTGGACTGGAAGTACTCTCGTACGCCGATGACACCCAAATCATGGTCTCCCTGTCACAATCTGTTGGGTCCACGGCCCTAAACTTTAGGAACTGTATGGGGGCCGTGGCAGGTTGGATGACGTCAAACTTCCTAAAGTTGAATGGGGAGAAGACTGAGATCCTTGTGTTCGGGGGAAACAAGGAGGTTTGGTCAGCGGATTGGTGGCCATCGACTCTGGGAGTATGCCCCCAGCCATCCCCCGTTGCCCGAAATCTGGGAGTCCTATTTGACACCTCACTTGCCTTTGATAAGCAAGTGAATAGGACCGTTTCCACCTGCTGTGGGGTCCTAAGGGTGCTGAGAAAGCTCACCCATTACCTCACCCCTGACGCCCGGAAACAAGTCTCGGTTGCCCTCCTATCTCCGCGCTTGGACTACTGCAACGCCCTTTATCTTGGGATGAGCAACAAACTGGTTCATCGGCTGCAAGTGGTCCAGAACGCGGCAGCAAGGATTGTCGTTAATGCCCCTAGACGCTCCTCAGGAACTGCGATCAGGAAACATCTTCATTGGCTCCCGGTGCATGCCAGAATAAAATTAAAAACCTTGATCATCATCCACCGGGCTCTTCATGACGCAGGGGCCGAGGGCATTAGGTCTCTGCTGTCGTACTACACCCCAGGTAGGGCCCTGCGATCCGCCAGTCAGAAGCTGCTAACCGTCCCACGCATTGCGAAAGCAAGGTGGGGGGGCAGGGCCTTCCTCGCTCTTGCCCCCAGACTTTGGAACGAGCTTCCCCTTGATCTCCGGAATCAGGAATCTCTTACTCTGTTTCGCAGAGGCCTTAAAACTTTGCTTTTCTCTGAAGCTTACCCTTAATGCTTCTTCCTCTCCTTATCTTGGATCTGGCTGATTGCTTTCCATCATTTGCGCCTTGACGCCTTCGGGCAAAGTAGCGCATTATAAATTCCCTATCAATCAAGAAAGGAGGAAAAAGACATACAAAGTTATGGAAGGTTAAATTAAGGGGTAAAGTGCATTTTTTGGCCACATTATCAGAATTTCTTCCAGGGGACCAAGTTCCCCAATAAATTCCTGGCCTGCCTGCCTCATTTGCTCTCAGAGAGTTGTTGGGCATATTGTTCATAGTGGAGGGGGGGGGGGGGTGTAATTATTCTGGCTACTTTGTTCTCCGGTATTCACCTTTAGGTTTCTGTGATGCTATACAGATAACCATTCTTATTTCAAATTTCATTGAAGTGATAGCCCAAAAATCTTTGTCAGCGACAATTCCACTAATTTCATGTAGAAGGCTTAAAATTCCCTCCTTGATTTTGGCTTTGTAAGTTTAGTGACTTTCCATTACAGATCGTGAAGCTTGGGCATAGGGAGCCTAGGTTTCTGTGATACAAACTCTGTAACTTCCAACTGATTTACTCTCATTTTACCATCAGTGACTCGATCTTACATGCCCTTGAATTCTTTCTATACCTGCACAAAAGTAAGGATTCAAGTATTCGTGTCTGGATTGTCTTTCTTCGCTTCATGATCATTTCCATGCTTCTGTTTGGATCTACCTTTTCTTTCGCGGGTGAGTGATGGTTCTTCAATGCTCTTTATAGGCTCTGTTTTTTCTTATCTTTGTTCTTCGTGTATGCCACACCTCGTTTAAAAAAAAATTAATATGTTCTGTGCGGCACGCTCAAAATAATGATCTTTGGGTGTGCTCTGGAAAGCTGGTGCTGATCACATTTTAGATTAGAAGAATACCACAGTAGAATAGTGACTAGTCTCCTGCCTCCAAGAAAGGCAGGAGATGTATCAACTCACTTTTGGGGTTGTTAGCGGCCCTTGGGAGCCCTTGGGACATTAGCGTCTACTTTTCCTTGGACAGACCTAAAACACGGACTGCCAGAGATTGATGGGCATAGAGTGAAGTTGATCCATTTAATAGTACAAATACATCCTTTGCTACAAGATGTGATTCAGTTTGATGCTCAGGGAGCTTAAAGTGTGTTATGGCCTTTGGTAAACACCTGACTTTGGTTATGGTAACTGTTAATAAGATTAATCGCTTGAACATGATATGAGATGTTGTGTACCCTGAGAGTACTGCTCCACAATGGTTGCCGTAGTCCTTGTGAATGCAGTAAATGACATAGGTCTACATAGTATTGTGCATTTAATTTGGATACCTAGTCAGACCCTGCAGATTATGGTCTCTGCCCTTAGAGAGGAAGGCAAGGCAAACATGAACTCAGGTTCTTTGAGGATGTAATCCTATGCCTGGAGAGTTATCAGTGGCATAAGCAAGCTCTGGGGAAGAGAAATGATGCTGGAACTCAGAAGGTCCTTTGATGCTTCACGGACTTTAGGGTCCAAAGGCATACCTTCCAAAAAGGTTATATTGTTGTACAAGGCAAGTTTCTACCATGGATGAAGAGTTAAGACCGCGTTTGTGTGGCGATGATTGGGCAGTGGCTTCCAGGCCAGAGCACTCCTAACAGAAGCAGACTGGCTCTTTTTATCCAGTAATTGCTACTGATTCCTTGATGCTTGAACCCTTGAGGACTCCCTTCCCTGAGTGACACAAACGGCTAGCGAAAAAGGGGGGGGGGGAGGGAAAAAGCAGGAGTCTAAGTTGGGGGCAGGATTGTGTGCCAGTTTTGTTAGGTGAGCCAGGAGCAGGGCAGCCACTCTGCTGTTTTGCACTATATCCATACCGCAGCCCATTTCTTACTTTGTTTTTAGCTAACATGTCTGAAGTGGGACTTTTGCAGTGGGCAGATCTTTCTTAACTTCTAAGTAGCAGTTCATCCGCAAGATGGGGATTTATTCAAATGATCCTTTTGCAAAACTATTTGCTTGTTCTAAACATAAGTAGTCATTTTTAGCAGCATGATGTTGAAGTCCTAAATATCAGCAATGTTTGTGAGCCATTTCACACAAAATGATTTGTTTGCCATCTGTTTATAGTAAGATACTGATGTTTTCTGAAGTCTCTATCTATTTGAAATGTTAAACATTGGGAAGGGTTACCTTGATGAGCCTAGCGAAGCTGTGCTCTTTCCCTGAACTCTCTACCTAATTATTTAGTTATGAGTCTGGTTAGTCTGCTCTGTGTGCTTCGGAAAGAGGAATATAAAATGTTATATGGGTACATTCTGAAAAAAGTGCACAGGTTTCTTCAAGATAAGTGATTTAGAAAACAAGCCTCTTAGTGTGAATACTTGATATGTGCGGTGTTAACGCTGTCATGCCTTGACTAGATATATTCTATCTTATTTTTTATTTTTTTTTAAATATATTTTATTAGAAACCGTTAGCACACAATAAAAGACATACAAGGGCCTACAACCACCAGGGCCGGCCGCTATAGAGCCCGAGGGCCCGCAGTGTAACGCCATACATTCAAATGAACCAGCGGCAAAGCACCCGGCAGTCCGTAGGCACCTATAACAGGCCATGGCCATAGGCCAGGAGCAGTTTAAAACAACAGTTTCATTTTTTATTAAACATAAAACACACTCAAGGCAATGAGAGTCCGAGATAGCAGCGTGCTCTTCCCAGGACGGGGAATAACATAAAGTGTCCAAAGCGATTCTAGTCCAGAAGCGGGGAAGGGGGGGCGATGGGAAAACAAAGCATGGAACACACCTCACACCCTCCCGCAGAATGCGCGGCTAGGGGGGTCAAAGCAATATCGACCTCTAATGGCAAAGGCGGGGTGCAGATACGGCCTCGATATGAATTCCACGGACCCCATACTCTACTCCATTTCCCTGGCTTACCTCTCGCCACATACACCGTCTTTTCCATAAACATACACCAGTCCATATTCTCCTTCCATACCTCAATCATGGGCGGCCTCGGGGAGCCCCATAACTGCGCAATGTTACGCTTAGCCACCATGTACCCCAAGGTCACCCACTGCGTCTGTGCCGCAGTACAATCATTCGGTTCCCAAACATTCAACAAACACCTCCTAGCCTCTGGCAACAGGGCCACGTGTGTGACCTCCTCCATAACAGTGTGGACATCGTTCCAAAATCGCACAACCTCCGAACATTCCCACAAGATATGAAGAAAGGTGCCCGGTAGGCCACATCCACGCTTACACAGTCCATCCGTCGAATAACCCATACGCAGCAAACCGGGCCCCGTGACATACACTCTATGAAGGATCTTCAGCTGAACAAACCGTAAGCGGGCCGGGATCGCTACCTCCTTCGGGGAGGCCACCGCCGACACCCAGTCCTCATCATCCAGCTCTAAGCCATCGCCCGTCCATGCCTCCCTCAGACGGAGCAGCAAGTCCGCACGATCGTTGATGAGTTTCTTGTAAATCAGAGAAATAGTGTTGTCGGGCACGTAGCCATCCAACACTCTATCCTCCAGTGGGGAATACTCTGGGATGGCAGCAGCGTCCGGAAAAACCGAACACAGCGCATGGTGGACTTGAGCATACCGGAAGTACTCTCTATCGTTCAATTTATATTCCATTTTAAGCATTTCAAACGTTTTGAAAGCTCCCTTCACCCAAAGATCACCCACCTTACATATACCAATCATGTCCCATTTCTCAAAACCTTTCGATCGCCACAAACAGCCCAACCGCCCAGAGGCATACAGCGGCGTCGCCCGAGTCAAGCGATCCTTCCACCCCATCGCGGCATTCGCCGCGTGCCACACACGCACCGCCACCCGCGTGGGTCCCGTCAGCCGCGTGTCCGGGGTCACCGAGTACAGCGCCCTATTATAATCCCCACCCGGGAGCAGGAATTTATCCATCTCGAACGCCGGGTTTAAGGCAGGACCATATATCCCGTGGTTCATCGCCGCCAACTGAGACGCCCAATAATATCGTTTGATATCGGGGAGGGCGACCCCCCCCCCCATCGTACCAAGGGAGCGTCAACTTGGCGAGAGCAATCTGCGGCCGCCCATCCCAAAACAGTTGGCGCTGAAGACCCTCAACCTCCCGGAAATAGCGGGCCGGCACGACATCAAGAGTATTTTGCAAAGCATACAAAAAGCGAGGCAGCGACATCATTTTAAACAATGCCGCCCGTCCAAGCGGCGAAAGCGGAAGTCGTCGCCATCTTGCGACGTCGGCCTTCAGTCGCTGGAGGGGAGGGAGAAGGTTTCGCTCATAGCGGACCGCGGGATCCAGTGAGATAAAGATTCCCAAATATTTGAACCCCAGGGTAGCAATCTGAACAGGGCAATCTTGCGGCAGGAGGGGGGCGTCCCCCGAGAGGACATAGACGCACGACTTGGCCCAGTTGATGACCAGGCCAGAGTTGCGGCCAAAGGAATTCAATACGTCCACCAATACCATTAGCGACTGTCGGGGGGGAAGTGAGATACAGAAGGATGTCGTCCGCGTAAAGGGAGACACGGTCTTCGAACTCCGGCGTCCATCTAATGCCTCGCAACGACGGCTCCCAACGCAACCAGGCGGCGAGAGGCTCCAAAGAAAGCGCAAAGAGAAGGGGTGATAGCGGACATCCCTGTTGCGTACCCCTCCCCAGTGCGAAGGGAGCCGACACCCTACCATTCACCACCACCTGAGCCAATGGGTCAGCGTATAGCAATTTTACCCAACCAATAAAATCAGGGCCGAACCCAAATTTCGCCAAAACGGACCAAATATATGGCCACTCCAAAGTGTCGAACGCCATAGTAGCATCTAAAGGTGCCAAGATGGCCGGCTCCCGTATAAACTCTCTATCTTATTTTAATGCCTTAAATTGCTTCCTATAATTATGTGAAATGGCAAACGCACAGTAATGGGTTAATTCCAAGTTATTTTTATCATCTGATTGACCCACTTCCAATAAACTGGTCTCAAGGGGAACATATTGCAAAAGCTACTCCATTCCACAATGTGCTGTCTGAAATTGAAAGGGTTTACCCAAGCAATGAACTGCTGTAGCTGCAGCTTCTTTAAAGAAAGGCACTTCATTGTAGACAGTCAAATGACTGAGACTATCTAATAGTCTAAGGAGATGAGTTGTGTCTGTTTCTCTGTCTCCTAGTTGGCACAGTCTTTAAGCAGATAACTGTAATGTTTCAATATAGTCCCATGAAAGCTAGCTTTATTTGTATACATCTTTGCATTTATTTTCCCAGTCCTCCTGAAATTGAGAGAAGGCGTTGATTCTGATCTTCATGGGAGTATTTGTAAAACCTTCATTTTTTACCGTATATTAGCAAGGCAACAACCTTGTCAGACTGTATTCTGTAATTTATAACCTACATCTATCCTGTAATTTGTCCATACTAATGGTATTTTAAAAATTGTAACCACGGCAAGCCCTTTTTGTTTAGAGAAAGAACTTAAAAGTACTCTAATAAAAAAAAACTCTCAAAACATTCTGCATTAGATGTATATGAAAATATGAAGTTATAGTAATGAGAGGCGCCCTTGCGTCTTAAGTGATTGAGACCCTTTTCAAGCCTGAATACCCTTAAAATAGTACTTGGTAACCATGTGACATACACAGGAAAAACTTAAGGGTGTCTTATGTAAGCGGAATCCCCTTGCAATTTTTTTTTTTTTAAAGAAAAATCTTGAGCACTGTGAAAACTGCTAAAGCACACTATATAGTGCTGCTACAGGACGCTGTAAGACTAACTCACTTTGATCAATGGATTGATTCTGTTCATATACGTGAAGAACTGTCTCTGTGGTAAAGTAAAGTACTGCATTATGAAAGGTAAAGTATCACTTCCATTTTATGTATAAAAATTGACTCTGCAACATTTCTTTAAATTCTGTTGGCCCTTTAAAGCTTGTGATATTCATTTTTCTACTGTTGACCTTAAAATGCTAAATGGTTTGGTTGTTGATGCATGTTACTAGATTTGGGAGCACTAAAACAGATATCGATGTTCATGCAACACAATTATTTATTTCTAGCACTGTGCAGCTGCTTCAATGTGTTCCAAGAGAAAGCTCGTGTGTGAATTACTTTTACGAAAAGGAGCAAATGTTAACGAGCAGATGAGAGAGTAAGCCTTCCATTTTTTATTGGTGTTTCCCATTTTTCTCCATGTTTCAAATGGAAGCACAAAGTACATTTACGTTTCTTTCTGTTTATTCTAGTCTCCAGACTCCTCTCCATGTAGCATCTGACAGCGCACGTGATGATGTTGTGGACTTGCTTGTGAAGCATGAGGCTAAGGTACGAGTAGCCACAAGTACTTTAACAGTCTTCCTTTCCACAACCGACTGATGTGTGAAGGTTGGAGTGCTCACTTAGACATACTCATCTAGATGGCCCAAAAAGGCAATAGCTTTCATCCCGGGGGACAGTTTGAGACTATAGAATAGCAATGTGTGTAAGAAAGGCTAGTGACCTACAAGGTAGTAATAAAATTGGTCTTGAGGAAATGCTTTTGATGCAATATGTTTTATAGTCAGGTCTGTTTGGTCATCGTTTTCTCAGAAACATGTTAAAAGCAGTTGTTTTCATAGCGTTTACCTTATTCTGCTGTAAAAAGTCAGGAGTTATGTTTTTGTAAGTGTTACAAATCTTGCTCACTTGGTTGAAACAGTTTACCCGGTGTTGAGTTGAAAGACCTCACACAGTTTTCACTGTTGTGTACCCTGAAAACTTGAATTAAAGCTAAAGACAAAGGTTTAAACACCTGTGAAAATAAAATAAAATCCAGTGAAACTTTTCTCAATTTTTAGGGTTGACCTATAGATACAAGAACTGTTCATTAAAGCAAACTTATACAAACTTCAACATTCTGTTCCCTAGGCATTCTGACTTAACCCTTCTCTGCTTTAGATGTTTATTAAAGTGAGTGTGAATTCGATTGTTTTATAAATAACTAAACACTGCAGAAGTTATTTTGGGGGAGGGTAATTGGGCACTTTAAAAGCACCTGCTACTTATAGATCTGACTCTTGTTCCATTACAAAGGTTCAAAGCATTTCTGAATAGCCCTGACACAGGTACATTCATATGTAGAGTTTGCCATTGAATCCAGTATTGCATTACATCATCAGTATGTTAAGTTCTTGTCAATTTTGTTTCAGGTCAATGCACTGGACAGTCTTGGACAGACACCGTTACACAGAGCTGCACTTTCTGGCCATCTTCAGATCTGCCGATTGCTATTCAATGCTGGTGCTGATCCATCTATAGTATCACTGCAAGGCTTGACTCCTCTGCAAATGGGGGATGCAAGCGTACATCAAATACTGCAAGGTATTTTACGCTCTAGGGTTCATGGTTTACAATAGAAATAGTCCCTTTAGATATTTCCATTTCCTAACTCATAGAAGTGTTTTATAAGGACAAAAATAGTACATTAAAATTCGGTTTTAGATCATTCTTTTATTTTAGATGTGCCAAACGAAAACTTTGTATGTCCTATTGTCTCCCTCCTTCCCATTACTTTTTCCTATGCTCTTGATGCTGAAAATAATTTTTGGTCCTCCCCCCTGTAAAATCTGCAATCTGCCATAATTGATGTCCTTGCTTTCCTTCGAGAGGATGTGTTGTGTAACTTGAGATTTCTGTGTGTTTTGTGCTATGAGACTTAGCATGGTCAGAGGTGTAAGGAGAAGACCTGTATATAGGCCTGCACATTATTGTGGTTCCTCTTCAGATTGCCTTCATCCTTTGGGGTCTTGACAGCCTGCATGCATTTCCTTTGTCTCTTGGTCTAAACCTATGGCCGTCTGTTGTGCTGGAGGAATATCTACATCCCTTTCTCTTCTAACCAGTTTCCCTCACTGAGTCTAAACCCACCCTCTCTTCCCTTTCGTGGGAATTTACCTCACAACCAGGAAACCTTAGCTGAGGCTCGCTGGGCCCAGTATACAAAAATACTTGACTAGTTTGGTCCAGGGTGTCTTCTACCTATATACAGAGCTGAAAGGTGTTTTCTTCTGATTTGCGGAAGAATCAACATGTTTAAGAAAGTTTGCAATTTGCTTGACTTTGGCTTCCCTGTGCGGCGCCTCTCAAGCTTTTAGCTAGCACTAGATCTGGACTTTAAAGAAACTGTGTGCCAGCCCAGAGATTTGTTCACTATAAGCTTTGATGACTTTCTCCTCCTCCAAGAACTCTAAACAAGCACGAGGAACTGGAGCCATCCGACACTTGTGACCTGGAAGGAGGAGCTGAACTGCCCAGCATGAAGAGTGAAGCTGTTCTCAAGCCAGGAGGATCCAACCGCACCACAAGGCCATATTATGATATAAAAATAATACTATTATAACTTAAGGTCATGCTCACTGAATGTCCCTGAAAGAAGAACCAAGTAGGCCTTGCAGACCAGCTTTCTGACATAGACTTAGAATCTGAAGAGAACCACAAAGTGCAAGGAGCCGGAGAAAGGCTTCCAAGATTTTGTGAGTGGTGTGTTCCCTACCTTCCATAAACCAACTCGACTTGGGAGGTGGAGGAGCGTTCCCGGTGTCTTGTTTTAGAGCCTCAGAAAAACCAGTGAGATTTTCCCCTTCAGACCCCTAGGCTGGGTACAAGGGTCATTTTGCCCTAGTTGGTTGAAAAAGTGCTGTTAGAGATGTGCTGTTAATGCTCTTGTACTTTATTCGTAAATTCCACTGCCCTGTTGACATCTGGTACCTGAAAATCTCTGTGTGCTCCCTCCCTCAAAACCATAAACTTTTTACAATAGACATATCCTTACAGTTGTGTTCTAAGCAACTAATATGAATTTGTAATTGGTAGAGTCCCAGAGTGCCCAATCGGAACACAAACGGTACTGTTTTTTCTCATGTTGATTTTAATGTTACATTTTTTTTTCCCCTCCAACAGCAGGTGTTGTGTCATGCACGTCAGATAATGATAAACTTTTGCTGGAATCTGCCAAAATTGGTGACCTCGAAGTGGTAAAAGTAAGTGCCTTATTTTATTTTTGCATCTGCTCTTTCTGCGTATATGGATTCATCATTATGTGTAACCAGTTCACAAATTATTTCTGAACTGATTCTTTTATAGCGCTGTGCTTTCTGGAGCTTTAATATAACAGCTGGCTTTTAACTACATTTTATGTTTAGAAAAAAACTGGCAGTAGGTCCTCCAATCACTGCTAAATACAAGTGGAATAAAGTAATTTAAACACTCAAATTGAAACATATTCTGCCATGGTATTTGATTAAAAAGGAGAAATGTAACAAAAAAAATAAATGGGACTGTTGGAACGGGAAATAAAGACCAGCATTTCTAGCTACAACAATGACATAAAACAGTGGATCTCTCAATTTAAATAATTTGGTGTTCGGTATATTACTATAGGAAACTGAGTTTCTGACAGTTTCCTTGGATCTTTTGTTTTGAATGTTCACCAGTACCCTTTTGTGTAATGCTTTTATCCCTGCTTTCAATGTGAGAGCTCTTTGGTGTTACTTCAGAGCTGTATGCAGAAGATGTAAGACTAGCCATGTGCCACAGAACAATTAATCTGTATTAGACTATTTGGACCAGATAGTTGGATACAAGACATTCAAGATACCATTCATAGTGCAAAACTTGGATCTTTTGTACTAAGTTGAGGTTTTTGAGTCTGTGCATGCCATTATGAGCAGGACACATGATTACCATCCCCCTCATTCCATTTGGAGTTGATCTCCCTTATTTCCTCATGGCCAACATGATAGTAATAACACAGAAGGGACAGGATCCATGGTTGAGCTGCCTATTTTCTAGTGGTTGAATGCCTCGCAGGTACTGAAGCTACTGTGATTCTAGATATGGAGGAGATTGCATCCTTATGATCAAGCAAAGGACCATCCTGCAGGAAGTGAAAAAGGTTGAGTTCCCCTAAGCACATTGTCAAAACTTTCACTTAACAAATACTGAGTTGGCACAGGAAAAGGCACATATGTAGCAAGGCAAAGCATTAAAGCGATCAGCCCTTTTGGTTTGTAGTTACTAATGCAGAATGACCTGCAGCAGACTATTCTCTCTCCCCAATTAGATCCTGCAGTTTCATAATTTGGACATTCACTGTTAATTTCGGACAGCAATATTCAAGCACCCTAGTGGTGCAAGTAGTCTACCTTGGCAGTACTCGCCCCGCACAAATCACCTCAACTGATTGTATGTTATTCAAAGTTAACTCCATGGAAAATATCTCAGAAATGAAGTTTAATCAAGAGTGTACAGCCTAATTGGGTCCTCTGGCAACTCTGCCAATGTTTGTCATCTTTCCTGGCCTCAGTCCCGTAATTGTCTTCTTGAGTGCCAATATTGTGGCTGTTAAACTCATTTCAGTTCCAAAATAAATGGTACAATTTAAATTCAAGTCCATCAAATCCCTATTGATGCCCCATTGAATTTAATGTCACAAATAACTTGACGCTCAGTGGCCATTTATCAAAACTGCCCAGTCTTAAGAAGTGCAGGTTGGCTGAGCCCAGGCAGTATCCAGATACTGGGACCTATAGTGATGGCAGTCATGGTGATGTTAAGTATCTGCACTCTACCTGAAAGTGCTCCAAGCGCAATACATTAAGACTCCAGCCACTTTGCCGTAAAATGAGGACATCTTTTCTGTGGTAGTATCATCTACTTGATACCTATTTCTGCTCTCCATAAGGTTCATAGTGTACTCTACAGGCTCAGTTACTCCAAGGACACTATTTCAAAGACTTTCACAGGAAATCAGGTGGAGAGCACCCAAGGAGGACTCTGCGTTTCTGTCTAAGAAACATCACTGCGCAGATCATCCTGTACAGAATTTACAAGGTTGATTATTCTCTAGTATTGGGATATATTTTCTAGATTTGCATGCTTGAATCATCCCCCGTCGGTGAGATGGGAGTCCCACTGTACATTTAAAAGCATTGTAATCATCATAGCTTACAATGGCATTAAGACATTGAATTTAACAGCTTATCCATTTCATGTAAAAAGAACCAAACTCCAGGTAATCAGGCGACCACACCTTTAGAACACTCCCACCAGAGGCCTCTTACCTCAGATTTTTTCTCACGTCGTGGGAGAGGGAGTCTCCCTGACCTCCTCTCAGTTTGTCTGATTTGGTTATTTCCTGTTTGCTTCAGTTGTGTTCCAGTATGTCAGAACTTGTGAAGACAGGTCTCTTTAGACCTTGTGGGATCTGCAATAAGAAAAGGCTTCACTCGGAAGGTGCCCATAGAGAGTGTATTTATTGCCTTCACCCCACCCAGAAGGTGAGAGACTGTAAAATCTGCAGGACCCTTTCCACAAAAACTCTCAAAGATTGTGAGGGAAGACATTTGATCTGTCTACTGAAATAAAAATAAAAAACTGCTGCCGTTCCTGAGCAAGAGTGTAGTGGTTTTTCTACTTCCTCACAAACATCCAGGAAGAGAGAGAGAGGCCATCTCATTAGTCCCCCTCAGAGGCTCATAAAAGCCTTAAAAAAGACCCACCCTAGATCTTAAAAAGGCTCTTATGAAGAAAAGAGAAAAACTGCTTCTTCAGACTCCAAATCTGAGCCTTCTACTCCATCTGTAGCCCTTCTGTTAAATCCTAGATCCTTGTTGTAGAAAAGTGGGGTTTTGTTGCAGTAACCCCCCCACTTTTTGCCAGAACTACTGATGCACTTTGACTTGATGTGCCCTGGGTCCCTGCCATTCAGGCTCCCAGGGTTTGTTCATTCCCCAAAACTGTACCAAACCCAATTGGCACTCTCTGGCCACAGGTCAGCCCCTGGTAAATGGTACCACATGTACCCAGGGCACTGTGACCAGAGAAGGCCTCTAAGGGCTGCAGCACTTATTGTGCCGCCCTTAGAGGTCCTGTACCTTTACACTCACTGAAGGAAACTGGCTCTATATATACTACACCAAAATGAGATGTAGTGTGTATACAGTCCAAGTGAACCCAGAGGTAGGCAGAGGTTAAAGTTGGATACAACCTTACTCTCTATTTGTGGTAGAGTGGTCAAGCAGTAAGGCCGTATCAGAGGACAGTGTTGAGCATTTGATGTACACACTCAGTAAGCAAATGAATTTGCACACTCAATAACTGAACTCTAGGCCAATTGTGTTTGTATAAAAATATATACTGTTGTATTATTTTAAGAACCAAGCAAGCCTGGCACAAGTAAGCATTAAATACTTTTGAGTAATAAGTTATTGGATATAGAACAGTTTGAAAATGCAATAGAAATTGTACTTTGTTTGATTCACAGGGAATGCAGTATGTTGCAACATTTTGCAAATACAGTACATTGGAATGAATAGGCTTTTTCAGTAAATTGCAGGTAAGTTACTTTTCTTGTTACTTTTCAAACTCAGTGCTGAATACTTACATTCAGCACTGGGACATTTCCTGGAAACCGCTAAGTAAATAAGTTTTGGTTATTTGTGCGATTTTTAAAGAATATTTTTAGATTTCAAAACTCCACACTTTGCCCTGTTTTTTTCAGTGGAGATTCTCCGGTTTGCAAAAGCACTGCAGGCAGGGAGACTAAGGACTTCAGGGTGCGATCACCACTTCGAGAGGTAAGTTAGGAAGTTAAGGGTTGGTTAGGCACCTTTGGTTTGGGCACACAAGGCCGTGGGGCGTCGGGTGCAGTGGTGCCTTTTAGGGTTGGATCTTCTTACCAGCTTCGGGTCGCGGTCCGGGGGGGCCTTCTGGATTTAGGCTGCAGGTGTCGGATGGAGGCTTGAGGCAGGTCAGGGGCTGCCGGATCTCGGGTGAGGATCGCCGGGGGGACCTCCTCGTTGTGTTTTTCCACTGGAGCTTGGGCCGGGTTCGGTGCACAGTGGGCTGGATTCGCAGTCTCTGACTGCTGCCAGAGGTTGCAGTTGAACAAATTTGGTTTTCACGGGAGAAGCAGTCTTTGGAAGTGAAGGCAGGCAGGTCACCTGGGGTTTTTGAGGTTGATGGCTGCCGGACACACCGGAATTTCGCAGGAGCAGGTTCGAGGGAAAACAGGCCGGTAGGGCTGGGGCCAAGTCAGTGGGCTTCTTCCTCTTGTTAGCTAGCTGCACGGCTGTTCGGTCCTTCTTCTTTTCTTCTTGTTGTTTCTGGATCTGAGGAAGCAAGGTTCAGGGTGCCCCCAAAATACTAGATTTAGGGGTGTTACAGGAAGGTAAGGGCAGGGACCAATGGGTCCCTTCCCTGGGGTGGGTACACCCCGTATCGTGCCATCCTCCAGTGGCAGGGGGGCAGGAGCCTGTCCCTAGTTGGCTAGGTCCCCCCATCCTCAAGATGGCAGGGACTCAGAGTTGTGCTTAACCTCGCCCACCTGAGGGGTGGAGTTGGCAGAGGTGGGCACACCTCTTTCACTCACTTGTTTTTCCCGCCGGTTCTCCCGCCCAAAGTGGGGGGTAGAACCAGTGGGGACCAGTTGCTGAAAGCAGCAAATGGTCTGGGGAGGCTCAATAAGGCGGCATGTCTTTGAAGCTTCCCCCTCGTGAAGCCTGCCCTTTGTGGGGGAGGAGGCTTGGCACCTCGCCCCAGGATGTGCATTGTTTCAGGCCCCCGAGAGCAACAGGCTCTCGACCCAGGGGTCCAGAAACGTGTTTGTTTGTGGCAGCCTAAGCAGCCACTCAGTCAGGTCACTAGGAGTTGGTCGAGTTTCAGGGGGCATCTCTAAGATGCCCTCTGTTGTACATTTTACATTAAATCCCACATTGGCATCAGTGTGGGTTTAATGTGCTGAGAAGTTTGATACCAAACTTCCCAGACTTCAGTGTAGCCATTATGGTGTTGTGGAGTTCGCAATGACAAATTCCCAGCACCATATACTCTTAATGGCAGCACTGCACTTACAGTGCCCAGGAATGGACGTGGGCACTGTATGGGTACAGGGCTCATGCACCTGTACCCTCACCACTGGCATAGGGTACCCAGCTAGAGGGGTGACTGATGTATGCCAGGGCAGTGGTTTATGGGCATGGCACACAGGAATGTGTGCCATGTCGTCTCGTCTCTTTGTTCTGCACCAAGACACGCAGCCTGCAAAGGCAGTGTGTGAGTGTCAGGGTACAGGACCTCTAAGGGTGGCACAATACGTGCTGCAGCCCTTAGAGGCCTTCTCTGGTTACAGTGCCCTGGGTACCTGTGGTACTATTTACCAGGGGCTGACTTGTGGCCAGAGATGCCGATTGGTTTAGGCTTCAATGCCGTTTTAGGGAAGCATCATAGTCCCTGGGTACCTGATAAACAGGAGCCCAGGGCACACTCAGTCAAAGAACATCAGCAATTCAGCAAAAAGGGGGGCATACCATGCAAAATAGAGGGCACTTTCTCACACTCGCACACTGCCTGTGCAGGCTGCGTGTTTTGGTGCAGAACAAAGTGAAGAGCCGACATGGCACACATCCCCGTGTTCCATGCCTACAGCCACCCTTCTAGCTGGGTGCACTATACCAGTGGTGAGGGTACAGGTGCATGAGTCCTGTACCCCTACAGTGTCTAAGTCCATTCTTAGACACTGTAAGTCCAGTGCTGCCATTAAGAGTATATGGTGCTGGGAGCCTGTCATTATAAACTCCACAGCACCATAATGGCTATGCTGAAAACTGAGAAGTTTGGTATCAAACTTCTCAGCACATTAAACCCACACTGATACCAGTGGGAGATTTAATGAAAAATGCACATAGATGGCATCTTAGAGATGCCCCCTGAAAAACTACCAGCCTCTGCTGGGTTCCCTGACTGGTACACACCAGCCTACCACCATGAGACAGGTTTCTGGACCCCTAGGGTGGGAGCCTTCGCTCCCTGAGCCCAGAAACAAAGCCTTTCCTGGGCAGAGGTTTTCACACCTCCCCCAGGCCAGGATGAGCCATCTGTGGCAGGGGAACTTCAAAGGCCTGGCAGCCTTTGTAATGCGACCCCCAGCCTCTCCTGCCATCAGGAGCAGACCCCCCTTCCTGTCTCCCCTCCTTTTTAGCTAGAAGACGGGCGGGAAAAACTAGCCAGCCCAGAAGGTGTGCCCACCTCTTCCAACTACACCCCTCAGGTGGGGGAGGCGAGGTGAAGCCCTCTTCAGTGCTAGCCATCTTGCAGATGGCAGGCACTCCCTAATCAGGATAAGGAATTATGCTCACTCCCCCACGTGGGATGAGCACACCCAGGGTGAAGTCACCCTAAGGTCAGTAGCCCATCGAGACCCCTTAAAACGCCCCCTAAATACAGTATTTAGGGGGCAGCCCTGAACCAACAAAGCAGATTCCCGCAACCTAAGAAGAAAAAGGACGAAAGAAGACGTCCAGCAGAGTAGACTGCAGAGAACAACTGACTTAGCCCCAACCCTACTGGCCCGTCTGCAGTTTCCAGAGATCCTGCGCCAAAAATAGTCTTGTGCTGCAGCCAGCGACCTCCAGAACTCCTGGGAGGACTGACTGCCTTCAACAAAGACCGGATCTCCTGTGAACAACAGCCCTGTTCAAAAGAAACTCCGAAAACAGACTGAGGCTGCTGAGGATAAAGAAACCCGACGCCTTGAACTACCACTGCACCCGTTGTCTACAGCCCGAGTTCGAGTGGCCCACCGGTCCAAGCGAGGTCCCCTAGCACTCCAGAGTCAGAGACCACCGTGGGTTTACCCCTCCAGGACTCCCCCCACGTCGCCTGCAGCCTCTGCACGGACCCCCCCCCCCCCCAACCGCGAGTGGCCCAGTAAGTGAAATCCGACCTCAAGACACCCCTGCATCCAGCCGCCCTGCGCCCTGGAGAAAAGAACCAGAGTTACACCTACGTTCCGGAGCCCTCCAACGTAGCTGCCCAGTCTGGACCAAGCCTGCAGCTGAAAACCAAAACCGAAAATCCCCATTGCAAACAGGACACCCGACGCGAAAACCGCACTCTGCACACGGCCACCCCAGCGCCGCTGAGGGTGCACCTTTTTGTGCTGGCTTGTTTCTCCATTTGTCCTGAGCTAAAGTCCAAGAGCTTTTCTTCGACAGGCAAGTGGCCTGCTAGTCAGCAGCCATCAACCGGAGGCCCCCAATCCTCCATTTGATAATATTGGGCCTTAGCACTCTGCACCCCGCTGCCCTAGTGCCACTGAGGGTTTAACAAGAGTGCAATATTGACCCTGCGGGACCCCTGAGTCTACCCCCAGAACCTTCACTCCCACTAGCAATTACTTACCTCAAAACTGATAACCATATTTTCCTCCATAGGATAACATTGACTGTTTTTTTTGGAAAAGTTTCTAAGTGTGGAGTTTGAAAACCTAAAGAAATTCTTTAAAATTACACTGTTTAACAAAATCGATTTTACTTACCTGTTTGCAGGAAATATCCCAGAGTAGTATCCAGGCATACTACTCTGAGTAAGAAAAGCAATCCAAAAAGTAACTTACCTGGTATTGTACTGAAAATCCCTTTCAAAACTATGTACTGTATTTACAAATCATTGCATTCCTCAAACAATATTGTAAGTCAAATCAAAGTACATTTACTATTGCACTCCAAACTGTTTGCAAACTGCATTACTACTGTTAACTATTGCATACCTGTGCCAGGCTTGCTTGGTTCTAGAAAATAAAATAACTAAAATAATACTTTTGTGCAAAAACAATTGGTCTGAAGTTCAGTCTATCAGTGTGTGAATTCATTTGCTGAGAACAACAAATGCTTAACACTGTCCTCTGATACTGCTCAACCACACTGCCACAAATCGAGAGTAAGGTTCTATCTAACTTCTACCTCTGCCTACCTTTGGGGTTCCACTGGACTCTGTGCACACTATGCCTCACTTTGGTATAGTATATACAGAATATAATTCTCTCTAGGCCTAGGTCTTTAGAAGGTATAATGGTCATCAAAATGTGGTTCAAAACCCTATCACTTAAGGTATTTTCTACTCCCCATGTTTCCAAATTTTGAGGTAGTCACCAAAGAATACGCCACCTTCAATTTTTAATTAATAGAAGATTTTACTTCAATCAGTCTCCCCAATGAGCCTCACGGTGTAAGTACTCATGTAAAGTACACCAGATGTTTCTCTAATCAGTTGGTTAATGAAAGAAACGTGAGGAAAAAATGTGAAAGAGACGTGATGGCACCTCACGTGCGCAACACCAATTGAGCCTGCTGATTGGTACTCATCAGCTCTGCCCACTCTTATCATCATCGGTAGCCATCACGCTCCAAAATAATAAACAAAGTGTCCACACTATAAACCCAGAAGAAATTAATGTAGGTAAGTAGTGCGACTGAATAGTGAAAAATAAAAAATGAAAAAGATGCACCCTCTATAGGTTCAAACTTTATTCTTCCTTAGAAGTGCACCCAGTTCAAAATTTAAAAAGGTTGCTAAATATGCATACCATTATGATGTGCCAACATGTTTCATCGCCAAGTGTATTTGTGGCGATTTTGTCAGGGCAACTACAGTCGCTTGGCACACGTCAGGGACACTTCTTAGTGTTTCATTCGGGGGCTGCCAAAAGTAAAAGACACACACAACTTAACTATTACCACAACCCATTCTACATGGATAAAAAAGTATCTCTCGCTTAAATCCATCAATTACCCTTGTGGAGCCATAGCCTCGCGTACCGGCTCATTCATGAAGGTCACCCAAAGGCTCCTTGTGTGAGTCCTCGTGGTGGTTCAGCATTCAGCCGTAATGCCAATCTATAGGTAGTGTAATTTCAATATACTCAGACATCTATTTTTTATATACTCTTAGCAGCAAACTAGCATCTCACACTAATGCACCGAGCCCCTTGTTTTTGCTGATCTCTTGTTTCTCTACATATTTGTCAGCGCTATACTGGGATAAATTCTTACGCAATGATATGTAATCACACATGAACCACTATACCCCATTACTGCTAAAGCACCATCAACCAGGCAACGAGAGGCTGTTTTTATAAAAGATAACTTCTGGCCCCATTCTCTCAAGATTTTCTCGATGTTGTTCCCATGGGTAGATAGCTAACATACACGGGATCAGTCTCAATATCATGCAAGACCCCTTTCCTCTCACTCAACACCTCCTTACCACCCAAAGCCTCACGGAGCTCCTTATCTCCGCCGGTCGAGTGTGTTGTGTTCCCGCGTCCGCTTATATTCCCTTCCCGTGACCGCTAATCGGCTCGCAGGATAAGTATAAGCGCCATTTTGGATTGGGGAGGTATTTGATACGGGATCGAGTTTAAGCACTTGTACGTGCCGATCAGATATATACAGAGCCAGCTTCCTACACTTGTCTGAACCAGTTTTAAAAAAAACACAAACTAACTGGAAAATCCTTACCAACGCCGTCAAAACCATAGTCGATGGTACCTACAACTAAGATTTCGACGATGGCGGGCATAGCGTCAGAGTCTGCTGTTGACTTTCACCATCCCGCCGACTACCTCGTCCACTAAAGTATCCGCATCGACGAAGACCACCTTGTCGTCTAAGACCACCTCATTGACGAGAACTGTTCCTACACCATCCGCAAAGACCTCCTCATCGATATAACAACTTGCAGAGAAGTCTTCCTCCTCATCTAAATTAAAGCAAAAGAAGCCACATATGCTGATTTTGACTGCACCATCATCACTACTGTCGACGAATGCGTTGACAAGACCTTTATTTGGTATTCGTCCTGAATGTATATCACCTAACAAGGTGTCTCCACTACCACCCAGACACTTGCACAGATCGGAACCGAAAAAGTCGGCGCCAAAGCCACTTTCGGACAATGAGGAACTTTTTCGCCCGGATCCCACGCAAAAAAGGATTTATATCGATCCAAAAACCAGACCTGTCACAGCTGTGCCATACAAGAAAAGGAAGCTGGACACAACACCTCCTCCAGCTACCGTAAAGAAGAAGGACTTTGCCACCTCACCCATTCGTCCTTCCTCTCCTATATTACCTCTCATCCCACACCCCTGCCCCCACCTCCTTCCCCTCTATCTCCTTCACATACACCACCTCCACAGGATGATGATGATGATTTAGGGGGAGACCCAGATGATCCTACTGATCCTCATGATCCTTTTACACTCCCGGACACGGCACCCTTAGACGACTGGGCTTTCCCTTTACCTGACCTTCCTGATCCCACTACATACCCTTCCAAACCCTCCCCTCCTGATGACCATTTAGGGTTTGGACAACTCATAAACAGGGCGGCACTGTTCCATGGCGTTACCATGCACACAGATACACCTGAAGAGGACTTTCTCCTCGACACCTTTGAGCAGTCGCAAAAATCTGTTCAGATCTTGCCCATGATTAAGGGAGTGATAAAGCACGCCACTGAGGATTTTAAGGACCCTGTTAGAGCTAGGGTTCTTAACCCCCGAATAGAAAAAAAAAATATAGACCGGCCCCGCAGGATCCCGCGTACATCAAAGCGCAGCTCCCTCTAGACTCTTTAGTCGTGTCAAATGCAAGGAAGCGGGCTAACTCCCAAACAGGAGACACACCGCCCCCCTAAACTCTCGGAGGCCTCGGGGGAAAAAGGGTTGCCGCCCAAGCTGCTAACCACTGGTGTATTGCCAACACACAAGCCCTTTTGGCTCAATATGATAGGGCTCATTATGACCAGCTAGAGGATCTTTTGCAACACCTGCCTGATCAGTACAAATCCCAGGCCAATGACCTCATTCAAGAGGGAAAGCTAATATCAAATGCCTCAATCAAATGTGCAATAGACGCAGCGGACACCGCCTCTAGGGCAGTCAACACAAGCGTGTTACTTAGAAGCCACGCATGGCTACGTATTTCCGGCTTTAAGCCGGAAGTACAATCAACCATTCTTGCTCAACCCTTTAATCGGGAGCAACAATTTGGACCCGCAGTCGACGCTGCACTAGAAAAGATGAAGAAAGATAATGAGACTGCCAAATCAATGGGAGCATTTCAGTCTACACAACCCCGAGGCTCCTTTCGACGCTCCTTTTACAGGGGAGCCTCCAAAAATGTGGGAACAGACACCTCTTCCACTTTCAAAACCTCTGGACAAATATCCCCTAACGGAGGATATTTTAGAGGAGGATACAGGGGAAACCATACCAGAGGACGGGGCAACACCAACACCCGCACCTCTCCAGCCACTAAACAGAGACTTACCTCCACTCCCCCCAGACCATTCCACTCCGGTCGGGGGAAGACTCCAACAGTTCCTACCTGTCTGGGATTCCATCACAACAGACAAGTGGGTAAGACAAATTATCCAGTTTGGCTACTGCCTCGAACTCACAAACACCCCCCCCAAACATACCACCCAAACATCGTCCAAAGTCACCACACCATCTCACGCTCCTCAAACAGGAAATTCATTCTTTGCTTCAAAAACACGCAATAGAACCAGTCCACTCCAACATCAGGGTGCAGGAGTATATTCTCTATACTTCCTCATTCCCAAAAAGGAAGGGACTTTAAGACCCATACTCGACCCCAGGCTACTAAACCAATACATACAATCAGATCACTTCCATATGATCACTCTCCAACAAGTCCTCCCACTACTTCAACAGGGCGACTTCCTTGCCACATTGGACCTAAAGTACGCATACTTTCACATCCCTATGCATCCCGCTCACAGGAAATATCTACGATTTGTGGTTGACGGGCAACACTATCAGTTCACAGTTCTCCCATTCGGAGTGACAACCGCACCCAGGGTATTCACCAAATGCTTAGCAGTTGTGGCAGCGCATCTCAGGAGACCACAAATCCATGTCTTCCCCTATCTCGACGATTGGCTCATAAAAGCCAATACTTTCGACAAATGCGTTCTCCACACTCACCGCACTATTCAAACCCTACACGACTTGGGATTCACCATCAACTATCCCAAATCTCAACTGCAACCCTCCCACATGCATCAATATCTGGGAGCCACCATAAATACATCCAAGGCCATAGCTTATCCCAGCACAGCCAGGATAGCCAACATACAAAATCTCATCTCAAAATTTCAAACGCAACACTCTCTTCCAGCAAGAGTGTTTATGCAACTGTTAGGCATGATGGCGTCATGCATCTCCATCGTACCCCACGCATGACTTCAAATGCGGCCCTTGCCAGAATGTCTAGCACAACAGTGGAACCAGGCTCACGGACAACTTACTGATCTGGTGTTGGTGGACAGTCGCTCACTTCGTTCACTAAAATGGTGGAACACCATCAACCTGTCCAAAGGGCGGCCGTTCTTAAAGCCTCTTCCACAAGTAGTGCTGAACACCGACGCATCTCTGACGGGGTGGAGAGCCCACCTCCTTCAATACACCACTCAGGGCAGATGGACCACTCAACACAAACTGCTCCATATCAATCACCTCGAACTCCTAGCGGTGCTCCTAGCACTAAAATCCTTTCAAGTACATCTAAAGAACAAAACTGTCCTCATCCGCACAGACAATATGACGACAATGTATTACATACAGAAACAGGGGGGGACACATTCTCTCCAACTGTCCCGACTTGCACAGCAAATCTGGAGATGGGCAATTCCCCAAAACATCTACCTGCTAGCGCAACACCTTCCAGGCGTTCACAACCAGTTTGCCTATCTCCTAAGTCGCCAGACACAGCAAATCCACGAATAGGAATTACACCCCAAAGTCCTATTCCCATTCTTCCAAAAATGGGGCCAACCAGACATAGATCTGTTCGCCACTCACGAAAACACAAAATGCCCAACCTTCGCCGCCAGGTTTCCACAGTCGAAGGGCAATGCAATATGGATGAACTGGTCAGGCAGATTTGCATACGCTTTTCCGCCTCTCCCACTCATTCCATTTGTGGTACGCAAGCTGAAACAACAGTCGCTAAAACTGAGCCTAGTAGCTCCCACTTGGGCACGTCAACCCTGGTTCACCACACTTCTAGAACTATCGCTAGTTCCACATCAAAAATTGCGCCTCTCCCCGGCTCTATTAACCCAGAGCCATGGAGAAATCAGACACCCAGATCCTCAGACACTGAACTTGGCAATCTGGCTCCTGAAGTCTTGGAGTTCGGTTACCTCAACCTCCCACCGGACTGTATGAATATCATAAAAGAAGCTAGAAGACCTACCACTAAAGCGTGTTATGCAGCAAAATGGAAAAGATTTGCCATTTACTGCGCTAACAATGACATACGTCCACTAGATGCTTCCATCCAAAACATTATTTGCTATTTACTACACTTGCAAAGATGCAATTTAGCGTATTCCTCCATACGTCTACACCTAGCGGCCTTAGCAGCCTACTTGCAAAATAGACAACACCTGTCCCTCTTTAAGGTACCAGCCATCAAAGCATTTATGGAAGTTCTTAAAAGGATTATCCCTCCAAGATTATCACCTTCCCCAGTGTGGAATCTCAATATTGTTCTCACAAGGCTCATGGGTCCTCCATTTGAACCTATGCATAAATGCGAACTGCAGTTCCTAACATGGAAAGCGGCTTTCCGTATTGCAATCACATCCCTACGGAGAGTAAGTGAGATACAAGCCTTAACTCTTGAAGAATCATTCTTACAACTACATCGTAACAAAGTGGTTCTTAGGACAAACCCGAAATTCCTCCCTAAAGTCATTTCCCCTTTCCATCTTAACCAATCAGTCGAGCTACCAGTCTTCTTCCCTAATCCAGACTCAGTAGCTGAGAGAGCCCTTCATACCTTAGATGTTAAAAGAGCCTTGCTTTATTACATCGACAGAACCAAACCTTTTCCCAAAACCAAACAGCTGTTTGTTGCTTTCACTCCACCACATAAAGGCAACCCCATTTCCAAATCAGGTATAGCCAGGTGGATAGTTAAATGTATCCAAATATGTTACCAAAAAGCTAAACGCACTCTTACAGTTCCCCCTCGAGCGCACTCCACGCGTAAAATAGGGGCTTCCATGGCATTCTTAGGGAACATTCCCTTAGAAGATATTTGCAAAGCAGCCACATGGTCTACCACACACACCTTCACTAAACATTACTGTGTTGATGTGCAATCCAAACAACAAGCTTCAGTAGGCCAAGCTGTCCTAAAAACTCTATTCCAAACTGCTGCAACGGATACAGGTGACCACCGCTAGGGGAGACACTGCTATATAGTCTATCCTAAGTGTGTGATCTGCAGCTCATATGCCTCGAACGGAAAATGCTACTTACCAGTATGCATCTGTTCTTGGCATGTAGAGCTGCAGAGCCACACATGGCCACCCGCCTCCCTGGGACCTGTATCCGTTCCAGCATTGTCTTAATTAGACACTACACATGGACATCCTTTCTCTTTATTTCTTATACACTCCATCATTTCCCATCATGGCGAAAAACAATCTGAGGATGGAGTGGATGCCCATGCGCACTGTTGTCCAGAGGAGGAGTCCCCTATCTCGTGACCAAAGGCTCCTTCCGAAGACAAAAACAACCTGCAATCATCCGAGCCCAACACCAGATGGCGATCTTATCCTAAGTGTGTGGCTCTGCAGCTCTACATGCCAAGAACAGATGCATACTGGTAAGTAGCATATTCCTTTTATACAAACAAATTGGTCTGAGTTCAGTCTTTGAGTGTGTAACATAATTTCTTGCCTGAGTGTGTACAATAAATGCTTAACACTACCCTCTGATAAAGCCTAACTGCTCGCCCACACTATCACAAATAGAGAGTAAGGTACTTATGTACTTCTACCTCTACTTTGGTATAGTGTATACAGAGCCAGCTTCTTACACCATCCAGCCGCGAGAGACTCCAGCACCCGATCTGACGCCAATTGAGACCACTGTACCAAGCCCCACTGCTCGAGGAGAAGTGGACCAATTGTTTCCCTGAATGCCCGTGGATCTCACGGGTCGAGCCCCCCTGTAAGTTCCCCGGCCTGGCACCCCCAGCTTGCAGCCTCTTTCTGACTGGATCGTTCTTCCATTGAAGTGAGTTGGACGCCCAACGCCATAACACATCTCTGCACCTGGATGCCCCAGAGCCTCCCGAGGTCACCTGTTGGTGTGGCCTTGGACCTTGCCCCATGCTCACCTTAAGTCCTGAAGAACAGTCCTTTAAGCTGCTGCTAAGTGCCCCAATGCACTACATGTTTTCCCCCATACAATAACATTACTGCACCCAGAAATTGCAACTTTTGAAAACTGTAAAATTCAGAACTAGAAAAGTAGTTACTTTATTCAGATTTTTGTATCTAAATTCATATAAAAAGTATGTTATTTTTATAAATTGGTGTCGTATTTCTTTATTGCATTTATGTACCAATAAATGCTTAGCACTAACCTCTGATATGTCTAACTGCTTGCCAACACTACCTCAAAGAGAGCATTTGGGGTATTGTTTGTGCCTCTATAATTCCGTTGGGGTTTGCTTGGACTCTTTACTCAGTGTGCCTCTTTTTGAGCCGCTATATAAAGATCCAGCTTCCTATACTCGTAACCTTCCCCCAGGTCATTTTAAGATGACAGTTGGAAAGATAGAAAAAAGAGATCTTTTAGGCTCTCCTCGGCTTGACTTCATGTCTATTGTAAAGTCTCCAATACACCTATGCTCTGACTGACTCTTATTTGAAGCCAGAGCTGGTGGATATTCCTCCACCGCTTGAGCCTCCTCTGGCACCTCCCAACGCCATCCACCGCTCCAGTGCCACTGCTGCCAGTGCTGCTTGCAGTCTGGGCTACCCTCCATTTCTGGCACCCTGGGCCGATCTACCTTTATTTCCCCACACCACTCTGGAGATGTTCTGGGATGTATCGACCTCCCCTGGATCACTGTTAGTCCTCATGGAATTGATTGGGATCTGCATTTGGGGTTGAGTCAGCTGTATCCTCTGGTCTCGAAGCATTCCCATATTTCCACTAGGCAATCTCTAGGTGCCATACAGAGTTGTGCTGACACCAGTGCCATCACTGGTTGCCCCTACAGTGTCCTCTACACCTGGAGCACTGCCTCCTTCTACAGCAACACGTATGCCTCCTCAGGACCCTCCATTGGCACTCGTCCAAATGGAGAACTTCGCTCTAAAAATACCATGACCATGCCCTGTTCCAGGTTTAAGAGACTAAAATGGGGAGGCAGTTGTTTTACCACCGAAGCCCCAGCCCTGTGGAACAGCCTACCTATAAACATCAAGGCAGCTCCAACACTGTTGGGCTTCAGGAAGCTAATAAAAACCTTGCTTTTCAATTCTTAGGTGCATAATTACTCTCAGCACCTAATACCCTCACCTGAGTGCCACTCAAACAGCGCTGAGACACCTATGGGTATTCGAGCGCTTTAGAAACATTTTAACATAACATAAAATTGTCATCCAAAAGAGAGACACAAAGGTAAATTGACGAGGGAAGATTCAAGAAGGATCGTGCTGGTTGTCTCCGCTGTTATTGGCAGACCGAACACAATCTTTTAAAAAAACGTCTAATTCAGACCCATTGCAGATGCCCAAGAGGGTGACAGCAGCAAGAAAGCTCCGCTACTGCCACAACGCCACCTCTCCTCTGACCCAGCAGCTACGTAGCACTACAAAATGCCAGTGGTCTTGACACGTCTCCTGACATTGACCCAAGACCAGGTCCAGCTTTGAAAGAGATATCATTATTCTCTGCTGTCCTCAGAAAGGTTGCTGATGTACTTGAGTTGCCTCATCTCACTATGAATTTGAAATCGTATATCCTCAACAAGGTGCTCCGGTCCGATTCCACCATAACAGAACCATTGCTTCCATTCAACGAGGCCCAGAAGGAGCTTATAATAGATACCTGGGGGAACCATCTTCTGCACCCACAGCAATTTAAACAGTGGCTAAACTTTACAGATGAGCTTTAGGCTATCTGGCGTTCTTCTCTGTCCACACTGCACTAGAGTTTTGTAGTGCAGGCCTCTTCCTGCCACAAAACAGCATCCAGGTTCCTTCCTGACCCACCTGCCTGACAGAGAATACAAATAGGTGATAGTAGAGAATGTTTTTCTCGGCCCATAGCGTGGTTACCATCACTTTGCTAACTTCCTTATTGAACAGTGTACCCAACCCTTGTAGGCTTTAGCAACCATAATTGGGCCCAGTCTACCAAATAACCTTAAAGGCCATTATGAGATGAGAAGGTTGTCGACGACCTCCAAAATGGCTCCAGGCATATTAATAACCAGAGAATGGGTTCCTCTGCAGCCCTGGGCATACATGCCTAGCTGCAGTCTACTGGTTTCTCTGAGGATGTCCAAGCCACACTAATGGACATGCCTGTTGACCGATTGCCATTCTTTGGAGACAAGGCAGACATGGCCTTAGAGCAATTCAAGGGTGTTAAAACCATGACCCGATTGTTGGGTCTCCAGTTCCCTGCCAGAGATTACACCCAGGGCTGGAAATATCCATAAAGTGGCAGAACTGCACACGTTGGAGTTCAATCCTTGCTGCCTGCTTGACCAGATTGTGTCTCCCTAGGAAATTAATTTTCTTTTTCCATGATGATCACATTTGAGAGTGCTTTCAATTCATCCAGTTTTGTATGTATGCTGCACGAAAACCTTACTGTATATGCTTAACCAGTGTACATTGTTCACATGAAAACTGAACAACCAACTTGTCACTTGGTTCCCTCATGGCCTTTTTGTCTCTTGGCCCATGTGTGTAGGCTATTTGCATGACACAGGTTTTGATAGCTCTTCATGTGCTTTGCCACTTATATTTAAGCCTGACTCCTGGCTCAGCCTTTGCTTAGATCTCCCTGTTTATTTGCTGACTTGCCCACTTCTAAGTGGATGTCTTTTTTCGGATCCACATGGCATCTGCAAACGGTGTCTTGGACCTGATCATGATGCTGCCGCCTGCGATTGATGTTCCTTGTTCTACCCCACTGCGTAAGACAGTGGGAGGCCAAGTTATTGTTTGTCAAAGGAGATGGCAAACCACTCCCTTTCTACTGGTATGTCTCCTGAACAGGAATGATTTCACACAAGTTCTTTCCACAAAAAACATAAAAAGTAAGGGTGAGTAATACTCTTGATGTAAATTTCTCATTCCTGAGACTGTACTTGCACTGGCCTTCCACAACACCATGCTCTACTTCATTCCCTAAGTCAATTCTGAAGCGCCAAAAGATTTGGTTGTGCTTTAATTTGTAGAACGCATGGCTACCCAACACAAGGTTCCCAGCCCAGTAGGCAAACTGTTGCAAAACTAATCCAGAATAGTGAACAGCCAGATCTTACACGATGAAAAACAATTCTTCAATTATTTTATAAAGAAGATTCACTGGTGGAAAGTCACAGCCTTAGATGGAGAGAATTCCAGTGCTCCGAGACCTAAGAGTAGAAGGAACATCCTCCGTCTCTGGATTCCACAACTCTGGGTGTCAAGGCCAATATACAATTGTAGGGCTTCAGTGTTCTTGTAGAGGTGTAGGATTTAATCAGCTGTCTCACTCAAGAAGATAGGGCTTGTATTGGAGAAGGGACCAAAAGGTGACCCACACAACTTCAAATTGCATGTGCTTTCCAACAGGGAATCAGTGGAGATCAGTCTGAGTGGAGGATGACTGTCCTGTGGGGTTTCGTACAAGGAGACGTGCAGCCACATTTTATATGATCTGCAGTTCAGTTATAACAAGGCCCGAGTAACACCTAAATAGAGAGCATTTCTGTAGTACAGGTGATAAGTAATCATCTCCTGTACCAATATTTTCTGTGTGGATGGGAGAAAGAGTCCATAAGATGTTCCTCAAAGTCACCACAAGGCTGAAACAGTAAACTGATAGTTTCCTGAAGTGGTGTTCAAAGGACGGCTTGTAATCAAACCAGACCCCCTTTTTTATAATGTCTACTTTCGCTGGGGAACTTGCTGGGGAACAGGCCAAGAGTGTCTTGCCACCAGGCCAAAGTACAAAACTAGATTGTTGCCTTTCTTTTCTTAGCTGCCTAGCGCTATTGCCCTAGTCCATAGATAGTGAAATGACCAGCTGAGCGTCGTCTATATAGGAAACCAGGGTAAAGCCGAAAGGTTGCACAATATCAGCTACATAGACATTCAAAAGCGCTTAGCTTAATGAGAATATCGATGAAACCGGCATGCCAGTGGGAAGGTATTGGAATAGAGGGGCTTCTTGTAGACTTAGAGACATCGCTCTTGAAAGAATGAGTCAAGCCAGACTGGTATTTCTGCCGACATGGAGTCTACCTAAAAAAATCTTAAGAGACAGAGTAAAAAGTCAGCACTCAAATCAAGAAAGGTTATAACCACTGTTAAAGGTACCTCTCAGTTCTTCTGACAAAGCGAGTCGTGCCGACTCTGTGCTTTAGTGACAGCGAAACCCGACTGACAGAAATGAAGATTATCCTCTTCAATGCAATCTGGTAGTCGATGATTAATATGTCTCTCTAGGGTCTTAGTAGGTAGAGAGAGGAGAGAAATTGGTTGATAGTTTTCCGGAGATGTCTAGGCTCATGGTTTTTTCAGGAGTGGTTTTGCCACCGCATGTTTTTACTCATTGAGGAGCACTGCTGTGGAAACTAAGAGATTAGGATGATCTCTTGGGGCTGGGTAAATAACAGATGCAGCCTTCTTGATGGCGTGAGGTGGAGTGGGTCCAGGGAAGGCAGGGAGGGGGAGAAGGTATGCTTTTGGCCCTCCCCAAGGGTAGACTTGTTCTTTTGGGTTTGGTGGCTCCGACCCTGATTCTTTCTGGCTCCATGCCTCCCCAGGATCTGGCCTTGCGCCTATAATAGTCACAGATAGAACCATACCGCCGGTTAACTTTGGAGCTGGTCTCGCCAGCGTGTCAGATTCATGTTTGACACCGCCATCGAAGCCTGTTGAAATTATTTAGATGCATAGAAGTTAAGAGCTTGCCTTGAGAAACAGTTTCTTCCTAGTGCCTAGACATTTGCCCAGATCAAGGAGTTATGCAGTCCTGACAACATAACCATGCTGTATGAGCATTAAGGGTGCACAAAAGATGCAGATTCTGAGGACGACAATCTACATCCTCCTTACTCTGGTGCAGACCTTTGTCCTTACTGTGATGTAGGTACACTTGCAAAGGAGACATCCCTTACATTTCTGGGCCCCGATAGAAGACATGGCCTCCTTTACCCCAATAATATTTAGAATTTTGGAAACCTTGCCCTCTGAGGAACCAAACACCAACATTTTGTTAGAAATCTTGCAAACTACTCGGTTATATGCAGAGCCCTTCCGCCCTTCCTCCCATTTTTCTTTTGCTTTTAGTTTTGTATAGCGCAAACTAGACCCGAAGGTATTGGAGCACTTTACATGAGCACCAGTTAAGTTACAGACACATTCATTTTTGTTGGGCACAGGGAGATCAAGTGATTTGCCCAGAATCTCAGGATGTTGAGCATCCCTGCCGAGACTCGAACCTGGTTCCCCCCAGCTCTGAGGACGACCGCCCTTGCCATTGGGCCATATCCTCTCCCCTAACAAGGTGCTGCAATAAATGTCTTGGCGTCTTAGTAAAAGCCCCTTTGGGCCCAGCAGTTTAAAGACTAATGGTTCAACTCCATAGGAAAGCAAATTTTGTCCTCTTATCTGGCACTAGAGACCATGTTAGTTTAGGCTTTTTTTCCCATACTGAACCCCAATGCCTGTTCTATGGCTGCTTTAAACTGGGGTAAACTGGACGCTATGGAATAGAAGGCTTTTGCATCAGGCAGTCTCACTCTTCTTCCAGCGAATGCCACATGCCTGCTAGATGCTGTGCCCAAGCCTTATTAAAATTGGCCAAGCTGACATCTGTTGGCCTATGAACCATATAACCACTATTTTCTCTTCTCGAGTCAGTGACTATTTGGGTGCTTCAAAGTTAAACCTGAAGTGCGGCTTGGATCCCATTCATACTGTAACCTCGTCCATGGGCACAACTGTTACACAGGGCATGCGCTCCACTGACTATTCTTGGAGATGTCCAGCACTGTGATGGACAAGATCTTGAATGGCAAGTGACTTTTCAGAGAGAAGGCCAAACTCCTTCCTTCAGTACTCAAGAAAAACAAGTCTGTGCTCCCTGCCCCACCCCCGAACAGCCCCTCCTTCCCCCACTGGAACTGGCATTATCAGCACAGTTCCAACAGCAATACAAGCTTCCATCTTCCAGTCTGTCCTGCTCGGAGGTGTAAACTGAGCTTCACCATTGGGTCTCAGCACTGCCAGTTCACAGTATTGCAGTCCAAGCTGACTATCATGCCTCATTTTTAGGACTCGCCTGGTGTTAGCAGTGCGCATGCACTCCTCTCGCCATGCAAGGGCTTCTTGGAATCAATACGGATTCTGAAGTGTTCAGAGACTGTGAGAAAGTGCCCTCTTTCTTGCATGGTATGCCCCCACTTTTTGCTGAATTGCTGATGTTCTTTGACTGAGTGTGCCCTGGGCTCCTGCTAATCCGGTACCCAGGGCATATGTTCCTTCCCTAAAACTGCATTGAGGCCTAAACCCAATTGGCATCTCTGGCCACATGTCCGCCCCTGGTAAATGTTACCACAGGTACCCAGGGCACTGTGACCAGAGAAGGCCTCTAAGGGCTGCAGCACGTATTGTGCCACCCTCAGAGACCCTGTACCCTGACACTCATACACTGCCTTTGCACACTTAGAGCTTTGGTGCAGAACAAAGTGAAGAGTCGACATGGTACACATCTGTGTGCCGTGCCCACAAACCACTGCCCTGGCATACGTCAGCCACCCCTCTAGCTGGGTGCCCTATGCCAGTGGTGAGGGTATGGTGCATGAGCCCTGTACCCCTACAGTGCCCAAGTCCATTCCTGGGGACTGCAAGTGCAGTGCAGCCATTAAGAGTTTATGGTGCTGGGAGTTTGTCATTATGAACTCCACAACACCATAATGGCTACACTGAAGACTGAGAAGTTTAGTATCAAACTTCTCAGCACATTAAACCCACACTGATGCCAGTATGGGATTTAATGTAAAATGCACAACAGAGGGCATCTTAGAGATGCCCCCTGAAATCCGACCAACTACTAGTGACCTGACTGAGTGGCTGCGTAGGCTGCCACCACCAGACATGTTTCTGGACCCCTGGGTCGAGAGCCTGCTGCTCTTGGGGGACCTGAAACAATACACATCCTGGGACGAGGTGCCAAGCCTCCTCCCCCAGGATGGGCAGGGTTCACGAAGGAGAAGCTTCAAAGGCATGCCGCCTTTGTAAGCCTCTCCAGACCATTTGCTGCTTTCAGCAACTGGTCCCCACTGATTCTACCCCCCACTTTGGTCGGGAGAACCGGTGGGAAAAACAAGTGAGGAAGGGAGGTGTGCCCACCTCTGCCAGCTCCACCCCTCAGGTGGGGAGGCGAGGTGAAGCACAACCTTGAGTCCCCGCCATCTTGAGGATGGGGGACCCGGCCAACCAGGGACAGGCTCCTGCCCCCCTCCCACAGGAGAGTTGCAGAATAGGGGGTGTACCCACCCCAGGGAAGGGACCCATTGGTCCCTGCCCTTTACCTACTGTAACGCCCCTAAATGTATTTAGGGGGCACCCTGAACCTTGCTTCCTCAGATTAGAAACCACAAGAAAAGTAGATGAGAAGGACCGACGAGCCGTGTAGAGCTAACAAGAGGACGACACCCACTGACTTGGCCCCAGCCCTGTAGGCCTGTCTCCCCTCGAACCTGCTCCTGCGAAATCCTGGCGTGTCCTGCAGCCAGCAACCTCACAAACCCCAGAGGACCTACCTGCCTTCACTTCAAGGACTCTATCTCCCGAGAACACCGAACATATTTAAACTTTAGCTTCTGGTGCCAGCCAGAAACCGCGAATCCAGCACACACTGCAATCGCCGACCCCGGCCCGAGCGAACCAACACCACGAGGAGGTCCCCCTGGCGATCCTGACCCGAGATCCGGCGACCCCTGACCTTCCTCAAGCCTCCAGACGACGCCTGCAGCCTCAAACCCCACGGCCTTGTGTGCCCAAACCAGCTGTGCCTAACCAACCCATGACATCCCAACTTACCCCTCGAAGTGGTGGTCGCACCCAAAAGGTCTTCATCCCCGAGCCTGCAGCCTTTCTTCAAACCAGAGGATCTCCATAGAAAACCAAAGGGCACCCGATATCGAAATCGCCCTCTGCATCCGGCCGCCCCAGTGTCGCTGAGGGTGCACTTTTGGTGCCTACTTGTTTCCCCCTTTGCCCTGACCTAAACCCAAGGAGCTTTGCTCCCACAGCCGTGTGGCCTTCTAGCCAGCAGCCATCAACCAGAGACCCCCTATCCTCCATAGGATAACATTGGGCCGCAACACTCTGCACCCGGCCGCCTTAGTGCCACTGAGGGTGCAACAGTGCATAACTGACCCTGGGGGACCCCTGAGTCCTCCATACTTAATGCTGGCTCACGATTGAAAAGTAGGCTTCTTAGTCCCTCCTTGTTACTGCCCTGTCCACTTTTGGCCCCGCCCACCGGGATTGGATCTCTCACTTGCGGCGTTAGTATCCTTCATTTGCTGAGACGCACTATATTTTTCGCACAACGCCGACAGCTTGTTTCCCCCAGACACAGGCTTTATGGCACTCCGCAGCATTGTTCCTGCTCTTCGGTGGTGTTTTTTTCCCTTTGCGCTTTGCCTGCTAGAGTTGATGTGTTCTGTGCTGGTTATGTTGTGCTTTGTGCAGCGTTTCCTCTGCAAATGATCCTGTTTTTTGATGCCTGTTTTGCTTCAGATGTTCTATGATGGTGGCGTGTTTCGTGCTGTCTTACTCAGCGGTTATTTCTTGTGCCTGCTGCTGGCTTTACTACATTCTGCGAGCACACGTTTCTCCCTGTGCATGTTCCTTGGTTACTGGCTGCTTGTTCTCTCTGCCTAGTAATCTCCCTGAGGATGGGGCTCAGTGGGGGTGGATTGAGACCCAGCTTCGGTAGGGTAGCCATAGCTAGTGCAAAGTGGGGTGGTTAGTGTCTGGGATGGGAAGGCGGGGCGAGGCATGCTCCGTAAGCAGCTCCAGGCATCTGCTGACCTAGATTGCCTAGTTCCCGAGGCGCTAATCTTTGAGCACATACACCCTAAGAAATCAGATTTGACTGCCGTCTTCAATATCTCTATTTAGTTCAGAGTGCCGCGAGACCATACAAATGGTATCAGGGCGCTATCAATTCTGGTGACCTCTCTAGTTGGGCATCGAAAAGGTTAGAAAAGCGATATACCAGATTCATTTCAATATAGTCCATACCAGATTCATTTCAATAGTCTTGAAACAAACCGACACAATATTCAAAGGCAGAGAAAACAATGTACCCCCGCAGAAGAAAAGCTCCCTCTTGCATTTAAACGTGGAAAATCACACAGCTAATTGCAAAAACCACGCAGTGCTTCATTCTGCACACTAAAGCAACAGCACATTTTACAAACCATCTGCATTCCGCACTGGCCACATATAGTTCTCTGGAAGTAACATAAGGTGGCATGTGCTCAAACAAAGGTGCCCCTGGCGCCAACAGAGCGTTGCTTCCCTGTTAACCCTTTCGGACGTTGATGCTTGATATTTTACAAACATTAGGACCTTCGCAATGACCAAGCAGCTTTGCACAACCCACTTTACATGTTCGAGGTCCCATTCCAGCATGATAAAATCATGTAAACTTCAGCAGACCAGTCTAAAAGCATCACTTGATACCGAGACACGCGATACTAACTCGAGTGACCCGCAGAAAAAAACATCTCGACGAACCCACTGTGTATACTGGAATAAACAGATGTGTCGTCAGTCACTCACAATTTTGCATGCTCCGTTATCTACTCTAGACTCCAAATTTGGTTGTGTGGACAGCTTGAAACTTACTTGAGAATTAAGCGCGATCAACTGGACTAACATGCATCGCCTATTAGACCTATTAGCTTGGCCAATCTTTTATAGCCATCTTGTACAGCATCACGGGTGCTGTGCGTCATGTCTATAATAAAACAAGCATTGAAAATGCAACAGGTCTTGCCTTTGAAAAGTTAGCCATTTGCTTTGCTAATGGTATTGTATAGCAAAGCAAATGGCTTTAACTTAATAAAAGGTGTGGCCTATTGCATTTTCAATGCTTGTTTTCAAATGTTTTTGCAATGTTGTGCCTTCACTGAGATGGCGGGATTGTGTGTTTCTGTACTTGGATGGCTGATTCAGATGAGGTCCTTGGCACTAGTTAAGGGGTATCTTGAGCACACAATGATTTCTCTGCACAACATGTGCTTTACCAACAGCGCCCAAATGTCCCACCTCCTTCCAACTCATAGATGGACTTCCATAGGTTTGATCTTAGTGATAACCGATGTAAACAAAATAAAATATGTACTCAATTTTTCATTTTTAAAGTATAATCCTTTACAAACTGTAAACATTTATTTTTATGCTTCCTGTCCACAGAAACTATGTAATGCTCAAAGTGTAAACTGCAGGGATATCGAAGGACGTCAGTCCACACCACTTCACTTTGCAGCTGGCTATAACAGAGTGTCTGTTGTAGAATATCTTCTTCAGAATGGAGCTGATGTACATGCAAAAGATAAAGGGTGAGCATGAAACATGTTTCAGTGGTTTGATAAAGAAAATTGATATGGCTGTTTGATATAACCTTTTTATAGGTATGGGTTGTTAATATTTTGTGACCTTTGTTGTTAAAGTACATCAACTCTTAATATTTAATCTTGAAAAACAGCAGTAATTTTGAGTTTGTGATAGAAAAGTTATGTAATGCCTCTCTGCCTAAGAAGGGATGCAAACATACTATTTACTATAATTGGTTGCTTTGATTGTTGCTTCATAACACTTATAACGACATCAGAATGCTGTGATTCAAACTACATAACACCTTAATACATTGACATTATAGCTTAAGAATTTGAATAGGTGTACAACAGTTTCTCCAAGAGCATACGTTTAAGTTACCACAAGCTGAAAGCTGCCCAAGTCATCAGGACCAAGTAATGAAACCTTGGATACACTTGAACTCCCAATAGAAGTGACTGCATTAATTTTTTAGGTGACATTGGAATGAGCATGCAGATGACTTACTGTTTAGCACGTGCCCCAATGGTCATTTATAAAACGCACAGTTTTCTTGGTTGAGAAGTATCAATGGCTTGTAATGTTCCTATAGACTAAAGGTTTCAGTAGCGATGTTCAGCTGTCGATTTCCAACTTGTGGAATTAATGACACATAGCTGATCCTGGATGATCCAAAATGTGCACTTAAAGAAGCAATAGCTCTAGGATGTACCTCTAGATTGATCTCTTGCTTTAGAGGAAGTGTTATTCTCTTTTTAAATCCTGGTTGGTATTACCCCAATCCAACAGCAAATCATTAACTGTGTCTTTGGTTCCGCAATCTGCAGTTTCCTTCAGAGTGTGACAACGTTCCTTAGTGGAACTGCTAGCATTCCCAATCTCCTTTTTAGCTTTAAAATCTCCCCATCAGTCTTCAATTTCTTATTGAGAGCTAATTTATTTTCTCTTCTTGATCCTTCTCGTATCCCCCCCTCTATCTGGCCTTCATTTTTGGTGAGCTTTACTTGGGTTATTAATTGAACTTTTCAATCTTTTATGTCTCTAAGAAAGTGTTATCAAAGGGTAAAATGTCTCCACCAGGCACTGTTATGCCACCCCATCTTTTCTACAGCCCTGTTTTTGTCTGTCAATTTTGATAAAGGAGTTACTGAATCCTTACTTCGGAGGCCATAGGCTCTTTCCCTTTTCACTAATAATTAACAGTCTATCACAATTATCTGACCACTCTACTCTACTCTAATTTTTTAAACCGTACAAACTTAATCAGGATGTTAAAACCCAGTCCATAATATGTCATTATTGTATATTTGTAATATTCCTCTTTGCAATCAAGTTTATTTAGAGAATTCCAGACAATTGCTGGCAGTGGAAGCAACTGCATCCCCTCTTTTTGGAACCATAAATGGAATTCCCCTAATGCCATGATTTTTTTCTTTTTTTTTTGCCGTTTTATATAGCGGAAACTCAACCCGAATGTATTGGAGCTCTTTACATGAACACCAGTTACATTATACAAGGACACATTCATTTTTGTAGGTGCTGAGATGTTATGTGATTGCTCATAATTACAGGATTTTGAGTCGAGCGGAGACTCGAACCTGCTTCCCCAGTTCCAAACTCATCAGCTCTGGCCGTTAATGCCACACCTTACGCAACTCCGAGCCAAATCCTACTCTGCCTCCACAAGGTTGTGTCTTGATGCTGTACTGATGCACTCTGCCTCAGTTCATTCTGATTCAGACAGAATTATGCCTCTGTCTTGAAGTCACAGTCCATCGCTTCACAAGGTTTCAGTCTGACCAGAGCCAACCAGCCCTTGGGTATGACATGGGGATGAGGGGGGAGTACTTGTTTCAACATTAGGAGGATGGAAATTTGTATCTGGATTTCCAAATTGCCAGTGAATCGGACACTTGACCTGCCATTTGATTGTGTTCTTCCCTGAACCACCGACAAAAGAGTGCAATCTGGCATGTGGCAGAGGTTTTGGGCTTGCAATTGCCCATTATGGAAGTCTAACTGAAGTTTTCCAACCTGGACAAACTTAATTGTAGCCTTTACTCTCATTTATTGAGGACCTGACTTACACTCCTATGGGCCCCTGGGCTAAGCCCTTTTCATGCTAACCAATAAACAGGTTGCCAGATGCCACAGATCAAAGCCAGGCCACCCTTATTTTTGACTCCATCCCATCCCCCAGAGTTTGGTTCTTTAATCTTACACCAAAAGGGTGAATCCTAATTATTTCCCCCACGACTATTCTGCACCCCTCACAACCCCCCCAACACACTTTGGGAAATAGATGTTGTCCTCGGCCGTACTATTCGGTCAGTCCAATGCAAGTTGCTTGCTGGCAATATACACCAATGCCTTGCCAAGAAGACCGGATTGGCATTGGAATGGTTTAACAAAAGTCTGGCCATGTTCCATTCCCTAAGCCTTTCTACTCCCGTGAGAGTGTATCCTAACCAGTTTTGCCCCTTCTTGAGGAGACTGCAGAGGATTGGTGTACCTTTCGAGCCAGGGTCACTGCCACCCCAGTTAGTATGGTCTTGGGTGGGGATTACAGAGACAACACTCGGGTCATCAAGGATAATAAACTTTGCAGTCCCCTGCTCCTCCATCTGCCTCCAAGCTGCTTTAGTCTGCCCTTGGTGGCACACGACTATCCTGTAAAAGGTAGGATTGGTTACTTTCTCCAGGAAAGCAAAATATCACATCAAGATTTTTCAACAAGCCACATTCAATTCTGACCATCTCTCAGTGGTGAACTTGTACATTTTGCTCCAAGAAGTGCAGGCTCTTTTGGCCAAAGTAGCCATAGAGAGGAGTCTGGCCCAAGAATTGGAGACTGGCTATTATTCCTGTTATTTTCTCGTGCCGAAAGACTGCGGCCTTCATCCCATTTTAAATCTCTAGCCTTTTAATGCCTATTTGCGAAAGAACACATTTAAGATGCCTATGCTGGCCCAGGGTCTATCTGCCCTGGATTCAGGCAACTGGATGGCAGCTTTCATGTACCCTTCCAGCAGTTCCACAAACGGTACTTGCGATTCAAAATGAACCATGAGCATTTTCAATTTTCTGTGCTCCCCTTGGGCTTTATTGGTGCCACTTGAGTGGTGGTCGCAATACACTTTTGGAAGTCAAAAGATACCAGTTTTCCCCCCCTACCTCTACTGGATATTGAAGATGGGCTTGACACAATTAGTTGTAAACCATTTCCAGATGATGTCAAACCTGTTCAGGTCTCAGTGGGCCCAGCCTCAGGAAACCTATCTAAGTTCATCCATGTTTCGAAGGACACTGCAAAAGACCTCAATGGTGGCTCAACCACAATTCGACCTAGTGGCAGACCCCCTCTGCTTTACCCCACCCAGAGCTAATGGTGGTCACATATGTATCACTCTTGTAATGCAGACGATTTGGGGGGAATTGGGTATTAGAGGTTTCTGATCTCCTCGGGAGACTCATCTTCCCGTCAGCGTGTTGGAGTTATGCCATTCCTACGGACCTGAAGGCCTTCCTATCGCCAATCAAGGCAAGGGTAGTTCAGGTTCTCACAGTCTATAAACAACAAGGGTGCATGGTGGTTCTAGTGTCGTGAGGCGCTCTGCCTCTGGAGTAGCCTGGCGCAACTAGGCATTTCCCTAGTCATGAACACCTGGTAGGATCTTTGAACACCAAGGCGAATTAACTCCGCCTTCCACTCCTGGCGGACCACAAACAGTAATTACACTCTGAGGTGTCCAGGATATCTTTTAGCAATAAGGAGAACTGTTGCTAGATCTTTTCGCCACCGCAGTGAATGAGCAATGTCAAAGCTTTTTGTGCACTGGACTTTTCCTCCTAGAAGGCTTTCTCACAGAGCTACATTCCTGATGAAGTAGAGCATGGAAATCCTGTACACCTTCCCAATACTATTTCTCCTGACAGTGTTCTGAAGATCAGGAGTGACCATCCCCAATTCCTCCTAGTGGCTCTGGATTGGGCCATGAGAGTGCTGTTCCAGGAACCTTTTGGCATGAGCATTTGTTCTATCAGGTTACTGCTTTGGGAGGGCCTCCTGTCATAATAGCATAGCAGATTCTGCACTCAAACCTGCACAGTCTGCTCCTCCAAGGTGTAAATTGGGCATTAGCAGTTGACTTTATTCGATCTTCCTCCAGAAATTGTGGATTTTGTCCTGGCTGCTAGGTGTCCTTCTACTAAGACTTTTCACCAGGCGCTGGGATTTGTTTGAAGCCTGGTGTGGCACCCACAATGCTGATCCATTGAATATCCTTATCGTTCTGTCTCTGACCCCAGAAGAACATGTATTTGCCACCGTTATCTGTCTGCCATTTCGGCCTTTTTACATTTACTGGAGCAACCATCCATGTTCTAATGACCTGTTGTGATGAGATTTTTAAATGTTTAACTAATTTATATCCTTAAAATAATTTGTGATCCCACAGTGGGGATCTTAATTTGGTTCTCACTTTTGTCAGGATTTTCATTTGAACCCATGCACAGCTGTCAATTAAATCACCTGGCTTTGACACATTGTTCACATTGGCTTTGGCTTATTGCATGAGTAAAAACCAAGCTTTCTCGTTGCAGTCACCTTATACCACCTCCTTTCCAGCCAATGGTACTGTGGATCTAGAATTCTAGATGGTCTTTTTGCCTAAGTTTGTTACTGCTTTTCATGTGTGACAGTCCATCACTCTAGCAATGTTCTTTGATTCGCCCCACCATTCAAAGACGAAGAGACACTACATCAACTAGATCCTTGACGAGCTTTTGGTTTCTACATTGTCACACCTAAGACTACCAGGTGGACGATGGACTCTTTGTAGGGTTATCTAGGACAAAGAAAGGCAAAGCCGTGCAGAAACACTCTGTCAATGTGGATAGTCCTGTGCAGCAAGATGTACTACATGCTGGCCTAGAGGCAGCCCCCTCAAGTTTGAGAGCCCCTTCCACCAGAGCCAAGGCTGCTGTCATTCTATTGGCATGCAGAGTGCCTGTACTTGATATCTGCCAGGCTGGGATGTGGGTTTCTGTGCACGTGCTCACAAAGAACCTCTGCCTTGACAGTCCGGTCTGCCGAGAAGAGCATTTCACTTGTTAGATTCAGCAGGATTTTTTGATTTGAACCATTCCAGACACACCACCCTGGTATTTACTTCTTTGGTATCTATTCTAATGAAGAGGAATCTGCGTTTAGACATATCTACCAGAATAACAAGTTAGTTGCTTTCAGTAATGCTCGTTCTAGTGGGTACTCTGTCTAACCTCAGATTCCTCATCGCTTTCCTATCTCCCTGGTCTGCGGAATGGTCTCCTTTGCAATCGAAAAAGACCCCAGTGTAGGAGTCTGCACACTTGTATTGAATGATTCTTGTTGGGCTTTGCATCTGAAGGTGCAGGTAGTCAAGAAAGAAACTGATGTCTGTGCGCAGGAGTGGCATTTATATGAGGCTCATTTTGTCACTTCCTGGGCTGAAAGTCAGTGTGGAGTCACATAGCGCTACTACCAGCGAGCGAGATCAATGTTTTGAAATGTTCCGGATCCAGTCAGCTGCCTTCAGATGTTCTAAAGGTCAGGAAGCTATGGTTAGAAATATTATCAACTGAAAGGAGTGTTACCGAAGGTAAGCAACTTGTTCGCTACGGTCACACACTACCCGTTAGCACAAAATGTTTTGCATTGTCACGATTAAATCTCAACTCTAACATAAACCGTTCAAACAGCTCACTCATCTACTGTTCCTCGGGTGGAAACAAGTAACCTGCTACTACAATGGTTCTTAACCTGTGTGCTGGAGACCCCCCTGGGGTCCCCAGCTTCTGCTTAGGTATTCCGTTACTACTTACAAATTTGAAACATAATAGTAGCTTCATAAAGTGTATGTAAATAAAGAAGAAACATTTCAAATTAAAACATTGTAATTGTCCTCCGATTGATTTGTGGGAGCAGTGCAAGTGTAGACTATATTATGGACAATCAGTGGTCTCAGTTGACTTTAGAATAGCCTCAACCTTCTCATTTAAGAGTACATTTAGATGGTTTTATTTGTTTGTGAGTTAAATAAAAAATTTGATAGTTTGTGTTGTTTGATCAGTGCTTGTTTCTCTATTTTGTTTGAAACCGCCAAAGTGCTTAAGCCGGTGTTAGTGACTTTCAGTAATGCATGGGGGGGGGGGGGGGGGGACGACCCCAGTTTCCCAAAATGATTAAGTGGAGGTCCACAAAAGTCGGAGGATTAAGAACCACTGTGCTAGTACCTCCAGTGCCCAAACTGGCCTGAAGAATCTGCGCATATATTCTTTTGACCTGTTGTCCAAGATTCATGTGATAAATGTGCCAGTCAGTGTTGTGGTGTTAAAGTTAAGCTGAGACACCACCAGCATGTGTCGAGGAAGCTTTGGTGCTTGCAGCTTGGGTTTTTCCTCTGGCTCAGAATCGCACTCACCACCTAAACAAGCGTGGGTGCTTACCCCTGATTGTAACTGAGAGGACTTATATCCTGGTTCAGGCCTCTACACATATGTGCTCTTGTTTATCTTTCTTGGGGACTGCTGATTGCATTCTGGTTTGTCCTAGTGACTGAATGTTTCTTGGTGCTCAGTATACACAGCGGAACTGACTAGAACCATCTATCCACTGGGTTACACCATTCTGCTTAAACTGAGGAGACACTTTGTGGACTGCAGGTCCTCACCCTTGCAGAGTGGTGAGGCCCAGCTCCTTCCTTGGTGTGGTGGCGAATGTCTTTGGCTTGTCCTATCTCTGCTCATGAGCAATGTCTACCTTGTACAAGGTCATCTCTAATACTCCTCCTTAGCAGACAAAATGCTCTGTTCTTTGAAGTAGGGTCCTGGCAGTCCCTCCAGCCGTTCTTCCTTGATTTTCTTAGGTTTTTTGTCCCAACCTTGGCATGGAGAGTTGGTGGTGAATACTGTAGGAAAGTGACCCTTTTGGCTTGGTTACTCCCACTTTTTGTCTGATATTTGATGCCATTTTGACAGAGTGCACTGGGCTCCTGCTATCCAAGTCCCCAGTGCCAGATCTCTTTCCCCAAAACTGTACAATTGTTCCCTCAGTTGTCAATTGTATGATGCCTGCTCTCTATATAGTGTACTAAAAAGAAGTACACTGTGCAGAGAGTCCAGTGGGTCCCCAATTGGCTTACAGAGTCTAAAGTAGATAATACTAACGCACTCATTTGCGGTAGTGTGGACGAGCAGTTAGGCTTATCAGAGGTTAGTGCTATGCATTTGTTGCACTGTTTTCAAAAGCAATCCGTACATGTAATTAAAGCTTTTAAAGTTGTGCGCCTTTACGCTCCATGCAATCCTATGCAAGGAAAAGTCGGAGATGCATAAAGGTAGGTGCAGTCTGTTTTGGGGGTTTACAGTCTGGGTTCAGAGTTGTAGTGGGCCAAGATCCAAAATACTACCAGCAGTTCTTCTTGAACCGCCTGGTCCTACCGGGAGCAGGGTGCTGGTGAAGTTGGTAGCTAGCGTGCTGTGGTGAAGAGGGGCACCCAAAAACTGGTAAACAGGAGGACTTGAGGGCAAGTCTGAGAGCTCTCAAACTGGTGCGTGCATCACAAGGGGTCTTGGAGCAAGGGGGCATATCCGATTCGTCGGGGCCCAGGAAAGGGGTCTCTAGTGCAGAGTGGTTAGGTCTGCTGGGCTGGGTGCGGACAGATGCTCCTCGCGGTCAGGAAGAAACAGCTGGCAGGGTCCAAATCAAGGCAGCTGGGCCACTCACGAAGGGGTCTCGGTGATGCTGACGTTCCTCAACGGCTGACCGGTCGTGGTGCAGTGGGCATCCGGACTAGACTCTGTGTTGGTGTTTGGTGCAGGGCGTCCAGTACCCCGGGGGTCCTGGTGCCTTCGCGCTCGGTAGGGAGACGGATCTGACCCTCCATAGCACTTCTGGTCATCTGCGGCGTTGGTTGGTTTGGGGAACCGGAGGAATCTGAAAAGGCGAGTCCAGACTATCTGGCCCCCCCTCAGGGTGATGCTGACTGAATGTGGGCACACCTCCTAATTTTACTAATTTTCTTGCCTGTCTTGCCACCAAAAGTGGGAGCCGGACAGGGGCATGGGTCGCACAACAAAGGCGACCGGGCCTTTGAAGCTTCCTGCCTTGGAATGCACATTCTACGTGAAGGAGGTGGGAACACCTCCGCCCAGAGCAGGTTTTGCTCCTGGCCTGAGAGTGTGAAGACTCGCACCTTAGGTCAGAAACCTGTCTATGGTGTTTGACTGGTTTAGACCTGACAGTCAACACACTAGTAATCACAAGGTTTTCATGGGGCATATCGAAGGTGCCCTTTGGATGCATTGCTTAATAAATCTGCCAATGGCATCAGTGTGTATTTATCAAGATCAGGTGTTTGGTACCAAGCACCTCGGGCACAGTGAAACCATCATGTAACCAGGGACACTCGTAACCACGAGTGTCCAGCCCATGTACTCGTCATGGAATCCCTGTGCTCTTGTAATATCTAAGGTTTTGCTTAGATATCAACGGGACACATCCACTCACGCAGATATTCCACACATTTGTTATAGTGCCCCCTGCCTGAAGGCCTGCCGTAGGGGGTTACTTACCTATACCACATGGAGTGCTTTGCTGGCTTGGCACGCAGGGGGGTGTGCCATGTCAAATTAGTTTTTCGCTGCACCAAGACACGCAGGCTTCGATGGCAGTTTGTGTGAGCTTGGTAATTGGCCCCTTCGAGGCACAATTCTTGCTGCATCCCATAGGGTCCTCTTTATTTCCAAGGCCCTAGGTACCAGAGGTACCAGTTACTAGGGACTTTCAGGGATCCTAAAGGGGTGCCAATTGTGAATGCACACTGGTACTGGGAACTCAGTACACTTTCAGTCAAACTCGCACCAGATACCAGGCGCAAAAAGAAGGGGCACTTTCCCACAGCCATACCTTTAGCACCCCTGTAAGTCCCTAGTAAATGGCACCACTATTACTCAGGACATGGGCACTAAAGAGGGTCCCTAAGGGCTGCAACATGTATTGTGCCACCCTAAGGGACCCCTCTCCTAACTTGTGGAGACTGCCACTGTAGGCTGCATGTCTTGGTGCAGATAACAGTGCAAACACAACTTGGCAACCATCCCTGTGTACTTGGCTACAGTCACTGCATGCAGTATAGGTAAGCCAACCCTACTGCAGGCTTGCAGCCTTAAGGCAGGATGCACTATGCTACATACGTGGACATGTCTGCATGAGCAGATATGCCCCAGTGATGTCTAAATCTTTTCTTGGATGTCACAAGTGAGCAGAAAAGCCATTTTAAGTAAATGTGCTGCACACTGGTAAAAACAAGTTCCACATCTATATGATAGCATCACTGAAATCTATAGTTTTTGGTATCAAAATCCTTGTATTAATAAACCCTCACTGATTGTAGTGGTGGATTTAAAAATACATGTACCCAGAGGGCACCTTAGAGATGCCCCCGAAAACCTACCAGCCTCTAGTGTGCGGGCTGATTGGTGTAGACCAGCATGCCACCACAGATGAGCTTTTTGAACCCCTGTAGGTGAGAGCCTCCGCTCTCTGGGGGGGTGCTAGGTGGCGCGCTAGCGGAATGGCCGTCACGGAGTGAGGCTCCCGCGATTCAGTGCTAAAAATCCTTTATTTATCCTGGTTCCTGGCAGTCAATTGTTCTTCCCTTCTGGGCTCCTGAGGTCCGATGTTGCCTACTTGCCCCTCATTGGAAACGGCACGAGGCTGGAGATCGGCGGAGCGGTGAGCGGACGGCAGGCGGGCGGTACATGATGGGAGTGCAGCCGCCCGGAGCTCTTGAGGCCCTCACCGAGATGAGGGCAGCGCCCTGACTGCCGGTAAGCGGAGGAGAACTCGGCGGGGGACTGCCCCAGTGGAGGGGGCTTCGGTGTTGGGCGCCACTGTGCAGCAATTGCCCTGGGCGGCAGCGGGGGCCTGCAGGAGGTGTTTGAAGGGCAAGAACGGAGAGTGACTCCTCACAATGCTGGGGCAGCCTGGAAGCCACTGAGTGTGGGGAACATAGACTGGAGTGACCTGCTGGCCATGGCAGGATGGTCCTTACGCTCTGGTTGGAATATGGCATACCTATTGGGACAGTAGCAGCTTAATTTGCCGTCATTCACGCCTGAGACTTTTCTGATTGATTGCTTCCTAGAGGTGTCCGGTGCGCAGCAGCACAAAGTGCCTTACGTTAACACTGGGGGCTGTCGGGTCTCTCTACTCCTTGGTTGCAGGTAGAAGTGCACACTACTGGCACCTGTGACTTCTGTGTCTTGCGCCGGACTGCTTTACCCCTACAGCGGTGGGTGCCAATGCTGCAATGGGGAAGGGAGATACACGCCAACCAAACTTATCTTTTGAAGGCAGAAAGCACGTGCGGCAGCAACAGGCGGAAGCTGCGGCTGAATTGGATGCACCGCCGATGGGGTCACCGGACACTACTGGGGCTGCAGTGGAGTCGGTCCTCTCTGAGGTGCGGCAGGGTTTTGCCACCATGGCGGACAAAATGGACACATTAGCGTCGCAAATTGGAAAGTCACGAAACGCGCATAACGGAGACAGAGCACAGAATCTCAGGAGTTGAAGACACCACTACTCGGGTGCAGGGTACGACGGCGCAGTTAGACAAGCTCCTGAAAATAATTGCGGCTAAGAAAAAGGACTTAGAGGCGCGCAGTCGGAGGAATAATATTCGCGTCTTGGGTATACCAGAGAGTACCCAGACCAGCAGGCTTGAGGAATACGTTGAGAAACTGTTGGTGGCAGTAGTAGGTCCGGACTTGTTGTCACCCCACTTTATTGTGGAAAGGGCTCATCGCTCGCTCGGGCCGCGTCCTCCTCCTGGTGGCACCCCTCGGCCCATTATTGCACGCCTGTTGAATTACAGGGATAGGGATGTAGCGCTGCGGGTTGCCCGGGGAAAAAAAGGAGCTGCATTACAACGCAGTGTCCTTCGCGATGTTTCCGCATTTCACTGCGCAGGTTCCGGAAGAGCGTCGCAAGTTCACCTCTGTTAAACCGAAACTGCGACAGGCGCAAATAGACTATGCATTACTGTATCCTGCTCGTCTGCGCATCACGCATCAGGGGATACAAACATTCTGCACCAAGCCCCAACAGGCGGAGGAATTTTTAAAGCAGTCGCCTGTAAAAGGAGGATCATCGTCGGCAACCACCTCGGATGTGGAGTGATCAGAGTTGTGGTAGGAGGTTCGCAGTTGGTGAAAGGGGGTTTCCCGCCCCCTTTCCTGTCCTGGGTCCAGCTCTTGTATCGCCAGCCCACGGTCCAGATATTGATAAATGGTCACTCTTCTCGGTCGTTCACCATCTCTAGAGGTACTCGGCAGGGCTGCCCCTTATCCCCCCCTCTTATTCGCCATTGCGATAGAGCCCCTGGCCTCCCAGTACGGTTGGGAGTACTTTTCAGGGTCAGTGCTGGGCACCAAGATCCAGCACTGGGGATCTCTCCTAATAGCTGGTGAGTATTTCCGTTTTCGTTACTCGGTTGATTTTAGGTGAATATTTTAAAGTTTAGAAACTCCACACTTTGAAGACATTTCAGAAGAAGCCAGTCAATGTTACCCTATGGAAGAAAAAAGTGAGTTATCGGCTTTTGGGTAAGTACTCGACTGGCAGAGTTAAGGTCCTGGGCACAGACTCGGGGGGGGGGGGGGGGGGGGGTCTCTCAGGGTCAGGTAAGTACAGTTGTTACACCCTCGGCGGCGCAGGGGCGACCGGGTGCAGAGTGAGATAGGCCCAATGTTATCCTATGGGAGACAGGGGGGGCCTTGATTGGTGGCTGTTGACTAGCAGGCCACACGGCTGTGGGAGCTGGGCTCCTGGTCACTTGCTCAGGGCAAATGGGGAAGTAGGTCGGAGTAGAAGTTGCACTGCCAGGGCCACTCGGGCGGCTGTGTGCAGGGTGCTTTTGAGCCTTCGGGCGCTCAATGGATTTCAATGGGAAAGCTCAAGGACGAACAAAGGCTGCAAGCTCGGGGACGAAGATTCTTCAGGTGTGCTCACCACTTCGAGAGGTAAGTTGGGTAGTTGGAGGATAGGTAGGTACCCAGGAGTCGGGCACAGGGGGGCGCTGGGTGCAGGGGTGCCTTTTGGTGTTGGGAAATCTTACCCTCTGTTGATCGCGGTAGGGGGATTCCCTGGTTCTGAGGCTGCAGGCGTAGTCTGGAGCATTGAGGTGGGTCCTTGGGTGCCGGATTCGGGGTCACGGTCGCGGGGGGGACGTCCTCTGGGTCTTTCTCCACTCCACTCCAGCCCAAGCCAGGCTTGGCGGGTGCAGAGTGTGCAGGGTTCGCAGTTCCGGGCTGGTGCCAGGGGTTAGATACTTGTTTTGAGCAGAGCCACTGCTCGTGGGAGTCCCAGGTGCTCAGAGTCGCAAGGTAGCCAGGTCCTCTGGGGTTTGTGAGGTTGCTGGTCACAGGAGGTGCCGGGATTTAGCAGGAGCAGGTTCGAGGGTCGACAGGCCGGTAGGGCTGGGGCCAAAGCAGTTGGTGTCTTCCTCTTCTTTGCAGCTGCACGGCAGGTCTTCTTTCTTCTTGATCTTCTTTGCTGTTTTAGAATCTGGAATCTGAGGAAGGAAGGTTCAGGGTGCCCCTAAATACTCAATTTAGGGGCGTTTACAGGTAGGTAAAGGTCAGGGACCACTGGGTCCCTGTCCTGGGGTGGGTACACCCCCTATCCTGCCACTCTCCTGTGGAAGGGGGGCAGTGGCCTAGGCCTGATTGGGTAGGGCTCCCCATCTTCAAGATGGCGAGGGCCCGGAGATGTGCTTCACCTCGCCTCCCCCACCTGGGGTGGTGTTGGCAGAGCTGGCACATCCCCTGTCCTTACTTGGAGTTTCCGAACAGTCTTCCTGCCAGAGTGGGGGTCAGAACCGGTGGGGGCCAGTTGCTGAGTACAGCAAGTGGCCTGGAGAAGCTCACAAAGGCAGCATGCCTTTGAATCTTCCCCCTGCCCATCCTGGGGGAGGAGACCTAGCACCTCGCCCAGGATGTGCATTGTTGCAGGCCCAGGAGAGCGGGGGCTCTCCACCCAGGGGTCCAGCAACATGTCTGCTGTGTGGCAGCCTAGGCAGCCTCTCAGACAAGACGTGGATTGTAGGTTAGGTTTCAGGGGACATCTCCAAGATGCCCTCTGTAGTACATGGTACATTAAATCCCACACTGGCATCCGTGCGGGTTTAATGTGCTGAGAAGTTTGATACCAAACTTCTCAGTCTTCAGTGTTGCCATCATGGTGCTGGGGAGTTCGTGTTTGACGAGCTCCCAGCACCATATACTCTTAAATGGCAGCACTGCACTTACAGTGCCCAGGAATGGACCTGGGTACTGTAGGGGCACAGGGCTCATGCTCCTGTGCCCACACCACTGGCATAGTGCACCCAGCTAGAGGCATGACTGATGTATGCCAGGGCAGTGTAGGTTGTGGGCATGGCACACAGGGATGTGTGCCATGTCGACTCTTTGGTTTGTCTTGCACCCAGACACTCAGCCTGCAAGGGCAGTGTGTTTGTGTTCGGGTACAGGGCCTCTAAGTGTGGCAGAACAAGTGCTTCAGCCCCTAGAGGCCTTCTCTGGTCACAAGGCCCTGGGTACCTAGGGTACCATTTACCAGGGGCTGACATGTGGCCAGGGTTTGCCAATTTGGGTTTTAGATTTTAGGGAAGGAACATAGGCCCTGGGCACCTGATTGGCAGGAGTCCAGGGCACACTCAGTCAAAGTACATTCAGCAATTCAGCGAAAAGTGGTGGCATACCATGAAAGAAAGATGGTACTTCCTCACACTGTGCCACCCTTGATATGTGAATAAGGCTTCCCCAGACAGGGGAAATGCCAACCCCCTGCCCTGGGCCCATTTGACACCAGGACAGGCGGGAAATTAGACTTGCATGGAGGCGTGCTTCACTGCCAGGCCAGACACACCCCTATGGTGATCTGCCTGATGTACCCCTTTAGGACAATTCCACCATCTTGGTGATGGCAGAATTAGGAACTCTAGGACAGGGTTATGTCTACTTCCCACAGTAAGTGGCCATTTAAGGGGTGTAGTTACCCCAAGTATAAGTAGTCAATTGGCCACCACCCTTTACTCTCCCTAACTCCCCTTAATTTAGTATTTATGGGAGCCCCTGGCACCAGAAAAGTAGATTCTAGTGACCTAAGGAGGACACTGGAGAGCCGTGAAAAGCAAAAACTGAGGAGCAGCAACTGACCTGGCGCCAACCCTGCTGGCCTGCTTGCTGTCCCCAACAGTTGCACTAAAGATGACTCATTCTGCATCTGCTTTGCCTCAAAGCCTGGGAGGACTGCTAGTACTTCAAGAAGCAACCAGGATCTCATGTGGACTAGCGGAGCTGCAACCCTGCAGGCACCCAAGAACTGCGTGAACTCCGGATCTCCAAAAACCTGACACTAGAAAGCACCACTGCACCCGTGCCCCCCTGCCCGAGTCGAAGTGTGCCAATGGTGCCAGTGAGGTCCTGAGACCCTCGAGTCAAACCCCAGATTGGGTTTACCCAGACTGGTGTCCTAGTCGCCGCCTGCAGCCTCTTTGTGTGCAGGCGCCCTCTATCGCAAGTATCTCCTGCAATGAAAACCAGACGCCTCAAAACACCACTGCACCCCCAAGCCCTACATCTCGAAGGGAAGTAGACCAAAGGTGACCCTACGTGCTAGAGCATCGTGAGGCCTGAGTCCCTCCTGTTCGTTCAGCCGGACTGACCCCTCCGTCCCTATGAACAGCCTCTTTGTCCCAGGAACGTTTCTCTTTGAAATCAACGTGGCACTCAATGCCGAAATGCACCTCTGCACCGAGATGTCCCCGAGCCTCTTGAGGTGACCTGTTGGTGCTGCCTTGGACTTTGCCCCGTACTTACCTTAACTCCAGAAGATTGGTCCTGTAAGTTGCTGCTAAGTACCGTATGCAGTATATGTATTTTTTCCTCATAGGATAACATTCCAACAGAAGAGACGATGCAAATATATTTAGCAGTTTTGAAGAAAACCGGTATCTTAAAAAGTACTTACCCAATAACCGATGGCACAAATGATATAAAAATGTTATTTTTCTACATTGTTGTGGATCTCCTTATTGTGGGGGCGTGTTTGTGCGCGCGTGTGTGAATGAATCATTTATTGGCTACGTGCATGTAACAAATATCTAAATTTCCTTCTTTATAAGCCTAATACTGCTCGACCACACTACCACAAAAAGAGCACTTTGGAATTGTTAAAGGAAGCCCTGCTCACTAGTAAGTGATACCTGGACTGTCTACACAATATACCTCTTTTTGGTATGTTCTATAAAGAACCATTTTCCTACAAATACTCCAACCCTGGACTTCAGTTTAACTTGTGGACTAGCGTGGGGATCCCATATTCTGCCAGAGAAATCTTGGGATACTGGCTGGATGTTTCTGCTCCCATCTTTATACTAAACTTGCAGTATTCCAACAGATCAGAGACAGATTTGGGGCATTACCAGCCTTTTTGCTTATTCCAGTTAGACTAGTCCAGCCAAATTCTTACAAAATGCTAGCGGGCAGTTGGGATTTAAGTGGGAGTCTTCTGACTGTAGGGGCCCAAAACAAGGGTATAAACAAAAAGGGTGGTTGTCCACATAATTATCTGTTAACCTGTGGGGATATTCCTTCTAATTATCAATGGACCAAAAAAGGGCAATTGAAACTCCCTAAGTTTCAAAGGGCCATTCGTTCTCCTCTCTTGCACACTTTAAAGTCTGAAGCACTACAAAGGATTTCTGTAGTGTCCAGGAGGTGACCTGCAATTAACATGTGCTGTCTTGGCTCTGTTCAACCATCCATTTTAGATAACATATGAATGTAGCACATTCAGAACTGATTTCATTACAAGACCGGAGGCTGCATTATGTAATAACTTTTATTGCTGCCCAAGACATGCAGCCCTTTAAAGTGTTACAATTACATCACAAATAAAAACTTTCCAGACAGCATAACAAAGGGCCATGGTAACCGATTTATCTTCCTCTTTTATTTGCTGCTCACTGGACAGTTAAGTATAACCTCTTCCGATCTCCTATACTTGTCTTTTGAGTAATTTATAAAAACTAACCTACTTTTTTTCAGATTCTTTGGAAGGTAGGTTAGTGTTACGATGCGTCTTCTAAGGTATGTTATGTCACTGACCTGTATAACCATCTTGGTATATTCCCCCGTATCACCCCTATTGTGAATGGTTTGTTCCAAGTCCCTGAAGGGGACCTTAGAATGTTGGTGACACAGAAGGAATGCTGGTGGAGAGAGGAGTCAGGAATAAAGGATTCTACACTTACCTTCTGGAGTCTTCGTCTTTGTATCCCTGGCGACGATCTGTGTAAGGGGACAGATGTACCCTGCTCCTCCTCTTCTGCTAGCCACTCCACCAGCTGTTCATGCAGAAGAAATACGTCGTTATCTGGTGAGGTGTCTCTTCTCATCGCTATATTGTGACTTTAAGTCGTATCCTGTGCCTGGGAATTCTTCAATGCGATGGTGATCTTCACTGCGATGAAGTATCTGCTTGCTACCGTCTTTGAGGATTTCAGCTAATCTGCACAGGCCTTTAGCGATGCAGTGGTTGGTGTGAGGCAATATGAGGCAAAGTATCCGTCATTCATGACGTCTGTCAGAAGTTTGTCGTCTGGCTCTGGTATTGGGCATCGTTCCGGTGGTTGATTGTGAGCAATCTCGTCATTCCTCATCTCCGGACGGACTATCTTCGGTTCCTGTCAGGAAAGCTTCTGATGCTTCTTCGCTTGGAACTTGCCTCAGCGAGTGCTTCCTGCGCACCAGCCGCTGCGAGACACAACGCCTCCGAGTGTCAGCGCTCTGTTGCTAGGTTTCGCCTCAGTGAGCGTTTCCTGTACACCAGCTGCTGTTGGCAGGACGCCACCGACGCTTCTGAACTTCGCCCAGTGAGTGCTTCCTGCGCATCAGCTGCTGTGGTCCGAAGGTCGGGAAGGTAATTCTTCATATTTTCGGAGATACGCACTCCATAGCGTGTCAAGTTAATTTTTCGGTGACACGCACACCATTATAGACTGTCAGAAAAGTTTGTTTTAACAGCATTTTAGGTAATTTTCGCCTCTGACACTTCACTCGATCTGCAGTTGAATTTTCACCTCAGTATTTCTTCACATGTCATGCGGAGATACGCACTCCATAGCGTGTCAGGTTAATTTTTATCGGTGACACGCACACCGTTATAGACTGTCAAAATTTATTTCAGCAGCATCTCAGGTAATTTTCGCCTCTGACACTTCACCGATCTGCAGTTGAATTTTCACCTCACTAGTGCTCATGCGCACCTGCTGGGGGGCCAAAAGTGATGAGGTATTTCTATGAGCAGCGCACTCCTCAGCGTGTCGGCTGATGTTATCGGTGACACGCACACCTTAAGTTAATGCAATTTTCTTCAAGTTGAGTATTAATATAGCTTAATTTCACTAATTGTAGGGCGTTCCACCTCACATATAACTCCTGGTTGTATGAGTTGGCAGTAATATTTGTAAGGCTACAGTATACACACTCTTATGATTTGACTCGCCACTATTATCTGTTCTTAATGTTCAAGATATCACTTAAGCTTGTATGTGTATCGTTTACACTTGACGATTGTGTGCTGTTCAATTTTAACCTATATATATGTATTTAAGGCACAAGATCGGTTATGCTCATTTAAAACTCATTTAAGCATTATTGTGTACAACGCAATTGTCTTTCTCATCATTTAGGTGTACCTTACAAATTACAGCTAGTACATTGCTATCTCTTCCATTATGGCAGCTGCAAGCATGTTGCAACCAGCGCCATTCCTGAATGAAATTGGAGAACCTACTATTCCATGGGAAGATTGGGAGAAGGTATTTGAGTCATATCTGGTAGCAATAGGAGGGGAAAAATTCAGTGCTTTCAGAAAACAGCACATATTACTACACAACTTGGGTTCAAGTGGAAGGAAAATATTTGAATCCCTACCGGAACCTGAGGTAGAGGAAGATGATGAAGATGCCTATGAAACATCGTTGTCTAAGTTGCGAAATCACTTTGGGGACAAAATTAATATAGTCTTGGAGAGGCACAAATCTTTCAGTAGGGGACAGGGCAAGCAAGAGAATGTGTCCACTTATATTGCTTTTCTCAGAGGTCTCAGCAAACTTTGTGCTTTCAATGATCTAAGTGACTCGTTAATCAGAGACCAATTGGTACGCTGTACTAACAGTAAAGAAATACAGAGGAAATTGTTGGAGAAACAACCAGATCTTCTGCAAGCAATTAAAATTGCAAAATCAATTGAACATACAGCAATTTGTATAAAAGATTAATTCATCAGTCTAGTGATAGGATATCAGAGATAGCCAATCTAGATGAAGAATCAGACGTGTACAAGATTAAAAACGAACCATCCAAAGAGAATGACAATTGGCGTACTCAGACAGCAAACTCGGAGAATTCTAAACTTAAATGCTATCGTTGCGTAAGCAACAATCATTTGGCGAATGATCTCAACTGTCAAGCCAGACACGCTTGGTGTAGAAAATGCAACAAGAAAGGGCATCTAGCAATGGTTTGTGGGTGCTTCCCGAAGAAGAAGGGGGGGATGTCAAGTCATTGAAGATAGAACGCAGGTTAAGAAAATTGTTTTACAAGTTAATGAGGTTACAATTCAGGAGCAGCAAGGCTACCCTGTATGTGATGTTTCTTTTGATGGGAAAAGTGTCAAAATGTTTGCAGACTCGTGCTCGCCTTTCACTCTGGTGAACTTCTCAGATTTCCAATCTGTCTTAGGAAGAGGGCAGGACAAACTGGAAAAGCAGACATAGCCCCCAGTGGCTATAACAAAGACCCCATACCTATGAAAGGAATGTTTAAATCTCTTATTTCTTTCAAAGGCCGTGGGACGGTAGGGAAGTTTACGTTGTAGAGAATGGGTCAAACTTATTAGGATGGCAACATCAAAGAGAGCTGGGAATTAAGTTAGACCCGAATAACCCAGAACAAGTGTTGGTGATAAATCCTTCAAGTTTAAGCGAACACATTGCAAGTGAATTTCCAGAAGTCTTTTCAGAGAACTTAGGTTTGCTTAAAGAATTTCAACACAAGATTCAATTGAAACAAAATGCTAAACCAGTAGTCCACAAAACTAGACCTATTCCACATCTTATGTGGGAACCGCTGAGAAAAGAGCTAGACAGGTTGGAGAAACTTAACATCATTCAACCTGTTGACTGTTCTGAGTGGGTCGCCCCCATTGTTATTGCTAAGAAGGGTCATAGTCCAGACCTTCGCATGTGCATTGATTTACGGGATCTAAATAATAACATACTGGTAGAGAGACATCCTTTAACCCGCATCCACGAGATGTTAAGCACCATGGGTGAAGCGATTTGTTTCAGCGTTCTGGATCTCTCCATGGCGTACCGTCAAGTGGAGTTACATCCGGACTCTAAGAAACTCACTGCCTTCACCACACCCATGGACACCTTCATGTTCTGCAGCATGCCGTTCGGATTGGCCTCTGCGGCAGGGGTATTTCAGAGAATTATGCAACATATTTTAAAAGGGGTGCCAAACGCTTTGCTTTCAGGATGATATCCTAATTTATGGTGCCAATGTGGAAGAACACACCATTTTAAGACAAGTCCACTTAGGTAAGCCTATCAACCTAGGCTACACTTTTGACTTTTTTACCCCGTAACAGGTAGTTCACTGACACCCTCCTAATGTATGGTTGGGTTCTCTTTCCCTCTCCTTTCACTACTTTTTTCCCGATTTATTTCAAACTCTATCGAGTTCTTTTCACATTGTCACCGCGCCCGCATTCATGGAGCGAATGGACAATAATTATCCACTTAATACTATCCCTGTGTACAATCAGACTGACCCAACCTCCGATTGCCTCACAACGCTCAAGTATAACCTTATTTTTTTATTTAAAAATACCTCATCTCGTTAACTCGTTTTTCCCGGCAATACGCGCTGCTCCACCGGCTTTCCCCAAGGTGACCCGCTCACAAAAATGAGCGGTGTCAACGTCACCGACCCCCTCCCCTTGGGACCCGCAAAGCCCAAATTAGAGCCTGTGAGAGGGGCTATTTCGGCTCATGCTGTGCGTCTCCATGGCAACACATAGCACAGAGCCACCGGACAAGCTGAGCACTTTTAAGGACTTTTAAAAGAATTAAAGTCCTTGGTAAGACTGTAATAAATATTTATACATTTCTAACACAAGGAATTTAATTACAAACCTTAGGGACAATAACCAGTCCATACAAAAAAAAAGGGAAATGTCTCAAAATAATATAGAGGCTACTAGCGAGACACCCCTTACAGAGAACTCTCTTATGAGTCTCTTTGAGAGACAGTTAAAATCATCTTTAAAGGAAGCGGAAGAAGCAGATCTTATTAAAAGGAAAAGGGACGTCCCTGAAGATGACAAGATAGCTTCTTCAGAGGAGGAGGATCCACTCCCTAAAAAAGGCGGTAAGGTCTTAAAGTCGAAACATCTTGAACCTTTGCGCTACAAGTGATCAGGTCCTATCCATTGGTAGCCTTTGCGCTACAAATGAACCAGGTTTCCCGAGCGGCACACAGAGAATGATCGACCTTCATGGCGCAAAGAGTGCAGGTGTCCCTCGCGGCACACAGACCAGGAGTCGTTCGTGGCACAAGAGACATCATTCCCTTTGACGATGATGACTATTTGTCCCCAATTGATGACATTGAGGAGGCTGATAAGTACGTTTTCGATCCTTTTGAAAAATGTGATGATCTACTCGATAAGGACTTAGATCAACCCACCACCTCCAAGTCCATTAAGGACCCATCAGGAATGGAGATGTTAACCTCTCAAAATTCACCCATCCTAGAGGATCTGACTGATGGCCCCTAGACTACGTAGCAACATTTATTAAGGTTTGGATCAGGAAACCCCTTGAGAGGGACTCACGAAAGCTAATGAGGTCCGAATATCCTAGACCCTTCTTAGACAACAAGGCAGGCGTGACCCCCTACCTAGATCCAGAGTTATTGACCTTCCTTTTCAAAACTGGAAGTGATCCTCGTAAAGGACTTGAACACTGCCTTAAGCAGAGTCAAGATAAGTTACTGGACACGTTAGGCCCTCTTGCCAGAATTCTAGACCTTGCTGAAGAGTCCTCCATGAATGGTACTCCAGTTGACACTGAGCTCCTAAGAGGATGGAGTCAACATGCCCTATGCCTCCTCGGCAATGCAAATGCTAGTCTTGCGTCCGAAAGGCGAAGGGGCATTCTAATGCGAATGAACCCCAAATTAGGGGACCTGGCTAATAAAGACATTGAGGGAGACCCGAATGGGCTACTCTTCGGCGAGTCCTTTATTAAGATACTTAGCAAATAAGTTTCCACCTTCTCTGCATTCAATAAGGCCCAAAGTAATATGAGACAAATGTTCGAGGGTAGATTTTTTGGAAGGGGTGACCGGGCAGGACCGGCAGCCTGCCGAGGATACAACAGGTCCTCCTGCTATCAACAGACCCATCGTGGCTATGGAAGATACTTCTCGGGGAACAATTCTTTCTTCCCTCAGAGGGGCCGCAGCTACCGCACTCGAGGAGGTGGAAACAACCAATGAAGATTCCAAGGTCAAGGAAATCAAGGTAAGGACACTTCCTTTTGGTTCTTCCCTCCCAAGGGTAGGGGGAAGGCTCGCTACTTTCAGCCAAATTTGGTTATCAATAACGAACGATGCCTAGGTACTGGAAACTGTAAAAGGTTTCAAAATAGACTTCATTACTATTCCTTACCAGACCTCACTTCCCAGAGAACTTACTCTAGGCCAAGAACAATCCGCGCTGGTCGACGAAGAGGTACGTCAAATGCTAGCCAAAGGGGCAATTTACATTGTCTCAAACACTGGCCCCGGTTTTGTGAGTACAATTTTTCTCGTGAAGAAAAAAGACCAGGGTTGGCGTCCCGTAATAAATCTAAAGCTTCTGACCTCTTTTCTTGTGTACAGACACTTCAAGATGGAAGGTATCCATCTTCTCAGGGACATCCTCCAGGAGAAAGATTGGCTCATAAAGCTAGATCTCAAGGACGCATATTTTACAATCCCTATGGATACGGAATCTCAAATATCTAAGGTTTTTATGGAGGGGCGTAACCTACCAATTTCTTTGTCTTCCCTTCGGTCTCTCCTCGGCACCTTGGTGTTTCACCAAGATCCTGAGACCTGTTGTGGCCTCCATAAGGAGAAGAGGAGCCTGATTGATTATCTACCTGGACGATATCTTACTGATGTCTCAAAGCCAGGAGGAACTACTAATCCACATGAAATGGACTGTGGACCTTCAAGAGAGTTTAGGATTCATCATCAACATAGAAAAAATCTGTCATGACTCCTTCACAAAATCTGGAGTTCCTAGGTTTTCAAGTAAACACATCTTCAGCCTTGTTGCAACTTCCTCTAAAAGAATTATCAAAGATAAAGAAGGAAGTTTCTTATGTTTTATCCAATGACTTGGTGAGCTTGAGAGAACTAGCAAGAGTAGTAGGACTCTTATCCTCATCCATTCAAGCGATTTCACCAGGACCCCTTCACTACAAAGCTTTACAGAGACTAAAATCCTCGGGGCTGAAGAAAGGTCTTTGGTACTCGGACTACATTCCCCTGTCTCCGGAGGCTCGAGACGACCTCCTTTGGTGGCAGAACAACCTAGACAGTTGGAATGGGGAAAGCGATATTCGGAAATACTCCGGATCACATCTTGGAATCCGACGCGAGAAATTTAGGCTGGGGGGCCAGATTAGGAATGTTAGAAATAGGTGGGAAATGGTCCCAAGAGGAACTTACTTTACATATAAATTGTTTAGAGATGATGGTGAGCTTGAACGCCCTAATGAGTTTCAAATCAACTCTGAAAAACAGTGTAGTCCTGATCAAACTGGACACTTTTACGGCCGTCTCTTACATAAACCATTTGGGAGGAGCAAGATTAAGGATTCTGGCAGATCTAGCCAAGAAGATCTGGTACTTTTGCTGGAGTCAGAAAATAATTCTCAGAGTAGAATTCATTCCAGGCCATCCAAACACAAGGGCGGATTTGAATTCAAGATTCCTGAGAGACTCGAGCGATTGGAAACTGAATCCTTTAGTCTTCCAGAGAATTCAATACCTATGGGGCCCATTCGAATTAGATCTTTTCGCCAGCAGACTGACCTTCCAGATAGATTGATTTTTCAACTGGAGACCAGACCCCTTAGCAATTGCGGTGGATGCACTTCTCCAACCTTGGAACATACTGAGTTGTTATGCCTTTCCTCCTTTCGCTCTAATACAGAGTTCTTTTAAAAGTTCGAACGGAGCGTTGCCGCATTATTCTAATTACTCCCTTTTGGAATTCCCAAATTTGGTTCCCAGGTGTGATGGAATTTGCGATGGAGGTTCCACGTCTTATTCCAGTGAGTTTAGATCTCCTTCAGGGTCCAGAAGGAGAAATACATCCTCTTCTTTGAGAAGGAAACCCTAACCCTCTTGCCTGGAAGATTTCAGGGGTTCAAGAAGATACTTAGGCCTTTCAGGAGAGGCTATAAGCCTATTGGATGAGTCATGGGCTCCGGGAACAAGGAGAGATCAACCGGTGCATGGAAAAAATGGTGTAGTTGGTGCCTGGAATGGGATATGGATCCCGTGGAAGCACCTGTAGTAGAAGTAGCAATCTTCTTAGCGGACCTTTTTAATTCAGGACTATGTTATAGAACAGTGAATTGTTTTACAGATCAGCAATTTCTGCTGGGCATTCTTTGTTAAATGACTTTTCTATTGGTACCGATCCCTTAATTCGTAGAGTGATGAAGGGAATAAGACTTTAAGGTCCCCCTAAACTAAATATAATTCCTTATGGAACGTAAACCTTATTTTTGGTCTTTTTTCATCCAGGCAAGATAACTGTTTCCTTACAAGGAAACAGTTATCCATTAAACTAGCTACATTACTTTGTCTTGTATCTTTTAGAAGAGTGTCTGATGTTAAGGCGTTCGAGATGTGCAACAGGATTTATTCCCCGGATGGAGTGTTGTTCGAAATATGGAAAAGGACCAAGACCATGTCTGAGAACATTTTCTAACCTTATTTTTTAGATTTTCCCCAAACTGTGTGGTTAATTGCATGAAAGTATATGAACAGAAAATGAGTATTTTTAGACCTAGAAATGAAAACCAATTACTATTTTCTTTTGTTCAACCCTATAAGGCAGTCTCTTATGCTACAATTTCGAGATGGGTCAGAACAGTGATGTTTGAAGCGGGGATAGATTTATCCAAGTTTGGCGCACTCTCTTACTGTGGTGCGATGGCCTGTAAAGTATTTTGGGGTGAAGGATCCCTTTCTGGTATTCTTAAAGCAGCAGATTGGTCAAATGCTTCAACTTTTGTTAAATTTGATCTTAAACCTGTAGAACGTGTAAGTAATATTGCATTGAAAAGCTTTAAACTTGCATAATGTAACCTCCGGTCTTGTAATGAAATGACGATTCTCCAATTATCATACAGAGAGAATCTTGATTTCATTAACGGAGGCTGACATTATCCTTCCCACCACTCCCTGGTGGATGGTTTGTTAAGGAATGTTTTTATTATTAAATGTTTATTCTTGTTGTTAATTCCTTTTTGTCTTTAGTCTTTAATCTATTGGTCTTATCCGGGAACAAGTATTACTTATCCCCCTTTTTCCTTTCAGATTCGGCTTCCATGTAAGGTTTCATAATACCGTTTAATATGGAAGAAGTTGAACCTACAGTTACTTTACCCTCGCAGCTCTAGGAGGAAGATAATAGGTTACCATGGCACTTTGTTATGCTGTCTGAAATGTTTTTATTTGTGATGTAATTGATGCACTTTAAAGGGCTGCATGTCTTGGACAGCAATAAACGTTATTGCATAATGTCAGCCTCTGTTGTCTTTAATGAAATCAAGATTCTTTCTGTATGATAATTGGAGAATCGTCATTCTAGTGTGGCAATGACCGCATGAATCATACACTCCATCCACATCCTTTGATTACGCAGATATGTTTACACGTGACATCCGCGTTCAACATAGATTGGTGGGGGAATGACCAGATTTCAGAGGACTGGTAGACTAATTTGAAAAAGGTGGGATAGCCAGTAGGTGATTCTCCCTAGCATACAGGTAAGAAGGCTTTCCTTGCCATTATAAAATGCATCACTGCCACCACCGTTGGTCTTCTATAGCCCTGCAAACTGACAGTAGTCATTCTGAATGAGGAGGGTGCATCTGGGGTGTCCCTCCAGACCACCGAGCCCTGCTCTTGGGCTAGATCAGTACCTCCCTTGCACACTTGTGATGGTTGTGTGCTCTGAAGCCATTGTTAAAAACCTACAGCTTGCTGTGATGAATTCAAGGCACAGGCACACGCTGTTGGAGGGCACGAGAAAGGTCTATACCATCCAGCCTACCGTCAACAGGAAGTATCTTACAAGAAAATTAGAAATACATTGGAAAGACATTTAGAAAGAAAAGCTAAAACCATCACTTGCAGTACAATGCAAGATTGGTTTGTGGTATGCCATTCAGTCTATTACAAACTTTATTCAACTTTTTGGGTAAAAGCCAAAGAGAAGGTCAATTTTTTTTTTTTGGATGGAGGGATTGTGTGAGAGATGGAGAAAGAGTTTTATGGACTTGTAGTTTTCTTGTCATATTCTTTTAGCGGTGAACCGATGCAAGAATTTCATTCATGTGTGATAAACAAAACTTCAATTGTAATAGTTTGTAATTCTGTATTCTATTTTCATTCTAGGGGTCTTGTCCCTTTACACAATGCATGTTCCTATGGCCACTATGAAGTAACGGAAATGCTAGTCAAGCATGGCGCCGTTGTAAATGTTTCTGATTTATGGAAGTTCACACCATTGCATGAAGCCGCAGCGAAAGGAAAATATGAAATATGCAGGCTTCTCTTAAAGGTATGCAAAATATATTATGAATATTACATACAGTTCATGCCTGTTCATTTGCAAAATTAAATTGTATGGATAGTCTTAATCATATAGCTGCTGCTTATGATCTAGACACAAAAAAATAATTACGTCTGTGAACCTACAGCTCGTTTCTTCTCTAGTTTTGGATCTTTTTTTTTTTTTTTTTTTTTCTCATTTTTTATTAAATATAAAACACACTCAAGGCAATGAGAGTCCGAAATAGCAGCGTGCTCTTCCCAGGACGGGGAATAACATACAGTGTCCAAAGCAGTATTTGTCCGGAAGCGGTAGAGGGGGGCAACGGGAAAACAAAGCATGGAACACACCTCACACCCTCCAGCAGAATGCGTGGCTAGGGGGTCAAAGCAATATCGACCTCTAATGGCAGAGGCGGGGTGCAGATACGGCCTTGATATAAATTCCATGGACCCCATACCCTAGTCCATTTCTCTGGCTTGCCTCTCGGCACATACACCGTCTTTTCCCTAAACATACACCAGTCCATATTCTCCTTCCATACCTCTATCGTGGGCGGCCTCGGGGAGCCCCATAACTGTGCAATGTTACGCTTAGCCACCATGTACCCCCAGGTCACCCACTGCGTCTGTGCCGCAGTACAATCATTCGGTTCCCAGACATTCAACAAACACCTCCTAGCCTCTGGCAACAGGGCAACGCGCGTGACCTCCTCCATAACGGTGTGGACACCGTTCCAAAATCACACCACCTCCGAACATTCCCACAAGATATGAAGAAAGATGCCCGGCAGGCCACATCCACGCTTACACAGTCCATCCATCGAATAACCCATACGCAGCAATCCGGGCCCCGTGACATACACTCTATGAAGGATCTTCAGCTGTACAAACTGTAAGCGGGCCGGGATCGCCACCTCCTTCGGGGAGGCCACCGCCGATACCCAGTCCTCTTCATCCAGTTCCAAGCCATCGCCCGTCCATGCCTCCCTCAGACGGAGCAGCAAGTCCGCACGATCATTAATGAGTTTCTTATAAATCAGGGAAATAGTGCTGTCGGGCACGTAGCCATCCAACACTCTATCCTCCAGTGGGGAATACTCGGGGATAGCAGCAGCGTCCGGAAAAACCGAACACAGCGCATGGTAGACTTGAGCATACCGGAAGTACTCTATCGTTTAATTTATATTCAATTTTGAGCATTTCAAACGTTTTGAAAGATCCCTTCGCCCACAGATCACCCACCTTACATATACCAATCATAACCCATTTCTCGAAGCCTTTCGATCTCCACAAACAGCCCAACTGCCCAGAGGCATACAACGGCGTCGCCCGAGTCAATCGATCCCTCCACCCCATCGCAGCATTCGCCGCGTGCCACACACGTACCGCCACCCGCGTGGGTTCCGTCAACCGCGTGTCCGGGGTCACCGAGTACAGCGCCCTATTATAGTCCCCACCCGGGAGCAGGAATTTATCCATCTCGAAGGCCGGGTTTAAGGCAGGACCATATATCCCGTGGTTCACCGCCGCCAATTGAGACGCCCAATAGTATCATTTAATATCGGGGAGGGCGACCCCCCCCCCCCCCATCGTACCAAGGGAGCGTCAACTTGGCGAGAGCAATCCGCGGCCGCCCGTCCCAAAACAGTTGGCGCTGAAGACCCTCCACCTCCCGGAAATAACGGGCCGGCACGACATCAAGAGTATTTTGCAAAGCGTACAAAAAGCGAGGCAGCGACATTTTAAACAATGCCGCCCGTCCGAGGGGCGAAAGCGGTAGTCGTCGCCATCTCGCGACGTTGGCCTTCAATCGCTGGAGGGGAGGGAGAAGGTTTCGCTCATAGCGGACCGCGGGATCCAGTGAGATAAAGATTCCCAAATATTTGAACCCCAGGGTAGCAATCTGAACAGGGCAATCCCGCGGCAGGAGGGGGGCATCCCCCGAGAGGACGTAGACGCACGACTTGGCCCAGTTGATGACCAGGCCGGAGTTGCGGCCAAAGGAATTCAGTACGTCCACCAATACAATTAGCGACTGTCGGGGAGAAGTGAGATACAGAAGGATGTCATCCGCGTAAAGGGAGACACGGTCTTCGAACTCCGGCGTCCATCTAATGCCTCGCAACGACGGCTCCCAACGCAACCAGGCGGCGAGAGGCTCCAAAGAAAGTGCAAAGAGAAGGGGTGATAACGGACATCCCTGCCGCGTACCTCTCCCCAGTGCGAAGGGAGCCGACACCCTACCATTTACCACCACCTGAGCCAGTGGGTCAGCGTATAGTAATTTTACCCAACCAATAAACTCCGGGCCGAACCCAAATTTCGCCAACACGGCCCAAATATATGGCCACTCCAAAGTGTCGAACGCCATAGTAGCATCTAAAGATGCCAAGATGGCCGGCTCACGTATAAATTCCGCTCTAGCAAGCACGCCGTGCAACCGCCTCCAATTTAGAGCGGTATTCCGATGGGGTATAAAACCGGACTGATCCTGATGAATCAAGTCGCCCACGACCCGAACCAGTCGGTTAGCCAACACCTTAGCCAGAATTTTGGGTTCTGCGTTCAACAGCGAAATGGGCCTATAGGAAGCGCAGCGATCTCGCGGCTTCCCCTCTTTGTGTATCACAACTATGGTGGCGAGGCGTTGGTCAGGGGGGAGGAAGCCCGCCGCACGTGCCGCCAAAAACATGTCTCGAAGATACGGCGCTATCTTATCAGGACGCAACTTATATAGTTCGATGGGAAGACCATTAGGACCCACCGCTTTACCCGATGCAATCGAGCGAGTGGCCAGAGCGATCTCATCTGACGACAACTTCGCCTCCATCAATACTGCATCAACCTCCGATAGGGTTGGCAATGCAATGTCTCTAAGCAACCGATGAGAATCCTCCTCCGAACGCACAGAAACCGGAGAGTATACCCCGCGGAAATGAGCCGCGAAGCAGTCAACGATCTCAACCGGGTCAGTCACACGCACTCCATCCCTCCTCTCCACGACGGGCACCACCCTGCTAGCTCTCTCCTTCTTATCCAACCAAGCAATCAGCTTTCCAGCCTTATCCCCCACATCATACAGTCGCCCTTGCTGCTCTCTACTCATCCCTTTAGCAGCTTCCGTGACTAGCGCTCTATAATCTGATTGTTTGAGGCTGAGAACGTGCAATTTCTCATCAGTAACTCCACGCTCCAAGTCCTCCTCCATTTCAGCTTCCAGGCGAACCACCTCTGCTCTCTCGCACCTCTTGGTATGGGAGATAAGGGACAAGGCCTGCCCAGCCACTTTATAAGCCTCCCATAGGGAGACGGCCGACGACACCGACCCCACATTATCAGTGAAGTAGTGATCAGTGGACTTGACCAGCTCCGCGCGGATCTTAGGGTTACGAAGATACCAGGGGCTAATGGGTGCCACTCTCCCCTCTGCCCCAGGGACAACCCTCAGTTGCAACCATATAGGGGAATGGTCAGAAATACCTCGGGCTAAATGACGCACCTCCCCAATCATCCCAGCTTGGATCGCCGGCATAAGCATGTAGTCAAGTCTCGAGAGACTCCCATGGGCCCCCGAGTGAAAGGTATATTGCGCCTGTCCCGGGTGCATCAATCTCCAGCAATCTACAAGTCCCAAAGTGTCCAAGAAACCCCCCAACCAGGCCTGAGCCCTAGGGAGATCCCTGGGGGGGTGACGGTCCTCCAACCCGGAGACAACGGCATTAAAGTCACCACCCAACACCAGAACCCCCCCAGGGAGTCCCAGGACCAAACGCCCCAGATCAGCAAATGTAGCAGTCTGTAACCCCGGAGGCACATACACAGCCACGAGCGAAATAGTCCTGCCCTCCCATCTCCCCACCAGTGCCACATATCGCCCCCTATCATCGTGAAGCACCTCGTCCACTTCCAACGGGAGAGAGGCCCTAACCAGAATGCCCACTCCCCTAGAGCCAGAAGTGAAACCAGAGTGAGCGGCAAGGCGATAGCCCCTCCTATTTAGGGCCTGGAAGGAGTTCCCAATCAAATGTGTCTCCTGCAGGAAAACAATGTCGGGCGAAATCCGCTTCAAGAACTGCAACACCACCCTGCGCTTGATCCTGTCCCCCAGTCCATTCACATTCCACGAAAGGATTCTCAATCCCCTACCCCCCATCCCACTCCCGCACATGATACCCACATCCCGGAGAGCACAACCCGGAGAAGTCAGCAGAAAACTTCACATTGCCTTGCAAAACAAAAAAACAACAATCCCCAACAACCCCCCTCCCCCACAGTCCCAGAACCACAACTCCCCCCTCCCTACACCCCTGCTTGAGCCCAAACAGCCCCCCCCAACTTGCAGTGTGCCTGTCGCCCTGACATATACCACAAAAAAAAACCCAAAAGGAGGAAAAGACCCCAATAAGCTCCCCACAACCCCCAGGCATTTGAAGGGCATGGTATGCCAAATTAGAGTGCAATTGAGCCAAGGTACAAAACATCGCCAGTCTAGTCTATCGCCAGGAACCAAGTCCTAGTCCTGCTCCACCACATCCCGTCCGCTCTCCGCCGTCCGACTGTCTCGATCCTGTCCCCGCGGCAGGGCATCCAACCAGTCTCCAACCGCCTCCGGCCGGTCAAAAAAGTGGGAACGACCCTGGACCTCAACCCGCAACCTCGCCGGGAATAACATCGCATATTTCAGCTCCATGTCCCTCAAGCGCCGTTTGACACCCAAAAATCCCAGCCGTTGTTTCTGGACCGCTTGCGTGAAGTCCGGATAAAAGCTGACATTGGAGTTCTAAAACTTCAGCGGCCCGGCCACCCTCGACGCCTGAAGGATAGCATCTCTATCCCGAAAGTTAAAAAGTCGGGCGATTATAGGCCGCGGGGGAGCACCCACTTTGGGCGCACCACCCGGAATCCTGTGGGCCCGCTCCACAGCAAAGAACTTGCTCAATCCCTTGGGCGCGAGACGATTGATCACCAGATCCTCCACAAAAAGATCAGCAGCAGATTCCTCCGATCTTTCCGGCACTCCGATGATACGAACATTGTTCCGTCTAGCCCTGCTTTCAGAGTCCTCAAGTCGACGCTCCGTCTGGTCACTGGCAAGCCGCAACCTACGGACCTCCGTCTGCAGGGCGGCCACATCCACAGTTAGGCTCTACGCCGCTTGAGTCAAGGAGTCGACCCGCTCGTTGGTTTTGGACAGGTCTGCCCTGACCAAATTCACATCGATCAGGACCAAGTTATGAGCCAGGGTATCAAACCGCTGACCCACAGCAGCCTTCATCTCCTCAATGGCGCCCATGACGTCCTGCAGGGTCAATTCTGACGATGGGCCCGAGACCTCTTTAGACCTCTCAGGCGATTTATGCAAGCCACTGGGGGATCCCTTTAGCTGCGCATAACGATCCATGTTGTTGGCCTGAGTATAGGATCCCCTCCGGGTTGACTTGGGTTTCGACTTGTCTCCGTCTAGTCTCGCCGCCATCGTCCGGAGGCCACCAAGGTTGGCACCCGCCAGGGACAGGGACCAGTTGGCTAATTCAATCGAACACTGCAATCGCAGACAGGAAGTCCGTGTATAGTCCGAGAATCAGGCCAGACACTCCGCCGTCCGCGCTCCTCTGAAACACCAAGGTCCCTCAGCCGATCTCAAAACACAGACTTGAAAACGAAAGTGAAAGTGCGGGGTACGTGGCAAGTCAAGCCCAGCATGCCGCTGTTGTTCACTTCGTACCCGGGCACCTCACCAACTCGAGATCGGGACCTAGGCAATAGCAGGCCGCAAACTTCGGAGGGCAACCATTCGGGTTCCCGGCGTCCGATCTGAATTTGGAAAACGGGTGGCACCTCAGCGCGAATGCATCAGCAAAAGCCCGTCAAATTTACCAGGATTTAGTCAGGATAGACGTGGGAGGTTGCGGAGGCCCTCTAGAGCCGTAAGCCTACGCGGCCATCTTGGTTGCGCGCTAGGCTCCTCCCCCTAGTTTTGGATCTTTGATAAACAGACCTGCTTGAATCATCCTGTGTCGTCGAGCTGGAAGTCCTGGTACTTTTACATATGAAACTAAACAGCAGTATTAATTTGTCTTCAAGCAAACAGGAGTATTCATTTATTAGTGCGTTAACCTTATTGAAACTACTTCAACATCAGGAAGGTCAAAGAATCTGCTCAGCACAGCACTTCTCCAAGAGGGAGCAATACCTCAAATGTCTACTGCATATAGTATTTTGGGCGTGCTTGCAGAGTTCCTTTCAGATAAGATTGTTTTTACATATCCTACCTCCTACCATGCTTTAGTCTTTTTTTACTCAAAAGAATTGTTTCTGATGGGTACTTATATTTGGAAATTTCTCATCTGTACAATATGCCCAGGCACCCGACTGGATCCGCAGATTTTTGTAGCAGTGCTTCTATGTGCCGATAAATTGTGTAGCACAGCTCTGTAGTCTCTCCATACTGTCGTAGAAGGGACGCAGTGAGCGTTGACTTCTGTTCTTTTCTTTCTGTGCCTTTCAACACGGATCCAGAATTTTGCTCCCAACTTTGTTGGTCATCCAGTGACTTCTGACGTCTTCAACTGTGTGCTCAGTAAGGATGTCTCCACTGAAACAGGATTCAAGCCATGCTGACACTGCAAAAAGCAGTTGTCAGTCGTTAATCTGCACAAGGTGTGTTTGTTGTGCTTGAGCTCCAGCCAAGACCCTTAAAGTTGTCTGGCAAGTGCGCCCTTAAGCATACAAACTCCATTCTGGAGTGGGAAGCCAATTGAAACAAACATCATGCTCAAAGTCACAATCCAGGTCACCATCCCAGTCTGGAGCCCGCTTCTGTCAAAATTTCACTTACTGGTTGAAGTGTGCCATAAAATCTAGTGATGAGCACGGTCTTGCCAAGCAAGACTCTACCTCATCCTCCCAGTCAAAGCCTACTGTGAAGGTGCAAGTGTGCCAAGCTAGAGTTTACACTCCTCCTCTGTCACCCGTATCTGACCCTTTTTCCGGTATTTGTCTTGGTGCGCCCTGAATTTCCTGAGCCTTCTTTGAACCATCAGCAAATAGCGGCCTCCAAAGTGGCTATGCCGCATCTCTTCAGTAGGATTCAGGCTGCCTCAGTGTGGCTACGGATTCTGCCCCCTTGAGACCCACTACACAGTCCACACCGACACCAGTTCTGGTCTCTACACTTTCACCTTGGCCAAGCTGGATCCTGTGTGCCAACGACAACATTGAAACAAGCATTGGCATAGCCAATAGGTCTCGCTTTTGGGACCTTATAAGTATTTAGTTATGCAGCACAATATCTTTGGTGCAACAACATCAACCGTTGCATGGCTAAACACTTATAAGGTCCCAAAGGCGAGACCTATTGGCTATGCACTATGGCCTATGCAAACAAAAAAAAAAAACTGGAGCATTTTTATGTATTTAATTATTTTCAACACAGTGTTTACTAAAATAGAACCTTTGAACATTATTTGGTGCTTTATTATTTTCGTGAACTGGTTCTGCGCCACGTGGACAGTTCTTTTGATTTTCAGTATTCTTAGGAAAGAAACATCTGCTGTTACCTGCAGCTCTACTTTACTTTAATTTCACCTTTCGAATAAACACGACGTGCTAGTCTGGTTGCTGCGTGAATGTTTCTAATGGTGGCTGCACGGCATTTGGGCCATTCACACATACTATCTGTGCTGTTGAGCAGCCAAGCAGAAAAACTATATCACATCCTGTTGTGACCGTCTGTGTGATTTATGGCTGATCTTGGGCTACAGTGATGCGGTGGCATCTCTGCAGGATTATGAGCTGCTCTTGAAGGAGGGTGTGTTGCTTTCACTGAGAACCAGGTGTCACAAACGGCAGCCCTCAGGCTGTTGCCCTGAGCAAACTGTGCTGGAGTTCAGTGACTTAAATAGAATAAATTCCCAGAAAAAAACAAGCATTTGCAATGCAATAGGTCTTGCATTAGTAAAAGTTTGAGCTATTGGCGATGCAAATAATAATGCAACGCCAATAGCTCTAATTTTCAGTAATGCGAGACCGATTGCATTGCAAATGCTTGTTTATACTTACAATCTCCATAACTCACTGAAATGGCATCACTATAGTGAGCCATGGCCCATCATTCATATGAACTGTGAAAGCGTTGGGATCTGTGAGTTTGAAATGAGATGCACACGGGTTGGCATCGAAGTAGTTCTGCTAGTGGTAGTGCCAGGAGGTTTACTACCCCTAGCACGAAGAGTAACACTAATCCCTGCTGGATTAAAGCATTTATTATCATGGCACTAGCAGCAGAATGACTCGTAGTATTGATAAGTGTATTAGCAATGCTTGTAGACGTACTTGGATTAGAACCACTAGCCATCTTTTTACAAGTAGTTGTACTTGTAGTACTGCTAGGAGCTGCAGTAGTTCTACTAATTTATTAGTAGTAGACGTAGCATTACTGTCAGTAATATAGCAAATAATAGTATAGACTTTGAAGTGCTTGTTTTAGTATGAGCAACTCTACTACTAATACTACCAATTAACCGCTTCAGTGCCCATGACGAGATGGTCTCGTCATGGAGTGCGGTTGCGCTGTGCCCATGACGAGACTATCTCGTCATGAGCCCCGCCCGCTAATGCAACGGCCGGCACAGGGCGGGGAAAGGGCGTGGCACTGAAGGGGTTAAGAGTGCTAAAAGTTACAATACCAGCAATACTTCCATTACAAGAAGCCGTCCTGTAGGTGGTAATGGCACTATCAGTAGCACTTTTACTGACACTAGAAAAGAAGTAATAGTAAATACAGCTTGAGGAGTATAGAAATGCAAGTGCAGAAGTAGCATCATTACTTGCAGCTGTAATCATACGAATGTGCTATTAGTAGTAGATTTACTAATTCTGGTGGTAATATTAATAGTAGTAAGGGACTTTATACTATCCATTAAAGTGTTAGAATATCTAGCGTAAGCAGTATCACTGGAATCTGAGTCACAGAGATCAGAGCGCGACTAGTACAACCACTAGTAGCAGATACTGCTGGTACCACCATTACTCACAGCAGTACTAGGAGTGAAAGTAACTACACTGGAGTTATAGTTTATTTAGTGAACACCTCTCCCCTCCACATGTTCAAGCAAGTGGCGCCAAGAACTGCAACTCCGACACCACAAGAAGAAAAAAAACACAGCAGAACAGACACACCCACGTTTTAATTACAAGCTAACATGAACAGAGAGTGAGCATGAATAACATACTTTGAACATATGTCATGTTGCTGGTGGCTGCTGCACGTGAGATGAGCCAAGTCTTAATCATGATTGATTCTGCAGTGCGAGGACACCCGTAAGGAGAGCAGGGTTAAGAATGGCAGTTACTCACACACTGCACAATACCAGTTACTCACACACTGCACAATACCAGTTACTCACACACTGCACAATACTAGTTACTCACACACTGCACAATACCAGTTACTCACACACTGCGCAATAGTCTGCATTTGTTGATTAGGGTCAGTTTTGATCTAATTGTGCAGTAAACAGCTAACATTAAAATGTAAACCTAGTCACCTCCTGAACAGCTCTTGTGAGAAAGTGGCTCTGTATATACTGTTCCTTAATAGGTACAGGGTGTACAGAGTTCACAGACTCCAAGGGTTTAACAGAGGTTAAAGTTGGATATAACCTTACTCTCCAAAGTGGTAGCCTGGTCGTGCAGTAAGGCAGTATCAGAGGACGTGTAAAGCATTTGTTGTACACACTCAGTCAGCAAATAGTTCCACACACTCAATAACTGAACTCTAGGCCAATGGTTTGTATATAAAAAATATATGCTTGTTTTATTTTAGAACCAACACTTGGAATTAAAATATACTTTCTCGACAGGAGATGTTTCATAAAAATACTTTTGTATATGCAATAGACTTTTTAGTAAACAGTTACAAATAGTTGCAGTAGGCAACTCTATTTCTAAACACAATACATTGAGCTCAATGCTAAATTCAAATTATATGCAACAGATTACTTTTTAGATTACTTTTGTAATTCCAGGCTTGGATCCTAGATCCACTTCTGGGTCAGTTCTCAGAATCAGCTGTTGAAAGTCGACTTTGGTACTGTAGTGATTTTTAACTAATATTTAGCTATTTAAGTGAGCACTTAGAAAATATTTCAGAGCAAACAATCAATGATTCCCTATGGAAGGAAATATAGGTTACAGGTACAGTAGGTTATCGTTACTTTTGTAATCCAGTACTGGGTGGCTAGACTCAGTACTGGGACATTTATCCAAAACAGGTAAGTAATTACGTTTTCAGATGTTATACGATTTTTGAGGAATATTTAGAAATTGCAGAAATCAACACTTACAAGAAATTTCATAGAAAAGCAGTCAATGGTTTCCTATGGAAGAAAAATGAGTTAAAGGTAAGTATAGTTGTGGGCACCAAGATCCAGCACTGCGAGCTCACCTAAGAGCAGGTGAGTAAATTCGTTTTTGGTACTCGGCTGATTTTTGGTGAATATTTTGAGTTTTGAAAAGTTCACACTTAGAAGAATTTCCAAGAAAAAGCCAGTCAATGTTACCCTATGAGGAAAATGAAGTTAGCGGTTTAAGGGTAAGTTCTCGACTGGCAGAGTTGAAGTTCTGGGCATAGACTCAGGGGTCTCCCAGTGTCGGGTAGGTACAGTCAGTTCACCCTCAGCGGTTTCAGGACGGCCGGGTGCAGAGAGAGTTAGGCCCAATGTTAGCCTATGAGGAATAGGGGCGCCTGGTTTGGTGGCTGCTGACTAGCAGGCCACGCGGCTGTGTAGTATACACAGAGCAAGCTTTATACAGAGTCTGGTTGCACTTTTGAGATCTCCTACTGCAAAATGGGCCTGAAGTGGGCAAACAACTGTTAGGTCTCGCTAAGCCAGCGAATGCGCTGCTCTGCGAGAAATTTAGTGAGTGGCTTTTGAAAGTGCTACCAGAGGCTTTTGCTGGCCTCATGCTTGCGTTCACGCGCGCAGCCGCCATGTGGGTTTCTGTAAAGGCTCGTTAAGCCTTGCGTGCCTCTCTCCGCCTTGTTTTATTTACTTTTTGCACGCGCACACACACACAACTCCTGGTCGCGGCCGAACTTCTTGCTCGCAATAACTTTCGCGTGCACCATTTGCTTGTTTTTAAAAAGGCTTCTGTCAGACTTTATGGCCCTGTCAGATCACTTTAAAGTTTAAACCCATCCTTTTACATGACATAGTTCAGTGGTTCATAGTTCTAATTTATTCAAAAACTTCCTTTCAGCCGCCCGCAAGCTAGACACGAGCAGTCGCTCTCCCAGCAGCCCCCAGGTGGCAGCAGACATTGCGAGATGCAGCGCGGGTGTGTGGAAATGGGGGCTGGCTGTCAGGCTTCCGTAGGTGGCAGGGACGCAGAGCAGCGCTGCTCTACAGCTCACCGAGAACGACCGTCAGTCCTCAAATCATTCATTAAGATATGGGCGTGTGACGTAACTAATTGCAGATTGAGAGTGGTGCCCTGCTATACAGTATGTGTAGGTGCAGGTATGCTGTGCATGCACACCACACAGGGATGTGAAGCACAACATGCATATATGTACAGGTATGCTGCTGACATGCGCATCACATAGGGATGTGAAGCGCAGTACTTACAATCACAGCATACATGTATGTACAGGCATGCTGCTGGTATATGCAGCACATAGGGATGGAAATCATGGAACTGACAATCACAGCATACATGTATGCACAGGCATGCTACTGACATGCGCAGCACATAGGCATGTGAAGCGCAGTACTGACAATCACAGCATACATGTATGTACAGGCGTGCTGCTGACCTGCGCACCAAACAGGAATAGGGAGCATGGCCCTCGATCACAACATACATGTATGCACAGGTATGCTGCTGACATGCACAGCACATACAGATGAGTACAATGGTATCAATTAGAGCAATGGGGATTGGATGCTTAGTCTGTCAATCACAACTTTAAGAAATATGCAGGCGTCGCACTATGATGAAGAACCTGCAGGCAGTGTGAGTCAAGGAAGGGCATGAGGAGAGTGTACAGTACTGCAAATCACAGCCTGGCGGTGTGTGCAGGTGCACTGGCATCAACCTTGGATGCGCCAGAGTACACAGCTACCAATCACAGCACAGCTACTGCTTGGGAGAGTGTGCATGTACCGCACTCATAGACACATCATGGGATCTGCTCACACACCAGACACCACCCTGTCAATCCCAGCCTGGCGGTGTGTGCAGGTGCACTGGCGTCAACCATGGATGCGCCAGAGTACACAGCCACCAATCACAGCACATAAGGGTGTTGAGACACATACTGCTGCCACAACTTGGGAGAGTGTGCATGTAACGCTCTCACAGATCTGCTCACACCGCTCTTTCAATCACAGCTGGTAGGAACTGTCAATCACACATTAGAGGGCAGAGCTGTAAGAAAGTGCCATCTTTCTTGCATGGTATGACCCCAATTTTTGCTGAATTGCTGAATGTACTTTGACTGAGTGTGCCCTGGACTCCTGACAATCAGGTGCCCAGGGCCTATGTTCCTTCCTTAAACCACACAAACTCCAAATTGGCAAACCCTGGCCACATGTCAGCCCCTAGTAAATGGTACCCTAGGTACCCAGGGCCTTGTGACCATGGAAGGCCCCTAAGGGCTGCAGCACTCATTGTGCCACCCTTAGGGGTCCTGTACCCTTACACACACACGCTGCCTTTGCAGGCTGGGTGTCTGGGTGCAATACGAAACAAAGTCGACATGGCACACATTCCTGTGTGCCATGCCATCACCTACACTGCCATGGCATACATCAGCCACCCCTCTAGCTGGGTGCCTTATGCCAATGGTGTGGGCGCAGGAGCCCTGTGCCCCTACAGTACCCAGGTCCATTCCTGAGCACTGTAAGTGCAGTGCTGCCATTTAAGAGTACATGGTACTGAGAGCTCGTCAAACACGAACTCCACAGCACCATAATGGCAACACTGAAGACTGAGAAGTTTGGTATCAAACTTCTCAGCACATTAAACCCACACTGATGCCAGTGTGGGATTTAATGTACCAAGCACACCCGAGGGCATCTTAGAGATGCCCCCTTAAACCTAACCTACAATCGACGTCTGCTGCCTAGGCTGCCACACAGCAAACATGTTGCTGGACCCCTGGGTGGGAGAGCCCCTGCTCTCCTGGGCCTGCAACAATGCACATCCTAGGCGAGGTGCTAAATCTCCTCCCCAAGGATGGGCAGGGGGAAGCTTCAAAGGCATGCCGCCTCTGTGAGCTTCCCCAGACCACTGCAACCCCCCACTCTGGCGGGAAGCTTGGCCGGAAACCCCAAATAAGGACAGGAGATGTGCCAGCCTGCCAACCCCACCCCTCAGGTGGGGGAGGTGAGGTGAAGCACATCTCCGGGCTCTCGCCACCTTGAAGATGGGAAGCCCTACCCTATCAGGACTAGGCTACTGCCCCCCTCCCACAGGAGAGAGGCAGGATAGGGGGTGTACCCACCCCAGGACAGGGACCCATTGGTCCCTGCCCTTCACCTACGTGCAACGCCCCTAAATCTAGTATTTAGGGGCACCCTGAACCTTCCTTCCCCAGATTCCAGATTCCAAAATACAAAAGAGCAAGAAGAAAGAAGACCTGCCCTGCAGCTGCTAAGAAGAGGAGGACACCAACTGCTTTGGCCCTAGCCCTACCGGCCTGTTGACCCTCGAACCTGCTCCTGCTCCAACCCGGCATCTCTTGTGGCCAGCAACCTCACAAGCCCCGGAGGACCTGGCTAGCTTTTGGCTCTAAGCCCCTGGGACTCCCATGAGTAGAGACTCTACTCAAAACCTACCTCTAATCCCTGGCAGCAGCCCGGAACCGCGAACCCAGCACACTCTGCACCAGCCAAGCCTGGCCAGTGCCGGAGTGAACAAAGACCACGAGGACGACCCCACGGCGACTGTGACCCCGAGTCCGGCACCCAAGGACCTCCCTCGACACTCCTGAAGAAGCCTGCAGCCTCAGAACAAGGAGCCCCCCTACCGCGATCAACAGAGGGTAAGATTTCCTGACACCAAAAGGCACCCCTGCACGCGGCGCCCCGTGGCCCCCTGTGCCCAATCCTGGGGTACCTACCGATCCTCCAACTACCCAACTTACCTCGCAAAGTGGTGGTGGCACCTGAAGAATCCTCGTCCTCGAGCTTGCAGTCTTTTTCTAAACCGGAGAATTCCCATTGAAATCAATTAAGCGCCCGAAGGCTCAAAAGCAACCTCTACACCTACCTACTTCCCCACTTGCCCTGAATAAGTGACCAGGAGCCCAGCTCCCACAGCCGCATGGCTTGCTAGTCAGCAGCCACCAGCCAAGGCCCCCCTATCCCTCATAGGATGACATTGGGCCTAACTCCCTCTGCACCCGGCCGCCCTAGAGTCGCTGAGGGTGAACCAACTGTACCTACCTGACCCTGGGGACCCCTGAGTCTATGCCCAGAACCTCAACTCTGCCAGTCGAGTACTTGCCTTTAAACCGATAACTCTGTTTGAGGCATATGAGCTGCAAATTACACACTTTTGCACTTTTGCATAGATCGCCGTCTGGTGTTGGGCCCGGATGTTTGCAGTTTGTTTTTCCTCTTGGAAAGTCTTTGGAAGTGACGAGGTTGGTGACTCCTCCTTTGGATCGTATTGCGCATGGGCTTCGGCTCTATCCTCAGATTGTTATTTTCCGCCGTCGGGCTCGGATGTAATCTTCGATCTCCGGTTCTGAACAGTTTCCAGTTCGACGATCGAAGCGTAATCCTCACCCCAAATCGCGGTATTGTTTCGATCGCGATCTCCTCAGTCAACGCACCTTCTCATCGGCAAAGCTTTGGTTCCAATCGTCGTCGACGGCGGCCTTCGGGCCTACCCAAGCTCCGGTCCCGGCTGATGGAAAGAGCTCCATTCAAGAAGTGCCTTTGATGTGGGTCCAAATTCCCCCACACCGATCTTCATGAGGTATGCAACCTCTGCCTCTCCCCTGAACACGAGGCTCGAGACTGTCCGGCCTGTAAGTCTTTCCGATCGAAAAACACTATTCAGGACCGAAGAGCCAGAAGACACATGGCACACTCCTCGACCTCCGTTCCAGTCGATATCTTCGGAGACGACATCGAAGATCAGGGACAGCAGCGCACCGAAGAGGACCTCGTCAGTGCTTCCGAGGCCGACGAGTCAGATGTGGAAGACATCACTCTGGCGCAGAGGGTCGTGAGTACTATACCCCCCCCCCCCCCCCCCCCCACACCCGCGCCAACACCCAAAATGGCTTCGGTCACACCTTCGCCTCCAGGCCTAAGCAAGTCCAGAGACACTGCTTCACACACCCCACCTTCGGGCCTGGTGAAGAAGCCAAGTAAGCCTTCCGGCGGCTCCGGCTTGAGCCAGCCTACCAGCGGTGCCGAGAAACGTACTTCAGCACCGAAAAAGAAACCGGCCTCTACCTCGACATCTAGCTCCGCACCGAAGCCCTCGGGGTCGAAACCCAGCTCTTCCGTACCCCACGCCATCTTCGGTACCAACCAAACCCCATAAGGCCCTCGGCACCGGCACTTCCAAGCCGAAGCCCATCTTGGCGCCGACCAAGAAATCGGAGGGTCACAAGTCTGGTGCTAAGCAAACTGGCACGGACAAGCCTAAAAAGACATCGGCCCGACGCCTTCGGCGCCGACGGACCAAACACTTTCATAGGAACTATTTACACCGGATCCCTTGCAAAAAACTCTCACCAAGGATCCAATAACTGGACATCTGTCACTCTCTTCCAAAAAGAGACATTTGGATAAACCGGCACCGGCTCCGCCTCCACCTCCAAAGAGGAAGGACTCTGCTACCTCAGAATACCTTCCCCACCTCCTCCACCTCCGCCCCCTCCGCTTTCTCTACCCCCACCTCATCGCTCTCCGACCCGGTCTCCAGACGATGATGATCAGGGGGACCCATATCAGGATATAGGGGATGTGCCCCAAGACCCCACCCCTACAGGATCCCCAGACCCATGGGACGACTACAATAACCCAGATATCCCCGACGTCCCACAAGATGACCTTTACCCTTCCAGGCCATCTCCACCGGAAGACTCATTAGGGTTCCACCATCTACTTCAAAGGGCGGCACACTATCACGGGGTAGACTTGCACACTGACCCAGTGGAGGAGGATTTCCTCCTCGACACATTTGATACCACACATAGGTCTACCTCCATATTACCTATGCTTAAGGGGGTGGTAAAGCATGCGCCAGAGGTTTTTTAAAGACCCATTCTGATGGATACATCTGCCAGTGGATTCCTCACCTTGTGAATATCCCCTGCGCCAGCATTCCACGGAACTTTTCTTCCCCAGCATTCCACGTCGACGTGGGCGACGTCACAATACATCGGCTCCGCACGCGACTCCGTGCGACGTCATCGGAGCCATAAGAAGCCCACGTCGGCGTGATGGCGTCAGTTCCCTTTTTTCCGCGCCGTCGACGCGCAACGGTTTTTTCCCAGTGCTCTCTAGATACTTTGTAGTCTAGTGGTGTATTCTTGTTAAAATCGGTATGTCTTCGACGAGGAAGTCGGGCTTTAAGCCCTGTAGGGAGTGCGGAGGCCTGATGTCCATGACGGATCCGCATCAGAATTGTTTATGGTGTCTCTCCTCTGATCATGATGTGGATGAGTGCGGGTGCTGTAGGAGCATGAATCCTAAAGCACTGAAGGAGAGGAAGACCAAACTCTTCATGAAGAAGATCGGTGAGGAGAAGAGAGGGAGGAAAAAGGAGAAGTCCAGGCGGGAGTCTTCGACTTCGAGGTCGTCGAAGTCGAAGAAGCACCATAAGAAGAGGAAGCATTCTTCTCGGCGTCGGTCCTCGAAGTCTAAGAGGTCGAGGTCGGCTTCGCCTCGTCGACGTCAGAGCAAGGTCTTGTCTCCTTCGCCTTCTCCGGATAAGTCTTCGAAGTCTCCCTCTCCGAAGCGGACTCTGGCTCGTTCCCCGACGCCGTCGCCGGCGCCGTCCAAGGCTTCGACTCCGGGTCGGGTGGAATCTGATGTGGAGCAGGAGCAGGAAGAGTCTGTCCCGGTGCCTGATGACTCCGCTGTTCCGGAGGAGGATTCGGAGGAGCCGACGCCGGTGGCTCCACAGGAGGATACAGGGGCAGTTCCTTATCCCCAATTCCCGGCTCCAGGTACGGATCCTTCGGGATTTCTGAATGCCATGTATGGCATTTTTCAGAGAGCATCCTTCCCATCCGGAGCACCAGCAGGTCCCGTGGGTCCGATGGCATTTTCTCTGGGAGTGCCGCAGCAATACGCTCAGGCTCCTTTTCTGCCTTTTATGCCGATGGCGCCTTCTTGGCAGTTTCCGGCGCCGGTTGGGAATCCGGCTCGACCTCGGATGGATGGTCAATCTTCGGAGCCTTCTTTGACGCCGAGGCCGGCTCCATCGACGCCGCATCCGGCGCCGTCGACTCCACCTGTAGCGCCTCCGACGCCGATGCCTTTGGCTCCACCGACGCCGCGTACGACGTCGACTACGCCGGCTCCCCGGAATCGATCGAGGCGTGAGGCCCAAAGGGTTTTGGAGGAGGAAAGATTTCGTGCTGAGGTGGAAGAAGGTGAGGTCGACTCTTCTTCGGATGAGTTTGGAGGTATAGAGGTAGCAAGTGGTTTGGATACCACCCCGGAGTGGGAGCATGCTTCTTCAAGGTCTTCTCCACCACAGGAATTGGCGCCCTACCATGTTGTGATCAAGAAGGCCGCGGAGTTGTTAGATCTGCAGCTGCCCTCTGTGGAGTACAAGTCCAATCTGCTCACAGAGGTGTTGCACTCCCCGACGTCGGCTTCGGAGCCTTTGCTACCTTTCAATGAGGCTCTCTTGGAACCAGTGTTGGAGGTGTGGAAGAAGCCTCTATCAGCTCCAGCAGTTTGCAGGCAGGTGGCAAGGAGATACAGGGTTGCGCCAGGAGACCCGGATTTTTTATCCGCGCATCCTTCTCCGGAGAGCCTAGTGGTGCAGGCTTCATGTTCTAAACATGCTTCGGGTGCTTTCCCCCAATCTCCTGCTGATAGGGAGTCAAAGAAAGTTGATCAGGCGGCCAAAAAGTCTTTCTCCTCAGGAAGTATGGCGTTGAAGTCATCAAATGCTACGTGCTTGCTGGGGCGTTATGTTCATGCCCTGATGGACTCTATAAAAACTCTGGCCCCTAAGTTACCTGAGGGGGATAAGTCGTCCTTCATGGAGGTTGTGGCGGACACTCAGGCAGCTGCCAGGCAGGTGATCCAGTCTGGGCTGGATACGGCGGACTCTGTGGCGAGGATTATGGGGTCGTCCATTGCCGCAAGGAGACAAGCTTGGCTCCGTTCCTCAGGGTTTTCTGCAGATGTCCAGGCCACGCTGGTGGATCTGCCCTTTGATGGACAAAAGTTGTTTGGGGAGAAGGCAGATTCTGCTCTTCAATGTTTTAAGGACAGTAGGTTAACGGCGAAGTCCTTGGGTCTGCAGGTTCCTGTGAGAGGTTCAACTTTCCGTAAGGCTAGGGGATTCGGAAGGTCATCCTTTCGCTCCTTCTGACAGCCACAACAACAGCAGCAACAACAGCAGCAAAATCCCCTCTATCGTTCCTATAGAGGAAAGCAAAGGGGTCGGAGAGGTTCTGGTCGTAACCCCTCTTCTTCCTCCTCCTCCTCTGCTCCAAATGAGGCTTCAGGGAAGCAGCCCTAGATCCCCCATCCCGGATCATGTAAGACCTGTGGGGGGTCGGGTGTCCTACTTTCTACGGGGTTGGAAATCTGTTACAACCGACCTTTGGGTTTTGAACCTCGTAGAGACTGGGTACGCCCTTCCCTTTCGGGAGTTTCCTCCCCCTTACCCTCCTTGCCAAGGTTATTGCTCGGAGGACCACCTGCTTCTCCTGCAGAAAGAAGTTCAAGCTTTGTTTCAGAAGGGCGCAATAGAGGTGGTTCCGGAGCAGGAAAGGGGTCAGGGATGCTACTCCCGGTATTTCCTGATCCCCAAGAAGGACGGCAGATTGCGTCCGATTCTGGACCTCAGAATCTTGAATTTTTACCTGAGACAGGAGAAGTTCAAGATGCTGACCCTTGCGCAGGTTCTTCAAGCGTTGCAGCAAGGAGACTGGATGGTGTCGCTCGACTTGCAGGACGCGTACTTCCATGTCCCAATCCTGAAGTCGCACAGGAAGTATCTCCGTTTTACGGTTGGGTCGCAGCATTATCAGTTTGCGGTCCTCCCGTTTGGTCTTACTACTGCACCTCGAGTCTTCACAAAGGTGATGGCAGTGGTGGCTGCTCATCTCAGGAGGTCGGGGATTCCGGTTTTCCCCTACCTGGACGACTGGCTTCTGAAGGCAGAGTCCCCAGAGATGGTGCAGCGTCATCTGCAGGTGACAACTCAGCTGTTATTCGACTTGGGTTTTTCGATCAATGTGCCCAAGTCTCACCTGGTGCCCTCTCAACGCAACCTGTTTATAGGGGCAGTACTGGACACTACTGTGTGTCGAGCATTCCCTCCTCCTCAAAGGATTCTCGACATTCAGGAGATGGTCCCTTTATTCCACAGTGGAGCGGTTGTTCCAGTTCTGAAGGTCCTTCGCCTGCTCGGTCTATTCGCTTCCTGCATTCTGTTGGTCAACCATGCACGCTGGCACATGAGGGCGCTCCAGTGGTGCCTCCGCAAGCAGTGGTATCAGCACAACGGGGATCTCGGGGAGTCGATCAAGATCTCCGGAGAAGCTGCAGCGGATCTGTCTTGGTGGAGCGTGGAGGGCAATCTGTCCCAAGGAAAGCCTTTCCATCTACCTCCATCGGTGGCCACAGTGATAACGGATGCCTCCACCCTAGGGTGGGGGGCTCATCTGGGGGATCTGGAGATCAAGGGTCTTTGGTCTCCAGAGGAGAGGTTGTTTCATATCAACCTTCTGGAATTGCGGGCGATTCGTTTGGCACTCAAGGCCTTTCTCCCTTCCCTTCGCGGTCAGTCAGTTCAAGTCCTGACGGACAACACGACCGCGATGTGGTATATAAACAAACAGGGAGGGGTAGGGTCTCTTTGTCTCTGCAGAGAGGCCCTGCGGCTGTGGTCCTGGGCTCAGGACCATCGGATTTGTCTGATGGCAAATCATCTGGCCGGGGTGCTGAACGTGCGTGCGGACAGTCTCAGTCGGCAGTTCTCCGCCGACCACGAGTGGAGGCTCCATCCGGAGGTGGTTCGTCACGTCTTTCGGACGTGGGGGACTCCTTGGGTGGACCTGTTTGCCACCCGAGAAAACGCGCACTGCCCGTCATTCTGCAGTCTCCAGTATCCGATGCAGGGGGCGTTGGGGGACGCGTTTCAGTTGAGTTGGAGCTCACGACTCCTTTACGCGTTTCCTCCCATACCCTTGATTCCTCGGGTTCTGAGGAAGATTCGCCAAGACCGGGCCCAAGTCATATTGGTCGCCCCGGACTGGCCAAGAAGGGTGTGGTACACGGATCTTCTCCACCTCTCCTCGTGCCCTCCGCTCCGTCTCCCTCTGAGGGCAGACCTCCTCTCGCAGTCGGAGGGGCAGGTTCTACACCCCCACCTCCAGAGCTTACACCTTCATGCCTGGAGATTGAACGGGGCAACCTGAGTTCCTTCTCTCTCCCACCTGATGTGGTGGACGTTATTTTATCGGCCAGGCGACACTCCACCAAGTCCATATACTCCTACAGGTGGTCTAAGTTTGTAAAGTGGTGTGGAGAGAGGTCCATTGACCCTTTAAAGGCTCATCTTTCTGATGTGCTTCAGTTTGCTCTTTCCTTGGCTCAGCAGGGCTGTGCGGTGGCCACGGTTAGGGGCTACCTTTCGGCCTTGTCGGCATTTCTGTGCCTTCCAGATCAACCTTCGTTATTTAAATCTCCGGTTGTTCTGAGGTTCATCAAGGGCCTTACAAACATGTTTCCTCCCACTCCATTTGTAATGCCTCAGTGGGACCTTAATCTTGTCTTAACCTTTTTAATGGGGTCCCCATTTGAGCCTCTTCATAATTGTCCTTTGAGGCTGTTGTCCTTTAAGGTGGTCTTTCTTGTAGCCATAACCTCGGCAAGGAGGGTAAGTGAGCTTCAAGCTCTTAGTTCCAAACCTCCTTTTCTTACCTTACATGCTGAAAGGATGGTTCTCAGGACCAGGGCTGCTTTCCTGCCAAAAGTTGTTACTCCTTTCCATTTGGGGCAGTCTATTACCCTCCCTGTTTTTTATCCACCCCCTCATCCTTCCAAAGAAGAAGAAAGACTCCATCGCCTTGACCCGAAGAGGGCTATGAGTTTTTATTTGGACAGGACCAAGGACTTTCGTGTTGATGACCAGCTTTTTATTGGCTACGTTGGTCGTTCTAAAGGTAGAGCGGTGCACAAGCGCACGCTGTCAAGGTGGATTATACTGACCATCAAGATCTGCTACGCCTTGGCTGGTAAGACTCCTCCTGAGGGTATTCGTGCTCACTCTACTAGAGCTAAGTCTTCAACATCTGCTCTGGCCCGGGGTGTTCCTGTGGCAGATATTTGTAAGGCCGCGACTTGGGCCTCCCTCCATACTTTCGCAAAGCATTATTGCTTGGACTCTGAGATGAGGAGGGAGGGCCACTTCGCGCGCTCTGTCTTGCAAGACTTTCTGGTATAGGAAGGTGGACACCCTCCTCCGGGAGTGGGGACTGCTGTGGGAATCTATTCACAAGGTGAGGAATCCACTGGCAGATGTATCCATCAGAAGAACAAGTTACTTACCTTCGGTAACGCTTTTTCTGGTGGATACAGTATCTGCCTGTGGATTCCTCACCAACCCACCCGCCTCCCCGTTGTCCACCTTTTGTATACCATGAAATTGGTCTTGTTTGAAATGCTTATATTTTCTCTTGTACATTTGTAGGTAATGCTTGTTTGATTAGCATTCCTTTGTTTTGTATGCTATGTATATGTATTGGTTTTTCTATATACTGTGTATACTTGGGGTTGTCGTTGGTTCACCTGTTCGCCTCGAAGGCACGGAAAAAATGGGTGGAACTGACGTCATCACGCCGACGTAGGCTTCTTATGGCTCCGATGACGTCGCACGGAGTCGCGTGCGGAGCCGATGTATTGTGACGTCGCCCACGTCGACGTGGAATGCTGGGGAAGAAAAGTTCCGTGGAATGTTGGCGCAGGGGATATTCACAAGGTGAGGAATCCACAGGCAGATACTGTATCCACCAGAAAAAGCGTTACCGAAGGTAAGTAACTTGTTCGTTAGGGCCAGGGTCATTAACCCACGCATAGACAAAAAATACAAAGCTGCCACCACAGATCCCTCCTATATCAAAGGGCCAGCGCCACTAGATTCCCTAGTGGTTTCCACTGCACGAAAAAGAACAAATTCCCAGGCGTAGGGTGAAGCACCACCACCTGACAAAGAGTCAAAGCTACTGGACGCATCAGGAAAGCTCACTGCGTCACCGGCAGCCAATATATGGCGTATCACCAACACCCAAGCGCTATTGGCCAGATATGATAGGGCACATTATGATGTATTAGAAAAGATAATGCACCACATCCCTGAAAAATATAAAACTAGGGCCAATGAATTAGTTCAAGAGGGTAAGACAATCACTAACACCTCTATACGCTGTGCCTTAGATGCAGCAGACACAGCCTCCAGGGCCATGAATACTAGCGTCCTCCTCCGTCGCCATGCTTGGCTAAGAATATCAGGATTTAAACCAGAGGTACAAGCCTGTATCCTTAATCATCCCTTTGACCAGGAACACCTATTCGGCTCAAAGGTAGATGAGGCCCTCGAAAAAGTGAAGAAGGACACGGATACGGCGAAGTCCATGGGAGCCCTACAGTCACACCCTCCTAGGCGCTCTTTTCGCCGCTCTTCCTTTCGGAGTACATCTAGAGGCTACTCCTCAGATAACGCGTCCACTTCCTACAAATCCCCCACTCAGTCCACCTTCACAAGGGATTATCAAAGAGGCGGCTATAGGGGCAACAATAATAAAGGCAGAGGCAAAACAAATACCACCCGCTCTGCCACACCGCCTACCCATTGTCCCCCCCCCCCCCGCTCCCTCCAGACCATCCCACTCCGGTCGGGGGCAGATTTCAAAATTTCCTTCTTGTCTGGGAGACCATCACCTCAGACAAATGGGTGACCCAAATTATTCGGTCAGGATACTGCCTGGAATTAACATCTACACCCCCAAACATTCCACCCAGGCAACGCCCAATGTCACAAGAACATTCCACATTACTAAAGCAGGAGGTAATCTCCCTCCTACAAAAACAGGCAATAGAACACGTTCCCGTCAATCAACAAAATTTAGGGGTCTACTCCCTATATTTTCCAATACCAAAAAGGGACGAGACTCTCCCACCTATTCTAGATCTCCGGCCCCTAAACATATACATACACTCAGACCATTTTCACATGGTAACGCTTCAGCAGGTACTTCCGCTCCTCTCTCAGACTGACTTTCTCACCACACTGGACTTGAGAGACGCATACTTCCACATTCCAGTACACCATGCTCACAGAAAGTACCTCAGATTTGTAGTGGACGGACAACACTACCAGTTCAATGTGCTCCCATTCGGAGACACAACAGCACCATGGGTATTCACCAAGTGCCTAGCGGTAGTGGCGGCACACCTCAGAAGACAGCCCATTCACGTCTTCCCATACTTGGACGACTGGCTGATAAAAGCCACTTCATACAACCAATGTGTACACCACACCGCCACCACAATCCAACTACTTCACCAACTAGGCTTCACGGTGAACCACCAAAAGACCCAGCTAACACCATCCCACATAAAACAATACCTCGGTGCCTCCATAGACACCTCAAAAGCAATTGCCTACCCCAATCCGGCCAGGATTGCAAGCATTCAGGCTTTGCGACAAAAATTCGTACTTCAACACTCCCTTCCAGCAAGAGTGTTTATGCAACTGATAGGGATGATGGCCTCTTGCATTTTCATAGTGCCTCACGCAAGACTCCAGATGCGTCCACTCCAAGAGTGCTTAGCACGCCAATGGAACCAGGCCCAGGGGCAACTGACAGATCTGGTGTTGGTAGACAGTCGCACCCATCGCTCTCTGCAGTGGTGGAACACCATAAACCTTTCCAGAGGTCGACCGTTCCTGGACCCGGTTCCCCAAATAATACTAACAACGGACGCATCGCTCTCCGGCTGGGGAGCTCACCTATTATACCTCACAGTGCAGGGCACATGAACGCCTCAACAAACGTTACTCCATATCAACCATCTGGAGTTACTAGCAATCTTTCTAGCTCTAAAATCCTTTCAACCACGGATTTCAGGCAAGGCAGTCCTCATTCGCACAGACAACATGACTGCCATGTATTATATTCAAAACCAAGGCGGCACACACTCTCCACAGCTCTCTCAATTACAGAGCATATGGAGAGGGGCAATTCCCCACAAAATCTTTCTCCTAGCTCAACATGTTCCAGGAGTCCAAAACACCATGGCGGATCTGCTCAGCAGACAGACACAACAGATCCACGAGTGGGAACTTCACCCGCAGGTTCTTCATCCGTTCTTTCAAATGTGGGGGCATCCACAGATAGACCTCTTCGCCACCCACGAAAATAAAAAATGCCCAAGCTTCGCCGCCAGATACCCACACCCATTGTCCAAAGGAAATGCGATGTGGATGAACTGGTCAGGCAAATTTGCGTACGCTTTTCCACCTCTCCCACTCATTATATTAGTGGTGCGAAAGCTACAACAGCATTCCCTCACACTGATCCTAGTAGCTCCAACATGGGCCAGACAACCGTGGTACACCACGCTGCTGGAACTCTCGGTAGTACCACACAAAAAGCTACACCTCTCACCATGCCTCCTAACCCAGAACCATGGAGAGATCAGGCACCCGGACCCAGCTCAGCTCATCCTTGCGATCTAGCTCCTGAAATCCTAGAATTCGGATACCTAAACCTTCCCCCTGACTGTATGAACGTCATCAAAGAAGCTAGACGCCCTACCACTAGAGCCTGCTACGCTGCCAAGTGGAAAAGATTTGTTGTCTATTGCCATAACACAATCAATCCTCTAGACATGTCTATACAACACATCATATGCTACTTACTCCACCTACCAAGGTGTAATCTAGCCTATACCTCCATTTGGCTACACCTCGCAGCAATTGCAGCTTACCTACAAAACAGGCAGCACCTATCACTTTTCAGAGTACCTGCCATTAAAGCCTTCATGGAAGGCCTCAAAAGAATAATTCCCCCCCAGAGCACCACCCTCACCTGTGTGGAACTTAAATATCGTTCTCACAAGGCTAATGGGGCCTCCCTTCGAACCTTTACATAAAGGCGAACTGCAATTCCTCACATGGAAAACAGCTTTCCTTGTAGCCATCACTTCCCTTAGAAGGGGCAGTGAGATACAAGCACTTACCATAGAAGAACCTTTTCTTCAAATGCACCAGAACAAGGTTGTTCTCCGTACCAACCCAAAATTCCTACCTAAAGTCATTTCCCCTTTTCACCTAAACCAATCTGTAGAGTTACCAGTATTTTTCTCGCAACCTCAGACCGTTGCAGAAAGGGCTCTGCACACGCTAGATGTCAAACAAGCCTTACTTTACTATATCCAAAGAACACAACCTTTCAGAAAGACCAAACAACTGTTAGGGCAACCCCATCTCAAAATCAGGGATAGCTAGGTGGATTGTAAAATGCATCCAGATTTGCTACCACAAAGCAAAACGAACGCTATCCGTTCCCCCTAAAGCCCATTCTACACGGAAGATGGGGGCTTCCATGGCTTTTCTAGGGAACATCCCATTAGATCTCTGCAAAGCAGCTACATGGTCAACACCGCACACTTTCACTAAACACTATTGTGTAGATGTGCAAACCAAGCAACAAGCTAGTGTGGGCCAGGCTGTACTAAAATGTGTAATCTGCAGCTCATATGCCTCGAACGGAATATGCTACTTACCAGTATGCATCTGTTCTTGGCATGTAGAGCTGCAGATCTACACACGGGGCTACCTGTAAGAGTCTATCTTATTTAGATACAACACACATGGGTTTCTTCACTGTTACTACGCTCCATCTTTCCCTGCTGGAGAAAAACAATCTGAGGATGGAGCCGAAGCCCATGCGCAATACGATCCAAAGGAGGAGTCACCGACCTCGTGACTTCCAAAGACTTTGCAAGAGGAAAAACAAACTGCAAACATCCGGGTCCAACACCAGATGGCGATCTATGCAAAAGTGTGTAGATCTGCAGCTCTACATGCCAAGAACAGATGGATACTGGTAAGTAGCATATTTCTTTCTCCATAGGGTAACATTGACTGGCTTTTCCTTAAATTTCTTCTAAGTGTGGACTTTTCAAATCTTAAAATATTCGCCAAAAATCAGGCGAGTAACGAAAACAAACATACTCACCTGCTCTTAGGTGAACTCCTAGTGCTGGATCTTGGTGCCCAGCACGGAGTCAGAAAAATACTTACAACTGTACTTACCAGTAACCTAATTTTCTCCCATAGGAAATCATTGACTGTTTTTCTGTGAAATTTCTTCTAAGTGTCAATTTCTGCAATCTTTAAATATTCTTTAAAAATCGTATAATATCTGAAAACTTAATTACTTACCTGTTTTGGAGAAAGGTCCCAGTACTGAGTCTAGGCACCCAGTACTGGATTACAAAAGTAACGCGAACATACTGTACCTGCAACTTGAATTTTCTTCCATAGAAAATCATTGACTGTTTTCTTTGAAATATTAATGTGTCAACTTTTAAAATAGCTAAATATTGTTTAAAAATCGTCACAGTAATTAAGTCGACTTTCATCACTTGATTCGAAGTACTGACCCAGGACTGAATCTAGGATCCAGTCCTGGAATTCCAAAAGTAATCCTAAAAGTAATCTGTTGCAAATATCTTGAAATTTCCATTGAGCTCAATGCATTGTTGTTTAAAATAGAGTTGCCTATTGCAACCACTTGTAACTGTTTACAAAAGTCAATTGCATATTGCAAAAGTATTTATATAAAGCATCTCATTCTGAGAAAGTATATTTTAAATCCAATTGTTGGTTCTAAAATAAAACAAGCATATATGTTTTTATATATAAACCATTGGCCTAGAGTTCAGTTATTGAGTGTGTTAGACCATTTGCTGACTGAGTGTGTACAACAAATGCTTTACACTGTCCTCTGATACTGCCTTACTGCTCGACCAAGCTACCACTTTAGAGAGTAAGGTTATATCTAACTTTAACCTCTGTCAACCCTGGGGGACTGTGGACTCTGTACACCCTGTACCTATTAAGGAACAGTATATACAGAGCAACTTTCTCACAGACCTGAGCTGGTCATCTCTGCTCTCTTCGAGCCAATGCACAGCTGTTATTTTGACTCGAAATGCACTCTTGTTCAGTGCAATTACGTCAGCATCTCGAGCAAGTGACGTGTAGGCACTTTCGATACAACTCCATACACAACCATCTTTGCAAACAAATAGGAACTGAGGACCAGGGTTCTTTTACCACAGTTTGTCACTCCCTTCCACACCGGCAGGTCAATTACTCTGCCAGTTATATATTTTTTTTAACTACTCCTCACCCCTCTAAAGAGAAGGAGAGACTCCATCAACTGGACCCTAATAAAGTTTTGAACCTTTGCATCGACTGCACAAAAGATCATTGCATGGATGATCTGCTCTTTGTCTTTGGCAAAGAAGGGAAGGCTGTGCAATAGAGACCCGATGAAGGGAGATTGTCCTCTTTGTCAAAATCTACTATGCACTGGTCAAGAAACAATAGCCTGAGATCCCAATCCACCAGGGCCATTACAGCACTGGCGTGAGAGTTGCCTATTTTACACATCTGCTGGCCTACAATGTGGCATATGTGTATACATTTACAAAGCACCACTGGCTTGACAGGTCGGGTGGGAAGGGCTTTTTTGCCAGTTGGGTTCTACTTTTTACTTTTCGGTCATGGTCCGTTTATCAAACCCACCAGGTTGGGAGGTATCTCTATGGTAACTTTTTTTAAATCTGCATTCAAAATATCTATCAGAGGAACAAGTTACTTACCTTCAGTAATTCAGTTTCTGGTGGATACTCTTATTTAACAGCATATTTCCCACCATCTCCTGCCTCCCTGTTCTGAGGAGCGACCTCTTACATATCAAATGGTAAATGGTCCCAAGTTGTAATGCATCACTTTGTCCTGACTAACTACACAGAAGGAGGTAGTTGGTAAAACTGACATCAGCACTTTGTCATTTCTGGGGTAGGTCGAATCCACCTCGGTGCTGGACAACACCAGCTTCTGAAGCTGGAGCAGTGCTGCAAAATCTCCTTGCCCAGTCTGGGGTCCATTCTAAAGATGAAGAACATGCAGTTGGAGTATACACAAGAAAGACAGTTACTAAGTGTAAGTAACTTGTTCTTTAGCGTTCTCGATCCTGGAAATCCTGAGGTGCACTATGGCTGAATCTTTCATAGAGAAGAAATCTTTTCAGCCTTTCTGTTTCATGTTCTCTCAAGATCTACTCTGACTCTTATAAAGAGTTCCTCAATTGCTTAAACCCGGAGTACTAGATGAAAAAAATGCAATTTATGTTGGAAATTCTCAGCCAAGACCCTCATCGATAAGGATAAGTAGTGAGTTTAGGCCCTTACTGGAGTCACTCCTAAGGATGCCCTTTCCATTAAGGAGGAGTTTGAGGGGTGCTCTTCCTGCATCCTCCAAGAAGGTATAAAAAAGTAAATCTAATTTGGAAACTTTTAAAGCCAAAGTTTCTGAAAATGATTGTTCGAGGCATATGAGCTGCAGATTACACACTTTTGCATAGTTCGCCATCTGGTGTTGGGCCCGGATGTTTGCAGTTTGTTTTTCCTCTTGGAAAGTCTTTGGCAGTCACGAGGTCGGTGACTCCTCCCTTGGTTGGTAGTGCGCATGAGCTTCGGCTCCATCCTCAGATTGTTTTTTTCCGCCATCAGGCTCGGATGTAATACTTCGCGCTCCGGTTCCGAATATTCCAGTTCGACGATCGAAGCGGAATCCTCGCTCTCCGCGGTATTGTTCAGATCCTGATCTCCTCAATCACCTTCTTCTTTGACACACCTTCGATTCCAGTCATCGACGGCGGCCTTCGGGCCTATCCAGGCTCCGGTCCCGGCTGATGGAAAGAACTCCATTCAAGAAGTGCCCTCGATGTGGGTCCAAATTCCCCCACACCGATCTTCATGAGGTATGCAACCTCTGCCTCTCCCCTCAACACGAGGCTCGAGACTGTCCCGCATGCAAGTCTTTTAGATCCAAAAAGACTATTCGAGATCGAAGAGCCAGACGGAAAATGAACCACTCCTCGACTTCTGTTCCAGTCGACATCTTCGGGGACGACGTCGAAGCTCCGGGACAGCAGCACACCGAATAGGACCTAGTCAGTGCTTCCGAAGCCGACGACTCGGATGTGGAGGACATCACCCCGGCGCAGAGGGTCGTGAGTGAAATACCCCCTCCCACACCCACGCCGACACCCAAAACGGCTTCGGTCACGCCTTCGCCTCCGGGCCTTGGCGAGACCAAAGACACTGCTTCGAACACCCCACCTTCGGGCCCGGTGAAGAAGCCTAATAAGCCTTCCGGCGGCTCGGGCTCGAGCCAGCCTGCCAGCGGTGCCGATAAACACACTTTGGCAGAAAAGATCGGCCTCTACCTCGACACCGAGCTCCGCACCAAAGCCCTCAGTGTCGAAACCCAGCCTCTCGGTGCCGACCAAACATCAGAAGACCCTCGGCACCGACACTCCCGCGCCGAAGCCTATCTCGGCACCGACCAAAAAATCGGAGGTTCCAAAAAAGCACGACACAGACAAGCCTAAAAAGCAATCGGCCCCGAAAAACTTCGGTGCCGACCGAACAGCCAGTGTCGCAAGAACTATCTACACCGGATCCTTTACAAGAGACACTTACCAAGGATCCAAAAACTGGACATTTGGCACTGTCTTCTAGAAAGAGACATTTGGACAAACCAGCTCCACCTCCAAATTGGAAAGACTGTGCTACCTCCCCTTTCATAGTGCCTTCCCCACCCCCTCCACCCTCTCCACCTCCGCCTTCTCCACCCCTGCCTCATCGCTCTCCGACCCCGTCTCCAGACCATGATGATCAGGGGGACCCATACTACGACCCAGCAGATGTGCCACAAGACCCCACCCCTACAGGATCCCCAGACCCATGGGATGATTATAATAATCCAGACATTCCAGATGTCCCACAAGATGACCTTTATCCATCCAGGCCATCTCCACCAGAAGACTCATTAGGTTTTCACCACCTACTTCAGAGGGCGGCACATTACCACGGGGTAGAGCTACACACTGACCCAGTAGAGGAAGATTTCCTCTTAGACACTGCACATAGGTCTACTTCTATACTACCTATGCTCAAAGGGGTAATGAAACATGCGCCAGAGGTTTTTAAAGACCCAGTCAGGGCTAGGGTCCTCAACCCACGCATAGAGAAGAAGTATAAAGCTGCCCCCAAAGATCCTGCCTACATCAAGGGGCCAGCGCCACTGGATTCCCTAGTGGTATCCACTGCACGGAAGAGGTCAAATTCCCAGGCGTCAGGCGAAGCACCACCACCTGACAAGAGTCAAAGCTCCTGGACGCGTCAGGAAAACGCACTGCGTCACAGGCAGCCAATATATGGCGTATCGCCAACACTCAAGCGCTATTGGCCAGATACGACAGAGCGCATTATGATGAACTAGAAACCATCATGCACCATCTCCCAGAAAAATACAAAAATAGGGCCAATGAATTAATTCAAGAGGGTAAGACCATAACTAACACCTCTATACGCTGTGACTTAGATGCAGCAGACACAGCCTCCAGGGCAATTAACACTAGTGTCCTCCTCCGTCGCCACGCTTGGCTGAGAGTTTCAGGTTTTAAACCTGAAGTGCAAGCCTCCATATTAAACCATCCATTTGATCAAGAACATTTATTCGGTCCAAAGGTAGATGAGGCCCTTGAGAAGATGGAGAAAGACACAGATACGGCGAAATCTATGGGAGCCCTACAGTCACACCCTCCTAGGCGCTCCTTTCGCCGCTCTTCTTTTCGGGGCACGGGCAGAGGCTACTCCTCAGATTGCGCATCCACGTCCTACAAATCCCCTCCTCAGTCCACCTTCACAAGAGGTTATCAAAGAGGCGGCTATAGAGGCAATAACAAAGGCAGAGGCAAAACAAATACCGCCCGCTCTGCCACACTGCCTACCAAATGACTTTCCCCTGCTCCCTCCAGACCATCCCACTCCGGTCGGGGGCAGACTACAACATTTCCTTCACGTCTGGGAGTCCATCACATCAGACAAATGGGTGACCCAAATTATTCGTTCAGGGTACTGCCTAGAACTCACATCTACCCCCCCAACATTCCACCCAGGCAACGCCCAATGTCACAAGAACATTCCACGTTACTAAAACAGGAGGTTATCTCCCTCCTACAAAAACGGGTGATAGAACAAGTCCCCCTCCCCATCAGCCAAATGTAGGGGTCTACTCCCTATATTTTCTGATACCAAAAAGAGACGAGACTGTACGACCTATCTTAGATCTCCGGCCTCTAAACACATACATAAATTCGGACCATTTTCACATGGTAACACTTCAGCAGGTACTTCCGCTCCTCTTCCAGAACGACTTTCTCACCACACTGGACTTGAAAGACGCATACTTTCACATTCCGGTACACCATGCCCACAGAAAGTACCTCAGATTTGTAGTGGACGGGCAACACTACCAGTTTAAGGTGCTCCCATTCGGGGTCACAACAGCACCAAGGGTATTCACAGAGTGCCTAGCGGTAGTGGCGGCACATCTCAGAAGACAGCACATTCACGTCTTCCCATATTTGGACAACTGGCTGATAAAAGCCGCGTCCTACAACCAATGTGTACACCACACCGCCACTACAATCCAACTACTTCACCAACTAGGCTTCACGGTGAACCACCAAAAGTCCCAGCTAACACCATCCCACATAAAGCAATACCTCGGTGCCACCATAGAAACCTCAAAAGCCATAGCCTACCCCAATCCAGGTAGGAATGCAAGCATTCAGGCTTTGCGTCAGAAATTCATACCTCAACACTCCCTCCCAGCAAGAGTGTTTATGCAACTGATAGGGATGATGGCCTCTTGCAGTTTCATAGTGCCTCATGCAAGACTCCAGATGCGTCCACTCCAAGAGTGCTTAGCTCGCCAATGGAACCAGGCCCAGGGGCAACTGACAGATCTGGTGTTGGTAGACAGTCGCACCCATCGCTCTCTGCAGTGGTGGAACACCACAAATCTTTCCAGAGGTCGACCGTTCCTGGACCCGGTTCCCCAAATAATACTAACAACGGACGCATCGCTCTCCGGCTGGGGAGCTCATCTACTACACCTCACAGTGCAGGACACCTGGACGCCGCAACAAAAGTTACCCCACATCAACCATCTGGAGTTACTGGCAATCTTTCTAGCCCTAAAATCCTTTCACACACAGATTTTAGGCAAGGCCGTCCTTATTCGCACAGACAACATGACCGCCATGTACTACATTCAAAAACAAGGCGGCACACACTCTCCACAGCTCTCTCGACTAGCACAGAGCATATGGAGATGGGCAATTCCACACAATCTTTCTCCTAGCCCAGCATGTCCCAGGAGTCCAAAACACATTGGCAGATCTGCTCAGCAGACAGACGCAGCAGATCCACGAGTGGGAACTTCACCCGCAGGTTCTTTACCCGTTCTTTCAGAAGTGGGGGCATCCACACATAGACCTATTCGCCACCCACGAAAACAAAAAATGCCCAAGCTTCGCCGCCAGATACCCACACCCATTGTCCAAAGGCAATGCGATATGGATGAACTGGTCAGGCAAATTTGCGTACGCCTTTCCACCTCTCCCACTAATTCCATTAGTGGTGCGAAAGCTACAACAGCACTCCCTCACACTGATTCTAGTAGCTCCAACATGGGCCAGACAACCGTGGTACACCACGCTGCTGGAACTCTCGGTAGTGCCACACCAAATGTTGCACCTCTCACCATGCCTCCTAACCCAGAACCATGGAGAGATCAGACACCCGGACCCAGCTCAGCTCAACCTTGCGATCTGGCTCCTGAGATCCTAGAATTCGGATACCTTAACCTTCCCCCTGACTGTATGAACGTCGTCAGAGAAGCTAGACGCCCTACCACTAGAGCCTGCTACGCTGCCAAGTGAAAAAGATTTGTTGTTTATTGCCATAACAACACAATCAACCCTCTAGACGCATCCATACAGCATATCATATGCTACTTACTCCATCTACAAAGATGTAACCTAGCATATACATCCATTCGGCTACACCTCGCAGCAATTGCCGCTTACCTACAAAACAGACAGCACTTATCACTTTTCAGAGTGCCGGCCATTAAAGCCTTCATGGAAGGCCTAAAACGAATAATTCCTCCCAGAGTGCCACCCTCACCTGTGTGGAACTTCAATATAGTTCTCACAAGGCTAATGGGACCGCCTTTCGAACCTCTGCATACATGCGAACTGCAATTCCTCGCATGGAAAACAGCTTTCCTTGTAGCCATCACCTCCCTTAGAAGGGACAGTGAGATACAAGCACTTACTATACAAGAACCTTTTCTCCAAATGCACCCGAACAAGGTTGTCCTCCGTACCAACCCAAAATTCCTACCCAAAGTCATCTCACCCTTTCATCTAAACCAATCGGTAGAATTACCGGTTTTCTTCTCGCAACCTCAAACTGTTGCAGAAAGGGCTCTACACACACTGGATGTTAAAAGGGCCTTGCTTTACTATATCCAGAGAACACAACCTTCCAGAAAGACAAAGCAACTGTTTGTCTCTTGCTCTCCACCTCATAAAGGCAACCCCATCTCTAAATCAGGAATAGCTAGGTGGATTGTAAAATGCATACAGATTTGCTATCACAAAGCAAAACGCACGCTATCTGTTCCCCCCTAAAGCCCACTCTACAAGAAAGATACGGGCTTCTATGGCTTTTCTAGGGAACATCCCATTAGATGATATCTGCAAGGCAGCTACATGGTCAACACCGCACACTTTCACTAAACATGGTGACCGCTGCGCCTCTCACCAGGCCGGGTCACCCCCTTGCTCCTCCTGCCGCCTCCTGCTCCTGCCTGCCAGCCTTGCCGCAGAGCCGTCCGCTCGCCAGTTTCCCGCCGCAGCTCGCCACAGGTCCCACCCACCACCGGCCCATTGGCCGAGCCGCTCCCGCTCCTGCCGCGCAGCTGACCCGCCCTCTCGTCCCCCTTCTTATGACGCCCCCAGAGCGACCGCGCAGCGGACGCGCGCAGCGGGAGCGCCGACTGAGCGCCGAAGGTGTGCCAAAGGTAAGCCCGTCTGTGCCCGTCCGTGCCTGGCCCGTGCCCAGTGCCAGGCCCCCGCAGACCCCAGCCCACCCGCCGGACGTACGACGCCGCCACCCTCAACGCACTCCACGCCGGCCGAATCCCAGGATGCTACCGAGCCACCCCGAGACGCACCCACGGACCCTTATGCTACAACGCCTGCAAGTTCACCTGCATCCGGACCAGCACTACTCCAGCACCAACCAAGACCAAGACGAGCAACAGCAGCAGCCACCTGAAATGCATCCTGCTCAACACCCGCTCCGTCCACAGACACGCCATCGAGCTCTGGAACCTGCTCGACACAACCTCACCAGACGTCGCCTTCCTCACGGAAACCTGGATGAACGCCTCTTCAGCACCCGACATCGCCATCGCCATCCCAGACGGCTACAAGATCATCCGAAGGGACCGCATCAACCAGACCGGAGGAGGCATCGCCATCATCCACAGGAACACCATCCGCATCACGACCAACACCGACGACACCCTCGCACCCGCCGAGCACCTGCACTTCCAGGTCCACATCAACCCCAAGACCACCCTCAGAGGCACCCTCATCTACAGACCCCCGGGACCACGCACACAATTCAGCGAAGACATCGCCGACTTCATCAGCCCGCACGCCCTCCTCTCCGCTGACTACATCCTCCTCGGGGACCTCAACTTCCACCTGGAGAACAACAACGACCGCAACACCACCACCCTGCTGGACAACCTCGCAAACCTGGGACTCAAGCAGCTGGTCACCACCCCCACCCACTACGCCGGACACACACTCGACCCCGTCTTCTCATCCAGCAAGGACATCGCCTTCAGCCACGCCACCGGACTCCACTGGACGGACCACAGCTGCATCCACTTCAGCTTCAGAAGGACCACGATCCACCACCACCAGCAACAGGTTGCACGCAGAAGCTGGAACAAGATCACAGCCGACCAGCTCGCGACCTCCCTGAGCATGAACCCTCCCACCAGCACAACGAACCCAAGCCAGGCGGCCACCAACCTCGCGAAGTGGATCAGCAACTGCGCAGACGACCTCGCCCCTCTGAAGACCCCGCCTAGCAGACCCGGCAGCAAGAAAGCCCCATGGTTCACCGACGAACTCAAGAGCTCCAAGAAGAACTGCCGAGCCCTCGAGAGAACATGGCGCAGAGACCCAACACCGGACAACATGACTGCCCTCAAGCTCGCCACCCGAAAGCACCACCAACTCATCCACGCCACCAAGAAAACCGCATTCAAGGAACGACTGGACAACAACGCACACAACAGCAAGGAACTCTTAAACATCGTTAAAGAGCTCTCCAACCCCAACGCCGGAAACGACATCACCCCTTCGCAAGACCTCTGCAACTCCCTCGCCTCCTACTTCCACAACAAGATCGCGGACATACACAACAGCTTCAGCACTCCACTGACGCACGCCACGACCGAACCACCGCCCCCCACCACCACGCTCCGCGCATGGACCCCGATCAGCACCGAAGACACCGTCCGCACGATGAACTCCATCCACTCCGGATCTCCTACCGACCCCTGCCCTCACCACGTCTTCAACAAGGCCGACGCTGTCATCGCACCCCACCTGCGGGACATCATCAACACCTCCTTCAACACCGCTACCTTCCCGGAGAGCTGGAAGCACGCCGAACTCAGCGCTCTACTAAAGAAGCCATCAGCCGACCCCACCGACCTCAAGAACTACCGCCCCATCTCGCTGCTCCAGTTTCCTGCAAAAGTCATCGAGAAGACTGTCATCAAGCAGCTGGCCGCCTTCCTCGAGACGAACGGTTCCCTCGACCTCTCGCAGTCTGGCTTCCGGGCCAACCACAGCACCGAGACCGCCCTGATCGCAGCTACCGATGACATCCGAGCACTGCTTGACAACGGAGAAACAGCAGCCCTCATCCTCCTAGACCTCTCCGCGGCCTTCGACACTGTCTGCCACCGTACACTAGTGCAGCGACTCAGCAACGTCGGAATCCAGGAGAAGGCACTGGAGGGGATCTCCTTCCTCGCCGGAAGGACACAGAGTCCGCCTCCCCCGTTCAGATCTGAAGCCACCGAAGTCATCTGCGGCGTTCCTCAAGGCTCCTCGCTCAGTCCAACCCTCTTCAACGTCTACATGAGCCCCCTCGCAGACATCGCACGCCAGCACAACCTCAACATCATCTCCTACGCCGACGACACCCAGCTGATTCTCTCCCTCACCAACGACCCCGCCACCACCAGAGCCAACCTTCACGAAGGGATGAAAGAAGTAGCCGAATGGATGAAGAACAGCCGCCTGAAACTGAACTCGGACAAGACGGAAGTCCTCATCCTGGGATCCTCACCCTCCGCCTGGGACGACTCCTGGTGGCCCCCCGCCCTAGGCAGCGCATCCAAACCAACAGACCACGCACGCAACCTGGGCTTCATCCTGGACTCCTCCCTCTCCATGACCAGACAAGTCAACGCCGTCTCCTCGTCGTGCTGCAACATCCTGCGCATGCTACGCAAGATCTTCCGGTGGATCCCCACCGAGACCAGGAAGACGGTCACCCAGGCCCTCGTCACCAGCCGTCTGGACTACGGCAACTCCCTCTACGCCGGAACCACCGCCAAACTCCAGAAGAGACTCCAGCGAATCCAGAACGCCTCAGCACGACTCATCCTGGACATCCCCCGTCGCAGCCACATCTCCGGACACCTGAGAGACCTGCACTGGCTCCCGGTCAACAAGAGAATCACCTTCCGACTCCTCACCCACGCACACAAAGCCCTACACAACCAAGGCCCAGGATACCTCAACAGCCGCCTCAACTTCTACGCTCCCAAACGCCAGCTTCGATCGACCGGCCACGCCCTCGCCGCCGTCCCCCGCATTCGAAGAGCCACCACAGGGGGACGGTCCTTCTCCTACGTCGCCGCCAAGACATGGAACTCCCTCCCGACCCACCTCCGCCTGACCCAGGACCACCTCGCCTTCAGGAAGCAACTCAAGACCTGGCTGCTCGAACAGTAGCGGACCCCCCTCTCCCAGCGCCTTGAGACCCTCTGGGTGAGTAGTGCGCTATATAAATGCATTGATTGATTGAACATTACTGTGTAGATGTGCAAACCAAGCAACAAGCTAGTGTGGGCCAGGCTGTACTAAAAACACTATTTCAAACCACTGCAACAGATACCGGTGGTCGCCGCTAAGGTTGGGAACTGCTATATAGTCTATGCAAAAGTGTGTAATCTGCAGCTCATATGCCTCGAACGGAATATGCTACTTACCAGTATGCATCTGTTCTTGGCATGTAGAGCTGCAGATCTACACATGCCCACCTGCCTCCCCGGCTACCTGTATCTGTTCCAGTCTATCTTATTTAGATACAACACACATGGGTTTCTTCACTATTATTACTATGCTCCATCTTTCCCTGTTGGCGAAAAACAATCTGAGGATGGAGCCAAAGCCCATGCGCAATACCAACCAAGGGAGGAGTCACCGACCTCGTAACTTCCAAAGACTTTACAAGAGGAAAAACAAACTGCAAACATCCGGGCCCAACACCAGATGGCGATCTATGCAAAAGTGTGTAGATCTGCAGCTCTACATGCCAAGAACAGATGCATACTGGTAAGTAGTATCTATATCTATATCTATATCTATATCTATATATATCTCTACTGGCAGTCGCCAGTAGATAGTTATAGTTAGGACTGTGTTTCCATAGGAAATCCGCAACATTCTATTTTGAATAACTTTGGCGCCGATTGACGAATCCTCGTAACATTTTCAAAATAGGTGGGGCGCTCCGCTCCGCTCCTTCCCTGAAAGTCTCGGGGGGATTCGTCAAGCGGGGGCTGAGAAAAAGGGGGGGTCCCAAAACGCGTTTTCCCCATGCATTTTTCCATAGGACCTTTAGTCCAAGCTGCAGCCCGAACGGCTGAACAGAATTACTTGAAATTTGGCAGAGAGGTAGTCCTCAGGTCAGGGATGTGCCTTTTGCAGGTCTGGTGTAAATCTGTTCAGTATTTCCTGAGAAAATAGCATTTAAATCAATATATATATCTAAAGGCGCGCTCCAAGCGCGTACCGTAAGCTTACCGTACGCGCACGCTGCCGTGCGCGAGAGCGATTCTGATTGGTTGTTAGATCTTAGTAAACATTCGAATCGGTCGAAACCAGGAAGTGTCGGCCACCATTTTGTCTCTCGCAGTCTGAGGGGGTGAAAAACAAAGGTGGATCACGTGAAAAGGGGGCAGGGTGGACAGTTCCTGACCCCCTAGCCTTGGTCAGGGGGTCCCAGAAGGACCCCCAAGAGCAAAAATGTATTATAATTTTTTTACGAAAAATCGCGGAGTGCGCGTAGCGTACGAGCACGGTAGAAACGGAAAAATTCCGCGAACTACGAAACGTGGGCGCGCGGTGCGCGAAGCGCACCGTGCGCGCACGCCACGCGCACGGTGAAAAAACCTAAAAAAAAAATGATTAATAAATACATAAATTAGCATTTAAAAAACCGTACAAATTCGCTGAAAAAACCATAGGTTTCACACACGTTATAGTTAGGAATTAGCATTTAAAAAACCTTGCAAATTCACTTAAAAAACCATAGGTTTCATACGTTATAGTTAGCTGGGCATTTCACTCGTGAAAAACCATTGAAATTTCCACGTTATAGTTAGTGCAGGCAACTATAACTCACGCGACCGCAATCCTCTGTTGATGCAAATACTGTATTTAGACACTTATTTACCCATGTCTTCTTCCATTAATTTTTAGCTATACATATATCACAAATATTTTTTTTTCAGAAAAACACATATGTCATCAGTTTTGTAATATCTGACGTCATCAGCAGAGGATTGCGGTTGCGCGAGTTATAGTTATCTGAACTAACTATAACGGGGGAATTTCATTGGTTTTTTACGAGTGAAATATCCACCTAACTATAACATGTGTGAAACCTATGGTTTTTTAAGTGAATTTGCAAGGTTTTTTAAATGCTAATTCCTAACTATAATGTGTGAAACCTATGGTTTCTTCAGTGAATTTGTATGGTTTTTTAAATACTGTTATGTATGTATTTTTTTATATATTATTTTTTCAATAAACTACGTATTAACATTTTTTTTTTTTTCTTCTTATGGTTTATCACCGTGCGCGCACCCCCGCGATTGTTTTGACCAAGGCTAGGGGGTCAGGAACTCCCTTTTCCCGTTCGCCACCTTCCTTTTCCACTCTCGCACTGAAAACAAACAAAATGCCGGCCGACACTTCCTGATTTCGACCGAGAACGTTGACTGACATGTAACAACATCAGAATTACGCTTGCGCACGTTAGGGTGCGCGCACGGTGTGTGGCTATAGATATGTATGAGCTTTTTACTGCAATTTTCTCTGGAACTACTTAACAGATTGACTCCGTATATGCAAAAGGCACTTCCCTGACCTGAGGACTACCTCTTTGCCAAATTTCAAGTAATTCTGTTCAGTCCCCTGCAGTCCATTATAGCTCAAATTAGAGTAAGATCCCTATCTATATTGGGAAGAGGAGGAGATGGGTGCAGGACAGAGACACCATCTTTACCTGTAGTAGAGGACCATTTCCATAGTAATATTGTAATTTGTTACTAGTGCTCTGAAGAATTATCTTGCCTCCAGAAGTCACTGGTGAAATAATGGTGGAGATTACTTCAAGCATTCCATCCATCATTCTATGTATACTTCAGTGCGGCGACTCAGCACTGCTGGCTTCATGCAAGCAGGATACACATATTCCTAAATCTGCTGAGGACAGATGCTATAGACTGCATAGCTTTGGACTTGAGAGATTTGTTCTTTGCCTAAAATACATATTGACCTCATTCAGAAAATGCTGATTGCAAATTACTTTTTTGTCCAGTACATTTAAAGCATCATCTTCAAAGAAGTGAAACCAATGCTTCTGTTGTTGAATTACTTTTAGCATCTGCTGTTCCTTCACTATGTAATTAGTATATAACCTTTCTATTCAGTTGCCATATTGGACGGCTGTAAAATTCTTCAGGTTGGAATCAGAGGCTCTGAATTACATTGGACATTCAGTTAAAAGCAGAGGAAGAGCCTTATGTGTGCCCAACACCAGAGCAAATGTGTCTTTTGTCTCCATATTAAAGCATTGTCTTTTTTTCTGATGTGCAGAACAATTGTCCTTTTTCAGATTTTGTGATCACCCTTCATGAATTTTATTGAGTGTAATTGCAGGAAAGTGCCTATTTTGACATGGTCACCCCACGTTTTGCTTGGTATTAAATTCAGTTTTGACTGGAAGTGCACTGGCTTCCTACTAACCAGGCCCAGAGTGCCTGATCTCTTTCCCCAAACTGTACAATTATTTCCTCAATTGAAAATACCTTAAGTACTCCCTGTAAGTCCTTAGTAAGTGAGACCACTGGTGCCTCTGGCAAGGAGGTTAAGAGGGTCCCTAAGGGCTGCAGCATGTATGGTGCCACCCAAAAGGACCCCTCACCGAATACATACAGACTGCCATTGCAGGCTGCTTGTCTTGGTGCAGACAAAAAAGAAAACACAACATGGCACACATCCCTTTATGACATGCCCACAGACACTGGATACAGCATTGGAAAGCCACCCTTATAGCAGGCCTTACAGCTCCCTAAGCCTAGGTACACTATACTACATGTGTCGACTTATCTGCATGAGCAGATATGCCCCTGTGCCGGTCAGTTCCATTACTGCCTGTACAATGACCAGGAAAGCTATTTTTAAGTGAATGGCCCGGACACTGATTAAAATGAGTATCCCTGCTACATGATGGCTTCACCGAAACCAAAGATGTTTGGTATCAAACATCTTGCATTAATAAGCCCACACTGATTCCAGTGATGTATTTGTTACTAGTTGCACCCAGCAGGCAACTTAGAGGTGCTCACTAAAAACCTGCCAACTACTAGTGTGCTGGCTGGCTGACTGGTCCTAGACAGCCTGCCATCATAGCCAAGTTTCTGACCCACCAGGGGTGAAGGCCTTTTTGCTCTCAGGGGGTCAAAAACAAGCTTGCTCGGGCAGAGGGTGTTTACACCCCCTCCCACAGGATGGCCTGCAAATTAGCTTTCCAAAGCAAAAGGGCTTCAAAGAGCCCACCGGCTTTTATATGCCAATCTAGCTTCCCTCCTCGATAGGTGGGAAAAGTAGTAGTCAAAGAGGCTTGTTCACCTTCAGGCTAGTTCCACCCCTAATGTGGGCGATCTGAAGTGAAAGGGAAATTCACCCACGAGTGTAGTAAGTAGACTATGCTCACTAACCGCTTTATTTATTAGCTGTCACACCGTCTTGTTTTCTCACTGATTACTATGCTTTCACTTATAACAACGCACTTATCTCTTTCCAATACGCGCCACCGGTAACTTAACCACATTGATTAGGACATTACTCGATTTCTTATATAGCGGCTCTTTACGCTATCACGCGGCAAACAAATCTGATTACTACCACGCATTGTTTTCTCATTCTGCATGATTATTTACTCTTTAAACTCATTTATGTTCTCTTCTTTCAAGAACATGCTACCTTTTTAATCACATCGTAAGATTACCATTACAAACATAACTCAGTGCCTTAACTGACATATCCTTCAAATTTTTTTACATTTTCATTTTCAGAGAACTTTTTTCCCCTGAAGAAGGGCTACGGCCCGAAATGCATTGGGCTAACGATAAGTTGTAATATGTTGAGAAGTATAAAACGTCAATGATCTAAGAAGTATTGCAATATGAATTAAATGGACTAAATAAGGTTCATTGACATGTTTCATTTTTGAAAATATCAAAATTAAAGACAAATAAAACTTTATTTGCAAACAGTTTAAAACACTTCATTTGGAAGACAACGAAATAAATCAACTGTATTTTTTTGAGTACTTAAGGGGGACGCCCCTTTTCGAAGGATAGCGCTTTTTCTATTAAATTTCAGAGTCTGCCATCTTTGTGATGGCAGAATAAGAAACTCGTTGACAGGGTTATGCCCCCTTCCCACAGGAAGTGGTCATATAGGGGGTGTAGTGACCACATAGGTCAGTAGTCCATTGGCTACCACTCTAAACTCCCCTATCACCCCTAGATCTAGTATTTAGGGGAGACCCTGGTACCAGGAAATCAGATTCTGATGACCCAAACAAAGGACTGAAAAGCTGCGAAAAGCAAGAACTGAGGAAGAAGCAACTGACTTGGCACCAACCCTGCTGGTATGTTCACCTAGTCCCAACAATTGTACCAACGTTGACTCGCCCTGCAAGCTGCTGTGTCTTCAAAAGGCTGGTAGGGCTGCCAGCACACTTCTTCAAAGACCCAGGAACTCCTGTGGAGCAGCGAAGCTGTTCCCCTGCACCCTGCAGGTACCCAGGAAAGAACTGTGAGGACTCCAAGAACATGTAAACCTCACACCGGCCAGCACCACTGAACCCTTCGCTCCAAGCCCAAGTTGAAGTGGGCCAATAGTGCCAGTGTGGTCAACCAGCCCTCCAGAGCAGAATCCCACCATGGGTCTTTTTGACCGGACCGACCCCTATTGACTAACATTGGGCCCCCAACACTGTATTGCACCTCTGCACTGGGCCACCCTAGTATCGCTGGAGGCGATTAGCTGGTGCTGCCTTGAACCTTGCACTATACTCACCTTAAGTCCTGACGATTTGTCCCGGACGTCGCTGTAAACAACTTATATGCAGTATTTGTTTTTCCCTCGCAGATAAATCCGGTCGATGGGCAATTACCGAATGTAATTATGGTGTGGGGAAAAAACTAACTATCTGCTCGGTATATGGGTGTGTTGATGATGATCCAGGTCCTTTAGAATTTCTATCTAACGAACTGGCCCATTGGCCACTACCATTGATTGTATGTGGCGACTTTAACTTAAATCTTCCTTTAAATTGGGCACTGGAGCACAATAAATTTAGGTATCTAGGTCGAAAACCGAAAGTTTTCAGAGCCCTTGAAGAACTATGTAACACACATGGATTATCTGATTGCTGGCAACTGAAGTACCCAAACAACCCAGGATATACTTTTTTCTCAAACCCACACTTTAAGTTTGCACGGCTGGATTATATATTTGCATCACACAACATAGCCACACATAGCTCCATAGAACGACTACCTAAGATACTTTCCAACCATAACCCACTAACCATATGTCTTGATACTGGTAAAATAGAATCAAAACACAATAGATGGACTTTCGAAAGGGCTCGTCTGTTGAATGAAGAATACTGTAAGGTTATAGAGAATTGGATCCCCGAATTTTTAGAAAATAATCTTGGCAGTGCATCGCTGGAAATTGTTTGGGATACTCTTAAGGCGGGAATCAGAGGAGAAACTCTGAGATTTTCTATTAAAAATAATCAAGAGGAAAAATTAAAACTAAAAAAACCTACAAAACGAATTAGCTAAAAGAGGAAGAGCTTATTATGGCAATTCGGGATAATATTAACATTGAAGAGGCAATCAGAGATGTTGCCATTACTAAAAATCTAATTGTAGAAATGTTCTCCAATAAAGCAATCCGTAAAGCCACCCAAAACAAACAAAACATTTATGAGTTTGGGGAAAATATTGGCCATCATCTTGTAATTCGGGCCAGTCAGGAACATACGGATAGTACTATTAAAGAAATTCATGATCCTATTAATGGCCTCACCCAAGATCCCAAAGAAATTAGAGATTGTTTTAAAAAATATTATTCTGATCTTTACACAGGAACTTATAAAAATCAATCTCAAATTGATGACTATTTGGATACGGTCATATGGACTCAGCTTTCCCAAACCGTCAGACAGCTTGGCTGAGGCTCTGCAATGGATCGAAATATTACTATCCATTAACAGTCTTCCCTCGGGTAAAGCAAGTGGGCTTGATGGAATTCCCTCTGAATTTTATGCCAGATTCAGAAAACAGCTAAAAGAGATACTTATAATGTTGATGACCCAGGTCTTTAACGGTGGACAGCCACCAAGATCTTGGGCACTAGCAAAAATAATTGTATTTCCAAAGAAAAACAAAGATCCAACTGAGCTAGGGGCTTATCGTCCAATCACCCTAATTAACAAGATTCCAAAATTTACTCTAAAATACTCGCCAGTCGGATTGCCCCACTCATACATAAAATTATATCGGTTCGGCAACATGGATTTGTTCCTGGCAGATCTACCCATTGATCACATACAGAGAGTCATTACACTCTTTGACATGACTGAGGTGGCAGGAGACCTTATGGCACTGATATTATTAGATGCCGAAAAAGCGTTTGATAGGGTCTCCTGGCAATATCTATGGACAGCCATGTCAAAGAGTGGAATTGGGGAAAATTTTATTAAAGCAACCCGTATGTTGTATCTTAACCCAGAAGCAGCAGTCGTGATAAATGGGGATATATCCGAAAACTTTAAAGTGACGAGAGGAACGAGGCAGGGTTGTCCCTGCTCCCCATTGCTTTTCGCTATTTTCATAGATCCCTTTATTCGGAGACTAGAATTAAACTTGGCAATAATACCAGTGAGGACCCCTCATAGAGACACCAAAACATTGGCCTACGCTTATGACATCGCCCTAACCATAACCAACCCTAGTGATGCTATAAATTTAATTGAAATAGAGGCTAATCATTTCGGTGAAGTTTCAGGTTATAAATTAAACCAAAACAAAACTCAAATAGTTATTAATCAACAAATTAATTGTGTTGATGCAAGGATTGTTGAAAATGCGACCTATCTAGGGGTAAATATCACCGCTAATCTTAACCCCTTCTCTGCCCATGACGAGATGGTCTCGTCATGGAGCACAGTCGCGCTGTGCCCATGACGAGACCATCTCGTCATGACACCCACCCACGAGGGAAGCGCTGGCGCTCCCCCCGTGAGTGGTCGATCTTTTTTTTTTTTTTTTTTTTTTTTTTTTACTGGGAAGGCAGGGGAAGACCTTCCCCCTGCCCCCCCCCCCCCCTCCCGCATCATCAATGACGTCAGCGCGCGAGCTGCTCTGACGTCATTGGAGGTTTCCCGTTTGCTCTCCGTGGCGCAGGAAGCAATGGCTTCCTGCGCGTCGGGGAGTAAAGGTGAGTTTTGGGGCTGGGGAGTGTTTTTGTTTGCATCGGTGGGTTTGGGTTAGGGTGGGGGCACTTTGGTATGCCCAGGCATGCCTCGAGGCTCGGCTTCGTTCCTGTGTGCGTGTTGTTGCTTCCCTGTGAAATGGATCCAAATTTGAAAAACGCTCGTCTTTCTAGTTGCTTCCCCGTGAAATGTTTCCAAAAATGCAGAGAAATGCCCTTCTTTTTTTCAAATCTAAAGTGCAGCAGCATGTAGAGAAATAGAATTTCTTATATGAGAATAATAGCAAGACAGAGGGGTTGCAAAGTGGCCAGATTGTTTTTTTTTACATCCAAATACACCAGCATCACTTTACAGAGTTTGCCAGTGAAGTGCTACTTTAATTTTCTCGTCTTTCTTTGAAGAGCATTGTTGTTTCTAGGTTGGGAGAGAGTACCATTCCTGGAGGTACTGCAATACCTGGTTGATGGGTGGATTGGAAAACACAATGTGTACCATGGCTCTGTGTTTATGGATGTGGTCTTTTGTTAAATGTATATGTATACAAACAAATTGTAACGCCTGTAAGCTGATGGGTGGTGGTTGGGTTATGTAAAATAAGTTAAAAATCCAATAAAGATTTGTTAAAAAAAAAAAAAATGATTGTGGAATTTTCTTTCTCTCTCTCTCCCCCTTCCCTTCCTTTGGCAGAGGTAGGGTTCTTTCTCCTCCATGGTGGTGGTATGCTAAAGGTTTCTTGCTGTGTTTAAATTATACCTTCCCGCCATTTTATGGGTCCTGTCTTCTATGAAGACATTTCTTATATGTCCTCCACACTTGTTGTGCTGTATGCTCTGCCACTCCATCGGTTACTTCTGTTGTTTGTACTGATCTTTTGGTTTTGGACCAACACTATTTACTATCTTTTAACCGCTGCTTCAGCCAGGTACCTTTTTCTGTCTGATAATCTTCTTTTAGATGGAGACTGGTTACCTGAATAGGCCTTCCCTGTGTTTGCCTTTTTTCAACTTACTCCTTTTACAGTCCCAGATAGTGGTCTTCATTTCTATAGTCTAGTGCAGTTGTTTCTCACCTGCTGTTTTCTTTTTCAGTTATCTTACAGCCGCCTGATTGTAATTATTCACTCAGTAGTGTTGTTTTATGTCTGATTGCTTTTATTTTTCTGGGGTGTGTGATATCTTCCACTCCCTCTATTCTTTTATATGGTACCATGTGGCTGTTTGCCTGGTCGCTGTTGTCACATCTTCGGTCCATGACTAATGTTGTGAACCTTTATATGTGCTTTTCTTGGGTACTCACGTGCACACACACGCACGCACACACACACTTGCACACACCCGCAACACACTTGCACACACCCGCATTTCTTAGGCGGAAGTGTGTTTTTGTTTACATTGCTGCGGTTTTCCTCGGGTCCTTGAGGCACCATCACTAGTTTGTTGCTGTGCAGTTACTTGCCCTTCCTTTTCTGTGGGTTCTATGTTGAATAGTCCCAGAGGGCTCACTTCTCTCTGTGATTTCTCTGACCACGAGTAGTCCAGGGCAAAATTGTTATTGGTCACACTTTTTTTTTTTTTTTTTTTTTTTTTATTTATTTTTATTTTGCAACAAATTACTGCACTGCTTTTTTTTAAGGCATTGATTGGTGCTCTCTACATCGTTTGTTTCAATGGCAAGGAGCTTTGGCTCAGCGGTATTAGCTATTGTCCTTGGCCTTTAACCCCATCAACTAATGGTCCTGTTACCATTGGGGGAAGATATGTAGTATTATGATTATATGACTAGTTCTATCCAACACCTCTTTATTCTTCTGCCATGGGTGTCTTCCCCATGTTTTTCATATTTGCAGACTTCAATTCTGTCGTCTTTACTCATACCTGACTGTGTGTCTCCCTCTCCCTCTTCCCTCTCCCTCTTCCCTCTTCCCTCTTCCCTCTTCCCTCTTCCCTCTTCCCTCTTCCCTCTTCCCTCTTCCCTCTCCCTCGCCCTCTCCCTCGCCCTCGCCCTCTCCTTCTCCCTTCTCCCTTCTCCCTTCTCCCTTCTCCCTTCTCCCTTCTCCCTTCTCCCTTCTCCCTTCTCCCTTCTCCCTTCTCCCTTCTCCCTTCTCCCTTCTCCCTTCTCCCTCTTCTCTCTCCCTCTTCTCTCTCCCTCTTCTCTCTCCCTCTTCTCTCTCCCTCTTCTCTCTCCCTCTTCTCTCTCCCTCTTCTCTCTCCCTCTTCTCTCTCCCTCTTCTCTCTCCCTCTTCTCTCTCCCTCTTCTCTCTCCCTCTTCTCTCTCCCTCTTCTCTCTCCCTCTTCTCTCTCCCTCTTCTCTCTCCCTCTTCTCTCTCCCTCTTCTCTCTCCCTCTTCTCTCTCCCTCTTCTCTCTCCCTCTTCTCTCTCCCTCTTCTCTCTCCCCCTCTCTCCCCCTCTCTCCCCCTCTCTCCCCCTCTCTCCCCCTCTCTCCCCCTCTCTCCCCCTCTCTCCCCCTCTCTCCCCCTCTCTCCCCCTCTCTCCCCCTCTCTCCCCCTCTCTCCCCCTCTCTCCCCCTCTCTCCCCCTCTCTCCCCCTCTCTCCCCCTCTCTCCCCCTCTCTCCCCCTCTCTCCCCCTCTCTCCCCCTCTCTCCCCCTCTCTCCCCCTCTCTCCCCCTCTCCCTCCCCCTCTCTCCCCCTCTCTCCCCCTCTCCCCCCCTCTCCCCCTCTCCCCCCCCCTCTCCCCCCCCTCTCCCTCTCCCCCCCCCCTCTCCCCCCCTCCCTCTCCCCCCCCTCTCCCCCTCTCTCCCTCTCCCCCCCTCTCCCCCCTCTCCCTCTCCCCCCTCTTTTTCTTTTTTTTTTCTCTTTTCCTCTTTTGTTTCTTGTTTTAATAGACCGATTAATCCTAGTGAAGGAATTTGCAGGTGGATAAGTTAATTACCTTTGGTAATGCTGTATCTGGTTTAAACTGCATCTAGCTGCAGATTCCATTCCAACCCACCCATCCTCCCTCCTCTGCGAACTGCTTTACCCCTTCGTCTACCATATCCCTTTCCCGTGCCTCATTAGGTTTTTAAAACAAACAAAAACAAATTCACAAAAAGTAAATTCTTTATGCACACAGTTTCCATAAACAGTTTCTGCAAGTGGCTCTGCGTTTTGGGGCGCCAAAAATAGTCACAGGAGGGTTAATATTGACACTGTCAATGTCACATCCGGTGGAAGACTTCGCTACAGAGTCACTCGATGCCCTCTACTGATGCAAGAGTTACTGCTGTAGAAAACTTTCCGATTCCAGTCTGGCGCCTGGGGATTCATTGCAAGGTCAATAAGCAGGTAACTGGAGACCCTATCTGTCCCAAAAAGAATTCCTCTAGTGCACCTGCAGTACCTAATGCAGTGGTAAGTCTCCAGATTGGATCTCAGGTGTGCTCTGACCATTTCAGAGAGCTCACTGAAGCAACTCTGGTCTCGGAGTGTGGGGTGGATGTAGCTGCCCTGGCTGTCTGGACCAGTAATCTGGAAAAGTACAGACAGCAGCCACATCAAGGGTGTTAGAGTTGAAGCACCGAGGGATACAGGTGCAAATGTGTAGGAAGCTGGCTCTTTATATACTATACCAAAATGATGTATAGTGTGCACAGAGTCCAGTGGAACCCCAAAGGTAGGCAGAGTTAACAAAAGATAACACCTTACTCTTTATTTGTGGTTGGTATAAGCCTGCAAATTAGCATTCCAACTCTTCGGGCTCCAAGAGCCCACCGCCTTTGGTATGCCAATCTGGCTTCCCTCACAGGAGAAGATGCCAATCAGCCACCCCCCTGCCCAGGGAGCATTTGGCAGGCAGGAAAATTAGGAGACTGAGAGGCGTGTTCACTTTCAGGGTAGTCCCACCACTAACGTAGGCTACCTGAAGTAAATGCAAAATTACAGAGTCTACCTTCTTTGTGATGGCAGAATTTGTATTTCTGGGAAAGGGTTATGTCCACTTCCCAGAGGAAATTGTCATATAGGGGGCATTGTGACCCTACACTCTCCCAAGGCCCCTAAATCTAGTATTTAGGAGAGATCCTGGCACCAAGAAATCGTATCCTGCTGGCCCAAATGAAGAACTGAAGAGCTGTGAAAAGCAAGAACTGAGGAAGAAGCATCTGACTTGGCGCCATCATGCCCAGCCTGTTCACCTATTCCTGACAATTATGCCAAAATCGAATCACCCTGCAAGCTTCTGTGCATTCCAAAGCCTGGGAGGACCGCCAGCACTTCTACAAAGACCCAGGAACTCCAGTGGAGTGGCGGAGCTGTTCCCCTGCAGGTACTCAAGAAAGAACTGCGAGGACTCCAAAACCACGTAAACCTCACACCGGCCAGCGCCACCGCACCTGTCACTCCAAGCCCGATTTGAAGTGGGCCAACATTGCCAGTGTGGTCCCCCAGCCCTCCAGAGAAGAAGCTCACCTTGGGTTTGCCAGGAGAGACCTCCTTGATGCCTCTTGCTGCCTCTGTGTGCAGCCCGCAGACTGTGAGTGTCTCCGATGATGAAGACTCGTAGCACCTCTACACCCTTTGCCCCTGGCCCGTGGAGAAGAGGACCAAAGGTATTCCCACTTCCCTGAGCATCGCAAGACCTGAGCCACCTTGTTAGTTCAACCTAACTGATTTCCCAGTCCAAACCTGCAGCCTCTTTTTGACCAGACCGACCCCCATTGACTAACATTGGGCACCCAATGCTGTATTGCACCACTGCACCCGGCCACCGTAGTGCTGCTGGAGATGACCTGCTGGTGCACCCATGGACCTTGCCCTGTACTCTCCTTAAGTCCTGAGGATAGTTCCCGTAAGTCGCTGTAAAGAACTTGTACGCAATATTTGTTTCTCCTCCATAGGATAACGTTGCCACCTATGAAAATTGTACTTTGTCCACTTTTGAAACCTAAATGTATTCCTATCTTGAAACGTACTTACCCGATCTTATTGGTCCTGGTTCCTCAATATATCTCTATATATAAATAAAGATGTGTTACTTTTATAAATTGGTGTGGATCTCCTTATTGACTCGTGTGTGCCATTTATGGACTGTTTGTATTTGCAGATTTCTAACACTACCCTCTGATAAGCCTGAGGCTGCTTGACCAAACTACTCCCTAAAAGAGCACTTGGGGATTGCTAGAGCAAGCCCCTCTCCACTTAAAAGGGAATACCTGGACTCTTTGCACAGGATATCCTATTGGTATATTATATAAAGATCCTCATTTTACAGTAATTTCGTATGCATGGTTGAGTGCATGTGATATTTTTGGCTAGGCTGTCCATAATGTGCTTTTGGAAATGTCTGCACTTGCAAAAGCTATCCACATGCTCTAAATCTGTTTTGAAAAATATTGCCGGTACTTGCAAATTAGAGTAGAATAAATTCTCTTCCTTGCGTTTGGAGGCTCCCTTAGTTTAACAGTGCTTGGTTTTAGGCATACATTAATCCTGGTTAAACATCAGAGAAGGTACCTAATCCCAACACCAGGAGGTGCAGTGTTGGTTAATAATTTAATTCCATGGACAGAAATGCAACAGGGGAATATTACGCAGGTTTAATAACACCTGACTGATTATGTACGTACTGTCATGTAAAAGGCATACACAACACAAAATAAGCTGTTTAAAACTTAAATCCCACACAGATTTGTGAGACGTATTGGTTGGGATGCCACAGAAGATGTTTTGAAAATAAGCGTTTCATTGGTTGCTTGCTGAGTTAATAGAAAATGTAGCACTTGAACAGCTTCGTACTTATATTTCAAACACTGAAGAGTGAAGCTGGGTATCTAATTTTGAACAATACTTAAGTTAGTGAAGCTGGTTAGTACAAAATTATGACTTTTAAGTACAAGTGTTTCCAATGAGAAACAATAATGAATACTTTGATTATCAATTGTATTCCTTATTCTGTTTTAGAAATTGTAGTTCTTTGAGACTCGTTTGATTGTTTGAACTCTTTCGCTGATCATATACTTTTTGAAGTTTTATACTTGTAGGTTCAGGTGTGGTTTTTTTTTTTCTTCATTCTACAGCATGGAGCTGACCGAACAAAGAAAAATAGAGATGGGAACACGCCATTGGACTTGGCTAAAGATAGTGATACAGATATTCGAGACCTGTTAAGAGGGGATTCAGCATTGCTAGATGCTGCTAAGAAAGGCTGTGTGGTCAGAGCAAAGAAGCTATGTTCACTTCATAATGTGAATTGTAGAGACACTCAAGGCAGACATTCAACATCATTGCATCTTGCAGGTTGGTGCTTGGTTATCTTCATTTTTGTCCTTTTTATTAGTAAATATTTTTTTTAAAGAGCAAACTAGTAAATTCTTGTAAAAGTTATACCTATTCAATCCAATTGAGTAAAAGCATTGACATAGCCAATAGGTCTCGCTTTTGGGACCTTATAAGTGTTTAGCCGTGCAACAGTTGCATAACTAAATACTTATAAGGTCAAAAAAGCAAGACCTATTGACTATGCCAATGCTTGTTTCTGTTTATTACTTCTCTGTAGTATTGGCAGCGCATGGGTGCCACCATTACTACATAGAAGTAATAAACAGGAAAAAAAAAACCTGGCTCACGGAGATCAAAGCGGCCGTGAAAGTGAGGCGCGCGCGCACATGCACTCTAGCTATAGTCTACAGTGGTAGGACTTTTTTGATCCCTCATAAAGTCTCGCCAGACCAGCGCATGCGCTGGGTCAGGTGAGACCTAAAAAATTATGTTGGCAGAATATTCTAAGAGTGTTAAACTTGGAGAATGAGCGTGTAAGTTAAGTATGGGAAATTTTGTCTCCACAGCTGGCTACAACAATTTGGAAGTTGCAGAATTCCTGTTACAGAATGGGGCTGATGTAAATGCTCAAGACAAAGGAGGCCTAATACCTTTGCATAATGCGGCATCATACGGGGTAGGTAGTTTGTGCTGCTGCATATTGTATTTATCCTGCTCAGTGGAAGACCAAATAAGTAAAAAGATGAATCCACAATCTAACGCCTGTTTATCAAGTACCAGAAAGTGCTCCAATGTGTATGCTCAGTGAACTCAAAAATGCTTTTGTAAAAAGTAGACACAACCTCAGTGAAAAAACACACTTGCTTGATGTTTTCATAAGCAATAGTCCACCTGTAAGTGGATGTAAAAAAAACTGGGTACGCAATAGTTACAAGTGAAGTCTGCTCCAATCATAGTGCTCCCTAGACAAACCAGGTTCGAGGCATGTGTGCTGTAGATACACATGCATTGCATACATTTGTCATCTAGTGTTGGGTCCGGATATTTGCCAGTTGTTTTTCTTTGAAGAAGTCTTTTCCAGTCACAAGGTAAGGTGACTCCTCCTTTCGGTGATAGTGCGCATGGACATCAACTCCATTGTAAGATTGTTTTCTTTCCGCCATCGGCTTCGGACGTGTATTGCGGCGCTCCGATTTAAAACTGTTAATCTGGATCCCTTTGGTATGCAATTCACCCTACCCTCGTCGGTATTGTATTTGATTGCGTCTCCACCTTCTTGTGTTGAAATCTGAGAAAACCTTGTCTATATTATCGAAAAAACTCTAACTGCGGCCTTTGAGCCTACCTCTTACCTCGACTTATACTTCAAGAACCAGCGTCCAGCCTTCCGCCAATGGAACGGATGCCGTTTCAATTCTGTCCTCGATGCCACTCCAACTATCTGTATACCGACCAGCATAAGGTCTGTAATCTGTCTCTCCCCGGAGCATAAAAAGGAAGACCTCGACGCGTGTCGGTCGTTCCGTTCCAAAAGGACTTTGTGGGACTGTCGGACTTGACGGAGATACATGCAGTGACAAAGTACCCAGGACACCCCTGATACCTTTGGTGAGGACCTCGAGCAGGAGCATGAAGAAATGTCAGCGGAGGAAGAAGAGATCTTCTCCCTCCAGGACTTTGATTCTGAATTGGAGATCGCACTCGAGTCCCAAGACGCTATGGCTGGACAGGGTGCTGTGAGTACCAAAGCCCCTTTGCCCACCTAACCAATCCAACAAAACAAAAGGTTATTGGGCCACCACTTCTAACAGGCCATGGTCGGCCCTAGACTCTTATTCAAACACCCCGCCATCCGGCTCGGCCCTGAAACAGCAAGTCAAGCCTTCCGGCTCCGCCCCAAACAGAGATGATACCCCTCCAGTTCCAAAACATCTTGGACGAAAGAGAAAAAGCAAAAATCCAGCTCGGCACCGGAAATTTCGGAGCTGTAACAAAAAGGCACTCCCTTACCGTCACCGTAGCAATTTTGGAGAAAATTAAGGAAAAGCTGGATCCTAAACAAAAGCATACATCCTAATACTGGACACAACAGCTAAAACAGTGATTCCTTTAAAAAGAAAGACAGACACTGAGTTCGAGGCATGTGGGCTGCTGAATTCATATCTGTGCATAGATCGCCGCCTAGTGTTGGGTCCGGATGTTTGCACGTTGTTGTCCTGGAAGAGTCTTCGAAGTATCACGAGATAGGTGACTCCTCCCCTGGACCACAGTGCGCATGGACATCCTCTCCATCCCCAGATTGTTTTTTTCCGCCATTGGGTTCGGATGTGCTTATCTTAGCTCAAGTTAGGAATATTTAGTTTAAGGCCAAAAGGCCTTTAGTTTTCGTCGGTACTGTTCCCGTTCGGTATCGACTGCTTTCTTAATTAGTTTAGAAACTTCTTCCAGGTCCAAACATCGACCTTACATCGACGATGGAATCGAGGACCCCATTCAAATGGTGTCCTCTATGCCACGCCAAATACCCACACATCGACGTCCACCCGGTATGCAACAAATGTCTCTCACTGGATCACGACGAATCGAAATGTATGGCCTGTGCCCGATTCCGATCGAAGAAGACTGTCCGGAACCGACGGGCAGCGAGATTAGAAGCGCAGCAATCGGCGCCTGCCCCGGCCAACATCTTCAGCACCGAGGACGAAGATGTTGAGAGCGTGGAAGAAGTAAACTCCAGCCCCGCTTCCGACCAAGATTCCCGATCGGAAGACGCCGATGAAGTGCTTTTTCACAGGGAAGAAGCCGTCGACGAGGTAGGAGACTACGATGAGGCCTTTGGGGCCGAAGAAGATAGCTCTAGCGAAGAGCCAGGCCTACCCGTCGATACGGAGGCCGTCAAAGTGCGTCGTTCTACGGCTCAGGTCAAGGGATCGCCTCCGGGCCTTACTCGAGATCAATCCCACAGTTCTTCGGCCCCGCCTTCGGGCCCGGCCTCGAACATCCAGCACGAGCCATTATTGCCAAAGACGACTGGTTTCCCTTCAACAAAACCGAAACCGATCGTCGCACCAGTTCCACCGAAACCAAAAGTGAAACTGGCCATCATCGGCTCGAAGCCCTCGAAGACCTCCACTCCTTCGACGCCAACACAGACCATCGGCTCCGAACGCACTAAGAGGGATTTCGGCACCGAACTCGCTGCAGCGGATATCGGTACCGACCCGAAAAGGAAGGCCCTCGGTCCCACTAAAGCGCCTCGGCCCCTGGCACCGAAACATTTGGCCCCGACCACCAAAGTCAAAATGGCCGCTCCATCTGAGTCCACTTCCAAAACGGCGGCACACGCCAAGTCATAGACTCCGACGACCGCTGATACCTCTCTTCGGATCGATGACCCTGTGGCTCCAAAGCAGTCGGCGCCTACCTCCACGGTACCGACCGGCACCAAAGAACCTTCGGCGTTCTTGGTGCGACATATCGCGGCGTCGTTGCAACGCATCAGAGAACGGGCTGCCCTACGATCCACGTCGGGCCCCGACACGAACAAGGCTCCAAAGGCACCCTCGGCACCAACCAACATCACTTTTGGTTTGCCGCCATCCACGGCGCCGAAGATGTTCGAGATCCGAACACGTGTCTGCTAGACACAGTCCCCATCTACTGGACACTCACCTTCTGAGCATCCACAGCCACAATTCATCGACGCCGACACTGGTAGACTGATGCTCCGAAAACGGAAGATCACTCCAGAGAAAGCCTTGGACTCCTACAGAATACCTCTGAAGCATAAATTGCCAGCAGAGTCGGAACCGGTTCTGTATGAACGCTTGCACACCTCCTATCGGGATCCCCAGTCCTTTTCTCCTACGCCCTCCGAAACGGACGCAATGAAGGACTACATGGGTGATGATACCACCTACCCTAGGGATATCGATCCTGACGAGCAGCAGGACCCAGATCAAGCATGGGATGACCCTACAGACCAGGGTACCGCGCCAGATGCCCAGGACACACAGCTTTACGGCGCTAAAACATCTCCCACCGAGGACACTGCTGCCTTCAATGCCCTCCTAGAACGTGCTGCCGCCAATCATGGAGTACAACTCCACTCTGACACGGTTGAGGAAGACTTCTTAGTGGACACTTTCGCCTCCTCCGAGAGGACTGTCAAAACTTTGCCCATGTTGAAAGGTGTTCTCAAACCTGCGAAGGACATTTTCAAAGAAACAACCAGAGCACGGGTGCTAAACCCCAGGATTGAAAAAAATACAAACCTGCGCCCGGAGACCCTATGTACATTAGAGGTCAGTTACCTCTGGACTCCAGGGTGGTTGCTAACGCTCGCAAACGAGCCCACTCGCAAACAACAGGTGATGCTCCTCCCCCAGACAAGGAGTCCAAGGTGCTGGAGACCTCAGGCAAGAGAATTGCAGCTCAAGCAGCAAACATCTGGCGCATTGCCAATACACAGGCCCTCGTGGCCCGCTATGATCGTTCACACTACGACACGCTAGAATCACTACTCCAGCATCTGCCAGATGAATACAAAGAGGCAGCGGAGCTCCTCATCAGAGAGAGACAACTCCTTACCAACGCATCCATTAAGTGCGCACTGGATGCTGCCGACACTGCAGCAAGGGCAATTAACACCAGCGTCATGTTACGCCGACACGCTTGGTTAAGAATCTCCGGATTCAAACCAGAGATTCAAAACAACATCCTGAATCAGCTAGTCAACCCCGACTACTTATTCGGCCCAGAAGTTGACACCACCTTAGAAAAAATAAAGAAAGACACTGACACTGCGAAGTCAATGGGGGCTCTGCAAACGCAGCAATTTCGTAGTGGCGCCTTTCGTCGCCCCGGGAATAGAGGAGCAGCTAGAGGCCAGGGGTCACAGCAGCAATACACTAAAGGGGGCACACAGAGTACCTACGATAAAACCAACAGAGGCGGATATCGTGGCTCCAGCACCAAGGGCAGAGGACGTGGTTACGGCAACACCAGGTCCTCACCCAAAAACAAACAGTGACGCCCTCTCCCTTCCCCCCGACCACATAACACCTGTCGGGTGGAGACTCCAGCGGTTTCTGTCCATGTGGAAAACCATCACCACAGACAGGTGGGTCAGGGACATTATCCAGCACGGTTACTGTCTCGAATTAACCTCCACTCCACCCAACATACCGCCAAAGCACCGTCCTATGTCCGTAGAGCACTTAGCATTATTGCAGCAGGAAGTGCTAAGTATGCTGCTAAGTATGCTGCAAAAGGGTGCAATAGAGGTCGTGCCCATCAACCAGCAGGGGACAGGGGTGTACTCTCTGTACTTCCTAATCCCAAAAAAGGATGGGTCGCTCAGACCTATACTAGACCTGAGACCCCTCAACCACTACATTCTGTCAGAGCATTTCCATATGCTCACCCTACAGCAGGTTCTCCCGCTGCTCAGCCAGGGAGACTTCCTAGCCACACTAGACCTCAAAGATGCGTACTTCCACATACCCATACACCCATCACGCAGGAAATATCTCAGGTTCACTATTCAGGGACAGCACTATCAATTCAAAGTCTTCCCCTTCGGCGTGACAACAGCACCCAGGGTTTTCACCAAGTGCCTAGCTACAGTGGCTGCACATCTACGGAGACAACACATTCACGTCTACCCTTACCTGGACGACTGGCTTGTTCAAGCAAAGTCAGCCCAGCAATGCGCCAGCCACATGTCCCTCACCATCCACCTTCTTCACAGTCTGGGATTCTCACTAAATTACCCAAAATCACATCTCCAACCCGCACACGTACAACAGTACCTGGGCGCGACCATAAACACTCTGGCAGCCACAGCTCAGCCAAATTTAGTGAGGATCAACAGCATGCAACTGCTGATCTCAAAGTTCAAACCTCAACACTCCCTTCCTGCGCGAGTGTTCATGCAGTTGATAGGCATGATGGCCTCCTGCATTTTCATAGTCCCGCACGCGAGACTACATATGTGCCCGCTTCAGGAGTGCTTGGCACGTCAATGGAATCAGGCTCACGGGCAATTAAAAGACCTAGTGTGGGTGAGCGGTCGGGCATACAACTCTCTGCATTGGTGGATGCACAAAACCTTTGCAAGGGCCGACCGTTCCAAGAGCCTGTTCCACAAATAATACTGACAGCGGACGCCTCTCTCCAGGGATGGGGAGCTCATGTGCTCAGTTACACAGTGCAGGGACTATGGACGACACAACAAAAGAAGATGCACATCAACGTTCTGGAACTGATGGCAATCTTCCTAGCCATGAGGCATTCAAAGTACACTTGTGCAACAAAGTTGTGTTGATCTGGACGGACAACATGACTGCCATGTACTACATACAGAAGCAGGGAGGAACACACTCTCCACAGTTGCCTCATCTGGCTCAGAGCATGTTGAAGTGGGCCATTCAGAGGAACATATTTCTCATGGCGGACAACCAGATAGCGGATCTGCTCAGCAGACACAGCCACCAGATGCACGAGTGGGAGCTACATCCATCAGTACTCCAACCGTACTTCCAACAGTGGGGTCATCCAGAGATAGACCTATTCGCCACAAACGAAAACGCAAAATGCCAAAGCTTTGCCGCCAGGTTCCCACATCCACAGTCGCAGGGCAATGCGATATGGATGAACTGGTCCGGCAGATTTGCGTACGCTTTTCCCCCAGCGCCATTAATACCGCTGGTGGCACGCAAACTGTGACAGCACTCTCTGACACTCATCCTAGTTGCTCCAACGTGGGCGCGCCAGTCATGGTACACCACCTTTCTGGAACTTTCCGTGGTGCCGCATCAAAGGCTGCGGATAAAACCTGCACTTTTAACGCAGAGCCATGGCGAAATTCAGCACCCAGATCCGCAACAGCTGAACCTGGCAATCTGGCTCCTGAAGTCTTAGAGTTTGGCTACCTAAACCTGCCACCTGACTGTATGGAGATCATCAAGGAGGCCAGGAGACGCACTACCAGAGCTTGCTATGCAGCTAAATGGAAGAGGTTTGTCATTTACTGCACCAACAATAACATTAACCCGCTAGACGCATCCATTCAAAACATGATCTGTTACCTATTACACCTATACCGATGCAATCTGGCATACACCTCAATTCGTATCCATTTAACCGCAATAGCAGCCTATCTCCAACAGGCAGCACCTCTCTTTATTCAGAGTGCCTGCCATCAAAGCTTTCTTGGAAGGACTTAAACGAGTGATTCCCCCAAGACACCCACCAGCACCGGTGTGGAACCTCAACTTGGTCCTCACCAGACTCATGGGTCCACCCTTCGAGCCTCTCCACTCATGTGAGATTCAATTCCTCACCTGGAAAGTAGCTTTCCTAATAGCAATCACTTCGTTAAGACGAGTTAGTGAACTCCAGGCACTAACCATTCAAGAGCCATTCATACAGGTTCACGCAAACAGGGTCGTACTACGTACCAACCTCAAATTCATGCCTAAAGTAATATCGCAGTTCCACATGAATCAAACCATTGAACTGCCTGTTTTCTTTCAAAATCCACAAAATGTCGCTGAGAGAATGCTCCATACACTAGATGTAAAGAGGGCACTCATGTACTATATAGACCGAATCAAGGACTTTAGGAAGACAAAACAACTTTTCGTTGCCTTTTCGCCACAACACAAGGGCAACGCCATTTCCAAAGCAGGTATAGCCAGATGGATCGTTAAATGTATTCAAATTTGCTATCAAAAAGCTAAACGCACACTAACGATTCCCCCACGAGCCCACTCAACACGAATGTTAGGGGCATCCATGGCTTTCCTGGGAAACATTCCTTTACAGGAAATATGTAGAGCAGCCACATGGTCCACTATACATACATTTACCAAACACTACTGTGTAGATGTACACTCAAAACAGCAGGCAGCTGTAGGACAGGCTGTTCTCAAAACACTTTTTCAGACCGCTGCAGCTGGCACGGGTAGCCGCCGCTAATAGAGGGCACTGCTATGTATTCTATGCACAGATATGAATTCAGCAGCCCACATGCCTCGAACTGAATATGCTACTTACCAGTATGCATCTGTTCTTGGCATGTAGGGCTGCTGACATTCATATCGCCCTCCCTCCTCCCCGGCGCCTGTCGCAGCTGCAGCTCTCAGAATTACTGCAAGCATGGTCATCACTTTCTGTATCTACTCCATCACTGCCACAATGGCGAAAAACAATCTGGGGATGGAGAGGATGCCCATGCGCACTGTGGTCCAGGGGAGGAGTCACCTATCTCGTGATACTTCGAAGACTCTTCCAGGACAACAACGTGCAAACATCCGGACCCAACACTAGGCGGCGATCTATGCACAGATATGAATGTCAGCAGCCCTACATGCCAAGAACAGATGCATACTGGTAAGTAGCATATTCAATACAGAGGCCCATTATACCAGATACAGATCCTTTACACATTACACCATCAGGTTCTACTAACACAAACCTGATATAGAGGAGGATGATGGCAATTCTAATTAGGGCTCCCGGTTTTATAGTATTTATTTTTGGCCATTTCCGCCTGTATTTATACATATTTATTTTGTGTTAAATGAAGTTGTAAAACTGTACATTTCCACATCTATTTAACTGATAGCCATGCACTCATAATTTGATGTCTGCCTTGTTTTAGATATTCAAGCTGCCAAATGTTGCATAACAATAAATCCACTGATAAATTCTAGCATTCTACCATAAATGTATGTTGACCTATGCCGCTATTTAGAGAAATGTCATCCTGTTTTTCAATTCCCCATGCTGTCCATCTGCTCAGCTGCTGGCCTATAATTCATGAAAGACAGCACGGAGAGTCACCTAAAAGAAGCACGATTTTCTGTATTTATCCACCTTTAAAAATAAATGCAGACAGAAAACACATTGTTTTCTGTCTATATTTATCTGTAAAAATGGAAAACAAGGAGCCTTAATTATAATCCGCCACCACCAGATCCATGGGATGACTATAGTATAGATCCACAGCAAGCTACAGACCCTGATCTATATCCAGCACACCCTTCCTCTCCTGATGAAGATACTGCACATCATGAATTAATTGCTAGGGCAGCTAATTACCATGGAGTGCCTTTACATAAGGAGGCTCTGTAAGAAGATTTCCTATTTGAAACCTTAGAAATTTATTTTAATTGTCAATATTTGTTTGGCTCTCAAGCCTACTCCACTTTGCGCCATTTTCGGGATAGTCTGGATGGAGCGTAATCTTAATACCGTATTGTCATACCGTCGTCGTCGTCTTCTCTCAGTACTCGGTTGGGCTGGGAATGGTCTCCTGCATTCCCTTCTATGTGGACTGTTATGCGGCTGTGCCAGTTGGCATCTTTTCACTTGTCCTTCCACGTGCCGTATGTGGAGTGCCATGCTCCAGTAGGTATTTCTTTCTGCGTTTTACCTTGTCAATGACTAGTTGTGGTCCCTGGCTGTTCTCTTGGACACATCTTAATTTCTGACCCTGTTGGTGTGTACACCGGTGGCTGCATAGTCTTCTTTGCTTTCTACCCAGGTTCTGATTGGGGTGTTTTCATGGTATTGTGCAGATGCACTATTGCCTTGTTCCCTGTACGACAGGGTGCTTAGTCTTTTTTTCTTACAGGCATTCCTCATTATGTTTCTAACGCCCTTATAGGAGACTCCTTATGCTGTGCTTGGTGCACTGGTGCAAGTCGGCAGATGGTGCACGGGGATCCTTCTTGATTGTTGCTATTGCTTGCAATGCTTTATCATCTATTGGTTGAAGCCCTCTGCCTTGCCTACTTCAATGGCTGAGAGTTTGGCCCAGCAGTTTTAGCTGTTGTCGTTAGCATTCCGCCTTGGTCTCTCGGACCGGTTGCCCTTCTGGGGGCTGTTGTTGTGCTATGTTTCTGTGGTGTGTTCTTTCCACTTGTCTTGTTCTTCTGCCATGCATTTTCCACTATGTCTTTGCGCGGCTGCAGAATCTGTCAGAGACCTCTGATAGAGAATACTGGCCGCAGATTCCTTCACGTAGAATTATCCCCAGGCGTGAGACTGGATCCGGAAACATTTTGCCACAGCATCCCTGCGCGCCAGGCTTTAAAGCTTGCACGTCGTATGGGCGTCTTATGTCGGCGACGAACCCTCATTGCATTTGCATGTGGTGTTTGGGGGACGATCACGGCCCAAATGAAACTTCTCTCAGCGCGTCTCTCCAGGTCGACCTCCTTCCCTCGATCAGCCTCGGCAGACCACTTCAGATACGGACGTGGTCGTCGTCCTCACCCTTCCCTGATGTCGCGAGAGCGTCGCTCACCGGTGGGTAAGCGTCGCAGTTTGTCCCCGGGGGCCGGGTTTTGGCCTGCTGGGGGCGTGGACTCTCCTCGGGTGATTCGGCCCCGCGTGTCCTCCTACCCACCGTTTCCCGGTGATGGAGCGTCGAGAGTCCAGATGGATACATACGCGGCGGCTTTGCAGGCCTCGCTGGCGTCTCCTCCTCCTTTCCCTCCTGGGGCGTCCGCGGTTCCCTTGCCTTGCGCGGGGACTTCCACGGCGCCGCCGGTGGCTCCGGCCCTGACTGGGTCAGATCCAGGGTTGGAGGATGTGGTGCTGTTAGAGTGCGGTTCCTCTGGGGTCCCTCCTTCACACCACGGCGTCTCTGCCTCGCCGTAAACTCCCGCGGGAGTCCCTGTGGTGTCGCATGAGGTCGCCGGGGCTCGGGTCGCATCCCCGAGCCCCTCTCGTCCCTTGACAAGGTGTCTAAGGCCGAGGTGATGCCGCTAGGGCGCTGGCGGCTGCTGGACCAGGCGGCGCCACAGGGGTCGGTAGACTCTCCTCATCCCGCTCTGGGTGGAGGCTGGGCGCGAACCCCTCTCCCTCCTCTGGGACTTTCTCGTCCCTCCACGCAGGCGGCTGCCTTGTCGGGGGGGTGAGTCGGAGATTGGGTCGGCCCTGGCGGCGCCGCATGGCTCGCCGGACCACCTCGGTCGTATACTGGGCCGAGGCTGGCAGGGTGCTTCCTGTCACTCCCCTGGTCCTTCTCGTCCCTCCATGCAGGCGGCTGCCTCGGCGGAGGTTGAATCGGCGCCATTCCGACACCGCCCCCTGTGACTCCGGCCCCTCTCCGGTCACCGGCGCAGTGTGACTTCGAGGAGCCCTATCCAGCGTCTCCTTCGACGCAGGCTGGCGTTACCACTCTGCCTCAGGCGTCGAGTTGCGGAGTCGTCTTCGGACGCTCCCTCTTCCCTGGAGGCTGCCTGCATATTGGTGTCGTCCTCCCCAGAGTCTGGCCGCCGAGTGGTGTCTTTTTCACCGGCATAGTCGAAGGGTGGCTCCCCGCTGCTTCTGAGGCCGCGGTGTTCACCGGAGGAGCAGCAGGTCCCCCATTCCTCGGCTCCTTCTGCCTCCCAGGTCTGGCCCCTGCCCGTTCCGCTTGGCTTGGGGGACGGCCGCCTTAGTCTGCAGCAGTCGCCCACGGAGGAGCTCCTTTCTCCGCCGCGGGGCCCTACAGAGGTGGGTGCGGCCTTTGCTCACGCGGTGTCCATGGCTGTGGATATTCTGCGCATGGGTGACCCGATTGCTCATTTTCCGACGGATCATCTCTTGGAGGTTCTCCACCAGGGCTCTGATGGGGAGGGAGATCTTGCTTCCCTTTGTGGGTTAGCTCCTTTCGTCCGTGACGGGGGCTTGGGGGCGTCCTGCCTCAGGGGATCCGGTGCCTCAGCACCTTCTACACCGGCACCTTCCGGCGCTGTGTGACCCTGCGTGTCTTTCCCTCCACCCCTCTGGTGCCAGTCCTCTCTTGCGGACTGCTTATCCCTCCCTGCCACAGCTGTTGACTCCGCCCTCCCGGTAGGCCCTCTGGCTGGACTCTTGGGAGCGCAACACCTTGTGTATCCTGGCTTGGGCCTCCTCTTGTCTGTGGGACTCTGAGTCTTTGGGGTCCGCAGCTTCTCAGGAGGCTGTTCAGGTGTACTTACGGCGTCATGCGTTGGATGGCAGGGAGCTAGCGGCGTTTATACTTCACTCCGCTCTGGACATCTCGGAGGTGCTGGGCTGGGCCATGGCTTCTTCAGTCGCTCTCAGTCGCCATGCTTGGCTTCGGGACGGCGTCTTCCCCCGAAAACATTTGGGCAACGGATCCTTGATCTCCCGTTAGATGGTAGCCTGTTGTTTCATGCCCCAGCTGACTCCGCCATCCAAAGGTTCCTGGCTTGGCTCCGTCCTCCTCCTCCCCCCCCCCCCCTTATATTCCTCCTCCTCAGTGATTAAGGAGTTGAGCTGGTTCTGGTCCTTCTTGGGAAGATCGCTCTTGTGGTGGAGTGTTTTTCTGTCCATTGAGTCCTCCTTGTGGGGACTTTGGCGCTGTTGGCTGCTGCACGGCCCTTGTTCGCTGTGTGTGTGCGTTTTTCTTGCTAGAAACTGTTACGCAGACTTGGCCCAGAGATTAGGCCTTCTGTTTTCTTTGGGCTGATTATCAAGCCGTTCACTGGGGTTTTCCCAGTGGCTCTTTTGTTTTCCTCTGTTGTAGAAGTTCTTCCAAAGAGGGTTCCCATGTCTTGGGACTTAACGTACCCTATGTGGAGTAGTGGTAGCTGTCATACAGCTTGCGCTCTGCTGGGGAGTTCTTGTGGCCCTTGGGTGCCTGTTCTCCGTGGCGTTTCTGTATGTTGCTTTGCATCTTGAGGGCATGTGCGCGGCCCCTCGTGGGGGTGTGTCCGGCCCTTTTCCTCTTCTCCCTGCTTGGGATAATTCTGTGCCCTCCCTTGTCAGGTGTTGCCCACTCGATCTTCCTGGGGGCCTGGGCTGTTTTTCTTGTTTCTGGTGCTGGTCTGTTAGCGCCGCTCTGGTTGGCCTGTGGCCTTCCGTCTGTTGTGGCTCAGCCTTCTTTTCCCTCGTTTCCTTGGGTCCTCTGGGCTCTTCCCCTGGCTTTGGAGGGAAGCTTATTGCCTTGAAGGGGTGTGGGGGTACTGCGGCCTCTCTGACCTGGCCCTTGGTTTCTCTATCGTGAGTGTGAAGGCCACCCCCCCCTTTTCTTCTTCCCCCATCCCTCTGGGGTCAGTGGTGTTCTTGCCTGGAAGGGGCCGGGTTATTGCCCAGTCCGCAGGTCTGGTCCCCTGTGTGACCCTCTGTCCTGTTATGACTGGGGGGTCCTTTCGCAGATCCTCCTTCCCCATGGGTATTGCTAGGTTATCTATTCTACGTGAAGGAATCTGCGGCTAGTAGTCTCTATCAGATGTACGAGTTACTTACCTTCGGTAGAGCCGATTCTAGCTGCAGATTCCTTCACGGCCCGCCCTTCCTCCCCGTTCTGCGAGGACCCGTGGGTTGGTCTTGGCACTCGCCTCCTGATGGAGGGCTGCGTTTCTTGTCCGTGCATTCCTTTGCTCTTTGCGGGTTTCTCCGTCTTGTTGCTGTTCCTTCCTCCCCTTGATTCTCTGGAGGATGGGGTTATGGTGCCCCTGTGCCCCGCTACTCAGGCTGCTCCAGGTTTGGGGGGGTGTTTACCTTCAACCTCGGCCCTCCCTCCCTTCCTCTTGCTGCAGGTGGTCCCTGCCCCTCTGCCGTCCTCTGTCTTGGGGTCACCTGGCCATGTCCTGCCCTTGTTCCTTGGAGGATGGTTGCCCTCTGTGCTGGGGTGGCTTGGAGGGTTGTTGTTGTTGTCCTGTCCGTTCTGGGGCTGGCTCCCCTTCCCCATTTCCTGGTGGGGGTTGTAGGCCTGATATAGGTGTCCTGCCTTTACATCTGTTCCCTGTCCCCGGGGGAGGGGGGTGGAAGGCGGTTACATGCTGGCAGGGTGGCTGCTCTGGGCTCTGCTCTGTTCTTTATTCCGCCCCTGCCTTTGAAGGCTGCAGTGTTGCACCGCTCCTTATGGTGTCGCTTGTCTCCATTCTTTGTTTCTACTCTTTCGCACACTGTTCCCCTGCTCCCACGGTTTGCCTGGTGGCTCCGCGTTGTGGCGCGGAAAAGTTCTCCGAAGAAAACGGCCGTAGGCGCGCTGGGGTGGGGCTTATGTGACCTCGCTGACGTCACGTACGCGGACGACGCCTAGGCGGAGTTGCGTGGTGTTGCCCCGCCCCCTGGCGCGCAGGGTTGCTCTGGCAAAAAGGATCCGGATCCAGTCTCACGCCTGGGGATAATTCTACGTGAAGGAATCTGCGGCTAGAATCGTCTCTACCAGATACATTGTTACCGTAAGGTAAATAGCTCGTATATCTAGCCGCAAATTCCTTATCCCCAGGCGTGAGACCGGATCCGGAAAACTTTTTCCCCAGCAGTACCTCGGCGGGGATGGCATCGCCTGGCTCCGTCCTGACGTCGTCCGGCTCCGTCCTGACATCGTCCATGAAAGTGACGTCAATGGAGCCATATAAGGCCCCCATCCCCCCTCCCGGTGTGCTGACGTCAGTTTTCCGCATCCCAACGCGGATCCGGGAGAAGCGGTTCCTCTGGCCTGTTTTTTTGTTCTTCAAACCTTCACGATGCCTTTTCGCGTCCATACCAGTGTGTCGATGCCTGCGGGCTTCAAGTCGTGTGAGACCTGTACGCGGCTGATGGCGGCGGATCCACGCGAGACCTGTATTTGGTGCTTGGGTGAGCACCATGACTCCATGTAGTGCGACGCCTGCCGGCAGCTGAAGCCGAAGTCCCTGTGGGAACGACAGATGAAGTTGATATCGACCCAGTTGTCCCTGTCCATATCCTCGCGGCGCCGGTCTCCGTCTCCAGCGGAGGAGTCCATGGGGCGCAGTTCTTAATCCCATGCTAATGTTCCTGTTTGGGACAGGTCCCGGAGTCGTTCCCGCGGACGTCGCTCGTCCGCCTCAGGCAAGCCCCAGAAGTAGTCACGGAGGTCGTCGACCTCGCGGAAGCGTGACGCCTGGGCCCACTACTCCCGGTCTTCAGCGGACATGGGTCTTCAGGAGTTGACCTCCACCTATCCACCATTTCCTGGTGATGGGGCGACTCTGACCCAGATGGAGGCCTATTCCAGGGCCCTGCATGCCTTTTTTGGGGTCACCCCCTCTCCCTGGTGCGCCTTAGGGCCCCACAGTGGGTGTAGGGAATCAGGTCGTGGGTTCGCCGGCAGGTTCGCCCACGGCGCCGAACGAGTGCCTGCACTCCGGTTTTGGAGTCGCTGTGACGACGGGACACGGCCCGGAGGGGCATCCCACTCTGACATCTGCCCCTCCTGCAGTGTCTTCGCACAGCCCAGTGGGGCTCCCTGCATCGTCCCTGAATGCGGCAGTAGTGCGGAGCTCGACTCTGAGTCGACGTCGTTCCTCCCTGCAGGTTCTCACTGGAAGTAGAGTCGACGCCGGTCCGATGAGTCTTCTTCGGGGGTCATCTACGTCGATCCAATGCCTTTTTGACGTTGGTTGACGCTGGTTCTGTCCCCGGCTGTTCCTCTGTTGGTAGAGGACGTGACCCCAGATGCTTCTCCACCCCCAGGGTTGTTTGACTGCTCCCCGGAGCAGGTGCCCATGGTCCGCTTGCCTGCTCGTCATACTGCGGAGCCTCTGTCCTTTGGACGGATTAGCCTGCAGCCGTCCCCTACAGATGACTTGCTGTCACCGCCTCGGATGGCCACGGAGGCTAGCGCAGCATTTGCAAGGGCGGTTCGCAGGGCTGAGGATATCTTGCAGATGCAACCACCCTCTGTCTCCCTGACTTCAGATCCTTTGTTGGATCTTCTCCACCAGGGCACGGTGGACGTGGAGCCCTTGTTGCCTTTTGGCGGGTCATTACATGATGTCCTTCTGGGGATTTGGCCAGGCCCTCATTGGGGGACCGCAAGGGTCGTGCTATGGCACATCGCCATCGCCCGGCTCCAGATTACCCTACCTGTTTGTCCCTCCATCCTAGGGCTCAAGGACTTGTGGCCCATCCCCTCCTCCTCCGTTGCTTCCTCCCACTCAGGAGGCTAGGTGGTTGGAGTTGTGTGGCCGCAATGTCATTGCGTCCACCAGCTCAGGTCTTAGGTCCCTGAGCACGTCCTGCATGTTTGCTCGGACTACTTATGCCCATTGGGACTCAGTCGAGCAACTCCTCCCCTCTTTGCCAGAGGGCCCCTGTGCTGACCTGGTGCGGCCATTTCGAATAAGCCGGGACATGGCGTAATTTTCCTTCCGGTCGGCCATGGTCACCACTGACTCGTGGGTCGAGCTATGGCCAGGTCAGTTGCTCTGTGTCGCAATAAGTGGCTACGCGATGGCAGTTTCCCGGAGAATGTTCGGAAGCGATTCATGGATCTGCCCTTTGAAGGGGTCAGTCTGTTTAATTGGCATGCCGACTCGGCGGTCCAGCGCCTCATGTCTGGATTCCCATGACTCCCATGGTTTTTAGTCCTTATGGCGGACTTTTGATTTCGTACGCAGCATTGTCACTGCTTTTCTGGGTTCAGTCTCTGGGTTCAAGACGTTATTTACCAGACGGGTTGTATTGCTGATCAGCCGTGGTTTTCCCTCCCTTTGGTATTGCTGGGCCAGCTGTTTATACATTTTTTTTTTTTACCTCTGCCTGTGGGCTTGTCTCAAGAGGTGCCCCTTGCTTTTTATAGGGATGTGACCTCTGTGGGGTATTCGTTAGCTATTATGTAGCTGCTCTTACATGCCCAGGAAGTTTCGGAGGCTCCCATGGAGTTTTCCTCATATATTTTCTGTTCCTCTGAGGACTTTTCCTATGGGTTATACTGTAGGCTTCTCACTTCGTTCCGTCTTCCTGCTGTGGTAGGCCGCCTTGTGAGAAAGTGCCATCTTTCTTGCATGGTATGCCCCCACTTTTTGCTGAATTGCTGAATGTACTTTGACTGAGTGTGGCCTGGACTCCTGACAATCAGGTGCCCAGGGCCTATGTTTCTTTCCTAAAACAAACCCAAATTGGCAAACCCTGGCCACATGTCAGCCCCTGGTAAATGGTACCCTAGGTACCCAGGGCCTTGTGACCAGGGAAGGCCTCTAAGGGCTGCAGCACTCCTTGTGTCACCCTTAGAGGCCCGGTACCCTTACACACACACACACACACTGCCTTTGCAGGCTGAGTGTTTGGGTGCAAGACAAAAACAAAGTCAACATGACACACATTCCTGTGTGCCATGCCCATCACCTACACTGCCATGGCATACATCAGTCACCCCTCTAGATGGGTGCCTTATGCCAATGGTGTGGGCACAGGAGCAGGAGCCCTGTGCCCCTACAGTGCCCAGGTCCATTCCTGAGCACTGTCAGTGCAGTGCTGCCATTTAAGAGTACTTGGTGCTGAGAGCTCGTCAAACACGAGCTCCACAGCACCATAGTGGCAACACTAAAGACTGAGAAGTTTGATATCAAACTTCTCAGCACATTAAACCCACACTGATGCCAGTGTGGGATTTAATGTACCCAGCGCCCCAGAGGGCATCTTAGAGGTGCCTCCTTAAACCTAACCTACAATCCACGTCTGCTCTGAGGCTGCCACCCAGCAGACATGTTGCTGGACCCCTGGGTAGGAGAGCCCCTGCTCTCCTGGGCCTGCAACAATGCACATCCTGGGCGAGGTGCTAAATCTCCTCCCCCAGGATGGGCAGGGGGAAGCTTCAAAGGCATGCCGCCTCTGTGAGCTTCCCCAGGCCCCTGCAACCCCCCACTCTGGCGGGAAGCTTTGTCCGGCAACCCCAAATAAGGACAGGGGATGTGCCAGCCTGCCAACCACACCCCTCAGGTGGGGGAGGCGAGGTGAAGCACATCTCCGGGCTCTCGCCATCTTGAAGATGGGGAGCCCTACCCTATCAGGACTAGGCTACTGCCCCCCTCCCACAGTAGAGAGGCAGGATAGGGGGTGTACCCACCCCAGGACAGGGACCCATTGGTCCCTGCCCTTCACCTACCTGTAACGCCCCTAAATCTAGTATTTAGGGGCACCCTGAACCTTCCTTCCCCAGATTCCATATTCAAAACTACAAAGAGCAAGAAGAAAGAAGACCTGCCCTGCAGCTGCTAAAAAGAGGAAGACACCAACTGCTTTGGCCCTAGCCCTACCGGCCTGTCGACCCTCGAACCTGCTCCTGCTCCAACCCGGCATCTCTTGTGGCCAGCAACCTCACCAACCCCGGAGGACCTGGCTACCTTTTGGCTCTAAGCCCCTGGGACTCCCATGAGTAGAGGCTCTACTCAAAACCTACCTCTAATCCCTGGCAGCAGCCCGGAACCGCGAACCCAGCACACTCTGCACCAGCCAAGCCTGGCCAGTGCCGGAGTGAACAAAGACCCCGAGGACGACCCCACGGCGACTGTGACCCTGAGTCCGGCACCCAAGGACCTCCCTCAACACTCCTAAAGAAGCCTGCAGCCTCAGAACAAGGTGCCCCCCCTTCCGCGATCAACAGAGGGTAAGATTTCCCGACACCAAAAGGCACCCCTGCACGCGGCGCCCCGCGGCCCCCCTGTGCCCAATCCCGGGGTACCTACCTATCCTCCAACTACCCAACTTACCTCTAGAAGTGGTGGAGGCAACTGAAGAATCCTCGTCCCCGAGCTTGCAGTCTTTTTCTAAACCGGAGATTTCCCATTGAAATCAATTGAGCGCCCGAAGGCTCAAAAGCACTCTGCACCCAGCCGCCTGAGTGGCCCTGGCAGTGAAAACTCTACACCTACCTACTTCCCCACTTGCCCTGAGTAAGTTACCAGGAACCCAGCTCCCACAGCCGCGTGGCTTGCCAGTCAGCAGCCACCAACCAAGGCCCCCCTATCCCTCATAGGATAACATTGTGCCTAACTCTCTCTGCACGCGGCCGCCCTAGAGTCGCTGAGGTTGAATCAACCCTGACCCTGGGGGACCCCTGAGTCTATGCCCAGAACCTCAACTCTGCCAGTCGAGTACTTACCCTTAAACCGCTAACTCTATTTTCCTCATAGGGTAACATTGACTGGCTTTTTCCTGAAATTTCTTTCTTTTAAGTGTGGACTTTTCAAATCTTAAAATATTCACCAAAAATCAGCCGAGTAACGAAAACGAAATTACTCGCCTGCTCTTAGGTGAGCTCCCAGTGCTGGATCTTGGTGCCCAGCACTGACTCTGAAAAATACCTACAACTGCACTTACCCTTAACCCAATTTTCTTCCATAGGAAACCATTGACTGTTTTTCTGTGAACTTTCTTCTAAGTGTCGATTTCTGCAATCTTTAAATATTCTTCCAAAATCGTATAATATCTGAAAACGTAATTACTTACCTGTTTTGGATAAAGGTCCCAGTACTGAGTCTAGGCACCCAGTACTGGATTACAAAAGTAACGAGAACCTACTGTACCTGCAACCTGAATTTTCTTCCTTAGGGAATCATTGACTGTTTTAAAAATCATTACAGTAATTAAGTCGACTTTCATCACTTGATTCTGAGTACTGACCCAGGACTGAATCTAGGATCCAGTCCTGGAATTCCAAAAGTAATCTAAAAAGTAATCTGTTGCAAATAACTTGAATTTACCATTGAGCTCAATGCATTGTTGTGTTTAAAAATAGAGTTGTCTACTGCAACCACTTGTAACTGTTTACAAAAGTCAATTGCATATTGCAAAAGTATTTATATGAAACCTCTTATTCTAAGAAAGTATGTTTTAAATCCAAGTGTTGGTTCTAAAATAAAACCAGCATATATTTTTTTTTTTTATATATAAACCGTTGGCCTAGAGTTCAGTTATTGAGTGTGTGAGACCATTTGCTGACTGAGGGTGTACAACAAATGCTTTACACTGTCCTCTGATACTGCCTTACTTCTCGACCAAGCTACCACTTTAGAGAGTAAGGTTATATCTAACTTTAACCTCTGTCAAACCCTGGGGGACTGTGGACTCTGTACACCCTGTACCTATTAAGGAACAGTATATACAGAGCCACTTTCTCACACGCCTCCTCTGAGGAGACCCACAGTCTGGTGTGACCCTCTCCTGGAGCTTCTGTGTTGCAGCCTATGGTTGTTCCGTTGCACTCTCCTGCTTCTGTGGCTGTAGCCAGCTCAAGAGTATTGTTGGGGTTTACTGCCATATCCGGCTCGCCCTAGGGGATTTCACGTTCTCCCGTCTTGCCTTGGCTACTCTTTCAGCCTTCATTATGCCCCTGGCAAAATTGGCTGTTTTCAGCATGAGTACTTGTTCATGTGGGCGCATTGTTACATTCTGCTCCAGAATGGTTTCTTTCTGTGTTCTAGGCGGGCACCACATGTGGATCCACACTGGGTGTGCACGCTGTCACGGGAGGCCCGTATTATTCCTTGCGCCACTGTCTTGGCTGCATTCTCTTGCTGTGGTATTGTCTTCTTCCCTGGTGTTGGGAATGGCTTGGGCTTTTCGCATGGCTCACGCCCTGAGGTTTGCCTATGGGCAGTGGAGTCTTTGCCAGACAGGTCTCTGCTGCATGTTGACTTGTGCCCTTTGCCCTTCCCCGACTAAGGCTCAAGTTCTTCTGTTTGTTGCCGCACACTGCTCAGTTATTTCTCCTCTTGGCCTCTGCTGTGATTTTCAGTGGATGTATTCTGTCTCCGGATGATCTCTGGCATCATCCAGTCTCTGTGTATATACTTTTATAGACACTCTGTCTGGGTATTACTGATTTCTTCTTCTTCATTAATGTGGTGGTCAGTGTCCCCGCCTGTATCGCGGAAGCTCAGTCTTTCCTTCACCGTTTGGGGGGGTTGTTGTCGCCCCCTTTTAGTGGAAGGACATTGTATCTCCTGCTAGGTTTCACATCGGTGCCGTTGGTACCAATTGGGTGACCTCCTATTCTCTAGGGCTGCTCTTTGAGTTGCCCCTTGGTTGGCACTTTCATGACTTTTTCATATATTTCTATATGCTCTATAGATGTCATGAGGTGTACACACATGAGTGCAAGCATACAGGGTTTTCCCTGCTGTGGTTTCTGGGGATTGTCCCATATTCTTTCTTTCTCTCTCTTTCTCACCCTCTCATGGGAGATAGCTTTGTGTGTGTCTGGCTTGCCGGTGACCTTTTGTCATTGCACCTGTGGGTACGGTTGGCTGGTTGACTACCTGGTGATGTGCCCGTATTTCTCTGCCGATGCGCACATGCTGTTGTTGTAACATCTCATTGGGCTTGTGCATTTGTGTGGTGTGGTTATCACGGTACACAATGTCTGCTTATGTGTACTCTTATAATCCACATCTATGTATCTCCTGGTAGTCTGTATGTCTCAACATGATGATATCTGCACCTGCCATGTAATTTGTTGGCATCCGCTGTTGTGCACGCTCCCTTTGTATCTTCTGACTCTGTCATACTGTTTAGTCCCTTCTCTTGGACTTTGTCACTTGCGGATCCTGGGATCCTATACTCAGTTTAACTTCTTTTTGCAGAAGTTCATGGCATTCTGCCATTATGCACTAACCATTTTGGTTCTGTGATTTTGTTTCGTCCCTGTGTACCGATTGACCGATTGTGGTACCTTGCTTCCCTTGCTCTTGCTTACACCCTGAGCTCATAGGTCTGATGTCAGCCACGCTGGCATTGCTGAGTTTCATGGGTCTGGTGTCCGCTACGATGGCATTGCTGTCACCTTGTTCTAGTCAATGCTATTGACTGGTTACTTCCCTTGAACTTGGTGACCCTCCTAAAGTGGGGTATAGCTTTGTAATCTATTCTTAGTTAAGGAGTCTGCGGCTAGATGTCTCTATCAGATGAACGAGTTACTTACCCTCGGTAAAGGTGTGTTCGAGGCATATGAGCTGCAGAATACTCACTCTGTGCATAGATCGCCATCTGTTGTTGGGCTCGGATGCTTGCACCTTGTTGTTGTCTTGGAAGAAGTCTTTTGTAGTGACGAAATGGGAGACTCCTCGCTTGGACGATAGTGTGCATGGGCATCGACTCCATCTTCAGATTGTATTTTTGTCCGCCATCGGGTTCGGATGTAACTTCAGCGCTCCGGTTCGGTACCGTGTAATCCAAACCTTTTCGACATGCAAAGCATATCAAACTCGACAGTATTGTTTTCGATCGCGTGCTTTTTGACGCCAGTCGGGCCTATGGCTAATGGAAAGGACTCCATTCAAAAAATGCCCCCGGTGTGGAGCAAAATTTCCACACAGCGACCAACACAAGGTCTGTAACCTCTGTCTCTCGCCCGAGCACGAGGGGAAAAACTGCCAAGCCTGCGCCTCCTTCTGCTCCAAGAAGACTATCCGTGATCGCTGGGGCCGACGACACGTTATGGGGCAACAGGCTGCAACGGTGCCAGAAGACCTCTTTGATGAAGGCCCGATGTTCGTTTCCGAGGCAGACTACTCCGACAGCCACATCACTCCAGGTCAACGAGTGAGTACAAGTGCCCCTGCACCCATCTACCCGAGAAAAAGAAGGCACCGGTCAAGACTTCGCCTGCAGGCCCCAGTCGCGACCGAAACAAACTTTCAGAAGCCCCTTCCTCAGGCCCGGCTCTGAAGACAAAAGAAAAGCCTTTCGGCAGCTCGGGACCGAGCAAGCCGCATATCAGTGCCCCCCAGACACCGTCGGCACCGAAGCCGGGAGCTCATCCTACTCCCGCAATTCCCAAAAAGCCATCGGCACCGAACACCTCAGCACCGAAGGAACAAAAAGCCTCGGATCCGAAACCAAAACATTCGGAACTGAAGAAGATTTCGACTCGACACTGAAGCCGAAAGATTCATGAACCCCTTGAAAGGCTCCATAAATCTAAACCTCGCTGGGAACCGAAAAAATATGCACCGAAAGCGGTTCCCGAAGAGGAAGAACTTTTTCGGCCGGATCCCATCGATCCGAAACAGAAACCTCTCCAGTGGACGCCAAGACAGGCCATGTTGTCAACGTTCCACACAAGCAGAGGAAATTAGACACCCCACACATCCCTGATGTGCCTGTAAAGAAAAGGAACTGTACCACTTCACCTTTAAGACCCTCTTCTCCTGTTCTTCCTACTAAGCCTTTCTCTCCTCAAGTCTCCCATACTTCCTCCATACTCACCACCACCACCACAGGATGATGATGATTTAGGGGGTGGTGGAGGGAATAATGACCCTTTCACTGACCCTGATGATGACACAGACATACCACAGGACACATGGGATAACTATGATGACCCAGTAGATTCTCCAGACCTTCCTGATCCCGATGCATACCCAACAAAGCCATCTCCCCCAGATGACAATATTGGCTTTAGTCAGCTCATTGATATTGCTGCCCAGTACCATGGTTTTCAAATGCATTCGGACCCCACAGAGTAAGCTTCCTACTAGACACGTTCACACAGTCACTAAAGAAAGTACAAACGTTACCCATGTTAAAAGGTGTCATTAAGCATGCCCCAGAGCTATTCAAAGACCTTGTAAGGGCTAGAATTCTGAATCCTAGAATTGATAAAAAATATAAACCCACCCTAAATGATCCCACCAACATCAAAGGTCAACTTCCCTTGGATTCTCTAGTAGTGACCAATGCTAGAAAGCGTACCAACTCTTAGACCTCCGGTGATGCTCCACCTCCAGACAAGGAGTCTAAATTATTAGACGCTTCGGGCAAGCGAGTTGCTGCCCAGGCAGGTGATCACTGGAGGATAGCCAATGCGCAGGCATTACTTGCCAGGTACAATAGGGCTCATTATGTCAAGCTTGAATCCCTAATGCCGCATTTGCCTGATCAATACAAAAACAAAGCCAATGCTTTGATTCAAGAAGGCAAATTATTAACAAATGCATCAATTAAATGTGCCCTCTGCAGCAGATACCACATCTAGATCCATCAACACTAGTGTGTTGCTAAGAAGACATGCCTGGCTGCGCATTTCTGGTTTCAAACAGGAGGTACAAACAACTATCCTCAATCAGCCGTTCAATCAGGAACAACTTTTCGGTCCAGCTGTGGATACAGCTTTAGAAAAAATGCAAAAGGGCACAGAGACTGCTAAATCCATTTGAGCATTACAGTCTCCATCCACAAGAGGTTCCTTTCGACGCTCCTTCTATAGAGGGGCATCCAAAAACATCAGTACAGACACTGTTGCTTCCTCCTATAAAGACACTACACAAACAACCCCCAATAAGGGATATTTTAGAGGTGGGTACAGAGGAAATAACAACAAGGGTAGAGGCCAAGGGAACAACAACACTCGCGCCTCTCCGACTAATCAACAGTGACTTCCCTCCAGACCATTCCACTCCGGTCGGAGGGAGACTCTTACAGTTCCTACCTGTGTGGAATTCCATCACTACAGACTAGTGGGTAAGACAAATTATCCAGTATGGTTACTGCCTGGAAATTGCTGCAACTCCCCCCCCCCCCCCCCCCCCCCCCCCCCGACATACCACCCAAGCAGCGTCCGATGTCCACAGAACATCCGACACTCCTCATACAGGAAGTTCTCTCACTGCTTGAAAAGCATGCATAGAACCAGTCCCCATACAGCATCAAGGACAGGAGTATACTCCCTGTATTTCCTAATTCCCAAAAAGGACGATACTCTACGGGCAGTATTGGACCTCAGACCTCTCCATCTCTACATACAGTCAGGTCATTTTCACATGATCACTCTTCAACAGGTCCTTCTATTGCTTCAACAAGACAACTTCTTTCCCACACTAGATCTCAAGGACGTCTACTTCCATATTACCATACACCCTGCTCACAGGAAATATCTAAGGTTCACAGTGGATGGCCAACACTATCAATTCAAACTTCTCCCACTCGGGGTGACCACAGCACCCAGGATATTCACAAAGTGCCTTGCGGTAGTAGCGGCACACTTGCGACGGCAGCAAAGCCATGTATTTCCATACCTGGACGACTGGCTGATAAAAACGCCAAGTCACACAACCAGTGTGTTCGTCATACTTATCAAACCATTCAACTGCTACACAACTTTGGGTTTACAGTGAACTATACCAAGCCACACCTTCAGCCCTCCTACCTACATCAGTATCTAGGAGTCACAATAGACCCTTCCAAAGCCCTAGCATACCCCAATCCAGTCAGGATAGCCAGTATGCAAACTCTCATCACCAAGTTTCAACCCCCACACTCTTCCAGCACGAGTGTTTATGCAGCTCATAAGAATGACGGCCTCTTGCATTTTCATTGTACCTCACTCTAGACTTCAGATGCGCTCTTTTCAAGAATGCTTAGCACGTCAGTGAAACCAGGCTCAAGGTCAACTTACAGATCTGGTGTTGGTGGACAGCTGCACCTATCTCTCTCTGCAGTGGTGGAACACAAAATCTTTCCAGAGGGCGGCCGTTCCTAGAGCCAGTTCCACAGATAGTGCTAACAGCAGATGCATCACTCACCGGCTGGGGAGCCCATCTCCTAAACCACACAATTCAGGGCAGGTGGACCACCCAACAAAAAGCGCTCCACATCAATAAACTAGCATTACTGGCAATATTTCTAGCTTTAATGTCATTCCAAACACAGCTACTAAACAAAACTGTCCTAGTCCGCACGGACAATATGACAGCCATGTATTACATACAGAAACAAGGAGGAACACACTCTTTGCAGTTTCACCTAGCGCAAAGCATATGGAGATGGGCCATTCCACAAAACATATATCTTCTGGCGGAACATCTGCCAGGCGTGAACAATCAGATTGCGGATCTGTTAAGTCGTCAAACTCAACAGATACATGAATGGGAACTTAATCCGAAAGTTCTTCAACCCTTTTTCCAAATGTGGGGCCAACCAGACATAGATCTGTTCGCCACACACGCAAACGCAAAATGCCCAACCTCTGCCGCCAGGTTCCTACACCCGTTGTCCAAGGGCAATGCGATATGGATGAACTGGTCCGGCAGATTTGCGTACACTTTTCCGCCACTCCCGCTCATTCCGCTAGTCGTACGCAAGCTCAAACAGTCTCTCAAGATGATCCTGGTTGCTCCCACGTGGGCACGGCAACCATGGTTCACAACACTACTCGAACTCTCAGTAGTTCCACATCAAAAATTACGGCTCTCCCCAAAGCTGCTCACGCAGAACCATTTAGACATAAGGCACCCAGATCCAGCACAACTGAATCTAGCTATCTGGCTCCTGAAATCCTAGAGTTCGGTTACCTCAACCTCCCACCCGACTGTATGAACATTATTAAAGAAGCCAGATGCCCTACTACTAGAACTTACTCTGCAGCTAAGTGGAAAAGATTCGTCATTTACTGCAATAACCACAACATTGACCACTTTGATGCTTCAATTCAAAACATTATTTGCTACATCTACAAACATGCAATCTGGCATATTCATCTATAAGATTACATCTGGCTGCCCTTGCCGCCTACCTACAAAACAAACATTTGTCATTGTTTAGAGTACCCGCTATCAAAGCTTTTATGGAAGGCCTTAAAAGGATAATTCCATCCAGATTGCCACCCTCTCCAGTGTGGAACCTAAGCATTGTTCTTACTAGACTCATGGGTCCCCCATTTGAGCCTTTACACAAATGCGGATTACAATTCCTTACATGGAAAGTAGCGTTCTTTGTCGCAATCACCTCTCTCAGAAGAGTAAGTGAGATCCAGGCTTTAACCATACAAGAACCATTTTTACAAATACATCATAACAAAGTGGTTCTTAGGACAAATCCAAGATTCCTTCCCAAACTAATATCTGCTTTTCATCTTAATCAGTAGAGTTACCAGTGTTTTTCCAAAACCCAGATTCGGTAGCGGAAAGAGCTCTTCACATGCTCGACGTCAAAAGAGCTTTACATAGACAGGACTAAAGCCTTTAGAAAGACAAAACAACTTTTTGTAGCTTTCTCTCCACCTCATAAAGGCAACCCCATCTCCAAAGCTGGAATTGCCAGGTGGATAGTCAAATGCATTCAGATATGCTACCAGAAAGCAAAACGCACATTAACAATAACCCAGAGAGCGCATTCAACACGCAAACTAGGGGCTTCCATGGCATTCTTAGGGAACATTCCCCAAGAAGACAATTGTAAGGCAGCCACATGTTCTACCACACACAACACCTTCACCAAACACTAATGTGTAGATGTGCAGGCAAAGTAACAAGCTTCTATAAGCCAGGCTGTTCTTAAGACACTTTTTCAAGCCACTGCAACTGATTCAGGTGACCACCGCTTGGGGAGACACTGCTGTACAGTCTATGCACAGAGTGTGAATTCTGTAGCTCATATGCCTCGAACGGAAAATGTTACTTACCAGTACGCATCTGTTCTTGGTATGTAGACTTGCAGAGATTCACACGCCCACTTCCACATACCCATTGTATCACATCATCCGTTGTTTTTCTGATTCAAGGTCCAGCATCTGCCCTACAAGTTAAGTCTTCATCTGATAGCATGACTTCTGCCATTACTGATAGAGTTCATATTGAGTGAAATAGAGAACTCTGCCACACTAATTGTGCAAATAGGAATGGTATGAAATTCAAGCTTCTATCAATTTGTTGATTTGACAATGACTCTTCACTAAGCACTTAGAGATAATGACCATGTATCATTAAGGTGTTCAAAACCTAGTGGACAGGCTAGTCAGGGATAACATTTGAAAAACATAAAACAATTCTCCACTAAAGTCCTTACAGGCATGCTTGGGAAGGCAGCTGCAAAGAAGTTGGATATCTTTGCCAATGCAAGAAATGCACGATTCCAAGACCTTGAGCACCTGCTCATAGAACCCAATCCAGAGTCAATGTCCTTTTGACAAACTTGTTAAACGTCTTCCTTTAACCTTTTCGAAGTTTATAATTAATATTACTCCGAAGAGGATGAACAACATGACTCTCCTTACTCCGAATTCGCCATGCCTGTGGTCCGAGGATGTGCCAGGAAATGACACTGTGACTTATTCTTTTCATTAATATAAATCTGAACTTTAATACCATTTTTTATGGTGTACACTTGTCTGTGATAATTTCATGCAAGAATACCACTCGTATATCATTTTTGATTGTTCCATCAATCAATAATTTTTCTGAATCTTGATACTGCCGGGGATTTATACAGTTATTACAAAATTAATGGACACTTCTTTCAAATTTATACATCAATTCAACCTTCAACCTCTTTTTTCGAAGGTTGCGATCTTGTTTGCTATTACATCATTTAGGTGTGAGATGAGAACATTTTACTTTCGTAAACCTTATACTTCTTATATATTCCACCATAATATTATTTGGAAATTCATCCAGGCTTTTTCTTACGTATTTCTTTCCACAGAGAATAGACTGTCTTTAGCCACTTCTTTTTCCTGCCATTATCTTCACTGAAGACATAATTTTATACATTGGACATAACAAGAGAGTTGAGATACCATGTTGGAAAAACAATATAGTTTGATAATTATGATGGTGTTTGTTGTGGGCTAACGCCCCAAAACTAATTCTCAGTGAATGGATCGTTTTTTGCAGTTCCTCTCATTTTATAATGACAATTCTAATCGGCTATACTGTGGGTTTGCTGTGGCTAAAGCAGCTACTGATGCTCTTTAGAAAATCTCCACCCACCTGTCAGATTTGTTGAGCTGCCACCTGGTTATCGTGTTGCATATTTAAAAAGCATTATTGCCTACTCTCTGAATCTAGTGCTGTAAACCTTGCAGGTTGATCCTCTGTATATTTGTGGCCCTCGTGGTTTTCCCACTGCTTTAATTGAACAAGTTCCTGTCCTGACATAATGTGTATAGATTTCAAACAGGGTGCATGATGGAAAAGGAAAAAATGCTTGTTTGTAATTCTTGTTCTCAACTGAACTAGATCCAGCCTCCCCTTTCACCCAGAAGCATAGCTTGAAAATAACAGAGATCCGAACTTTAATCTTACCAACAAAATGAACTGCCTTAACAGCGACTGCTTCGCATTAGAGGATAGTGGAGCTCCATTGAGCCTTAAAGAATAGCCTTTCAGTTCGCTCTTGTTTGAGTAATGTCTATCTGCATTCTATACTGTTTGTCCTTTTTAAAGGAGAATTAGATTTTGTAATGGATGCTTCTTTCGTCCCAATGCCTCAAATTTAAATTAAATGCAGCCTATGAAATACAAGTTTTTTTTTAAAATAGCCGTGGCTTGCACTTCTCAGCATCAATTGACTCTCCACTTTGGTAATAATGAGAATTGTCTGCTTTTCCTAAAGCAAAGCACAATGTGGGAATCAGAGAAGATACAACTTCCTGACTGAAGGCTTGATTATCATACGTCTGGCTTGTTACAGATTCAGAATTATAAATTGTTCTTGAATGGGAAGGCATAGAAAATATGTCTGATTTCTTGTACTCTGTGCTCAAGGAACTTGATCAGCAGTGGAAACTTATTGTTTAAGCTTCCTGCTATTATATTTTTCCTTGCCGAGTGCTAGTTGTGAGAAAGTGGCTCTGTATATACTGTTCCCAAATAGGTACAGGGTGTACAGAGTCCACAGTCCCCAGAGGTTTGGCAGAGGCTAAAGTTTGATATAACCTTACTCTCTAAAGTGGTAGCTTGGTCGAGCAGTAAGGCAGTATCAGAAGACAGTGTAAAGCATTTGTTCCAGACACTCGGTCATCAAATGGTCTCACACATTCAATAACTGAACTCTAGGCCAATGGTTTATATATAAAAAAATATATGCATGTTTTATTTTAGAACCAACAATAGGTATTAAAATATACTTTCTCAGATTGAGATGCTTTATATAAATACTTTTTCAATATGCAATTGGCTTTTGTAGAAAGTTACAAGTGGTTGCAATAGGCAACACTATTTTAACACTATTTTAAACACAATAATGCATTGAGTTCAACGGAAGTTTCAAGTTATTTGTAATAGATTACTTATAGGATTACTTTTGTGATTCCAGGACTGGATCCTAGATTCAGTCCTGGGACAGTAGTTAGAAACAAGTGATAAAAGTCGACTTTGTTACTGTTATGATTTTCAGACAATATTTTGCAAGTTGACACTTAGAAAATATTTCATAGAAAACAGTCAATGATTCCCTATGGAAGAAAATTCAAGTTGCAGGTATAGTATGTTCTCGTTACTTTTGTAATCCAGTACTGGGTACCTAGACTCAGTACTGGGACCTTTATCCAAAACAGGTAAGTAATTACGTTTTCACAATTTATACGATTTTTAAAGAATATTTAAAGTTTGCAGAAATATACAACTAGAAGAAATTTCACAGAAAAACAGTCAATGGTTTCCTATGGAAGAAAATTGGGTTACTGGCAAGTACGGTTGTAAATGTTTTTCAGAGTCAGTGCTGGGTACCAAGATCCAGCACTGGGAGCTCACCTAGTAGCAGGTGAGTATTTTTGTTTTTGTTACTCGGCTGATTTATGGTGAATATTTAAATTTTTGAAAAGTCCACACTTTGAAATTTCAGGAACAACCAGTCCATGTTACCCTATGGAGAAAATTGAGTTATCGGCTTTAAGGGAAGTTCTCGAATGGCAGAGTTAAGGTTCTGGGCATAGACTCGTGGGTCTCCCAGGGTCAGATAGGTATAGTTGTTACACCCTCAGTGGCACAGGGGCAGCCGGGTGCAGAGAGAGTTAGGCCCAACGTTATGGGAGGCAGGGGTGCCTTGGTTGGTGGCTGCTGACTAGCAGGCCACGCGGCTGTGAGATCTGGGCTCCTGGTCACTTGCTCAGGGCAAATGGGGAAGTAGATGGGTGTAGAGGTTACACTGCCAGGGCCACTCGGGCGGCTGGGTGCAGGGTGCTTTTGAGCCTTCGGGCGCTCAATTGATTTCAATGGGAAAGCTCCGGTTTAGAAAAAGACTGCAAGCTCGGGGAAGAAGATGCTTCAGGTGCCACCACCACTTCAAGAGGTAAGTTGGGTAGTTGGAGGATAGGTAGGTACCCCGGGGTTGGGCACAGGGGGCCGCCGGGTGCTGGGGTGCCTTTTGGTGTCGGGAAATCTTACCCTCTGTTGATCGCGGTTGGGGGGCACCTGGGTCTGAGGCTGCAGGCGTCTTCAGGAGCGTCGAGGGAAGTCCTTGGGTGCTGGACTCGGGGTCACAGTCGCCGTGGGGTCGTCCTCGTGGTCCTCGTGGTCTTTGTTCACTCCGGCACAGGCCAGGCTTGGCGGGTGCAGAGTGTGAAGGGTTCGCGGTTCCGGGCTGATGCCAGGGATTGGAAGCAGATTTTGAGTAGAGCCTCTACTCATGGGAGTCCCAGGGGCTTAGAGCCAAAAGGTAGCCAGGTCCTCCGGGGTTTGTGAGGTTGCTGGCCACAAGAGATGCCGGGTTGATGCAGGAGCAGGTTCGAGGGTCGACAGGCCGGTAGGGCTGGGGCCAAAGCAGTTGGTGTCTTCCTCTTCTTAGCAGCTGCAGGGCAGGTCTTCTTTCTTCTTGCTCTTCTTTGTATTTCGGAATCTGGAATCTGGGGAAGGAAGGTTCAGGGTGCCCCTAAATACTAGATTTAGGGGCGTTACAGGTAGGTGAAGGGCAGGGACTACTGGGTCCCTGTCCTGGGGTGGGTACACCCCCTATCCTGCCTCTCTCCTGTGGGAGGGGGGCAGTAGCCTAGTCCTGAATGGGCAGGGCTTCCCATCTTCAAGATGGCGAGAGCCCGGAGATGTGCTTCACCTTGCCTCCCTCACCGGAGGAGTGGGGTTGGCAGGCGGGCACTTCCCCTGTCCTTATTTGGGGTTTCCGGCCAAGCTTCCCACCAGAGTGGGGGGGTTGCAGTGGCCTGGGGAAGCTCACAGAGGCGGCATGCCTTTGAAGCTTCCCCCTGCCCATCCTGGGGGAGGAGATCTAGCACCTCGCCCAGGATGTGCATTGTTGCAGGCCCAGGAGAGCAGGGGCTCTCCTACCCACGGGTCCAGCAACATGTCTGCTGTGTGGCAGCCTAGACAGCCTCTCAGACCAGACGTGGATTGTAGTTTAGGTTTCAGGGGGCATTTCTAAGATGCCCTCTGGGGTGCTTGGTACATTAAATCCTACACTGGCATCAGTGTGGGTTTAATGTGCTGAGAAGTTTGATACCAAACTTCTCAGTCTTCAGTGTTGCCATTATGGTGCTGTGGAGTTCGTGTTTGACGAGCTCTCAGCACCATGTACTCTTAAATGGCAGCACTGCACTTACAGTGCCCAGGAATGGACCTGGGTACTGTAGGGGCACAGGGCTCCTGCTCCTGTGCCCACACCTCTGGCATAGGGCACCCAGCTAGAGGGGTGGCTGATGTATGCCAGGGCAGTGTAGGTGGTGGGCATGGCACACAGGGATGTGTGCCATGTCGACTCTTTGTTTGGTCTTGTACCCAGACACTCAGCCTGCAAGGGCAGTGTGTGTGTTAGGGTACAGGGCCTCTAAGGGTGGCACAATGAGTGCTGCAGCCCTTAGAGGCCTTCCCTGGTCACAAGGCCCTGGGTACCTAGGGTACCATTTACCAGGGGCTGACATGTGGCCAGGGTTTGCCAATTTGGGTTTTAGGGTTTTTAGTGAAGGAACATAGGCCCTGGGCACCTGATTGGCAGGAGTCCAGGGCACACTCAAAGTACATTCAGCAATTCAGCAAAAAGTGGGGGCATACCATGCAAGAAAGATGGCACTTTCTCACACTAGTTCCTTCACCATGAACAAAATCTATCTTGTATTAACCACACCTCACAAATCTAGAGCTAAACAATGTTTTAAAAAAATACTTGCCATTGACCATTTCAAGCTTAGGTGATCTGTGAATATTAATTTATTCAGGCATCTCCCTCTAAAATGTTGTTAGTTTTACATTTTGCATTGAATACATGTCTGTGTTAGAAGACTGATAGGACCCTGTAATGTTATGTTAAGTTTCCCCCAACATTCAACACCTGAGGGCACACTTGCCACTTTAAATGACCTTGCTGCTCATATGTTGCAATGCTGGAATTAATAATGCAGGTTCTTTCTTGTTTTACAAGATGGTCCTTTTTATGTCCACAGCATTATATATTTAAAAGACTCTTTTGCTTTGCAGCAAGTAGGCCTGTTATTTATAAGTGCTATTGACATAATAGAAATATAGTAGAAATTGCAAAGCCTATCCTGTGCAGTTGAGAGATAATCCTTCAGATTTGTCTATCTTACTGTTGACATAACAGAAGGACTATCTTATGTCGTAATGAGACCTATTTTGTTTGCTTGGGCGGCTGGGGCATGCTTACGTGTTTGCTCGTGAGCGGGCTAGTGCAAGTTTGTATTTTTACGCATCTGCTGGTTTCAATTTCAAACAAAACCTGTTTCAAAGGACATTGAAGCATATTTTACGAAAGTTAACATTGCGTAGTTGGCATTCTGAAAATTTAATGGTATGGCTAAAACATCGCTCTAGTTGCCTAGGCTTTCTGCAAATACAACTTTTGGTATTTGTTAAAGGAGAAGGTTAAGTCATTTTCTACAATGAACTTCCCTGAATCACTACCGAGCCATACAGTAATTTTCTCTCATATATGCTGCTTATGGGTTTGTATAGTATAGAAAGCTAGAATTTGAAAGAGGCATACTGCCATTGGTTGTGTTTGGGTAATAAGTAGTCTGAATCCTTGACTCCGGTTTGAGATTCTTTACTAGCGGCACCTGATCTAAGAAGACGCTGGTACATTTAGTGTAAAATTATTTTGCTGATGTAGTAACTGTTTTGCATCTGGAAGTCCTAGTAGGTTGGAGATTGCAAAGAGGTAGCACAGTGCAAACCTAATTAATTTGTATTTTGCAGCATGTGGATGTAGCTGCCTTGCTTATCAAATATAACGCCTGTGTAAATGCTACTGACAAGTGGGCTTTCACACCACTGCATGAAGCTTCACAAAAGGGAAGAACACAACTGTGTGCCTTGCTGTTGTCACACGGAGCGGATCCATCTCTGAAAAACCAGGAGGGGCAAACACCATTAGATCTGGTTACAGTAAGTTTTGGACCTTTATTTAGGAGTGTTTTTTATGATGGAAATACCAAAGGTGCCAGCCAGATGTTGGACTTCTTCGAGATCTTTTGCTGCTTTAGTGTTTCTTTTCTGTAATTTGTACTTCCCAAATATGTAATTTTAACAAGCCTTTGAAAATTGGCATTGTTTCTCTTAACTTTAGGAATTGAAAAAAAAATGGTATTTGTATTTGTTTTGTTCATGTGATGAGCTGGTGTAATAAATGTAATGCAGTAAATAATTATATCTTCGAGGCATGTGTGCTGTAGATGTACTTGCTTTGCATACTCCTGCCATCTAGGGTTGGGTCTGGATGTTTGTAAGTTGCTTTTTTCAAAGAAGTATTTCCTAGTCACGAGGTAAGGCGACTTCTCCTTTTGGTGATAGTGCGCATGGGCATCGACTCAATTGTTGGATTGTTTTTTTCCACCATTGGGTTCGGACATGTATTGCTGTGCTCCGGTTCGAAACCGTTCCTCGGGATCCCCTCGACATGCAATCCTCTCTACCCTTGACGTTATTGTTTCTGTGCGCGTTTCCACTTCTCCACGTATCGTTTTGACATTGGAATTGACCTTCCATCAGAAAGCTTTGTGGATGGCCTCCGAGGCCTAACCATGCCCGGTCAGCTCTCTGTCGATGGATCGGACTCCTTTTAAATTCTCTCATTTGTGCCACGTGAAGTATCCACCCACCGACTCACACAAAGTGTGCAACTTGTGCTTATCTCCCGAGCACAAAGAAGAAAACTGTGACGCTTGCAAATTGTTATAGTCAAAAAAGTCTCTCTGCGACCGTCTGACTCGACATCCAGAAATGCAGCGTCCAAGCATCAAAGACACGCCGGACATCTAAGGTGAAGACTTCGACCAAGAAGACATTGTGGCATCCGCGACAGAAGAGGAGTAAGCCTTCTCCAAACAAGGCTCCAAGTCGGAGCTCGAGATAGACCTCGACGCCGAAGAACTGCCCCATGGACAAGGTGACATGAGTACCGAAGACCCCTTGCCACCTCAAACACTGAAAAAACACAAAGCTTCGGCACCACCTCCACCTTCTGGCCCAGGTCGGCACAGAGACGACGTTTCCAACGCCCCGCCCTCGGGCCAGGCTTTGAAAGAGCCAGTCTAGTGTTCCTGTTCTGTACAGAGTCGCCGAAAGTCTTCCTCGGAGCCGAAACCCTCCGATTTCAAGCAGGAGTCAGGCTTAGAGGCGAAATCCTCTGTGCCTAAACCCAAGCGTCCTTCAAAGCCGAAACCTTCTATGCCGAAAGGTCATCCTCCGTTGGCACCAAAAACACAGGCACCGAAAGCTTCGGCACCGAAACACAAAGAGCCCCCTTTGGTATGCAGATAATGGGGGGGGGGGGTGAATACCTCTATAGATCCATCAACAGATTACACAATTGATCCCCCAGGTGATATTGATCCAGACCTTTACCCAGCCAAATCATCTCCTCCAGACGACAAACCATCACACCAAGAACTCCTTGCCAGGGCTGCACATTAGCATGGGGTTGAACTGAACTGTGCAAAGAATTACTACAAGAACATTTTTTGTTTGTGACTTTAGCTTCTACACACAAGTCATCACAGACACTACCCATGCTTAAAGGCATGATGCAACATGCTGATGAGATTTTCAAAGACCCGGTCAGAGCATGCATCCTGACTCCTAGGGTGGACAAAAAATTTGAGACCTCTCCTACAGATCCTATATTTATAATGGGACAATTACCATTAGATTCCCTAGTAGTATCTAATGCCTGTAAGCTGGCGAATTCTCAAACATCAGGAGATGCTCCTCCGCCAGATAGTCAAAATTAATTGATGCTTGGCAGCTCAAGGGGCAAATCAATGTCGCATTGCAAATACGCAGGGCCTCTTAGCCAGGTATGACAGGGCACACTGGGATGAAATGGAGCAATTGCTCTAATATCTCCAAGATGAGCATAAGGCTAAGGTACAAGACTTAGTAAATGAGGGTAAGCTTGTGTTCGAGGCATATGAGCTGCAGATTACACACTTTTGCATAGATCGCCATCTGGTGTTGGGCCCGGATCTTTGCAGTTTGTTTTTCCTCTTGGAAAGTCTGTGGAAGTCATGAGGTCGGTGACTCCTACCTTGGTTCGTATTGCTCATGGGCTTCGGCTCCATCCTCAGAATGTTTTTTTCCGCCATCGGGCTCGGATGTAATACTTCGCGCTCCGGTCCGGTTCCGAACACTTCCAGTTAGACGATCGAAGTGGAATCCTCGCTCATCGCGATATTGTTCAGATCCTGATCTCCTCAATCACCTTCTCTTCGACACATCTTCGATTCCAGTCGTCGACGGCGGCCTTCGGGCCTATCCAAGCTCCGGTCCCGGCTGATGGTAAGAACTCCATTCAAGAAGTGCCCTCGATGTGGGTCCAAATTCCCCCACACCGACCTTCATGAGGTGTGCAACCTCTGCCTCTCCCCTGAACACGAGGCTCAAGACTGTCCCGCCTGCAAGTCTTTCAGATTGAAAAAGACTATTCGAGATCGAAGGGCCAGACGGAACATGGCGCACTCCTCGACCTCCGTTCCAGTCGACATCTTCGGGGACAACGTCGAAGCTCCGGGACAGCAGCACACCGAAGAGGACCTCGTCAGTGCTTCCGAAGCCGACGACTCGGATGTGGAGGACATCACCCCGGCGCAGAGGGTCGTGAGTACTATACCCCCTCCCACACCCGCGCCGACACCTAAAGAGGCTTCGGTCACGCCTTCGCCTCCGGGCCTAGGCAAGACCAAAGACACTGCTTCGAACACCCCACCTTCGGGCCCGGTGAAGAAGTCTAATAAGCCTTCCGGCGGCTCGGGCTCGAGCCAGCCTGCCAGCGGTGCCGATAAACACACTTCCGCACCGAAAAAGAGACCGGCCTCCACCTCGACACCGAGCTCCGCAACAAAGCCCTGTGTCGAAACCCAGCCTTTCGGTACCAACCAAACACCATAAAGCCCTTGGCACCGACACTCCCGCGCCGAAGCCTACCTCGGCGCCGACCAAAAAACCTCTCCGCCCTCCACAGGGCTTGGTCGCCCCACTCACTGCTGCCGCTCCTGCCTGCCTTTGCCGCCTCCTGCCTGCAGATTCCTTCGCTCGCTGCTCCTGGGAATTTCCCGCTGCTCCTGGGAATTTCCCGCTGCCCGCTGCTTCTTTGAATTTCCCGCCGCTGCCTCCCTGCGGCCCCGCCCCCCTGTGATTCCATTCGCCGCCCCGCTCCCGCCACCCAGCTGCTCCTCCCTCCCGGCTCCTTACTTATGACGCCCCCAGAGCGACCGCGCAGCGGACGCGCGCAGCGGGAGCGCCGATTGAGCGCCGAAGGTGTGCCAAAGGTAAGCCCGTCTGCGCCTGGACCGCGCCCAGCGCCAGACCCCCTTGTCCTCGCCCTTGCCAGCACACCCTGCACATCTACGACGCCAAAACCCTCCACGCACTCAACGCCGGCCGAAACACCGCCTGCTACCGAGCCACCCCGACACGCACCCACGGACCCTTCACCTGCCTGACCTGCCGCTTCACCGGCCTCCGACCCAACACCGCACCTGCTAAACCGAGCCCCAGCAACAAACACCTGATGTGCATCCTGCTCAACACCCACTCCGTTCACAGGCATGCCGTCGAATTCTGGAACCTCCTCGACTCGACAGCACCAGACATCGCCTTCCTGACGGAAACCTGGATGAACGCCTCCTCAGCGCCCGACGTCGCCATCGCCGTCCCGGAAGGCTACAAAATCACCAGGAAGGACCGCGTCAACCAGACAGGAGGAGGCATCGCCATCATCCACAAGAACACCATCCGCATCACGACCAACTCCGATGACACCTTCACCTCCGCCGAACACCTCCACTTCCAGATACACACCGACCCCAAGACCACGCTCAGAGGCACCCTCGTCTACAGACCACCGGGACCATGCACACAGTTCAGCGAAGACATCACAGACTTCGTCAGCCAGCACGCCATCAATTCCACCGACTACATCCTCCTGGGGGACCTCAACTTACACCTGGAGGACAACAAGGACCGCAACACCACTGCTCTGCTGGACAACCTGGCCAACCTCGGACTCAAGCAACTGGTAACCACCCCCACCCACTACGCCAGCCACACGCTTGACCCAGTCTTCTCATCCAGCAAATACGTCACCTTCAGCCACTCCACCAATCTCCAGTGGACTGACCACAGCTGCGCCCACTTCAGCTTCAGTAAAACGACGACCCACCACCACCCTCAACAAGCCCCCCCGCAGGAGCTGGAACAAGATCACCGGCGACCAGCTCACCACCTTCCTCAGCCAGAACCCCCCCACCAGCTCAACGGACCCCAACGAAGCCACCAACAACCTCACACAGTGGATCACCAACTGCGCAGACGCCCTCGCACCACTGAAGAAGAACCCCCCCCCCCCCCAGCAGACGCGGCAGCAAGAAAGCCTCCTGGTTCACCGACTAGCTCATCACCTCCAAGAAGAACTGCCGCTCCCTGGAGAACACCTGGCGCACCAACCAGACCACAGACAACATGACGGCCCTCAAACACGCCGCCCGCAAACACCACCAACTGATCCGCGCCACAAAGAAGACAGCCTTCAAGGAACGACTGGACAACAACACCCACAACAGCAAGGAACTCTAAAGCATCGTCAAAGAGCTCTCCAACCCAGACGCCTGAAACAATGACATCACTCCCTCGCAAGACCTCTGCGACTCCCTCGCAGCCTTCTTCCACGACAAGATCGCCAACATTCACAACCGCTTCGGCCCACCAACCACGAACCCCACCACCGAACAGATGCCCCCCACCGCCACCCTCCGCACCTGGACCCCAGTCAGCACCGAACAAAACAACACGCACAATGAACACCATCCACTCCGGATCCCCTACGGACCCCTGCCCACACCACATCTTCAACACGGCCGACCACATCATCGCACCCCACCTCCGCGACATCATCAACGCCTCCTTCAACACCGCCACCTTCCCGGAGTGCTGGAAACACGCCGAGATCAGTGCCCTGCTGAAGAAACCAACTGCAGACCCCTCCGACCTCAAGAACTACCGCCCCATCTCGCTCCTCCCGTTTCCTGCCAAAGTCATCGAGAAGACCGTCAACAGACAGCTAGCCGCCTTCCTCGAGACCAACGGATCCCTCGACCACTCGCAATCCGGCTTCCGAGCCAACCACAGCACGGAGACCGCCCTCATCGCAGCCACAGACGACATCAGATCCCTAATGGACAACGGGGAATCTGCGGCCCTCATCCTCCTGGACCTCTCCGCAGCGTTCGACACTGTCTGCCACCGCACCCTGGTACAGCGCCTGAACAACACCGGCATCCAGGAGAAGGCCCTGGAGTGGGTCACCTCATTCCTCGCCGGAAGAACCCAGAGAGTCCGCCTCCCCCCGTTCCGGTCAGCGGCCACCGAAGTCATCTGCGGCGTTCCACAAGGGTCATCGCTCAGCCCCACCCTCTTCAACGTCTACATGAGCCCCCTCGCAACCATCGCACGTCAACACAACCTCTAGATCATCACCTACGCCGACGACACCCAGCTGATCCTCTCCCTCACCAGCGACCCGGACGCCGCCAGAGCCAGCCTACACGAAGGGATGAAAGACTTCGCCGAATGGATGAAGAACAGCCGCCTGAAACTGAACTCAGAAAAGACGGAGGTCCTCATCCTGGGATCATCACCCTCCGCCTGGGATGACTCCTGGTGGCCCCCCGCCCTGGGAGCCACCCCCAAGCCAACGGACCACGCACGCAACCTAGGCTTCATCCTGGACTCCTCCCCCTCGATGACCAGACAAGTCAACGCCGTCTCGTCTTCATGCTTCAACACCCTGCGCATGCTTCGAAAGATCTTCCGGTGGATCCCCACCGAGACCAGGAAGACGGTCACCCAGGCCCTCGTCACCAGTCGGCTGGACTACGGGAACGCCCTCTACGCTGGCACCGCCGCCAAACTCCAGAAGAAACTCCAACGGATCCAGAACGCCTCAGCACGACTCATCCTGGACATCCCCCAACACAGCCACATCTCTGGACACCTGAGAGACCTCCCCTGGCTCCCCGTCGACCCCCCCCCCTCCCCCCCCCCCTCCCAGCGCCTTGAGACCCTCCGGGTGAGCAGTGCGCTATTCAAATGCCTATGATTGATTGATTGATTGATAGGTTCCAAAAAAGCACGGCACGGACAAGCCTAAAAAGTCAGCGGCCCCGATACCTTCGGCGCCGACGGAACAAACATTGTCTCGGGAGCTGTTTACACCGGATCCCTTGCAAAAGACACTTACCAAGGATCCAAAACCTGGACATTTGGCACTTTCTTCTAAAAAGAGACATTTGGACAAACCAGCTCCGCCTCCACCTCCAAAGAGGAAAGACTGTGCTACCTCCCCTTTCAGAGTGCCTTCCCCACCTCCTCCACCCTCTCCACCTCCGCCCCCTCCGCCTTCTCAAACCCCTGCCTCATCGCTCTCCGACCCCGTCTCCAGACCATGATGATCAGGGGGACCCATACTACGATCCAGTGGATGTGCCACAAGACACCACCCCTACAGGATCCCCAGACCCATGGGACAATTATAATAATCCAGACATTCCAGATGTCCCACAAGATGACCTTTATCCATCCAGGCCATCTCCACCAGAAGACTCATTAGGTTTTCACCACCTACTTCAGAGGGCGGCACATTATCACGGGGTAGAGCTACACACTGACCCGGTAGAGGAAGATTTCCTCCTCGACACCTTTGATACCGCACATAGGTCTACTTCCATACTACCTATGCTCAAGGGGGTAATAAAACATGCGCCAGAGGTTTTTAAAGACCCAGTCAGGGCTAGGGTCATTAACCCACACATAGAAAAAAAGTATAAAGCTGCCCCCACAGATCCTGCCTATATCAAAGGGCCAAAAGCGTTACAACAAACAATTGATGGACGGAATACTGACAATGCAGACATTCTCCCCCAGTCAAGAGATCTGGGTTAAATCCATTGTTCTTTTGTCCACTACGCCACCCCAGTTTAGACATGGCCATATGCAAATCAGTCTTGACCCTGTGCCTCATGGGAACAGTCCAGCCCGAACTGCCAAGCCATGTCTTCCCTGGACCGGAATCAAGCATCCTAGGACCGGTTTCTGGCCATCAGCCGTCATCAGCCAGGATAGCTTGACTCCAGTGGCGTAGTGAGCACGGGTCCCACGTCTGGGAATACCCATCCCACTTAGGGCGAAAAGCGTTACAACAAACAATTGATGGACGGAATGCTGACAATGCAGGCATTCTCCCCCAGTCAAGGGATCTGGGTTAAATCCATCGTTCTTTTGCCCACTACACCACCCCAGTTTAGACATGGCCATATGCAAATCAGTCTTGACCCTGTGCCTCATGGGAACAGTCCAGCCCGAACTGCCAAGCCATGTCTTCCCTGGACCGGAATCAAGCATCCTAGGACCGATTTCTGGCTATCAGCCGTCATCAGCCAGGATAGCTTTTCGCCCTAAGTGGGATGGGTATTCCCAGACGTGGGACCCGTGCTCACTACGCCACTGGAGTCAAGCTATCCTGGCTGATGACGGCTGATAGCCAGAAACCGGTCCTAGGATGCTTGATTCCGGTCCAGGGAAGACATGGCTTGGCAGTTCGGTCTGGACTGTTCCCATGAGGCACAGGGTCAAGACTGATTTGCATATGGCCATGTCTACACTGGGGTGGTGTAGTGGGCAAAAGAACGATGGATTTAACCCAGATCTCTTGACTGGGGGAGAATGTCTGCATTGTCAGCATTCCGTCCATCATTTGTTTGTTGTAACGCTATATCAAAGGGCCAGCGCCACTGGATTCCCAAGTGGTCTCCACTGCACGGAAGAGGTCAAATTCCCAGGCGTCAGGCGAAGCACCACCACCTGACAAGAGTCTAAGCTACTGGACGCGACGGGAAAGCGCACTGCGTCACAGGCAGCCAATATATGGCGTATCGCCAACACTCAAGCACTATTGGCCAGATACGACAGAGCGCATTATGATGAACTAGAAACCATCATGCACCATCTCCCAGAAAAATACAAAAATAGGGCCAATGAATTTATTTCAAGAGGGTAAGACCATAACTAACACCTCTATACGCTGTGCCTTAGACGCAGCAGACATAGCCTCCAGGGCCATTAACACTAGCATCCTCCTCCGTCGCCATGCATGGCTGAGAGTTTCAGGTTTTAAACCTGAGGTACAGGCCTCTATATTAAATCATCCATTTGATCAAGAACATCTGTTCGGCCCAAAGGTAGATGAGGCCCTCGAAGATGAAGAAGGACACAGATACGGCGAAATCTATGGGAGCCTTGCAGTCACACCCTCCTAGGCGCTCCTTTCACCGCTCTTCCTTTCGGGACACGGCCAGAGGCTACTCCTCAGATAGCGCGTCCACGTCCTACATATCCCCTGCTCAATCCACCTTCACAAGGGGTTATCAAAGAGGCGGATATAGAGGCAATAACAAAGGCAGAGGCAAAACAAATACCGCCCGCTCTGCCACACCGCCTACCCAATGACTTCCCCCTGCTCCCTCCAGACCATCCCACTCCGGTCGGGGGCAGGCTACAAAATTTCCTTCACGTCTGGGAGACGATCACCTCAGACAGATGGGTGACCCAAATTATTTGTTTAGGGTACTGCCTAGAATTGACATCTACCCCCCCAAACATTCCACCCAGGCAACGCCCAATGTCACAAGAACATTCCACGTTACTAAAACAGGAGGTAATCTCCCTCCTACAAAAACAGGCGATAGAACAAGTCCCCGCCAATCAACAAAATTTAGGAGTCTACTCCCTATATTTTCTGATACCAAAAAGAGACGAGACTATACGACCTATCTTAGATCTCCGACCTCTAAACACATACATACATTCGGACCATTTTCACATGGTAACACTTCAACAGGTACTTCCGCTCCTTTCCCAGAACGACTTTCTCACCACACTGGACTTGAAAGACGCATACTTTCACATTCCGGTACACCATGCTCACAGAAAGTACCTCAGATTTGTAGTGGACGGGCAACACTACCAGTTCAAGGTGCTCCCATTCGGGGTCACAACAGCACCAAGGCTATTCACCAAGTGCCTAGCGGTAGTGGCGGCACACCTCAGAAGACAGCACATTCACGTCTTTCCATATTTGGATGACTGCCTAATAAAAGCCGCGTCCTACAACCAATGTGTACATCACACCGCCACTACAATCTAACTACTTCACCAGCTAGGTTTCACAGTGAACCACCAAAAGTCCCAGCTAATACCATCCCACACAAAGCAATACCTCGGTGCCACCATAGACACCTCAAAAGCCATAGCCTACCCCAATCCTGCCAGGATTGCAAGCATTCAGGCTTTGCGTCAAAGATTCATACCTCAACACTCTCTCCCAGCAAGAGTGTTTATGCAACTAATAGGGATGATGGCCTCTTGCATTTTCATAGTGCCTCATGCAAGACTCCAGATGCGTCCACTCCAAGAGTGCTTAGCGCGCCAATGGAACCAGGCCCAGGGGCAACTGACAAATCTGGTGTTGGTAGACGGTCGCACCCATCGCTCTCTGCAGTGGTGGAACACCACAAATCTTTCCAGAGGTCGACCATTCCTGGACCCGGTTCCACAAATAATCCTGACAACAGATGCATCGCTCTCCGGCTGGGGAGCTCATCTACTACACCTCACAGTGCAGGACACCTGGACGCCGCAACAAAAGTTACTCCACATCAACCATCTGGAGTTACTGGCAATCTTTCTAGCCCTAAAATCCTTTCAGACACAGATTTTAGGCAAGGTCGTCCTTATTCGCACAGACAACATGACTGCCATGTACTACATTCAAAAACAAGGCGGCACACACTCTCCACAGCTCTCTCAACTAGCATAGAGCATATGGAGATGGGCAATTCCACACAAAATCTTTCTCCTAGCCCAACATGTCCCAGGAGTCCAAAACACCATGGCAGATCTGCTCAGCAGACAGACGCAGCAGATCCACGAGTGGGAACTTCACCCGCAGGTTCTTCACCCGTTCTTTCAGATGTGGGGGCATCCACACATAGACCTCTTCGCCACCCACGAAAACAAAAAATGCCCAAGCTTCGCTGCCAAATACCCACACCCATTGTCCAAAGGCAATACGATATGGATGAACTGGTCAGGCAAATTTGCGTAAGCCTATCCACCTCTCCCACTAATTCCATTAGTGGTGCGAAAGCTACAACAGGGCTCCCTCACACTGATTCTAGTAGCTCCAACATGGGCCAGACAACCGTGGTAAACCACGCTGCTGGAACTCTCGGTAGTGCCACACCAAAAGTTACACCTCTCACCATGCCTCCTAACCCAGAACCATGGAGAGATCAGACACCCGACCCAGCTCAGCTCAACCTTGCGATCTGGCTCCTCAGATCCTAGAATTCGGATACCTTAACCTTTCCCCTGACTGTATGAACGCCATCAGAGAAGCTAGACGCCCTACCACTAGAGCCTGCTACGCTTCAAAGTGGAAAAGATTTGTTGTTTATTGCCATAACAACACAATCAACCCTCTAGACGTATCTATACAGCACATCATATGCTACTTACTCCATCTACAAACGTGTAACCTAGCATATACATCCATTCCGCTACACCTCGCAGCAATTGCCGCTTACCTACAAAACGGACAGCACCTATCACTTTTCAGAGTGCCTGCCATTAAAGCCTTCATGGAAGGCCTCAAACGAATAATGCCCCCCAGAGTACCACCCCCAACTGTGTGGAACTTAAATATAGTTCTCACAAGGCTAATGGGACTGCCTTTCGAACCTTTGCATAAATGTGAACTGCAATTTCTCACATGGAAAACAGCTTTCCTTGTAGCCGTCACTTCCCTTAGAAGGGTCAGTGAGATACAAGCACTTACTATACAAGAACCTTTTCTCCAAATGCACCCGAACAAGGTTGTCCTCCGTACCAACCCAAAATTCCTACCCAAAGTCATCTCACCCTTTCATCTAAAACAAATCGGTAGAATTACCGTTTTTTTTCTCGAAACCTCAAACTGTTGCAGAAAGGGCTCTACACACACTGGATGTTAAAAGGGCCTTACTTTACTATATCCAGAGAACACAACCTTTCAGAAAGACAAAACAACTGTTTGTCTCTTTCTCTCCACCACATAAAGGCAACCCCATCTCTAAATCAGGGATAGCTAGGTGGATTGTAAAATGCATACAGATTTGCTACCACAAGGCAAAACGCACGCTATCTGTTCCCCCTAAAGCCCACTTTACACGAAAGATAGGGGCTTCTATGGCTTTTCTAGGGAACATCCCATTAGATGATCTCTGCAAAGCAGCTACATGGTCAACACCGCACACTTTCACTAAACATTACTATGTAGATGACCAAACCAAGCAACAAGCTAGTGTGGGCCAGGCTGTACTAAAAACACTTTTTCAAACCACTGCAACAGATACCGGTGGTCGCCGCTAGGGTTGGGAACTGCTATATAGTCTATGCAAGAATGTGTAATCTGCAGCTCAGATGCCTCGAACGGAATATGCTACTTACCAGTATGCATCGGTTGGCATGTAGAGCTGCAGATCTACACATGCCCACCTGCCTCCCCGGCTACCTGTATCTGTTCCAGTCTATCTTATTTAGATACAACACACATGGGTTTCTTCACTATTATTACTACGCTCCATCTTTCCCTGTTGTGGAAAAACAATCTGATGATGGAGCCGAAGCCCATGCGCAATACGAACCAAGGGAGGAGTCACCAACCTCGTGACTTCCAAAGACTTTCCAAGAGGAAAAACAAACTGCAAACATCCGGGCCCAACACCAGATGGCGATCTATGCAAAAGTGTGTAGATCTACAGCTCTACATGCCAAGAACAGATGCATACTGGTAAGTAGCATATTCCTTCTAATTCCTTTATACGCTGTGCTCCAGATGCTGCAGACACTGCAGCTAGAGAGAATAACACCAGCATTCTGATCAGGAGACACGCTTGGTTAAGGATTTCCGGGTTTCAACCTGAAGTCCAACAATCAATCCTTAACACACCCTTTGATAAGGTACAACTATTTGGTCCTAACTTCGACCAGGCGTTAGAGAAAATGAAGAAGACTCTGAGGCTTTGAAAGAGCCAGTCTAGTGTTCCTGTTCTGTACAGAGTCGCCGAAAGTCTTCCTCGGAGCCGAAACCCTCCGATTTCAAGCAGGAGTCAGGCTTAGAGCCGAAATCCTCTGTGCCTAAACCCAAGCGTCCTTCAAAGCCGAAACCTTCTATGCCGAAAGGTCATCCTCCGTTGGCACCAAAAATACAGGCACCGAAAGCTTCGGCACCGAAACACAAAGAGCCCCCTTTGGTATGCAGATAATGGGGGGGGGGGGGGTGAATACCTCTATAGATCCATCAACAGATTACACAATTGATCCCCCAGGTGATATTGATCCAGACCTTTACCCAGCCAAATCATCTCCTCCAGACGACAAACCATCACACCAAGAACTCATTGCCAGGGCTGCACATTAGCATGGGGTTGAACTGAACTGTGCAAAGAATTACTACAAGAACATTTTTTGTTTGTGACTTTAGCTTCTACACACAAGTCATCACAGACACTACCCATGCTTAAAGGCATGATGCAACATGCTGATGAGATTTTCAAAGACCCGGTCAGAGCATGCATCCTGACTCCTAGGGTGGACAAAAAATTTGAGACCTCTCCTACAGATCCTATATTTATAATGGGACAATTACCATTAGATTCCCTAGTAGTATCTAATGCCTGTAAGCTGGCGAATTCTCAAACATCAGGAGATGCTCCTCCGCCAGATAGTCAAAATTAATTGATGCTTGGCAGCTCAAGGGGCAAATCAATGTCGCATTGCAAATACGCAGGGCCTCTTAGCCAGGTATGACAGGGCACACTGGGATGAAATGGAGCAATTGCTCTAATATCTCCAAGATGAGCATAAGGCTAAGGTACAAGACTTAGTAAATGAGGGTAAGCTTGTGTTCGAGGCATATGAGCTGCAGATTACACACTTTTGCATAGATCGCCATCTGGTGTTGGGCCCGGATCTTTGCAGTTTGTTTTTCCTCTTGGAAAGTCTTTGGAAGTCATGAGGTCGGTGACTCCTACCTTGGTTCGTATTGCTCATGGGCTTCGGCTCCATCCTCAGAATGTTTTTTTCCGCCATCGGGCTCGGATGTAATACTTCGCGCTCCGGTCCGGTTCCGAACACTTCCAGTTAGACGATCGAAGTGGAATCCTCGCTCATCGCGATATTGTTCAGATCCTGATCTCCTCAATCACCTTCTCTTCGACACATCTTCGATTCCAGTCGTCGACGGCGGCCTTCGGGCCTATCCAAGCTCCGGTCCCGGCTGATGGAAAGAACTCCATTCAAGAAGTGCCCTCGATGTGGGTCCAAATTCCCCCACACCGACCTTCATGAGGTGTGCAACCTCTGCCTCTCCCCTGAACACGAGGCTCAAGACTGTCCCGCCTGCAAGTCTTTCAGATTGAAAAAGACTATTCGAGATCGAAGGGCCAGACGGAACATGGCGCACTCCTCGACCTCCGTTCCAGTCGACATCTTCGGGGACAACGTCGAAGCTCCGGGACAGCAGCACACCGAAGAGGACCTCGTCAGTGCTTCCGAAGCCGACGACTCGGATGTGGAGGACATCACCCCGGCGCAGAGGGTCGTGAGTACTATACCCCCTCCCACACCCGCGCCGACACCTAAAGAGGCTTCGGTCACGCCTTCGCCTCCGGGCCTAGGCAAGACCAAAGACACTGCTTCGAACACCCCACCTTCGGGCCCGGTGAAGAAGTCTAATAAGCCTTCCGGCGGCTCGAGCCAGCCTGCCAGCGGTGCCGATAAACACACTTCCGCACCGAAAAAGAGACCGGCCTCCACCTCGACACCGAGCTCCGCAACAAAGCCCTGTGTCGAAACCCAGCCTTTCGGTACCAACCAAACACCATAAAGCCCTTGGCACCGACACTCCCGCGCCGAAGCCTACCTCGGCGCCGACCAAAAAACCTCTCAGCCCTCCACAGGGCTTGGTCGCCCCACTCACTGCTGCCGCTCCTGCCTGCCTTTGCCGCCTCCTGCCTGCAGATTCCTTCGCTCGCTGCTCCTGGGAATTTCCCGCTGCTCCTGGGAATTTCCCGCTGCCCGCTGCTTCTTTGAATTTCCCGCCGCTGCCTCCCTGCGGCCCCGCCCCCCTGTGATTCCATTCGCCGCCCCGCTCCCGCCACCCAGCTGCTCCTCCCTCCCGGCTCCTTACTTATGACGCCCCCAGAGCGACCGCGCAGCGGACGCGCGCAGCGGGAGCGCCGATTGAGCGCCGAAGGTGTGCCAAAGGTAAGCCCGTCTGCGCCTGGACCGCGCCCAGCGCCAGACCCCCTTGTCCTCGCCAGCACACCATGCACATCTACGACGCCAAAACCCTCCACGCACTCAACGCCGGCCGAAACACCGCCTGCTACCGAGCCACCCCGACACGCACCCACGGACCCTTCACCTGCCTGACCTGCCGCTTCACCGGCCTCCGACCCAACACCGCACCTGCTAAACAGAGCCCCAGCAACAAACACCTGATGTGCATCCTGCTCAACACCCACTCCGTTCACAGGCATGCCGTCGAATTCTGGAACCTCCTCGACTCGACAGCACCAGACATCGCCTTCCTGACGGAAACCTGGATGAACGCCTCCTCAGCGCCCGACGTCGCCATCGCCGTCCCGGAAGGCTACAAAATCACCAGGAAGGACCGCGTCAACCAGACAGGAGGAGGCATCGCCATCATCCACAAGAACACCATCCGCATCACGACCAACTCCGATGACACCTTCACCTCCGCCGAACACCTCCACTTCCAGATACACACCGACCCCAAGACCACGCTCAGAGGCACCCTCGTCTACAGACCACCGGGACCATGCACACAGTTCAGCGAAGACATCACAGACTTCGTCAGCCAGCACGCCATCAATTCCACCGACTACATCCTCCTGGGGGACCTCAACTTACACCTGGAGGACAACAAGGACCGCAACACCACTGCTCTGCTGGACAACCTGGCCAACCTCGGACTCAAGCAACTGGTAACCACCCCCACCCACTACGCCAGCCACACGCTTGACCCAGTCTTCTCATCCAGCAAATACGTCACCTTCAGCCACTCCACCAATCTCCAGTGGACTGACCACAGCTGCGCCCACTTCAGCTTCAGTAAAACGACGACCCACCACCACCCTCAACAAGCCCCCCCGCAGGAGCTGGAACAAGATCACCGGCGACCAGCTCACCACCTTCCTCAGCCAGAACCCCCCCACCAGCTCAACGGACCCCAACGAAGCCACCAACAACCTCACACAGTGGATCACCAACTGCGCAGACGCCCTCGCACCACTGAAGAAGAACCCCCCCCCCCCCCCCAGCAGACGCGGCAGCAAGAAAGCCTCCTGGTTCACCGACTAGCTCATCACCTCCAAGAAGAACTGCCGCTCCCTGGAGAACACCTGGCGCACCAACCAGACCACAGACAACATGACGGCCCTCAAACACGCCGCCCGCAAACACCACCAACTGATCCGCGCCACAAAGAAGACAGCCTTCAAGGAACGACTGGACAACAACACCCACAACAGCAAGGAACTCTAAAGCATCGTCAAAGAGCTCTCCAACCCAGACGCCTGAAACAATGACATCACTCCCTCGCAAGACCTCTGCGACTCCCTCGCAGCCTTCTTCCACGACAAGATCGCCAACATTCACAACCGCTTCGGCCCACCAACCACGAACCCCACCACCGAACAGATGCCCCCCACCGCCACCCTCCGCACCTGGACCCCAGTCAGCACCGAACAAAACAACACGCACAATGAACACCATCCACTCCGGATCCCCTACGGACCCCTGCCCACACCACATCTTCAACACGGCCGACCACATCATCGCACCCCACCTCCGCGACATCATCAACGCCTCCTTCAACACCGCCACCTTCCCGGAGTGCTGGAAACACGCCGAGATCAGTGCCCTGCTGAAGAAACCAACTGCAGACCCCTCCGACCTCAAGAACTACCGCCCCATCTCGCTCCTCCCGTTTCCTGCCAAAGTCATCGAGAAGACCGTCAACAGACAGCTAGCCGCCTTCCTCGAGACCAACGGATCCCTCGACCACTCGCAATCCGGCTTCCGAGCCAACCACAGCACGGAGACCGCCCTCATCGCAGCCACAGACGACATCAGATCCCTAATGGACAACGGGGAATCTGCGGCCCTCATCCTCCTGGACCTCTCCGCAGCGTTCGACACTGTCTGCCACCGCACCCTGGTACAGCGCCTGAACAACACCGGCATCCAGGAGAAGGCCCTGGAGTGGGTCACCTCATTCCTCGCCGGAAGAACCCAGAGAGTCCGCCTCCCCCCGTTCCGGTCAGCGGCCACCGAAGTCATCTGCGGCGTTCCACAAGGGTCATCGCTCAGCCCCACCCTCTTCAACGTCTACATGAGCCCCCTCGCAACCATCGCACGTCAACACAACCTCTAGATCATCACCTACGCCGACGACACCCAGCTGATCCTCTCCCTCACCAGCGACCCGGACGCCGCCAGAGCCAGCCTACACGAAGGGATGAAAGACTTCGCCGAATGGATGAAGAACAGCCGCCTGAAACTGAACTCAGAAAAGACGGAGGTCCTCATCCTGGGATCATCACCCTCCGCCTGGGATGACTCCTGGTGGCCCCCCGCCCTGGGAGCCACCCCCAAGCCAACGGACCACGCACGCAACCTAGGCTTCATCCTGGACTCCTCCCCCTCGATGACCAGACAAGTCAACGCCGTCTCGTCTTCATGCTTCAACACCCTGCGCATGCTTCGAAAGATCTTCCGGTGGATCCCCACCGAGACCAGGAAGACGGTCACCCAGGCCCTCGTCACCAGTCGGCTGGACTACGGGAACGCCCTCTACGCTGGCACCGCCGCCAAACTCCAGAAGAAACTCCAACGGATCCAGAACGCCTCAGCACGACTCATCCTGGACATCCCCCAACACAGCCACATCTCTGGACACCTGAGAGACCTCCCCTGGCTCCCCGTCGACCCCCCCCCCTCCCCCCCCCCCTCCCAGCGCCTTGAGACCCTCCGGGTGAGCAGTGCGCTATTCAAATGCCTATGATTGATTGATTGATTGATTGATAGGTTCCAAAAAAGCACGGCACGGACAAGCCTAAAAAGTCAGCGGCCCCGATACCTTCGGCGCCGACGGAACAAACATTGTCTCGGGAGCTGTTTACACCGGATCCCTTGCAAAAGACACTTACCAAGGATCCAAAACCTGGACATTTGGCACTTTCTTCTAAAAAGAGACATTTGGACAAACCAGCTCCGCCTCCACCTCCAAAGAGGAAAGACTGTGCTACCTCCCCTTTCAGAGTGCCTTCCCCACCTCCTCCACCCTCTCCACCTCCGCCCCCTCCGCCTTCTCAAACCCCTGCCTCATCGCTCTCCGACCCCGTCTCCAGACCATGATGATCAGGGGGACCCATACTACGATCCAGTGGATGTGCCACAAGACACCACCCCTACAGGATCCCCAGACCCATGGGACAATTATAATAATCCAGACATTCCAGATGTCCCACAAGATGACCTTTATCCATCCAGGCCATCTCCACCAGAAGACTCATTAGGTTTTCACCACCTACTTCAGAGGGCGGCACATTATCACGGGGTAGAGCTACACACTGACCCGGTAGAGGAAGATTTCCTCCTCGACACCTTTGATACCGCACATAGGTCTACTTCCATACTACCTATGCTCAAGGGGGTAATAAAACATGCGCCAGAGGTTTTTAAAGACCCAGTCAGGGCTAGGGTCATTAACCCACACATAGAAAAAAAGTATAAAGCTGCCCCCACAGATCCTGCCTATATCAAAGGGCCAAAAGCGTTACAACAAACAATTGATGGACGGAATACTGACAATGCAGACATTCTCCCCCAGTCAAGAGATCTGGGTTAAATCCATTGTTCTTTTGTCCACTACGCCACCCCAGTTTAGACATGGCCATATGCAAATCAGTCTTGACCCTGTGCCTCATGGGAACAGTCCAGCCCGAACTGCCAAGCCATGTCTTCCCTGGACCGGAATCAAGCATCCTAGGACCGGTTTCTGGCCATCAGCCGTCATCAGCCAGGATAGCTTGACTCCAGTGGCGTAGTGAGCACGGGTCCCACGTCTGGGAATACCCATCCCACTTAGGGCGAAAAGCGTTACAACAAACAATTGATGGACGGAATGCTGACAATGCAGGCATTCTCCCCCAGTCAAGGGATCTGGGTTAAATCCATCGTTCTTTTGCCCACTACACCACCCCAGTTTAGACATGGCCATATGCAAATCAGTCTTGACCCTGTGCCTCATGGGAACAGTCCAGCCCGAACTGCCAAGCCATGTCTTCCCTGGACCGGAATCAAGCATCCTAGGACCGATTTCTGGCTATCAGCCGTCATCAGCCAGGATAGCTTTTCGCCCTAAGTGGGATGGGTATTCCCAGACGTGGGACCCGTGCTCACTACGCCACTGGAGTCAAGCTATCCTGGCTGATGACGGCTGATAGCCAGAAACCGGTCCTAGGATGCTTGATTCCGGTCCAGGGAAGACATGGCTTGGCAGTTCGGTCTGGACTGTTCCCATGAGGCACAGGGTCAAGACTGATTTGCATATGGCCATGTCTACACTGGGGTGGTGTAGTGGGCAAAAGAACGATGGATTTAACCCAGATCTCTTGACTGGGGGAGAATGTCTGCATTGTCAGCATTCCGTCCATCATTTGTTTGTTGTAACGCTATATCAAAGGGCCAGCGCCACTGGATTCCCAAGTGGTCTCCACTGCACGGAAGAGGTCAAATTCCCAGGCGTCAGGCGAAGCACCACCACCTGACAAGAGTCTAAGCTACTGGACGCGACGGGAAAGCGCACTGCGTCACAGGCAGCCAATATATGGCGTATCGCCAACACTCAAGCACTATTGGCCAGATACGACAGAGCGCATTATGATGAACTAGAAACCATCATGCACCATCTCCCAGAAAAATACAAAAATAGGGCCAATGAATTTATTTCAAGAGGGTAAGACCATAACTAACACCTCTATACGCTGTGCCTTAGACGCAGCAGACATAGCCTCCAGGGCCATTAACACTAGCATCCTCCTCCGTCGCCATGCATGGCTGAGAGTTTCAGGTTTTAAACCTGAGGTACAGGCCTCTATATTAAATCATCCATTTGATCAAGAACATCTGTTCGGCCCAAAGGTAGATGAGGCCCTCGAAGATGAAGAAGGACAGAGATACGGCGAAATCTATGGGAGCCTTGCAGTCACACCCTCCTAGGCGCTCCTTTCACCGCTCTTCCTTTCGGGACACGGCCAGAGGCTACTCCTCAGATAGCGCGTCCACGTCCTACATATCCCCTGCTCAATCCACCTTCACAAGGGGTTATCAAAGAGGCGGATATAGAGGCAATAACAAAGGCAGAGGCAAAACAAATACCGCCCGCTCTGCCACACCGCCTACCCAATGACTTCCCCCTGCTCCCTCCAGACCATCCCACTCCGGTCGGGGGCAGGCTACAAAATTTCCTTCACGTCTGGGAGACGATCACCTCAGACAGATGGGTGACCCAAATTATTTGTTTAGGGTACTGCCTAGAATTGACATCTACCCCCCCAAACATTCCACCCAGGCAACGCCCAATGTCACAAGAACATTCCACGTTACTAAAACAGGAGGTAATCTCCCTCCTACAAAAACAGGCGATAGAACAAGTCCCCGCCAATCAACAAAATTTAGGAGTCTACTCCCTATATTTTCTGATACCAAAAAGAGACGAGACTATACGACCTATCTTAGATCTCCGACCTCTAAACACATACATACATTCGGACCATTTTCACATGGTAACACTTCAACAGGTACTTCCGCTCCTTTCCCAGAACGACTTTCTCACCACACTGGACTTGAAAGACGCATACTTTCACATTCCGGTACACCATGCTCACAGAAAGTACCTCAGATTTGTAGTGGACGGGCAACACTACCAGTTCAAGGTGCTCCCATTCGGGGTCACAACAGCACCAAGGCTATTCACCAAGTGCCTAGCGGTAGTGGCGGCACACCTCAGAAGACAGCACATTCACGTCTTTCCATATTTGGATGACTGCCTAATAAAAGCCGCGTCCTACAACCAATGTGTACATCACACCGCCACTACAATCTAACTACTTCACCAGCTAGGTTTCACAGTGAACCACCAAAAGTCCCAGCTAATACCATCCCACACAAAGCAATACCTCGGTGCCACCATAGACACCTCAAAAGCCATAGCCTACCCCAATCCTGCCAGGATTGCAAGCATTCAGGCTTTGCGTCAAAGATTCATACCTCAACACTCTCTCCCAGCAAGAGTGTTTATGCAACTAATAGGGATGATGGCCTCTTGCATTTTCATAGTGCCTCATGCAAGACTCCAGATGCGTCCACTCCAAGAGTGCTTAGCGCGCCAATGGAACCAGGCCCAGGGGCAACTGACAAATCTGGTGTTGGTAGACGGTCGCACCCATCGCTCTCTGCAGTGGTGGAACACCACAAATCTTTCCAGAGGTCGACCATTCCTGGACCCGGTTCCACAAATAATCCTGACAACAGATGCATCGCTCTCCGGCTGGGGAGCTCATCTACTACACCTCACAGTGCAGGACACCTGGACGCCGCAACAAAAGTTACTCCACATCAACCATCTGGAGTTACTGGCAATCTTTCTAGCCCTAAAATCCTTTCAGACACAGATTTTAGGCAAGGTCGTCCTTATTCGCACAGACAACATGACTGCCATGTACTACATTCAAAAACAAGGCGGCACACACTCTCCACAGCTCTCTCAACTAGCATAGAGCATATGGAGATGGGCAATTCCACACAAAATCTTTCTCCTAGCCCAACATGTCCCAGGAGTCCAAAACACCATGGCAGATCTGCTCAGCAGACAGACGCAGCAGATCCACGAGTGGGAACTTCACCCGCAGGTTCTTCACCCGTTCTTTCAGATGTGGGGGCATCCACACATAGACCTCTTCGCCACCCACGAAAACAAAAAATGCCCAAGCTTCGCTGCCAAATACCCACACCCATTGTCCAAAGGCAATACGATATGGATGAACTGGTCAGGCAAATTTGCGTAAGCCTATCCACCTCTCCCACTAATTCCATTAGTGGTGCGAAAGCTACAACAGGGCTCCCTCACACTGATTCTAGTAGCTCCAACATGGGCCAGACAACCGTGGTAAACCACGCTGCTGGAACTCTCGGTAGTGCCACACCAAAAGTTACACCTCTCACCATGCCTCCTAACCCAGAACCATGGAGAGATCAGACACCCGACCCAGCTCAGCTCAACCTTGCGATCTGGCTCCTCAGATCCTAGAATTCGGATACCTTAACCTTTCCCCTGACTGTATGAACGCCATCAGAGAAGCTAGACGCCCTACCACTAGAGCCTGCTACGCTTCAAAGTGGAAAAGATTTGTTGTTTATTGCCATAACAACACAATCAACCCTCTAGACGTATCTATACAGCACATCATATGCTACTTACTCCATCTACAAACGTGTAACCTAGCATATACATCCATTCCGCTACACCTCGCAGCAATTGCCGCTTACCTACAAAACGGACAGCACCTATCACTTTTCAGAGTGCCTGCCATTAAAGCCTTCATGGAAGGCCTCAAACGAATAATGCCCCCCAGAGTACCACCCCCAACTGTGTGGAACTTAAATATAGTTCTCACAAGGCTAATGGGACTGCCTTTCGAACCTTTGCATAAATGTGAACTGCAATTTCTCACATGGAAAACAGCTTTCCTTGTAGCCGTCACTTCCCTTAGAAGGGTCAGTGAGATACAAGCACTTACTATACAAGAACCTTTTCTCCAAATGCACCCGAACAAGGTTGTCCTCCGTACCAACCCAAAATTCCTACCCAAAGTCATCTCAACCTTTCATCTAAAACAAATCGGTAGAATTACCGTTTTTTTTCTCGAAACCTCAAACTGTTGCAGAAAGGGCTCTACACACACTGGATGTTAAAAGGGCCTTACTTTACTATATCCAGAGAACACAACCTTTCAGAAAGACAAAACAACTGTTTGTCTCTTTCTCTCCACCACATAAAGGCAACCCCATCTCTAAATCAGGGATAGCTAGGTGGATTGTAAAATGCATACAGATTTGCTACCACAAGGCAAAACGCACGCTATCTGTTCCCCCTAAAGCCCACTTTACACGAAAGATAGGGGCTTCTATGGCTTTTCTAGGGAACATCCCATTAGATGATCTCTGCAAAGCAGCTACATGGTCAACACCGCACACTTTCACTAAACATTACTATGTAGATGACCAAACCAAGCAACAAGCTAGTGTGGGCCAGGCTGTACTAAAAACACGTTTTCAAACCACTGCAACAGATACCGGTGGTCGCCGCTAGGGTTGGGAACTGCTATATAGTCTATGCAAAAATGTGTAATCTGCAGCTCAGATGCCTCGAACGGAATATGCTACTTACCAGTATGCATCGGTTGGCATGTAGAGCTGCAGATCTACACATGCCCACCTGCCTCCCCGGCTACCTGTATCTGTTCCAGTCTATCTTATTTAGATACAACACACATGGGTTTCTTCACTATTATTACTACGCTCCATCTTTCCCTGTTGTGGAAAAACAATCTGAGGATGGAGCCGAAGCCCATGCGCAATACGAACCAAGGGAGGAGTCACCAACCTCGTGACTTCCAAAGACTTTCCAAGAGGAAAAACAAACTGCAAACATCCGGGCCCAACACCAGATGGCGATCTATGCAAAAGTGTGTAGATCTACAGCTCTACATGCCAAGAACAGATGCATACTGGTAAGTAGCATATTCCTTCTAATTCCTTTATACGCTGTGCTCCAGATGCTGCAGACACTGCAGCTAGAGAGAATAACACCAGCATTCTGATCAGGAGACACGCTTGGTTAAGGATTTCCGGGTTTCAACCTGAAGTCCAACAATCAATCCTTAACACACCCTTTGATAAGGTACAACTATTTGGTCCTAACGTCGACCAGGCGTTAGAGAAAATGAAGAAGACTCTGAGGTAGCTAATTCTATGGGAGCACTCCAGGCTACCTCCAGCAGAGGTGCCTTTTGTTGCTCATTTTTACAGAGGAAGGTCAAAAACACCATCCTAGTTAAAAATACCTCCACTTACAAACACCCAGGCCTCTCCCTCCAGGTTTTTTTTTTGAGGAGGTTATAGAGGCAACAACTTAAAGGTTAGGGGTAACGGAAACGCACCCTGTAACCCCGTAACTCCCCTTCCCCCCCAACAAACCGTATCTCCCCTTCCCCCCCCCAACAAACAATGACTTGCCCATGCTTCCCCTCTGATTACACCAAACCTGTCGGGGAAAGACTTCAACAATTTTTCCTTGTTTGGCACGCTATAACATCAGACAAACGGGCACTTGGAATTATCCAACATGGTTATTGCCTTAAGCTTACCAGCAATTCCCCGAACATTCCACCTCGGTCTCAAAAGTTGTCTCAAGAACACATACACTTGCTGAAACAAGAGGTTCAGTCCCTCTTACTGAAAGGGGCAATAGAACCGGTTCAATACAGTACCACGGCTCATGGGTTTACTCTCTATACTTTCTTATCCCCAAAAAGGATGGTTCCCCAAGACCTATTCTGAATCTCAGAGAGCTAAACCCGTTATATGCTGTCAGCACTTTGACATGGTGACACTTCAACAGGTTCTCCCACGTTTACAAAGAGCAGACTTTGTCTACCTCAGATTCAAAGGCGCGTATTTTCATGTTCCAATTCATCCGTCTCATCGCAAAGACCTCAGATTTGTGATAGCGGGCAAGCATTACCAATTCAAGATGCTTCCCTTCGGAGTGACTACACCACCCAGAGTTTTTACCAAATGTCTGGCGGTAGTTGCTGCTCTGAAGACAACATATTCACTTCTTCCCCTATCTGGATGACTGGCTTATCAAACCCAGCACTCACAAGAACTGTCTACAACACACACAGGTCACAATAGATCTACTTCATCAACTGAGGTTCACCATCAATGCTCAGAAATCTCCCCAGCATCCATCACAGATGCAGTCTTACTTAGGGGCCAGTCTAGACACAATCAAAGCTGTAGCTTATCCCAATGTAGCCAATGTAGCCAGAATTCGCAGTATTCAGGCTATGATTCTACAGTTTCAACCCAACCAAGCTTTACCAGCCAAAGTGTTCATGCAACTTCTGGTAATGATGGCGTCTTGCATTGCAATTGTACCCCATGCCAGGCTTCACATGCCCCCTACAAGAGTGCTTAGCACGTCCGTGGAATCATTCACAGGGTCAATTAACTGATCTAGTGTTGGTAGACGGCCGTACCCATCGCTCTCTGCAGTGGTGGAGCCCACAAAACTTGTCAACAAGCCGGCCTTTCATCGACCTTATTCCACAGATAGTGCACACACTCTCTCCAACTGTCAACACTTCTCAAGCCGTTTGCAAATGGGCAATCCATCACAAGATGTATCTTCTGGCAGAACATCTCCCAAGAGTAAACAATCAAATTGCCGACTTCGGCAGAAGGAGACCGCAAATTCACGAGTGGGATCTTCATCCCCAAGTTCTCCTTCCCTGTTTTCAACAATGGGGTTTTCCACAAATAGACCTGTTAGCCACAGTCAAACGCAAAATGCCCAAGCTTCGGCTCCAAGTTCCCACACCTGCTCTCAAAGGGCAATGCCCTATGGATGAACTGGTCAGGGATATTTGCCTACACCTTTCCACTTCTCCAGCTCATTTCGTGTGTTGTTCGGAAACTTAGGCAAACATCCCTCACACTAATTATAGTAGCTCCCACATGGGCCCGTCAACCATGGTACACCACCCTGTTGGAGCTGTCAATAGTTCCACATCAAAGGCTACACCTCACCTCCAGTGTCCTTACACAGAACCATTGAGAAATCAGACATCCAAATCCCAAGGAACTAAATCTAGCGATCTAGCTCCTGAAGTCAGAGTTTGGTTATTTATGTTTAACACCAGACTGTATGAATATTCTAGAAGAAGCAAGAAGGCCTACCACCAGAGCTTGCTATGCAGCAAAATGTAAAAGATTTGCTTTATACTGCAAGAACAAAATCAATCCTTTAGATGCCTCCATACAAAACATTATTTGTTACCTGTTACATTTACAGCGAACAGAACTAGCATATACGGCTATTCTTTTGCACCACCTTGCAGCAGTAGCTGCCTACTTGCAAAATAGGCAGGATCTATCACTATTTAGAGTTCGAGTAATAAAAGCTTTCATGGAAGGCTTAAAAAGAGTAATACCACCACGTATTCCTCCTGCCCCGGTGTGGAATCTCAACATTGTTCTTAAAGGCTCATGGGTCCACCTTTTGAACCATTGCACAAGTGCCCTATGCAATCCCTCTCATGGGAAGTTGCTTTCCTCATTGCAATCAAATCACTGAGGAGAGTTGGTGAACTACAAGCATTAACTTTAGAAGGACCCTTCTTCCAGCTACACAAAGACAGGATATTTCCCCGCACCAACCCTAAATTCCTTCCCAAAGTTGTTTCTGCCTTTCACATAAACCAATCGGTTGAGTTACCAGTTTTCTGTCCTCAACCTGGTTCTGTAGCAGAATGCGCTCTTCACATGCTTGATGTTAAAATAGCTTTACTGTACAACATAGATAGGACAACAAACTTAAGCAAAACAAAACAACTGTTGCATCTGCTCCACCTCACAAAGGCAATCCTGTCTCTAAATCTGGGATTTCCTGATGGATTGTGAAATGCATTCAAACATGCTATGCTAAAGCTAAAAGAACTTTAACTATTCCTCCTAGAGCTCATCCCACTTGCAGAATAGGGGCTTCTGTGGACTTTTTAGGTAACATTTGGCTAGCTGACATATGTAAGGCTGCTACATGGTCTACCACACATTATTGAGTAAATGTGTTAGCACGTCAATAAGCTAATGTAGGCAAAGTAGTACTTAAAACACTGTTCCAAACAACTGTAAGACCTACAGTTTAGCCACCACTTTGGGAATATACTGCTTTATAGTCTATGCAAAGCATGTGTATCGAATGGATGAGGAACAGCCGATTGAAGTTGAACTCGGACAAGACGGAGGTCCTCATCCTCTGGTCTACCCCCTCGGCCTGGCACGACTCCTGGTGGCCGACCGCTCTGGGAACTGCTCCAACACCCACCGACCACGCTCGCAAACTAGGGGTCATCCTCACCCTCCACCCTCTCCATGACTAAGCAGGTCAACGCCGTCCCTTCCGCCTGCTTCAACACCCTCCGCATGCTCCGCAAGATCTACAAGTGGATCCCCACCGAAACGAGAAGAACGGTCACCCAGGCCCTCGTCAGCAGCAAGTTGGACTACGGAAACGCCCTCTACGCTGGAGCCTCGGCCAAACTCCTGAAACTGCTTCAACACATCCAGAACGCCTCTGGATGCCTGATCCTCGACATCCCTCACCGCAGCCACATCACACCCCACCTGAGACCTGCACTGGCTCCCTGTCAACAAGAGGATAACCTTCAAGCTCCTCACCCACGCACACAAGGCTCTCCACAACACCGGACCAGCGTACCTCAACAGACGACTCAGCTTCTACACCCCCACCCGCCAGCTCCGCTCCGCCGAGCTCGCCCTCGCCACAGTCCCCCTCATCTGAAGAGCGACCTCCGGCGGCAGATCCTTCTCCCACCTCGCCCCCAAGACCTAGAACACCCTCCCCATCCACCTACGAAAGACCCAAGACCTGCTGACCTTCAGAAGACTCCTCAAGACCTGGCTCTTCGAGCAGTGGCAGCACTCACCCCCCCCCCCCCCCCCCCCCACCTCCCAGCGCCTTGAAAACCGCACGTGTATGTAGTGTGCTTTACAAATGCTATGATTGATTGATTATCTACAGCACACATGCCTCGAACGGATAATTTTACTTGCACAGTAAGCATCTGTTCTTGGCATGTAGAGCTGTTGATTCACATGTGCCCACCCGCCTCCCCGGGTACCTATAGTTGTTGCAGTTCTTCATTACACATTTATACGCATGGAAATCTATATACTAGATTTTCTTACTCCATTCTAACCCTCTTGCGGGAAAACAATCTAACAATGGAGTCGATACCTGTGCACACTATCAACGAAAGGAGTAGTCACCTTACCTTGTGACTAGGAAATACTTTTTCGAAGAAAAACTACTTCCAAAGATCCGGACCCAACACTAGATGGCAGGAGTATGCAAAGCATGTGAATCTACAGCTCTACATGCCAAGAACAGATGCTTACTGGGTAAGTAACATAATCCTTTTCAGGATTTACTGCCATGGCTGTTTGTATATTTTAATTGTGGAACATGCATGACACCGATACAAAGTCCACCACATTTAAAATATGGAATCATAGTTTTGTTTACAAATACCCCACAACATGAAAGTAGTTAGGAAGTCAGCCTTTTAATTCAGTCTTTCTTAAGCAGGAACTGTTATGATGGGAAACACTGGCTGCAAGGTTCACTCTTACTTCTGCTTTGCTGGCGTCTGGTGAGGCTGATTTTGCAGAGCTCCTGCACCCCAACATTGGTGGTCACATGATGGTATTCAGTTCACCATATAAGCATGGTTGAGTGGAGTAATGAGAAATCATTTAAGCTTTCCCTGAGAGAACACATCTATCCTAGTATCAGATTTTGTCAAAGCTAACTAAGAAGGGCTAAGAAGACCCAGTAGAAATGCAGGAAATAAACCGTTTCTCAAGAAAAGACCATAATGCAATTCCTTGTAGATGCGTGCTGCTTAGTTCCTCAGCAATGAATCTTTCATAGACGCATATACTTGAATTATTCCCTGAAGTGCTGCTGGGAACCTATGATAGTTAATGTAGCAGTATCCATAAATAACAAAAGAACATTTAAACATCTATACATTATATGTAGCCAATTCACCTCATTATGTAATACGAACGCTGGCTATTTAAGTGGAGAAGCATATCGCTCCATTCCTCCTCAGGGGTTCCAACTGCCAATTGTCTACTGCATATCTGCATACAACAGGGAATTCTTGTATTCTGCTCTTACCTTCAAAGCCTCAAGTGTGTTCAGTTTTTTTTCGCCTTTGCAAACTTGTCTTACCTTCAGCTACAGAAGGTACGCAGTTTCTGCTCCTTTTGTGCTGGGGAGGCTGAGCCCTAGGATCACAGTTTCCATGATCAGTGGAATCAGCCAGTTTCTGAGCAAGAACTACGGGATACACAACAGGATATTTCTTTGTCCGTATGTTTATAGCCAGCTATAGGGTGATCATGCAGAAGGGCAAGACTGTGTGCAACAGGACACAGTGGCATGATTATTTTCTAGTGGAGAACCCAAGTCCAGAACTTGTGCCTAGGGGCTCTCAGCCTGCTGGCCTATATCATTTCCGCTTCAGAAAAAAATCAATGTCCCAGTAGCAGCCATTGAGAAACCTCCTGTTCGAGGCATATGAGCTGCAGATCACACACTAAGCATAGATCACCATCTGGTGTTGGACCCGGATGTTTGCACTTGTTTTTGTCTTGGAAAAGTCTTTGGAAGTCACGAGATAGGTGACTCCTCCTTTGGATGATAGTGCGCATGGGCATCGGCTCCATCTTCAGATTGTTTTTTTCCGCCATTGGGCTTGGATGTGTTTCTCGCGCTCCATCGGGCTTGGATGTGTTTCTCGTGCTCCAGTTTTTAACCATCACCGATTCCACTCTCGACGCGCAATCCTTCACCCTTCTCCGGTATTGTTTTCGATCTCTATCGCTAATCGTCGCGCATCTCTTCAATATCGAAGTCCTCGATTCCGGTCGTCGGCGAAGGCCTTCAGGCCTACCTGGGCCTTGGTATCTGGCTCATGGAAAGGATGCCATTCAAGAAATGTTCTCAATGTGGGTCAAAATTTCCCCACACCGATCTGCATGAGGTGTGCAACCTCTGCTTGTCTCCAGAGCACGAGGCCAGAGACTGTGCAGCTTGTGCCTCTTTCCGCTTGAAGACCATTCGAGATCGTCCAGCCAGGAGAAGAATTTCTCGCTCGTTGGCGCCCATTCACGATGACATCTTCCAGGAGGGCGTTGATGTACCAGAACAGGAGCGAATCGAAGAAGGCCCCATCAGCGCCTCCGAAGCCGATGACTCCGACCTCGGACATCACTCCTGGGCAGCGGGTCGTAAGTAAAGACGTCGACCCCCGACCCCCTCCCTGCACCATCGAAAAAGGCTTCGGTCACACCTCCACCTTCAGGCCCAGGTGCACACCGAGAGACTGCTTCCCATGCCCCACCCTCGGGCCCGGCAAAGAAGCCTACTAAGCCTTCAGGCGACTCTGGCTCGAGTCAGTCTACCATCGGTACCGAGCGGTCACCGGCACCGAAAAAGAAACTGTCCTCCTCCTCCGTGCCGATCGCTGCCTCCAAATCCAAGCACCCGGCACCGAAATCTACAGGCACCGCCCCATCGACTCCAAAAAAACACTCGGAGCCGAGCAAAAAGCAGATCCCTAAAGCTTCAGATTCACACCCTTCGGAGCCGAAAAAAGCCTCGGAACCGAAAAAACACCCGGTTCCACAAGCGGCCACAGAGACTGTAAAACATCACAGTTCCAAGCCAAAGGAGCACAAAACCGTTCCAGAGTCAGTGCCGCGCAAGTCTTCCGAACCGAAGCGGTCGGCGCCGAAAGACCAGCCTCTATCAGAAGAGCTATTTGGACCACACCCTAAACAGAAAACTCTTGTAAAAGACCCTAAAACTGGTCAGCTGACTTTAAGTACAAAGAAGAGACCATTGGATACCCCTGTACCGGCTCCGCCACCTAAAAAAAGGGACATTGCCACATCTCCCCTCAGGGTCCCTCCCCCACCTCCTTCTCCACCTCCTCCTCCTCCTCCTCCTCCTCCTCCACCTCCTCCTCCTCCTCCTCCTCCTCCACCTCCACCACCTCCTCCTCCTCCACCACCTCCTCCCCCACCACACCATTCTCCTCCACCAATGGATGATGATGACACCTCTGATGACACAGGAGGTGGTGCGGATGATGAGCCACTAGGGGATCCACCTTATTCCCCTGACCTCTGGGACGATTACAGTACGCCAGATGTCCCTAATGTTCCACAGGATGACATCTACCCTTCCAGGCCTTCCCCTCCGGAGGACACAATGGGTTTTCATCAGCTCATACATAGGGCTGCCCAATACCAAGGGGTTGACTTGCATACTGACCCTGTGTAAGAAAGTTTCCTTATGGACACCTTTGGTAACCCACAAAAGTCCACCACTATTCTGCCCATGTTAAAAGGAGTCACCAAGCATGCACCTGAGGTATATAAAGATCTTGTTAGGGCTAGGGTTATTAACCCCAGGATCGAGAAAGTACAAGGCTGACCCAGCAGACCCAGCTTATATTAAGGGCCCCGTACCACTAGACTCCCTTGTAGTCTCCAATGCTAGAAAGAGGGCCAACTCTCCTACATCAGGGGATGCTCCACTCCCGATAAGGAGTCCAAACTCTTAGACGCCTCTGGCAAAAGAACCCCTTCACAGGCAGCTAGCATATGGCGTATCGCCAACACTCAAGCACTGTTAGCCAGGTACGATAGGGCACATTACGACCAGCTAGAAACCATATTGCAACACCTCCCGGACAAATATAAGAACAAGGCCAATCACCTTATACAAGACGGGGAAACTCATCACCAACACCTCTATTCGTTACGAGCTGGACGTGGCAGATACCGCCTCCAGAGCTGCGTAGACATGCCTGGCTACGCATATCAGGTTTTAAACCTGAAGTACAAAGTTCCATCTTAATCCAACCATTCGATCAGGAATGCTTATTTGGCCCTAATGTAGATTCATCCCTTGAAAAGATGAAGGACAGGGACACAGCTAAATCAATGGCAGCCTTGCAATCGCAAGCTCCCAGATGTTCCTTTCGTCGTCCCTCTTACAAGGGCACCTCCAGAGGCTACTCCTCTGACAACCCCTCCACCTCTTATAAGACTCCCACCCAGTCTACATTCACCAGAGGTTACCAGAAAGGAGGCTACAGAGGCAACAATAACCAGGGTAGAGACAGGACCAACAACACCCGCTCTGCCTCCACCCCTACCCAATGACTTCCTACCGTTCCCCCCCCCCCCCCCCCCCCCCCCCCCCCCCCGGCCCATTCCACACCGGTCGGGGGAAGATTACAACAGTTCCTGCCTGTCTGGACCAACATCACCACAGACAGGTGGGTGAGACAAATCATTCAATCGGGTTACTGTCTAGAACTCAGCTTTACCCCCCCCAAACATACCACCCAAACAGCGCCCAATGTCGTTAAAACCATTATCGCTGCTCAACCACGAAGTTATCTCCCTCCTACAAAGCAGTGCAAATGAACCAGTTCCCCTGCACCAACAAAACACAGGAGTTTGCTCTCTGTATTTTCTCATACCAAAAAAGGACTGCTCTCTGAGACCTATTCTAGACCTCAGATCCCTAAACCTCTACATACAGTCAGACCATTTCCACATGGTCACACTTCAGCAGGTCCTTCCTCTTCTTTCACAAGGCGACTTCCTTGCCACTCTAGATCTCAAGGACGCCTACTTTCATATTCCCATTCACACATCTCACAGGAAATGTATCTGAAAGAAACACGTTAGTTAGATTCCTCACCTTAGAATATCCCCAGGCGTCAGGCTGGATCCGTAAAGATTTTTGTAGCAATAACCCTTGCGCGCCGCTAGGTGTCGTCTGTGGCTCCGCATCCGTCGTTGGCGTCGCGCGCCGGAATGACGTCATCGGAGTACTTAGACGCCGCCCTCACGCGCTGACGTCAGTTCTTCTTTTTTCCGCGCCAAACAGCGCAGATCCGGGAAGAGCTTACCCCTTAGTCAATTTTTGACTAAACTTTCTTGACTCTTTTTGGTCTTCTGTCAACTCGACTCTGGTGCCGGTAGGATGCCTGGGTTTAAAGCCTGTGACTCCTGTCATCGACTGATGTCGGTGACGGACCACCATCGCCGGTGCCTTTACTGCCTGGGGGCCGCCCACGACGCGGAGTCGTGCCCCGATTGTCAGGCCTTGACCTCGAAGGCTAGGCGGGAGCGGTCCCGTAAGCTTCTTGAGCTTCGGCATTCGGCTCCGCGCTGCTCATGGTTCCGGTCCAGGAGGAGGTCCAAGGACCGGTCGCGGAGCCGCAGCCACCATCGCTCGTCTGGCTCGAAGTCTTCGGGTAAGTCGAAGCGATCAAAGAAGTCCAAGTGGCGACACCTCTCTTCGGACTCCCCTCGCCGGTCGCTCGACTCGGTCGAGGGTCAGGGTGGTCCCACCCACACGGCTCCGTCGAAGCCGCAGGAACCGCGTCCGTCTCCGTCTCCATACCCGCCGGTCACTGGGACTGACGCGACTCCGGCGGAGGTCAGTGCCTTCCTCTCGGCCATGAGGGGCCTGGCTCTGCCGTCGATGCCTGCCGGCGCCGGTCGACCTCACGACGCCTCCTCCGCCGGCGCCGACACCGGTTCCGCCTCCGGCGTTAGCCCCTGTCCGGGCCCGGCGCCGGCGCAGCGCCGCTCAACGCAGCACCCGACGCCGATGGATGAGCGTTTCATCTACCGCCCGGCTCCGATCATTCCTCCTGTTTATCAGGAATCGGATGACGGGGGCGACTGGGAGGGGTCTGAGGACCCTATGGCCAGATAGGGCCAACTTTCACAGGACTGGGCAGACGGACTGGGGGATGCCAGTGGTCTGGACACCTACCCGGACGCTGGTTTCATCTCTCCTCCGACTGTGGCCTCGGAGGAAGGTGCAGCTTTCTCGGTGGTGCTGCGCAGGGCAGTCGAAGCCCTGGGGCTCGAGTTGCCTGCTGTGGCCGTGAGGACTAACATCGTCACAGAGGTGCTTCAACCGTCAGCAAGCTCCACAGAGCCTCTGCTGCAGTTCAATGAGGTCCTCATAGACGTTCTGCAGGGCACTTGGTCCAAGCCCTCCACAGTTCCTCCTGTGGATTGGAACGTGGCCAGGCGCCACCGCCCTGCTCCGGGCGACCCCAGTTTCCTGTCCCAACACCCCACCCCCGAGAGTCTGGTTATCCAGGCCTCCACTTCCCAATCCTCCTTCCCAATCCTCCTTCCCGTCTGCTCCTTCGGATCGGGAATCCAAGAGGCTGGAACAGTTCGGAAAGAAGCTGTTCTCTTCCCTGAGTTTGGGCCTGCGGTCTTTGAACACCGCTTGCCTCTTGGACCGTTTCTCCCACTCTCTGTGGGATACGGTGGAGGACGTGCTGCCCCTGTGTCCGGAGGAGGCCCGGACACGTCTCTCCCAGGCACTTGCTGACGGGCGAGATGCAGCACGACATGCCATACGGTGTGGACTAGACACCACGGACTCGCTGGGTAGGGCGATGTCCACCACGGTGGCGCTCCGGCGCCACGCCTGGCTGCGGTCCACATCTTTCTCGGGGGATGTCCAGAGTACCCTCATGGATATGCCCTTTGATGGCACTTGCTCATTTTAAGGACTCCCGGGCTACGGTCAAGTCCTTGGGTCTCTCGGCCCTCGGACGCAAACTTCCGCCTTTCGCCCCTTTTGTGGCCCAGGAAGGGGCGCCTCCTCACGTCCGCCTAGCCACCGGCCGCAGAACCAACCTGCACGTGGACGTGGATTCTGCCGTGGCGGTACTGGAGGACAACGTGCCGGTCAGTCCACATCCACCCCGGCAGCATCTGCCTCAAAGCCCTCCTAGTCCGAGCTTTCAGGCCCATTCCACGCCAGTGGGCGGCAGAGTTCGCCATCACCGGCTCCACTGGCGATCCATCACATCGGACAGGTGGGTGCTGCAAATCGTCCGAAGGGGCTACTCCCTCCCCTTCGATACGACCCCTCCAGCCATGCCACCGCAGTGCCACCGTATATCGGAGGATCACTTGAATCTTCTGCGGGAGGAAGTTACGGCCCTCTTGGCCAAAGAGGCCATCGAGCGCGTTCCTGGTCCAGAAGTAGGCCATGGATGCTATTCCCACTACTTTCTGGTTCCCAAGAAGGGCAAAGGGGGCCTACGCCCTATCTTGGACCTCAGGAGCGTCAATGCCTTCCTCCAGAAGGAACGGTTCAAGATGCTAACTTTAGCTCAGGTTCTGGCTGCCCTCGACCCTGGAGACTGGATGGTAGCGTTGGACTTGCAGGACGCCTATTTTCACATCCCCGTCCTGCCGGCCCACCAGCGTTACCTGCGGCTCACTGTGGGTCAGGAGCACTTTCAGTTCACCGTGCTTTCCTTCGGCCTCACCAGTGCCCCTCGGGTGTTCACGAAAGTGATGGCGGTGGTCGCAGCTCATCTGCGCAGATCAGGGGTTCCAGTCTTCCCCTATCTCGACGACTGGTTGTTGAAGGCGGGCTCGCCCCAGCAAGTCGTCTCCCACCTCCAGACTACGGCCGACTTCCTGCATTTGCTGGGGTTCTCCATCAACGTGCCAAAGTCACACCTGAGACCCTTCCAGAAGCTCCTTCATCGTAGCGGTTCTCGATTCGGCGCAGTTCCGGGCTTATCTCCTGGAACACCGGGTCCGGGATATTCAGGCTCTGATTCCCATCTTTCGGCCTCTATCCTGCGTTTCGGTCAGGTTGGTGCTGCGGCTTCTGGGGCTGATGGCCTCCTGCATCCTGTTGGCTCATTACGACAAGTGGCGAATGCGGGCTCTGCAGTGGGACCTGAAGTTTCAGTGGGCCCAGCATCGAGGCAACCTGTCCGACCATGTCTTGATCTCGGAGGGCACTGCGAAACAGTTGCAGTGGTGGCTCACGGACCGCGATTGGGTCAGGGGCAGATGCCTCTCCCTACCCCAACCGGAGCACGTAGTAGTGACAGACGCGTCCCTCCTGGGATGGGGGGGCCATATGGGAGAGGCGGAGATCAGAGGCCTCTGGTCTGCGGCGGAGTCTCAACTCCATATCAACTTGTTGGAGCTGATAGCGATCCGGCTTGCACTGAAAGCCTTCCTTCCTTCTATCCGGGGAAGTGTCGTGCAGGTGTTCACGGACAACACCACCGCCATGTGGTATTGCAACAAACAGGGCGGGGTGGGGTCGTGGACCCTTTGTCAGGAGGCTCTGCGCCTCTGGACATGGCTGGAACACCAGTGCATCATCCTGGTGGTTCAACATCTGGCGGGCTCTCTGAACGCCAGAGCGGACGAACTCAGCCGCCGGTGCATGATGGATCACGAATGGCGTCTGAACTCGGACGTGGCGCAAGGTCTCTTTCTGCAGTGGGGAGAGCCTTGGTTAGATCTATTCCCCACCGAAGAGAACGCGCAATGTCAGCAGTTCTGCGCGTTGGAATTTCCAAGGCGGCACTCGCTCGGAGACGCTTTTCGTCGCGAGTGGAGTTGCGGTCTGTTGTACTCCTTTCCGCCTATACCACTTCTGCCCAGAGTGCTGAAGATCAGGCGCGACCGGGCCCAAGTCATCTTAGTGGCTCCGGATTTGGCACGAAGGTACTGGTATCCCGAAATACTCAGTATGTCAATCGATCCTCCGGTATGACTGCCTCTTCAGGAGGACCTTCTGTCGCAGCAGCAGGGGACGGTCCTCCTCCCGAACCTGCCCAGTCTCCACCTCCATGCGTGGAGATTGAGCGGCGACAGTTGATGCCATTTGACTTGCCTCCTGAAGTCTGTGATGTGATTCTGGCACCCAGGCGTCCCTCCACAAAATCGGTATACGCCTGCAGGTGGAACAAGTTTGTGGCATGGTGCACAGCAAAGGCTGTGGATCCCCTTTCCGCCACTCTTTCTGAGGTTCTACTCTTCTTTCTTTGGCCCAGCAGGGCTCGGCTCTGGGCACCTTGAAAGGTTATCTTTCTGCAATCTCTGCTTTCTTACGGCTTCCTGATCAGCCTTCTCTTTTCAAGTCCCCTGTTTCGAGTTTTCTTAAAGGCATTACTCAAATGTTTCCTCCTGTCCCCTTCGTAATGCCTCAGAAGGATTTGAATCTTGTCTTGACCTTTCTGATGTGCGCTCCCTTTGAGCCTCTTCACAATTGTCCCCTTCGTCTTCTGACTCTTAAGACTGCTTTCCTGGTAGCTATCACCTCGGCTAGACGGGTGAGTGAGCTCCAGGCTCTGTCATCTAAGCCTCCCTTTCTTTCTGTTCATCCGGACAAGGTTGTCCTCCGGACTCGTCATTCTTTTCTTCCGAAAGTGGTGACCCCCTTTCACATCGGGCAATCTGTCACTTTGCCCACCTTCTTTCCGCATCCTTCGAAAGAGGAAGAGAGGCTCCACCGTCTGGACCCCAAACGTGCACTGTCCTTTTATTTGGACCACACCAGACAGTTCCGGGTGGACGACCAACTTTTTGTTGGATACGTAGGTGCTAAGAAGGGTATGGCTGTACACAAGCGGACCATCTCACGGTGGGTCGTCTTTTTACCTGCCATCAAAGCATTTATGGAAGGCCTCAAAAGAATAATTCCTCCCAGAGTACCACCTTCACCTGTGTGAAATTTAAACATAGTTCTCATTCTCACAAGACTAATGGGTCCTCCATTTGAACCTCTACATAAATGTGAGCTACAGTCTTTAACATGGAAAGTTGATTTTTTAGTTGACATCACTTCTCTTAGAAGAGTTAGTGAGCTCCAAGCACTAACCATTCAGGAACCTTTTTTACAAATACATCATAATAAGGTTGTTCTACGAACGAGTCCTAAATTCCTCCCTAAGGTTATTTCTTCCTTCCACCTCAATCTGTAGAGTTGCCAGTGTTCTTCTCGCAACCACAAACAGTCACAGAAAGAGCTCTTCACACTCTGGATGTCAAAAGAGCACTGCTTTATTAACAAAAGGAAAGATACAGTGGTGTGAGTTGGTGGTGCAAAGAAAGGGGGAAGTCCCCTTGTCGGAACTAGGGCTCTCACACACCCAGCAAGCTAGGTGTCATGCTTCATCATATGAGCCTTCCCCTCGTCAGGTCGGCGCTGCAATACCTGACGGGCACCCATACCGGGGCTCTTTATCGGGGATCTTTTGTTCCTGCCGGTGGGTGCAGTGGGGGTGAGAGGCCTAGTGTGTGTAGATCCTAAATCTTAAAGGCAAATGACTAGATATTATGGTATAAAAAGCTGGTGTTTTTTTAATTTTATCAGTCAAAATCGTGAATACAACTACTCTTCTGTCCATGTATGATAAACCATTGTAGCATGACCTTTCCTTTTTCCTGCAAAAGCTGGTAGATGATTGCAGAGAACATACCAAGCCTATTCTTAGCGATTGAGATTAGGCATTTTCATCCCGAATTGATGCTACCTGTGATGCTGCAATAACTGATGGATTGTTCTAACCGTAGATTCCTCACCATTTGCATATTGCTCGTGTGACAGACTGGATCCAGGAATCTTCACAGCATTACTCCTGCATGCTGGCGGGTGGCTCTGTGCTGCTTTGCATTGGCATCACTCTGCCCCGAAAGTGATGGAGCAGAGCTGCATATAAACACCACCTCTGCATGCTGATGTTTTTAAATTAATTTGATCGCCTTCTCATGCAGATTGGGCGCACTGCTCCTAACTTTTGTTGGTTTTCTGATGACACCTAAACGTTTATACAGTGTGCTAGTGAGCTATATCCTGTCGAAGCTACAGGATTCAAGCCAGGACGTTACTGCAGGAAGTAAATGCCAGCTTTTGGGACCTGGGTGACCACCACATCCCTAAGTCGTGCAGCAAGTGTGCCCTTATGCACCTGAAGGCGATCAGGATCAGCATGCTATGCTCTACGTCGCCAAACGCAAGAGGTGGTCACCATCATATCGCAAGTTCTGTCCAGGCTCTAGGTCATGGGCCCAGTCTTAGTCTGGGGCACGAGGTGGCTGCTCTGGATGGTCTGCTTATGCTCAAAGTACTCTGATAAGCCTAGGGTTCGTTCCGATCCTGCCACTCCAATTCTAAAGATAAGGCGCCAAGGCGACAAGGCATCAAGATGAGCATTGCACCTGTTTGACCTCCCTGACTTCAGAGTAGAGTACTCAGTTGATCCTGGTGTGCCCAGAGTTTCTTAGGCTATTGTCAAAGCCATAGCTGATTACTTCCTTTAAGGCGGCCAAGCTGAAAATTTTCAGTGCCATAGCTGTCCCCTTTAGCGCGCCTTGAGGTCTCAAGGAACCAGAGGGGCCTCCAGATGCATTTTTGCTGGCGAATAGTCCCCTGATCAGCCTGCCCCCTTGCGGACCATTGCTGGGCCCGTACTTGTTTTAGTACAGACTTTCACACCAGCTCTGACATCCACGTCCGTTTCTTCTGCACTAACATGGCTGATTAACGACCTGGTGGCAATAACCATGTCACATTCCGAACCCGTCAAACATCACGAGATTAAAAAAGCACAACTGGTATAAGAAAACCCCTCTTCCATGATGCAGCTACTAACGGAAGCTTTATTTTTTTTAGCTGTGAATCTGACCATGCGCAAGATCCTGGTACGGTCCCTCAAGTTACTGATGATGATGAGGAAGGAGCTCCTTTGTTACATCCTCATTTCACTGATGATGCATGAAAACTAGACCTATAGACATGTCAGTGAGTTGGACACATCCCCCGACACCGAGCTTGACTCACCAAATGGACCACCTACAGAGGCAAGTGCCTAGTTTACACAGGTGGTCAAGAGGGCATCTGAGGTGCTAAAATTGCAGTTGCATTCAAGTGAAAAAAAAGTCGGATGTCCTCAGACACGTTTTTTTTGGACAGGGCCATGACCTCTGAGCCATCGTGGCCTTTTAATATGGCTCCTATTGACACTTAAATGGCTACATCATCATTACCCAAGTTTTGCCCACCAGTTAGCAGTCCTATAGCACTGTGTTATAGGTCTGCTACTGGTGACTAAACACTCTACACCTTAGATCTGTATTATGAAGGCTTTCTCTAGCAAAGTGAACCCCTACTCTTTATCGACCAGTCCCCATGACCAGACACCCAAACAAATAGATGCATTCGCAAGAGAATGTTTTCACCTGCGAGTTTGGCCATGATCTCTGATTGCTTTAAACATATTCTACTTGCTGTGCATATACATACATACTGTTTGAGGCATGGCATGTGAGATCTTGCTGGCAGTCATAGAAGATCTCAGAGCCTCTCTGCCACCCACAATACATGGAAAACCGGATGCAGTAAAGTTTGTGAGTGGTGCTAGCCTGGATACTCTAGATCATTTTGTCTGGGCTGTTTGAACCAGCAGACTCACATGGATGGACATGCTCTTTCATGGGTCCAGACAGTTCACATAAAATATAGATTTGGCTCTAGATGTTAAGACAGCTGAGCCACTGCACTTTCCATAGGACTGCTGACACCAGTGTAACAATTTTCACTCCGGTTCCATAAGTTCATAGGTTACTATTGGGGAGATGGGGCAGTTTTTTTGCTTGTAGACAGGCAGCGATTCCAGCCAGTGAAGCAGCAACCAGTTCCACCCTTTTTGACCCAGGGCACTGTGACCAGAGAAGGCCCCTAAGGGCTGCAGCACTTATTGTGCCACCCTTAGAGGCCCGGTACCCTGACACACACACACTGCCTTTGCAGGCTGAGTGTCTTGGTCACACCTCTAGCTGGGTGCACTATGTCAGTGTTGTGGGTACAGGTGCATGAGCCCTGTACCCCTACAGTACCCAGGTCCATTCCTGGGCACTGTAAGTGCAGTGCTGCCATTAAGAGAATATGGTGCTGGGAGGTCGTCATCACGAACTCCACAGCACAGTGATGGCTACACTGAAGACTGAGAAGTTTGGTATCAAACTTCTCAGCACATTAAACCCACACTGATGCCAGTGTGTGATTTAATGTAAAATGCACGACAGAGGGCATCTTAGAGTTGCCCCCTAAAACTAACCAACAACCAGAGTCCTGACTCAGAGGCTGCCTAGGCTGCCACCTAGCAGACATGTTGCTGGACCCCTGGGTAGAGAGACATCCGCTCTCGTGGGTCTGCAACAATGCACATCCTGGGCGAGGTGCTAGGTCTCCTCCCCAGGATGGGCAGGGGAAGCTTCAAAGGCATGCCGCCTTTGTGAGCTTCTCGAGGCCACTTGCTGTACTCAGCAACTGGCCCCCACCGGTTCTGACCCCCACTCTGGCGGGAAGATCGGCGGGGAACCCCAAGTGAGGAAAGGGTGTGTGCCAGCCTCTTCCAACCCCAGTCCTCAGGTGGGGGAGGCGAGGTGAAGCACAACTCTGGGCTCTCGCCATCTTGAGGATGGGGAGCCCTACCCAATAAGGACTAGGCCAATCAGGTGCCCAGGGCCTATGTTCCTTCCCTAAAACACACAAAACCCAAATTGGCAAACCCTGGCCACATGTCAGCCCCTGGTAAATGGTACCCTAGGTACCCAGGGCCTGTGACCAGGGAAGGCCTCTAAGGGCTGCAGCACTCATTGTGTCACCCTTAGAGGCCCTGTACCCTTACACACACACACTGCCTTTGCAGGCTTGGTGTCTGGGTGCAAGACAAAACAAAGTCGACATGGCACACATCCCTGTGTGCCATGCCCATTACCTACACTGCCATGGCATACGTCAGCCACCCCTCTAGCTGGAGCCCTGTGCCCCTACAGTACCCAGGTCCATTCCTGAGCACTGTAAGTGCAGTGCTGCCATTTATGAGTACATGGTGCTGAGAGCTCGTCAAACACGAACTCCACAGCGCCATAATGGCAACATTGAAGACTGAGAAGTTTGGTATCCAACTTCTCAGCACATTAAACCCACACTGATGCCAGTGTGGGATTTAATGTACCAAGCACCCCAGTGGACATCTTAGCGATGCCCCCTTAAACCTAACCTACAATCCACGTCTGCTCTGAGACTGCCTAGGCTGCCACAGAGCAGACATGTTGCTGGACCCCTGGGTGGGAGAGCCCCTGCTCTCCTGGGCCTGCAACAATGCACATCCTGGGCGAGGTGCTAGATCTCCTCCCCCAGGATGGGCAGGGGGAAGCCACAAAGGCATGCCGCCTCTGTGAGCTTCCCCAGGCCACTGCAACCCCCCACTCTGGCGGGAAGCTTGACCGGAAACCCCAAATAAGGACAGGGGATGTGCCAGCCTGCCAACCTCACCCCTCAGGTGGGGGAGGCGAGGTGAAGCACATCTCCGGGCTCTCGCCATCTTGAAGATGGGAAGCCCTACCCTATCAGGACTAGGCTACTACCCCCCCTCCCACAGGAGAGAGGCAGGATAGGGGGTGTACCCACCCCAGGACAGGGACCCATTGGTCCCTGCCCTTCACCTATCTGTATCGCCCCTAAATCTAGTATTTAGGGGCACCCTGAATCTTCCTTCCCCACATTCCGAAATACAAAGAAGAGCAAGAAGAAAGAAGACCTTCCCTGCAGCTGCTAAGAAGAGGAAGACACCAACTGCTTTGGCCCCAGCCCTACCGGCCTGTCGACCCTCAAACCTGCTCCAACCCTGCATCTCTCGTGGCCAGCAACCTCACAAACCCCGGAGGACCTGGCTACCTTTTGGCTCTAAGCCCCTGGGACTCCCATGAGTAGAGGCTCTACTCAAAACCTACTTCTAATCCCTGGCAGCAGCCCGGAACCACGAACCCAGCACACTCTGCACCAGCCAAGCCTGGCCAGTGCCGGAGTGAACAAAGACCATGAGGACGACCCCACGGCGACTGTGACCCTGAGTCCGGCACTCAAGGACCGCCCTCGATACTCCTGAAGAAGCCTGCAGCTTCAGAACAAGATGCCCCTACCGCGATCAACAGAGGGTAAGATTTCCCGACACCAAAAGGCACCCCTGCACGCAGCGCCCCGCGGCCCCCTGTGCCCAATCCCGGGGTACCTACCTATCCTCCAACTACCCAACTTACCTCTAGAAGTGGTGGAGGCAACTGAAGAATCCTCGTCCCCGAGCTTGCAGTCTTTTTCTAAACCGGAGATTTCCCATTGAAATCCATTGAGCGCCCGAAGGCTCAAAAGCACCCTGCACCCAGCCGCCCGAGTGGTCCTGGCAGTGCAACCTCTACACCTACCTACTTCCCCACTTGCCCTGAGTAAGTGACCAGGAGCCCAGCTCCCACAGCCGCGTGGCTTGTTAGTCAGCAGCCACCAACCAAGGCCCCCCTATCCCTCATAGAATAACATTGGGCCTAACTCTCTCTGCACCCGGCCGCCCTAGAGTCGCTGAGGGTGAACCAACTGTACCTACCTGACCCTGGGGGACCCCTGAGTCTATGCCCAGAACCTTAACTCTGCCAGTCGAGTACTTACCTTAAAGCCGATAACTCAATTTCCTCCATAGGGTAACATTGACTGGTTTTTCCTGAAATGTGGACTTTTCAAAACCTAAAATATTCACCAAAAATCAGCCGAGTAACAAACGAAAATACTCACCTGCTATTAGGTGAGCTCACAGTGCTGGATCTTGGTGCCCAGCATTGACTCTGAAAAGCATTCACAACCGTACTTACCAGTAGCCCAATTTTCTTCCATAGGAAACCATTGACTGTTTTTCTGTGAAATGTCTTCTAAGTGTCGATTTCTGCAAACTTTAAATATTCTTTAAAAATCGTATAAATTGTGAAAACGTAATTACTTACCTGTTTTGGATAAAGGTCCCTGTACTGAGTCTAGGTACCCAGTACTGGATTACAAAAGTAACGAGAACATACTATACCTGCAACTTGAATTTTCTTCCATAGGGAATCATTGACTGTTTTCTATGAAATATTTTCTAAGTGTCAACTTGCAAAATATTGTCTGAAAATCATAACAGTAACAAAGTCGACTTTTATCACTTGTTTCTAACTACTGTCCCAGGACTGAATCTAGGATCCAGTCCTGGAACCACAAAAGTAATCCTAAAAGTAATATATTGCAAATAACTTGAAACTTCCATTGAACTCAATGCATTATTGTGTTTAAAATGGTGTGCCTATTGCAACCACTTGTAACTTTCTACAAAAGCCAATTGCATATTGAAAAAGTATTTATATAAAGCATCTCATTCTGAGAAAATATATATCTGAAAGCAACACGTTAGATTCCTCACCTTAGAATATCCCCAGGCGTCAGACTGGATCCGGAAGATTTTTGTAGCAATACCCCTTGCACGTCGCTAGGCGTCGTCTGTGGCTCCGCGTCCGTCGTTGGCGTCGTGCGCCGGAATGACGTCGTCGGAGTACTTAGACGCCGCCCTCGCACGCTGACGTCAGTTCTTCTTTCCGCACCAGTAAGCGCCGATCCTGGAGAGCTACCCCTTTAGTCATTTTTTGACTAAATATTTTGACTCCTTTTGGTCACTTTATCGACTCTGGTGCCGTAGGATGCCTGGTTTCAAGGCCTGTGACGACTGTCACCGACTGATGTCGGTGACTGATCATCACCGCCGGTGCCTGTACTGTTTGGGGCCCGACCACGACGCGGAGTCGTGTTCCGATTGTATGGCCCTGACCTCGAAAGCTAGGCGGGAACAGTCCCGTAAGCTTCTCGAGCTTCGCCACTCGGCTCCGCGCCCCTCTCGATCCAGGAGGAGGTCCAGGGATCGGTCGCGGAGCCGCAGTCTACATCATCGCTCGTCTGGCTCGAAGTCTTTGGGTAAGTCGAAGCGCTCCAAGAAGTCCAAGAGGCGACACCGCTCTTCGGACTCCCCTCCAGGTCGCGCGACTCGGCCGAGGGTCAGGGTGGGCCCACCCCCGCGGCTCCGCCGCAGGTGCCGCGCACATCCCCATACCCGCCGGTCCCTGGGACTGACGCGACGCCGGCGGAGGTCAGTGCCTTCCTCTCGGCCATGAGGAGCCTGGCCCCGCCGTCGACGCCCGCTGGCGCGCCTTCGGGCCCCGCAAACTCGACTGGGCGACCTTGCGCGCCGGCGGCTCCGGCCCCCGCGACGTCGGAGGCTCCGGCCCAGATGCCACAGGTCCCCGAGGGGCCCAGGCCTGGGTCCCCGTCGACACCGGTCGACCTCGTCACGCCTCCTCCGCCAGCGTCGACACCGGTGCCACCTCCGATGCCGGTTCAGCCCCTGTCCGGACGCGACGCCGGTGCGGCTCCGCACGACGCCGCTAGAGACACATTTTGTCTATCGTCCGGCTCCGATCATTCCTCCTGTTTACCAGGAATCGGATGACGGGGGCGACTGGGAGGGGTCCGTGGACCCTCTGGCCTTCAGGGCCAACTTTCGCAGGACTGGGCAGATAAACTGGGGGAGGCCAGTGGTGTGGATACCTCGCCGGACACTGGATTCATCTCTCCTCCGACTGTGGCTTCGGAGGAGGGTGCAGCTTTTTCTGTGGTGCTGCGCAAGGCGGCCGCAGCCCTTGGGCTTGAGCTGCCTGCCGTGGCTGTGAGGACTATCCTCCTCACTGAGGTGCTTCAGTCTGCCGCAAGCTCCACTGAGCCTCTGCTGCAATTCAATGAGGCCCTCATTGACGTTCTGCAGGGCACCTGGTCCAAGCACTCCACAGTCCCTCCTGTGGATAGGAACGTTGCCAGGCGCCACCGCCCTGCTCCGGGCGACCCCAGTTTTCTGTCCCAACACCCCACCCCCGAGAGTCTGGTTATCCAGGCCTCTACCTCCCAATCCTCCTTCCCGTCCGCTCCTCCGGACCGGGATTCCAAGAGACTGGAACAGTTCGGTAAGAAGCTGTTCTCCTCGCTCAGTTTGGGCCTGCGGTCTTTGAACACCGCCTGCCTCTTGGACCGTTATTCCCACTCTCTGTGGGATACGGTGGAGGACGTGCTGCCCCTGTGCCCGGAGGAGGCCCGGGCACAGCTTTCCTCAGCTCTGGCCTATGGGAGAGATTCAGCGCGCCATGCAATCCGATGTGGACTCGACACTACGGACTTGCTGGGTAGGGCGATTTCTACCACGGTGGCGCTTCGACGTCACGCCTGGCTGCGGTCCACGTCCTTTTCAGGGGATGTCCAGAGCACTCTCATGGACATGCCTTTTGATGGCACTCGCCTTTTTGGTGAGAAAGCGGACAGTGCGCTGGCTTGCTTCAAGGACTCCCCGGCTCTGGCCAAGTCCTTGGGCCTCTTGACCCCGCGGCCACAACTTTCCGCTTTTCGCTCCTTTCGTGGCCAAGGAAGGGGCACCCCCTCGCGTCCGCCTAGCCTCCGGCCGCAGAACCAGCCTGCACGCGGTCGCGGTTTCTGCCGAGGCGGGACTGGAGGACAACGCGGTCAGTCCACATCCACCCCGGCAGCATCCGCCTCAAAGCCTTCCTAGTCCGAGCTTTCAGGCCCATTCCTCGCCAGTGGGAGGCAGGATTCGCCATCACCTGCTCCACGGGCGTACCATTATGTCGGACAGGTGGGTGCTGCAAATCGTCCGACGGGGCTACTCCCTCCCCTTCGAGACGACCCCTCCAGCCATGGCACCGCAGCACCACCGTATCTCGGAGGATCATTTGAATCTTCTGCAAGAGGAAGTTTCGGCCCTCTTGGCCAAAGAGGCCGTCGAGCGCGTTCCGCGCCCAGAAGTAGGTCGTGGTTGTTGTTCCCACTACTTTCTGGTTCCCAAGAAGGGCAAAGGGGGCCTACGCCCTATCTTGGACCTCAGGAACATCAATGCCTTCCTCCGGAAGGAACGGTTCAAAATGTTGACTTTGGCTCAGGTTCTAGCTGCCCTAGACCCTGGAGACTGGATGGTAGTGTTGGACTTGCAGGACGCATATTTCCACATCCCCGTCCTGCCGGCCCACCGGTGTTACCTGCGGTTCACGGTGGGTCAGGAGCACTTTCAGCTCACCGTGCTCCCCTTCGGCCTTACCAGTGCCCCTCGGGTGTTCACGAAAGTGATGGTGGTGGTCGCAGCTCATCTGTGCACATCGGGGGTTCCAGTCTTCCCCTATCTCGACGACTGGCTGTTGAAGGCGGGCTCGCCCCAGGCAGTCGTCTCCCACCTCCAGACTACGGCTGATCTCCTGCATTTGCTGGGGTTTTCCATCAACGTGCCGAAGTCACACCTGAGCCCCTCTCAGAAGCTCCTCTTCATCGGAGCGGTTCTCGATTCGGCACAGTTCCGGGTTTATCCACCGGAACAGCGGGTAAGGGATATACAGGCCCTGATTCCCATTTTTCGGCCTCTATCCTGGGTTTCGTTCAGGCTAGTGTTGCGGCTTCTGGGGCTGATGGCCTCCTGCATCCTACTAGTGCATCACGCCAGGCGGCACATGCGGGCTCTGCAGTGGGACCTGAAGTTTCAGTGGGCTCAGCATCACAGCAACCTGTCCGACCATGTCTTGATCTCGGAGGGCACTGCACAGCAGTTGCAGTGGTGGCTCACGGACCGCGATTGGGTCACGGGCAAGAGCCTCTCCCTACCCCTACCGGAGCATGTCGTAGTGACGGATGCATCCCTCCTGGGATGGGGTGGCCATATGGGAGAGGCGGAGATCAGAGGCCTCTGGTCTCCGGCTGAGTCTCGCCTCCACATCAACTTGTTGGAGCTGAGAGCGATCCGACTTGCACTGAAAGCCTTTCTTCCCTCTGTCCGAGGAAGTGTCGTGCAGGTGTTCACGGACAACACCACCGCCATGTGGTATTGCAACAGACAGGGCGGGGTGGGGTCGCGGACCCTTTGTCAGGAGGCTCTGCGCCTCTGGACATGGCTGGAACACCAGGGCGTCACCCTAGTGGTTCAACATCTGGCGGGCTCTCTGAATGCCAAAGCAGACGAACTCAGCCGCCGGTGCATGATGGATCACAAATGGCGTCTGAACTCAGAGGTGGCGCAAGGTCTCTTTCAGCAGTGGGGAGAGCCTTGGTTAGATCTATTCGCCACCGAAGAGAACGCGCAATGTCAGCAGTTCTGCGCGTTGGAGTTTCCAAGGCGGCAATCGCTCGGCGACGCTTTTCATCGCGAGTGGAGTTGCGGTCTGTTGTACGCCTTTCCGCCTATACCACTTCTGCTCAGAGTGCTGAAGAAGATCAGGCACAACCGGGCCCAAGTCATCTTGGTGGCTCCGGATTGGGCACGAAGGTACTGGTATCCCGAGCTACTCAGTATGTTGACCGATCCTCCGATACGTCTGCCCCTTCGGGAGGATCTTCTGTCGCAGCAGCAGGGGACTGTCCTCCACCCGAACCTGTCCAGCCTCCACCTCCATGCGCGGAGATTGAGCGGCGGCAGTTGATGCCATTTGACTTGCCTCCTGAAGTCTGTGATATCATTTTGGCAGCCAGGCGTCCCTCCACAAAGACGGTATATGCCTGCCGGTGGAACAAATTTGTGGCATGGTGCACAGCAAAGGCTGTGGATCCCCTTTCCGCCCCTCTTTCTGAGGTTCTCCTCTTTCCTCTTTCTTCTTTCTTTGGCCCAGCAGGGCTCTGCCTTGGGCACCTTGAAAGGTTATCTTGCTGCCATCTCTGCCTTCTTACTGCTTCCTGATCAGCCTTCTCTTTTCAAGTCCCCTGTAGTTTCATGCTTTCTTAAAGGCATTACTCACACGTTCCCTCCTGTCCCTTTCGTAATGCCTCAGTGGGACTTGAATCTTGTCTTAACATTTCTGATGTGCGCTCCCTTTGAGCCTCTTCACAATTGTCCTCTTCGTCTTTTAACTCTTAAGACTGCTTTCCTGGTAGCCATCACCTTGGCTAGACGGGTGAGTGAGCTCCAGGCTCTATCGTCCAAGCCTCCTTTTCTATCTGTTCATTCAGACAAGGTTGTCCTTCGGCCTCGTCCTTCCTGTCTACCGAAAGTGGTGACCCCCCCCTTTCATCTTGGGCAATCTGTCACCTTGCCCACCTTCTTTCCGCCTCCGCATCCTTCCAAAGAGGAAGAGCGGCTGCACCGTCTGGACCCAAAACGTGCGCTCTCCTTTTATTTGGACCGCACGAAACAGTTCCGTGTGGACGACCTGCTTTTCATTGGCTACGTGGGTGCTAAGAAGGGGAAAGCTGTGCACAAACGGACCATCTCCCGGTGGGTCGTTTTGTGTATAAAAGCCCGTTATTCCTTGGCAAAAAAGGACCCTCCTGTTGGACTGCGAGCCCATTCTACTCGGGCCACAGCGGCTACTACTGCTTTGGGACGGGGAGTCCCTTTGCAGGACATCTGTCAGGCGCCGACGTGGGCTTCGCTGCACACTTTTGCCAGGCATTATTGCCTAGACAGCCAAGTCCGGAGGGATGGCTTCTTTGGCCGTTCTGTCATCCAGGACTTTCTGGTGTGATCTTGGTTCGCAGACCCACCACCGGGGTTGGTATTGCTTGGGTATCTATTCTAAGGTGAGGAATCTAACTAACGGGTTTCTTTCAGATAAACAAGTTACTTACCTTCGGTAACGATGTATCTGTAAGAAACATTAGTTAGTTAGATTCCTCACCGACCCACCCCTCCTCCCCGTTCTGCGAACTGACATCTAGGGTTAAGGCTATCCTTTTCAGGACCCTAGATTTTTTGGCACCAGTGTCGGTCTCTTGCATGGCTCTGTGTTCCTGGCACGGAAAGCTATGTACAAGAACTGACGTCAGCGCGCGAGGGCGGCGTCTAAGTACTCCGACGTCATTCCGGCGCACGACGCCAACGACGGACGCGGAGCCGCAGACGACGCCTAGCGACGAGCAAGGGGTATTGATACAAAAATCTTCCGGATCCAGTCTGACGCCTGGGGATATTCTAAGGTGAGGAATCTAACTACCTAATGTTTCTTACAGATACATCGTTACCGAAGATAAGTAACTTGTTCTTTAATACCTATTGTTGGTTCTAAAATAAAACCAGCATATATTTTTTATATATAAACCATTGGCCTAGAGTTCAGTTATTGAGTATGTGAGACCATTTGCTGACTGAGTGTGTACAACAAATGCTTTACACTGTCCTCTAATACTGCCTTACTGCTCGACCAAGCTACCACTTTAGAGAGTAAGGTTATATCAAACTTTAGCCTCTGCCAAACCACTGGGGACTGTGGACTCTGTACACCCTGTACCTATTTGGGAACAGTATATACAGAGCCACTTTCTCACAACTCCTCAGCCAATTTTGAAATAAGGGATGGTCCACCGTCGGACCAGGTTCAAGCATTGCGAGACCTGTCACAGGCTGATGCTTATGATGGATCTGCACCTCGTGTGCCTTTGGTGTCTGGAGCACGACCAAGACCCGAAGTCGTGCTCTGACTACCGGGCCATGAATCGAAAATATTTGCGGGAGCGGTCCCGAAAGCTCATGGAGGCCCAGCGGTTGGCTCCGCGTTGCTCCTGGTCTCGTCCGAGAGGAAGGTCTCGAGGCTGCTAGGTGGAGGTCTTCGGGTAAATCCAAGAAGAAGGTGAAAAAGCACGGATGCTCTTCGCCTTTTTCCTGCCGCTCGGCTGACGCGATGCGGAAACCAGAGCACTCTTAAGCTCCGTCTCCGGTGCCTCCTTCTGGGACGACTCCGCACCTCCCCTCATTTCCGAGAGCCGGAGTGTCACCTGCCTAACTTCGTACATTTTACGAAGCCCTCCATTGTATCTTTGGGCAGCCTTACTCTGTTGGCGTGCCTTCAGCACCTGCAGAGCCGGTCGGGGGTCCTGGGCCTTTGATGCCGGCAGGTCTGGCCCCAGTGCGGAGGGCCAATGCGGACCCAGGCCGGGATCTGGACTGAAGCTGGGCGGCCTTACCTGACAATCCCCAGCGTCGGTACCGGCGGTGACGCCCCCAGTCAACGTCGTTCCCATCCTCACCCCCTAGATGGCACCGGAGCCGGATCGACTTCGGATCCAACACCGGAGGGTACTTTTGTTATCCTGTTCATCCCTGTTGTTACTGATCACCAAGAAAGGTGGTGTTGAGGACTTGGTGGACTATGGACCCTTTAGCAGACAAGCTAGAAGAGCCAGACTGGAGAGAGCACTTGGGTGACGCCAGTGGTCTGGACACTTCTCCAGACCTTGGCATGCTATGTCCCCCTACCGTGGCTACAGAGGATGGAGCGTCCTACGCTCTGATGGTGAGAAGGGTGGCCAAGGTCTTGTGCCTTGAGCTCCCTTCAGTGGCGGTCAGGACTAACCTCCTGACAGAGGTTCTTCAACCTGCGGCATCCACTTCTAAACCCCTATTACCCTTCAATGAAGCCCTCACTGACGTCCATCACGGCACCTGGTCCAAGCCCAGCACAAGGGCCCTGGGCGACCCAGTTTTCCTCACCTCACACCCTTCTACTCCCCCCCCCCCCCCCCCCCCCCCCGACGGGAATCCAAGAAGCTGGATCACCTTGGGAAGTGCATGTTTTCTTCCTCCAGCTTAGCACTGCGGTCTGTTAATACTGCGTGCCTCTTGGGCCGATACTCCCATAACATCTGGGACTCGGTTGTGCAAGTGCTCCCTCAGTGCCCAGGCCGTTCTTGCTCACGCAGTGGCGGATGGGAGAGACCCAGCCAAATTCACAATAAGAGGTTTGCTGGATACCACCGACTCACTAGGCAGAACGATTGCCATGCCAGTAGCCCTTCGGCACTACGCCTGGTTGAGGACATCTGGCTTTTTGGGGGGATGTCCAGTCTACCTTGATGGACATGCGTTTTCATGGTCTTCGCCTTTTTGTTGGCTAAGCAGAATCCGCGCTGGAGCGCTTTAAAGATTCTCGGGTAACAGCCAGATATTTGGGCCTCTCTGCGCCTTCCCGACCACTCCAGTCTGCTTTTCCCTCCTTTCTTGGCTACGGAAGGGTCGCCCGGCAGCATCCGTCCCAGTCAGGTCACCGGTTCACACAAGCTGCCCAGCTTGGTAGTTATCTCTCCAAAGCTTCCAGCTGCATGTCTGCTTGGTAATGACCTGGAAACCTCAGCATGGGCTGAGGTAGAACTAAAAACCAATGCATAATGCTGGACATCGCTGAGATTGTGTGTCAAGACTAGAGCACAGAGCTGAAAGCTGGGTGAAAAAGAAGTGTTGGAGCCTGAAAGTATGGCCCAACCTTCCAAGAGGAAAGTCAAGAAGACTGGGAAACCAGCTTCTGTACACAAAAGTATCAGGACTCCTCTCCTCAGGTAGAGGACTTGGACACCCCAGAGGGAACTGAGCCCATGGAGCTTGACCTTCACCATGTTGAACTCTTAGACCCAGGGGGACCCTTTAGGGAAGAGCTGTGCCTTGGACAGCAGGACTGTCCACATCTTGAAAGCCTAAGGCAGCAAGCTGCTACCCAGGAAAAGGGAGATGTCAGTGGTATCCACAGTCTACTGGGAGGAGGGGCTACTGTACACTGAGGCCAGAGACCCCAACCCTGGAGCCTCTAAGAGAGTGATAGAGCCTCATAAGTACAGGGAGTTCCTACTAACTTTAGCTCATGACCTCCCCTTAGCTGGACATCTGGGCCAACCCTAAACCTGGGAAAGGCTAGTTAGCCACTTTTACTGGATCCAGATGTCTCAGAGTAAAGGAGTTTGTCAGCTCCTGTGTCACCTGTAAAGCCAGTGGCAAAACAGGTGGACACCCAAAGCCCCCCCCCTTGATCCAACTACCAGTGGTTGGGTTCCCCTTTGAAAGGGTAGGTGTGGACATAGTGGGTCCACTTGAACCTCCCACAGCATCAGGAAGCAAATTTATACTAGTGGTAGTGGATCATGCCACTAGGTATCCTGAGGCAATTTCCCTTAGAACTACTACAGCTCCTGCAGTAGCCATGGCCCTCATTGGTGTCTTCACCAGGGTAGGGTTTCCTAAGGAGGTGGTTTCAGGCAGAGGGTCAAACTTCATGTCTGCTTACCTAAAACACATGTGGAAACAGTGTGGAGTGCAGTACACGTTTACTACACCCTGTTCGAGGCATGTGGGCTGCTGAATTCATATCTGTGCATAGATCGCCGCCTAGTGTTGGGTCCGGATGTTTACACGTTGTTGTCCTGGAAGAGTCTTCGAAGTATCCTTGGATAGGTGACTCCTCCCCTGGACTACAGTGCGCATGGGCATCCTCTCCATCCTCAGATTGTTTTTTTCCGCCATTGGGTTCGGATGTGCTTATCTTGACTCAAGTTAGGAAAAACTCTTTTCAGGCCAAAAGGCCTCTAGTTCGCGTCTGTACTGTTCCCGATCGGTATCGATAGTATCTTTGTTAGTTTACTAACGTCCAAAACCAACTTTTTCGCATCTTACCCGACCATCGACCCGACTTCGACGATGGAATCGAGGACACCATTCAAGCGGTGTCCGGTATGCAATGCGAAATATCCCCACATCGACGTCCATCCGGTGTGCAACAAATGCCTTTCACCGGATCACGACGAATCTACATGCATGGCCTGTGCCCGATTTCGATCCAAGAAGACTCTACGGAATCGACGAGCGGCGAGACTCGAAGCGCAGCAAGCGGCACCGGCCCCAGCAGACATCTTCAACGCCGAGACCGAAGATATCGAAGAAGTGGAGAACCTACCCTCCAGTCCCGCTTCCGAACATAACTCCGGATCGGAAGACGTCGACGAAACACTCTTTCGTAGAGATGAAGACGACACCGAGGTAGGAGACTACAATGAGGCCTTAGGGGCCGAAGAGAGTAGCTCCGGTGACGAGCAAGGCCTACCCGTTCAGACTGAGGAAAGCCCAGTGCAACAGTCTATGGCTCCGGTCGAGGGATCGCCTTCGGGCCTTACCCAAAACCTATCCCGCAGTTCTTCGGCCCCGCCCTCCGGCCCGGCCTCGGACATTCAGCGGCAGCCATTACCGCCCAAAACGGCTGGTTTCCCTTCTTCGAAACCGAAACCAAAAGCTGTATTGATTCAATTGAAACCGAAACCGAAAGTGGCGCTGGTCGGATCGAGGCCCTCCACACCTTCGACGCCAGCAAAACACGTCGGCACCGAGCGCACCAAACGAGACTTCGGTGCCGCACTTGAAGCGGCCGACGTCGGAGTCAGCGTACGGAAAAAGGCCCTCGGTGCCACCAAACCTGCTCAGCTCCCGGCACCGACGCAATCGACTCCGACCCCAAAGGTCAAACTGCCTGCTGCGCCTCGCACCGCTTCAACGGCAACACCAAAGCCACATTCATCGAAGACGTCGACGGCCATTCCCACCCCTTGACTCGATGACCCACCGGCGCCGAAAAAGTCCACGGCCGCTTCTACAGAACCGGTCGGCGCAAAAGAATCGAGGGCGCTCCAGATGCGACCCGTTACTGAGCAAAGCACCAAAAAGAAGACGGTCCTCCAGGACATGTCGGGCTCCGAGCCAATAAAAGCTCCAGCAGCCTCTAAGGCACCAGCCAACATTACCTTTGGCCTGCCACCATCCACGGCCCCAAAACTGTTCCAAATCAGGACACGGGTCACCCATACCACGATCACGCCAGCCGAACGCTCTGCGGAGACGTCTCCATCCCATCTCATCGACGCCGACACCGGCAGGATGATTATCCACAAAAGGAAAATAACTTCTGAGCCAGCTTTAGAATCCTTCCGGATCCCACTAAAAAGAAAGCTGCCTGTGGCTTCGGAACCAGTTCTTTACGAACCTTTCCACTCACCCTACCAGGATCCACAATCCTTCTCTCCCGCACACTCCGACACGGATGCGTTAGAGGACTACATGGGTGACCAAGTCCCCTACCCCGGAGACACGGACCCTGACGGCCAACAGGACCCTGATCAAGCTTGGGATGACCCTGTGGACCCAAGTGCACCTATGGATGCACAGGACCCGCAACTCTATGGAGCAAAAACATCTCCCACAGAGGACACTGCAGCGTTCAACGCTCTCATTGAAAGTGCTTCGGCCAATCATGGAGTGCAACTTCACTCTGACACCGTCGAGGACGACTTTCTTATGGACACTTTCGCAACCTCAGAAAGAAATATAAAGACTCTGCCCATGTTAAAGGGGGTCCTCAAACCAGCGAAGGACATCTTCAAGGAACCCACCAGGGCAAGAGTGATAAACCCCAGGATCGACAAAAAATACAGATCAGCGCCTGGGGACCCTACTTACATTAGAGGCCAATTACCTCTGGATTCCATTGTCGTTGCGAATGCTCGCAAGAGGGCACACTCGCTAACAGGTGACGCTCCTCCCCCGGACAAAGAGTCCAAGGTGTTAGAGACCTCTGGCAAACGGGTTGCCGCACAGGCAGCTAACATATGGCGCATTGCCAATACTCAAGCGCTCCTCGCTCGCTACGATAGAGCGCACTACGACACATTAGAGCAAATACTCCAACATCTCCCTGACCAATACAAAGAAGGTGCAGAGATCCTCATCAGGGAGGGACAGCTCCTCACAAACGCATCCATCAAGTGTGCGCTGGATGCCGCAGACACAGCTGCCAGGGCCATAAACACTAGCGTCATGTTGCGACGACATGCCTGGTTGCGAATCTCCGGATTCAAACCTGAGGTGCAAAATAACATACTCAACCAGCCTGTCAACCCCGACTATCTATTCGGGCCGGAGGTTGACCCCACCCTAGAGAAAATAAAAAAGGACACGGACACTGCAAAGTCCATGGGGGCTCTCCAGACTCAGTCCTTTCGGAGCGGCTCCTTTCGTCGCCCCGGAAATAGAGGAGCAGGTAGAGGACAGGGGTCACAGCAAACATACAACAAGGGCAATACACAAACCACCTACGATAAAAACACCCGGGGTGGATATCGTGGCTCCAGTACAAAGGGCAGAGGACGCGGCTACGGCAACACCAGGTCCTCCCCCCAAGAACAAGCAGTGACGCCCTCTCCCTTCCTCCCGACCACATAACACCTGTCGGGGGAAGGCTACAAAGGTTCCTGTCCACGTGGAACTCCATCACCACAGACAGGTGGGTCAAAGATATTGTCAAATACGGTTACTGTCTAGAACTAACCTCCACTCCACCCACAATACCTCCAAAAAACCGTCCTATGTCCTCAGAGCACTTAACGCTCTTACAGCAGGAGGTGCAAAGTATGCTTCTAAAAGGCGCAATAGAGGTCGTACCCGTCCACGAGCAGGGTACGGGGGTGCACTCCCTGTACTTTTTAATACCGAAAAAGGACGGGTCACTCAGACCTATATTAGATCTGAGACCCCTAAACCGATACATTCTTTCCGAGCATTTTCACATGCTCACTCTACAGCAAGTCCTCCCGCTGCTCAAGCAGGGAGACTTTCTGGCCACACTGGACCTCAAGGATGCGTATTTCCACATACCCATTCACCCCTCACACAAAAAATACCTCAGGTACACTGTTCAAGGGCAGCACTACCAATTCAAAGTCCTTCCCTTCGGCGTGACAACAGCACCCAGGGTGTTTACAAAGTGCCTAGCTACTGTGGCGGCACATCTACGGAGGCAGCACATACACGTCTACCCTTACCTGGACGACTGGCTCGTTCAAGCGAAGTCAGCCCAGCAATGTGCCAGCCACATGTCCCGCACCATTCACCTCCTTCACAGTCTGGGGTTCTCACTAAATTACCCAAAATCCCATCTCCAGCCCGCACACGTACAACAGTACCTAGGTGCGACTATAGACACTCTGGCGGCCACAGCTCAGCCAAATTTAGTGAGAATCAACAGCATGCAAATGCTGATTTCCAAGTTCAAACCACAACACTCCCTGCCAGCGCGAGTGTTCATGCAGTTGATAGGCATGATGGCCTCCTGCATCTTCATAGTCCCACACGCGAGACTACATATGCGCCCGCTTCAGGAGTGCTTAGCACGTCAGTGGAATCAGGCTCAAGGACAGTTGAAAGACCTAGTGTTGGTGAGCGGTCGGCCATACAACTCTCTGCATTGGTGGAATCCACAAAACCTTTGCAAGGGCCGACCGTTCCAAGAGCCTGTCCCACAGATAATACTGACGGCGGACGCGTCTCTCCAGGGATGGGGAGCTCATGTACTCCATTACACAGTGCAGGGACTATGGACACAACAACAAAAGAAGATGCACATCAACCTTCTAGAGCTGATGGCAATCTTCCTCGCTATGAAAGCATTCAAAGTACACTTGTGCAACAAAGTCGTGTTGATCCGGACGGACAACATGACTGCCATGTACTACATACAGAAGCAGGGAGGAACACACTCTCCACAGTTGTCTCATCTGACTCAGAGCATGTGGAAGTGGGCCATTCAGAGGAACATGTTCCTCATGGCAGAACACCTCCCCGGCAAGGACAACCAGATGGCGGATCTGCTCAGCAGACACAGCCACCAGATGCACGAGTGGGAGTTACACCCATCAGTACTCCAACCGTACTTCCAGCAGTGGGGTCATCCAGAGATAGACCTATTCGCGACAAGCGAAAACGCAAAATGCCAAAGCTTTGCCGCCAGGTTCCCACATCCGCAGTCGCAAGGCAATGCGATATGGATGAACTGGTCCGGCAGATTTGCGTACGCTTTTCCCCCAGCGCCACTGATACCGCTGGTGGCACGCAAACTCAGACAACACTCACTGACACTCATCCTGGTTGCTCCAACGTGGGCACGCCAGCCGTGGTACACCACCTTTCTCGAACTTTCCGTGGTGCCGCATCAAAGGCTGCGGGTCAAACCCGAGCATTTGACGCAGAACCATGGAGAGATTCAGCACCCAGATCCGCAACAGCTGAACCTGGCAATCTGGCTCCTGAAGTCCTAGAGTTTGGCTACCTAAACCTGCCACCTGACTGTATGGACATCATTAAGGAGGCCAGGAGACCCACTACCAGAGCTTGCTATGCAGCCAAATGGAAGAGGTTCGTCATTTATTGCAATAATAATGACATTAACCCGCTAGACGCATCCATCCAAAACATTATTTGTTACCTATTACACCTATACCGATGCAATCTGGCGTACGCCTCTATACGTGTCCATTTGACCGCAATATCAGCCTATCTGCAGACCAGGCAGCACCTCTCGCTATTCAGAGTGCCTGCCATCAAAGCATTCTTGGAAGGACTCAAACGAGTCATTCCACCAAGCCACCCACCGGCTCCGATGTGGAACCTCAACTTGGTCCTCACACGCCTGATGGGTCCACCCTTTGAACCTCTACACTCATGCGAGATTCAATTCCTTACCTGGAAAGTAGCTTTCCTAGTAGCGATAACTTCTTTACGAAGAGTTAGTGAACTCCAGGCACTAACTGTTCAAGAGCCATTTATACAGGTTCACGCCAACAGGGTCGTACTACGTACCAACCCCAAATTCATGCCCAAGGTGATATCGCAGTTCCACATGAATCAAACTATTGAACTGCCTGTTTTCTTTCAAAACCCACAAACTGTCGCAGAAAGGGCACTCCATACATTAGATGTGAAAAGGGCCCTCATGTATTATATCGACAGGACCAAACCCTTTAGGAAAACAAATCAACTTTTCGTTGCCTTTGCCCCACACCACAAAGGTAACGCTATCTCCAAAGCAGGTATAGCCAGATGGATCGTTAAATGTATTCAAATTTGCTATCAAAAGGCTAAACGCACTTTAACGATTCCCCCACGAGCCCACTCAACACGTAAGTTAGGGGCCTCCATGGCTTTCCTAGGAAACATTCTTTTGCAGTTCAGTTCAAAAGCTTTATTTCGACAGTTAGTCATAAAAGCACAACAATACAACACATATCGCACAATAAATAAGACATAATACAATACAGTTACAAGATAAAATGATTATTAAATTCCATATACTGTCGGATATCTAAAAGTTTAAAAAAAAGGATATTACTGTAACAGCTGTTTCCTTGCAGATCTTATCCTCCAAGCCCAACCCAAAAATTTAGCTAAACAGCAGGCAAAGAAGGGACGAGCGTCAGAGTGCAATATGCGTAAAGCTTCCAAGTATGATCTTGTACCTAGGCTCCTACATAAAGGCTTCAGCCATCTCAACCTAGGCACAGAATAAGCATGACACTCGAACAACAGATGAGCTATGGACTCGACCCTTAAATTACAAAAGGGACAGTAAGGGACAGTTTGGTATGGAGGTTTCCAGGTAGACGTAAAAAGACCTAGAGGAAGAACACCCACCCTGAATTTAAAGTATAATGCTCTATCACCTGGGTTGGAGATTGCATCCAAATAAGGTTCTCTGAAAGGGATCTCCTTGACTAACAAAAACTGGGCGACAGATTTACAATGATTGGGGTTACACAACCTCTCATTATCTACCCAGAGCCAATAGATCTTTTTGAGCAATTGTTTTGAGGGTGCTGTTCTATTGACCCAAGCATCTCCTAAACCCAGGTCATAGAGAAGTCGCTTAACCTCCCTGAGCCAGATTACCTTATGCCAACCGGATGAGGATAAGATTTCGCTCAGGGCATCTGCGTAACTACTCAATTCAGGGACATTCCATATCCTGGCCCATAATAAAAGGGGACGTAGCCTGGCTTGCTCGCTGATTGAGCGTGTGCCTGCGTCAAACAGGAGGGGAATTGTGGGGTAATTTCATAAGGTCTTTATGAAAGTTGTTTTCAAGGTGTGTCAAAATGTCAACTCTTTGTATACCCCACAATTCCGCACCATACAGAGCTGCACTCACCACCCTTGCCCTGTATATATCAAGAAGTGCCCCAATAGGTTTTAAAGCTGAGGCACGTTGTTCCTTGAGCAGGGCCCCTGTGACCCTCTTGTGGGTCAAGAACACCTTTTGGTGATGCGCCTTCCAGCTCATATTGGCACATAGACGGATACCTAGATAGTCAAATTCGTTGACTCTATCAAGGGGAACAGAGTCCAGGGAAGGAGGAACAGCCGCTTTCCTGGGAGGGTTGAGAACAAGGAATTTGGTCTTGCTTATATTTATGGACAGGCCCTTGGTATCACAAAAGGCCTTAAAGCTAGAAAGCAACTTTTGGATACCTGCTGGTGACTTTGAAATTAGGAGGGTATCATCCGCAAAAAGGAGCGTAGGTACTTTTCTGCCAGCCAAGGATGGTGCGTCTGACGGCTGTTGGAGCAGATGTTCCACCACTCCGTTAACATAAAGAGAAAACAGAGTGGGGGCAAGCACACATCCCTGGCGGACGCCCCTATCTACGGAGATACGAGATGTTTTCTCCCCCTGGGTACCCCACCTAATCTGGGCAAAGTTGCTTTCGTGAAACTTTATAAGCAAGGCCAACAAATAGGGAGGTAAACCCAACCTACCTAAGACATTCCACAGTTGGACTCGTGGGACCAGGTCGAAGGCAGTTCGCAAGTCTATAAAGACTAAATACAAGCTGCCCCCACCCAGCACAACCACTTTCCAATATATCATTAGAAGGCGAAACGTCTGCTCGTTGGTACCCATCCCTGCTCTAAAACCAGCCTGGAAGTCTGACAGAACCTGATTTTCTTCAATCCACTGCAGAATCCTACCTAGCACCACTTTGCCCTCAACCTTTTGTGTAGAATCAAGCAAGCTAATAGGACGATAATTAGCTGGGTCGTCCCGACAACCTTTTTTGAAAATAGGGACGACCTCAGCACCCCTCCATGAGTCAGGGAGAGAACCTCCCGACACAACCTCATTCAATAGTGATGCAATTAACCTACTCCAGGGTAATGGGTATTTCTTCAGCAAGTCACCCGGGATTCCGTCCGGTCCGGCAGCCTTGTTAGAAACAATACAACTAATTGCCCTTGCAACTTCCTCAGTGCTGAAGGGGCAGGGATTAATGGAGGTCTCAGCTGATAAGCTGGCGAGAAGGCCCATGTTAGGATGGAGTACCCCACTTTGGGCAGAGTAGAGTTTAGAGAAGTGGGCAAACCAAAGATCGCCAGGAATATTGCAGGTAAGCAGGGAATCAAAAGGTTTGTCCCTAGCTCTCAGCAGCTCCCAGAACCCCTTGGTGTCTTTCCTGGAGCTTACCTCCACTAAATCCCACCAAAAACTATAATCATGGGCCTCCTTTGCCTCAGCCATAACTTTTTTATAGCGTTTCCTCGCCCATCTAATGCTGCCTGCATCCTTACTTTTCACTGCAGAAATACGTTCCCCCTTTGCGGCCCGACATTTAGAGGAATACCACTTGTTTCTTACCCTAGGAGCACTTTTCGCAGAAACATTCGCGCTGGGTTGGGGTATAATAAACAAATCACTTAACAGCGCAATGGTTTCTGTGAATAATGATGAAACAGATTGGCTGGTGGTACCCAGGGCTTCAAGGCGCGTGCCCGATGCTGCCATAGTGGTCCCTGCCTGTGCCATCCTTTCCTCATCCGCTGCTACTTTAGCCCACTTTAGGCGCCTGCCACAGCGCGAAGGAGCAAGCTCATGGGAGGTTTTCCACTTGTAGGGGAACTCAGCTATGTTCCCAGCCTGCCAGGGGGAAATCAATGTTAAGGAGAGAGGATTGTGGTCGCTATCGCAAGACGCAATAACCTCCATATCGTAATGGAGTGGCCACAAGTTATAATTCAACAGAACATAATCTATTCTAGAAGTGTGTCCCATCCTGTTATAGGTGTGCGCACCCAAAAGATCCGATTTGGATCGACCATTAGTTGATCTTAGGTCAAATTCCATACAGAGAGCATTGATGTCTACCGCGCTCTGGGACCATTTAGGGATCGGGTCTAGGGTCAGGGTGGGAATGCCTCTCCTTATATCCTCATCCCAGGTATCCAAAATATCCTCCCTGGCCAATGGCTCGAAACAGCAATTAAAGTCGCCTGCGAGAAGAATATAAGAATCAATACAGCAGGCGGAAAGATCGTTACTTAATCCTGTGGAGGATAGAGTAGAAGACCCGCCCCTAGCCCCCCTTAAGTAGAGGTTAAAGACCTCCAACTTCCTGCCCCCTGGGCAAAGGATGGATATCCTCTGGAGATCAGGAGAATGTGTCGGCTTTTGGGTTACACTTAAACCTAAAGCAATATTAACCCATATAAGAAGGCCACCCGACGGGCGGCCTTTACGTCCATATTGAAGGGAGGCTGGAACAAAGTAGGTCGTAAAGCCCACTCTGTGCTTAGGTTCAAGGCACCACGTTTCCTGCAAAAGACAGATGTTATAAGGGTCCAAAAAGGCATTCCATTCAGGGATTTCAAAGTTACGGGCGAGCCCTGCTACATTCCAATTTATAATCTTTAGCAAAGGGACGTCAGGGGTAATCTCCCTTGGAGGATTATCTAGTGTGGCCAGAATGGACGCAGGTCCTACCCCCTCCGCAGTAGATCTGTTTAGCCTAGATAGTGGCTCAAACTGGTGGTGATAGGGTGCTATTGCTACATCAGACAACCTCCTGATTGATGAAACATTTTGAATTGGCAAAACATCCTGAATTGGAGGCAAGGGGATCGTACAAGATGGATTCAGTTGATCCCCTACTACTTGGGAGTCGGAAATACATGGCGTATACAAACTCTCCTCTATAGGTAAAACAGAAAACGTTCCCTCTAGACTAAGGGAGCTAACAACCGAAGGAACAGACACTACAAGAGAAGAGTCGTTGTGCCCCAAGGCCTGTAATAAGGGGACCTGGGGAACCGGTTGGCATACGAGTCAATCTACCTCCTCAAGCCCAGCAAACCGATTCGAGGTGGAGAAACCATACCAATTTATACATGAATCTTGAACTTTTTTGGGATGGCTCCTCCAGTTATGGTGGTGTACAACAGACCAATTCTCTTCCCGTGTGTAACTAGGACACGGAGGGTAAAAAAAGGGCAATGGCCTTGGTGTAACAAGAGAACCTTCACCAGTAGGCCAGGAGCAGATGTAATGTGCCGTGTGAGGGTCCTCAAAGGTTACCACTATACAGTCCCCGGGACTAGATTTCTTTGAGGGGCCCACCCAGGGGGTTCTGCGTACCATCAAGATTCTACTTCTCTGTCCAATAGGGATTGGTCTATTCACGTTAAGCCAATGAACTGTCTTGTTCTTCAGAGACTCATAGTTCTCATGATGGCCACTTCCTAACTCAGGGACACCCGTCAGCACAACCACATGATCATTGGCCTCTGGAGGGAGATCAATGTAACCCCCTCTAAAGTTGTTCTTAGCAGGAGGGCTTTTAGATGAATGTAACGCCACTTCGCTAGGAGGGGGCCTACGCGGTGCACCAACTTTGGATTTAGCTAATAGTTGGGGGGTAGGACGCTTTAGAGCCTTAGGTATGGAGGCGGTGTTAGTAGGATCCACACCCACAGTCCCTGGTGTAGGAATCAAACGTGCAGTGGCGGGGACAGGAAGGGAGGTTTGCGGGACTTGAGGGGTTAAACCATGGGGGGGTGGCTCAACAGCAGGAAAACCCTGGTTTTCTAGACTTCTCAGGCCGAGAGTGGCCAGAGCAATGATGCTCTTTTCCATCTCGAGCAGATTATTCTCAATACGTGAGAGTCTAAGATCGAGAGGAGTAAGAAGTTTTTTGAGGGTTTCCCAAACTAAACCTATGAATTCTCCTTCATTACTTTCCCCATTCTCTACATGTAGGCCCTCAACCTCAACCTCTGACTCCGTGACCGTAGAAGCAGTCAAGGGAGCAGAGACTGGACCCTCTTTAGCTCCCACATGATGTGGTTGATCCCTGGGCACACGCCCTTCTATGGAATTTAATGCCGGAGCACTAGTCAAATTCGGGTATTGTGCAACCACAATTTTAGCCTTCTTGCGACCGTAAGCAGACCGGGAGGTGCATCTTTTTTTGGGTTGATATTTTTTGTTAATAGAGCGCCTGAGTGGAAACATAGCAGGGGTAGAATTATTAGAACTAACATCCTGCTTAAAAGGCGTATTAAGAGAATTCATTGCACTATCCTGGGTCAGTGGCTCTAAAGTGGGGGGTAATGTGGGGAGAACCGGGGTGTGATGAACATCAACCTGTGCAACTACACAGTGGGGGATAGGTGGGCGCACCGGGGTAACCACAGTAGCTATACGGCCTAGGGAAGATTTTTTTGACTGATCAATTACCTGGGACAATCTCCTAGCGGATGCCAGTTCCAGGGAAACTCGAGTCTGGAGTTTAGAAATCTCATAATCTATGGCTGTGTTAGTACGAGTAATAAAATCGTCCATAGGGCCAATGATTGAGGGGCCGCCATTTGCGGCCTTGCTCCGTGTTTGCCTTGTAGACATAGCTTGGTAAACAACAACGGCAACCCCCTGGCTAGACTGTGGGTAAGAAATAGTAACTAATCAACAAATAAGGAGCAACAGAACTGTTAAAATGATATACAAAAGAGGGTAGCCCCGACCTGACCTCGCTGACCTCGAACGGCCTCAAACGGCCCGCTCTTTGCCCGGTCTTCGCCCCGGGCTGCGTCCCGCGCGCGTCCCGCTAGCGCGAGTAGGCAGGGAGACGTTCATATAATGGAGGGCAACAGTATTGGGGGAGGAGTCAGGAAGAGGACCAGGTGCGGCTGATCTGCTTCGTGCACAGCACCCTGGTCCTCGCAGTCCTGAATACGCCGGTTCTTGCAGGGTCAGTGTCAGCACACCAGCAACAATTCCCCAAGTGACTGCAGCAGAGTCCCGGTCCCTCGAGCGGCTCCCGCGAAGCGGGGGCCACGAGGCGCGGTGTTGATTTCAAAAGAGCTGGGATGAAAGTCCAAGAAGTCCCTCCGATGGGCAGCAGCACCAGCCGAGATCACAGATGGAGCCCACGATCAGGGGGCTGCACCGCCTGTTTAAGGTGTTGGGGGAGGAGTCAGGAAGAGGACCAGGTGCGGCTGATCTGCTTCGTGCACAGCACCCTGGTCCTCGCAGTCCTGAGTACGCCGGTTCTTGCAGGGTCAGTGTCAGCACACCAGCAACAATTCCCCAAGTGACTGCAGCAGAGTCCCGGTCCCTCGAGCGGCTCCCGCGAAGCGGGGGCCGCGAGGCGCGGTGTTGATTTCAAAAGAGCTGGGATGAAAGTCCAAGAAGTCCCTCCGATGGGCAGCAGCACCAGCCGAGATCACAGATGGAGCCCCTTTGCATGACATATGTAGAGCAGCCACCTGGTCCACTACACATACATTTACCAAACACTATTGTGTAGATGTGCAATCAAAACAGCAGGCAGCTGTAGGACAGGCTGTTCTCAAAACTCTTTTTCAGACCGCTGCAGCTGGCACTGGTAGCCGCCGCTAATAAGAGGGCACTGCTGTATATTCTATGCACAGATATGAATTCAGCAGCCCACATGCCTCGAACTGAATATGCTACTTACCAGTATGCATCTGTTCTTGGCATGTAGGGCTGCTGACATTCATATCGCCCTCCCTCCTCCCCGGCGCCTGTAGCAGCTGCAGCTCTCAGAATTACTGTAAAGCATGGTCATCACTTTCTGTATCTACTCCATCACTGCCACAATGGCGAAAAACAATCTGAGGATGGAGAGGATGCCCATGCGCACTGTAGTCCAGGGGAGGAGTCACCTATCCAAGGATACTTCGAAGACTCTTCCAGGACAACAACGTGCAAACATCCGGACCCAACACTAGGCGGCGATCTATGCACAGATATGAATGTCAGCAGCCCTACATGCCAAGAACAGATGCATACTGGTAAGTAGCATATTCAATCGTCCACAAACCAATGGTCTTGTTGATAGGTTTAGCAAGACATTGAAAGGCATGAATATGGGGCTCCCTGAAACACTCAAAAGGAGATAGGATGTCCTCTTACCATGCTTGCTTTTCACCTACAGAGAGGTGCCTCAGAAGGGAGTAGGGGACCACTCTGTCTTGTAAAAGAGGGCTGGGAGAAGCCTCTCCAAGAACCCAAACAAGACATTGTGGACTATGTACTAGGCCTAAGGTCCAGAATGGCAGAGTACGTGGAAAAAGCTTCCAAAAATCTTGAGGCCAGCCATGAACTTCAGAAGCACCGGTATGACCCAAAAGGACCCCAGGTATTGGTGTTGTGTCTCTCTGATCGTTCCTGGCGTTCCCATTCTTCGAGGTGGGAAGAATCTGACTTGTAGGAGCACTGCTACCTCTTCCTGGGCCACTGCTGCGACGCCTCTCCCCGTAGGCGGCAGGTCGGTGTACCAGCTCTTGCTGCTTTTGTGCCTGTTGCTGCTGCGGGCTAGCTCCTTTACTCCAAGGATCGTCCTTTGGCAATTGGCGAAGCACTGGCAGCCCTCCAGGTTTCTTGAATTCTGTACAACAGCAGGATGACTCTGTTGCTCCATAAGGGCCGGGTGCAGCTGGCAAGGTTGGCGGAAAGTCAGTCGTACTCCTCTGGTCAGCAGTTGTCTTCTTTGTCTACTTTTTCCTTTGGTCCATAGGAATCTTAAGTCCTAAATACTCAGTTTAGGGGTGTTAAGGAGAGTGAGGGGTAGTAGTCCACGGGCTACTTACACCTGGAGTCACTACACCCCCTCGATGACCACTTCCTTTGGGGAGTGGGCATCACCCTGTCCCAGAATTTCTAAGTCTACTACACACAAGATGGTGGGATGTCTAAATTTGTGTTCACGCCCGGCTTGGTCACCCTTGAGGTGTGTTGAGCCTGGCAGTGCAACACGCCTCCTGCATAGCTAATTTTCCTACCTGTCCTAGTGCCAAATGAGCACTGGACTGGACAGGGGTGGTGTACCATTTTCTAGGGACGTGCAGGTGTGCTAAAGTCCTTAGTCAATTAGCACAGTTAGACAGCACCTTGTTTTGGGGAAGGAGCACTGACACTGTGGCCTGATTGGCAGACTTCAGTGCACTGTCAAAGTAAAAAATCTGCGTTTCGTAGCCAAAAAGGGGGCAAAAAGTGGGGGGACAACTGCAACAAAAGCTTAGTTTCCTATTCACCTTATCTGACGTTTGATAGAATTAAGGTCCAAAACCTCACTTTATGCTAAGTGTATCAATGTCATTGCATCTTGGAAAATAAATTGCTTGCTGACCTTTTTTTCCTCACCGATTTGCCCTTAGAAAAAACCCTCTACTCCTTAGACCTCTGGTGTTTACAGTTTTAAATAGGAAGAACAAAGTAGGATAATAGCTACCACATCGGCACTTCTTTCCTGAAATGTATGGAGTTTTGTCCATATTTTTACCAAGCATTACTGCTTGGAGATGCATCTTTATTCAAAACAGCAGTTGTACTGGTACTACGCAACCTGTTTGATTACGGTAAGCCAGATTTTGTAATTTCCATATTTTTCTTTCGTAATCTTAATACATACATTTGAATCTATAAAAGATTCAGTGCTGGAGACGAAAGTCCCTTATCTGTAGTTACAGTTCTTCAGCCTTGGTATCCTCCATAAATTCACGTGCGCCGTCCCTCCTCGCTGTTTATGAAGCCACTGCCATTTTCTTTGACAAGCTATGAAAATCGGTCATTTTGTGCTGTATGCACGGTTGACATGCTAATCCTATTCTCCTCATTGGCCTGAGTTCCAGTGATCTGATGAGGTGGATTGTCTCCATGAAATCTGCTTCTGGTTCAATGTTGTTTTGCTCTGTGTTGATCCTGCTATACAATTATGGACTATTTTGAGGGTTCCCAGCCTGACATCTGAGAATAATTCAAGTATGTGACTACATGAAAGATACCAATGCAAACGAACTGTAGTTATACCTAAGAAACGTTTTGATACATCTTCTGAACCTTACCTTTCTACTTCCTGTGGCTTTATTGGCAGACTATCACCCTCTCTGGTCGTACTCAAACATACTGCTGAGATTGTATTTTATAATTTATCGTTGCTAAAAGTATTTATGCTCTTTCTTTATGACTTAAAAGAGCTAGTGTTGGTATTAATAGCTGTTCTTTTATTATTATTACATGGTTATGCCACTGCTTAATATTCTTATGAATTTGTTATTGATTGAAACATGTTTTTTGTTTGTTCCTTTTAGGCAGATGATGTAAGAGCTCTGCTAACAGCAGCCATGCCTCCCTCTGCGTTATCAACATGTTACACACCTCTGATCATCAGTACAACTCATCCTGTGGCAGCCAACAGTGTGGCATTGTCTCCCATCACATCTAGCACGTCAAGTCTCTCTGCTGCTATTAGCCTCGACAACCTGCCTGAGACCTTTTCGGAACTCTCTTCTCCTAAGTCTAATAGAACAGAAGGAGCTATTGCACTAGAGAAAAAGCATGAAGGTGGGTCTTTTGGTATTAAATGTGCATTTTTTGCCTGTCTGACTTAAAGAGATTGTCATGTTATATGGTTTCTTGTCATTAATTGGTGAAAATAATAATTTAGGGCAACTTAGCGAAAAATATTACACTTTGATTTACAGATTATAATAAATAACATTCATGTGTTGTCTGATGGCACAAATAAAGAAGACCCAAAGCATTTTCTTGCTCAGCTATGGTACACATACATAGCATCTATTGTTGGTATCAAACAGTTGATGGAGAGAAGAAACATCAACAGAAGGTGCCAACTAAATGCACTTAATCCATTGTTGAATTAATAAAATAGCTGGCTTTACATTGCAAAATTTTCAAAAACCTTGATCAGTACAAGTTTAATCAATCTTTGAATTCCCGTGGCTATAGGTAAACGACAGGCCTGCCCCCTCTCACCGCTGCTGTTTGCCTTAGCGGTGGAGCCCTTGGTGTGTATACTTAGGGAGCGGGAGCCAAAGTGGGGTCTTGCAGTGCTTAGACACCCTCTAGTAGTGTCCTATACGCAGACGACGCGTTGGTCCATTTGACAGCTGACCCTGCAGTGCCGCCAGAGGTCATGGTCCTATTTAACTGCATTTGGAGCCCCGTCTTGCCTCTGTGTTAATTGGGATAGATCCTTCTTACTTCAGCTACTCCTATCCCTGAAGGCCATCTGGATTTAATGCTGTGTAAAGGACTGCATTAACAGTTTGACTCCATTAAATATGTAGGTATACAGGTGTATTATGACCAAAGCAAAACGAACAAATGATCGACGCAATGCAGAACAATGCAACATTCATCCTCAGTCGCAAAGATCTGGGTTTTGTCCATTGTTCTTTTGCTCACCATGCCACCCCTGTTTGGGTGGTCATCTAGCCATATTCAAATCAGTTTTGCACAGGGAAGACCTGAAGCACTTATTGTGCCACCCTTAGAGCCCCTGTACCTTTTTACACACACACTCACACTCTCTCTTGCCTGTTTTGGTGCAGAACAAAGTGAAGAGTTGACATGGCACACATCCCTGTGTGCCATGTCTACAATCATAGGTCAGCCACAGCTCTAGCTGGGTGCACTATACATGTGGTGAGGGTACAAGTGCATGAGCCCTGTACCCCTACAGTGTCTAAGCCAATTCCTAGTGCAGTAATGCCATTAAGAGTATATGTTGCTGCGAGTTTGTCATTAAGAACTCCACAGTACCTTAATGGCTTTACTGAAAACTGAGAAGTTTGGTATCAAACTTCTCAGCACGTTAAACCCACACTGATGCGAGTGGGGGATTTTTTGAAAAATGCACACAGAGGACTCCTTAGAAATGCCCCCTGAAAAATGACTTCACACTAGTGTCCAGACTGAGGGGCTGCTCCCCAGCTGCCACCACCAGACATATTTCTGGACCCCTGGGTCGAGAGCCTGCTGCTTGAGGGGTCTGAAACAATTCACATCCTGGGACGGGGTGCCAACCCTCCTCCCCAAGGATGGGCAGGGTTCACCAAGAGGAAGCTTCAAAGGCTTGCCGCCTTGGTGAGCTTCCCCATGCCTTTTGCTGCTTCCAGCAACTGGTCCCCACCGGTTCTGACCCCCACTTTGGGCGGGAGAACCGGTGGGAAAACCAAGTGAGGAAGGTAGGTGTGCCCACCTTTGCCAAACCCACCCCTCTGATGGGGTAGGCGAGGTGAAGCACAACTCTGTCCCCGCCATCTTGCAGATGGGGAGACCCAGCATATGCCCCCTCCCACTGGAGGGTGGTTTAATAGGGGGTGTACCCACCCCAAGCAAGGGATCCATTGGTCCCAACCTTTTACTTACCTGTAACACCCCTAAATCTACTATTTAGGGGCACCCCTGAACCTTGCCTCCTCAGGCAAGCAACGACAAAAAGAAGGACCGAACAGCCGTGCCGAAGCTAAGAAGAGGAGGAGGCCCACTGACTTGGCCCCAGCCCTATCGGCCTGTACGCACCTCAAACCTGCAGAAGTGAAACTCCGGTGTGGCCTGCAGCCAGCAACCTCAAGAACCCAGAGGACCTTCCCTGCCTTCCAAATAAAAGACTTTGTCTCCCGTGAACACCGGATTTGTTCACCAAAAGGCTCTGGCCAAATACGCCAGTCACCCATCGCCCACGGCCTGAGTTCAAATGGCCCAACACCACGAGGAGGTCTCCCTGGCGATTCTGACCCGAGATCTGGTGATCTCTGACCTGCCTTAAAACTCCCAGCGAAACCTGCAGCCTCTTTCTGGAAACACCCCCCCCCCCCCACCCCCACCCCCCCGGACCACTACCGGAGCTGGTAAGAGAAACCGACGCCTAAAGACACCCCTGCACCCGAAGCCCCGCGGCCTTGTGTGGCCCAATATCCCAACTTACCTCTCCAACCGATGGTCCCCTCCAGCAGATCTTTGTCCCAGAGCCTGCAGTCTTTGTTGAAACCACAGAATCCCCATCCCAATCAACAGGGCAACCAACGCCAAACTAGCACACTGCACCCAACCGCCCCTGCGATGCTGTGAGTGCACTTTTTGTGCTAAACATGATCCCCCCTTTGCCCTGAGCCTAACACCAGGAGCTTTGCTCCCACACCCCAGTGGCCTGCTCGAAAGCAGCCACCAACCAGAAGTCCCCTATTCCCCATTAGATACCATTGGGCCTCGGCGCTCTGCACCCGGCCGCCCTAGTGCTGCTGAGGGTGTAATAAGAGCACACATCCTTGACCCTGGGGAAACCCTTGTTACTACCCCAGAAACTCAACCCCAAAGACCGAGTACCCTGGTAACAATTAACTTCATTTCTCTCCATAGGAACCTATTAACTGTTTTTCTCTGACAAATGTTCTAAATGTGGAGTTGATGTGTATGGAACCCTGAAAAATTACAATTATGCAAAACTGATTTTACTTGCCTTTTCTTTCGGCAATGTCCTAGTGTGATATCTAGGCATACCACATTGTGTAGAAAAAGTAACTTAAAAAGTAATCGAAGAAGTAACGAGAAAGCAATCTCTACAGTAATATCTGAAAGAGACATCTAGCCGCAGATTCCTTAACTTAGAATATTCCCAGGCGTCAGGCTGGATCCGGAAAAAACTTTGCAGCAGGACCTCTGCGTGCCTGGGGACGGCGCCACATGAACCCGTCCTGACGTTGTCCACGTACGTGACGTCAGTGAGGTCATCAAGTCCCTCCCGGCGCGCTGACGTCAGTTTCCTACTTTTCCGTGTGCAACGCAGATCCGGAGTGAGCGGTTCCTCTGGCCTGTTTTCAGGCCTTGTCGACGCTTCGTGTCGGGGAACTGTGTGCGATGCCTTCGGGCTTTAAAACGTGGATTTCCTGTTCCCGACAGATGTACGCGACGGACCCGCATCTTATTTGTATGTGGTGTCTGGGCGAGCACCAGGACTCCACGGACTACAAGGCGTGCCAACACCTGAAGCCCAAGTCTTGACGCGAGCGCCGTATGAAGCTTCTATCCAGGTCGGAGTCGTCTCGCCCCCGGCTTCTTCTTCAACGGCAGGTCCCTCTACTGTCCAGTTCCGCCATCGTTCGGCCTCTGGGGTCCGGGGCCGCCGTTCGCCACTGGGTAAGTCCAGGCGCTTGTCGCTGAGGTCTTCGACCTCCCCTTCTTCTGTTGTCAGGAGCTCTAGTTCACAGAACATTCTGGACGTGCGCTCCCGGCAGTCGCCCTACCCGCCCTTTCCGGGTGTGGGGGCAACTCGGGCCCAAATGGAGGCATATGCTGCAGCTCTGCAGGCCTGGCCCTCTCCCATTCCTGGGGCTTCCTTGGGGCCTCCGCTTCTTGTGGGAACTCCAACAAACTCGCCAGTGGGTTCGCCCCCGGCGCCAATTGAGCCTCTGCCTCCCAGGGACGTCGGAGATGTGGTGCCATTAGGGCGTGACCCGTTTGGGTCCCCCTCTACGGTCCACGTGGAGTCGTTAGGGCGTGGCCCACCTGGGTCCCCCTCTACGACCCACAGCACCGCTGCCACGCTGCATAGCCCCGCTGGGCTCCCAGAGGCGCCGCAGGTGGTTGCTGATGCTCATAGCCCTGCTTTGAGCACACCCCGGGCTCCCGGTCAGGGGGTCGCCTGTCCGGAGCCGGGGTCGGCGCCGTACCGGCGGCTCGGCTCCGCCTCCGTAACTTTCTCCGGAGTCGGAGCCTGTTGACATGCCCTGGGCAGGCGGTCGCCTGTCCGGAGCCGGGTTCGACGGCGTGCCGGAGGTTCGCCATCTCGGCTCCGCCTCCGCTCCTTTCCCTGGAGTCTGAGCCTAGCATGAATAGAGGGGTCGGCCCCGGGGCAGCTCCGAAAGACTGCCTCGCCGGCTCCGGTGTCTGCTCCTTCCCTGGAAGTGGAGCTTATCATAGTCTCTGCACCGGACAGCTCCGAGTCGACGCATGAAGACGCGCGGTCAGCGCCGGCGCGTGTCGCATCTGCGCCGCGTAGGCCCAGAATTATGGACTCTTCTCCAGAGGCCTCGGGATGGAGTTCGGCGCCGTCCTCTCGCCCAGCGTCACCGGACGTACTCTTGCCAGTGCCCCCCCTTGGAATTTGTTGAGCTTCCTCAGGAGGTTCCACATCCGGCAGGCTCTTAGTCTCCCCAGGAGCCACGTCCGGATCCTCATTCTTCAATGGGACTCCCTTCCGTGGAACATTGGTCGCGCCCTATCTCTCTGGGGAGGGTCAGCTTACAACCCTCCCCCACTGATGAGTTGTCTCCTCCACAGAGGGCTACCGAGGCCAGTGTGACTTTCTTGAGGGTGGTCTTGTTAGCCACTCTCATTTTAAGCATGCAACCCCCATCTGCCCCCTTGTCTGTCGACCCCCTTGCTGGAGGTCGTTTATCGTGGGTCCGGGAATGTGGAGCCGCTTCTACCCTTTGAGGCTTCCCTTTGATACCGTTTTAGGTACCTGGGTCCGGCCGGCTTCAGGTGACCCGGTGGCTCATTCAGCTTTGAATCGCCACCGTCCGGCTCCGCATGATCCTGTTTGTCTATTTGTACACCCTGATGGGCATGGATTTGTGTTGCAGACTGCTTTTCCCTACCTGCCCCCTCGAACGCTTCCTCTCTCTCGGGAGTCCAGATGGCTAGAGTCAATGGGGGGGGGGAAGCGCTATCAAACCAAGGCTTGGGTCCTGTCAGTACCTGGCCTGGACCACTCTACTAGCAAAAACACACAAGTGACCAGATAGGATATTACACAATTACTTCAATGAACCTAGACAGTCATTTCTAAGTACATGTGGTTTAATTCACATTAAATTCAATCATTTATCACCTTTTTTTTGAAGCAGACATTTCATCATGACAAAGAGAAACACATATCATCATGACAAAGAGAGGTAAATCCAATAATTCCTTATGACCTCAATACATTCCAAAATACATAAAATATAAACAAATCACAGGACCTTAACAGTGACGAAACTTTGGAGGAAAACCAGTCCGTGTGTAAAGAACGAAAAATAAACAACAGGCAGACATAGAAGAATTAAAAAATCCTGCCTGTATACTAGGCTGAAGCTGACTAAATAATCTCAAGGGTCATGTCACAACTCGGGATTAATATCTTTTACTATTTCCCCTGTGTTGCCCAAATGTCACTAGTTGCCTTCAGCCATCGTGCCAACGCGTTTCAAACCCTACACAGTTCCCGGGTTATCCTCAGGGCGGCGACTGGAAATGTCTGGTTGGGGAAAAATGAAAAGTGTGGTGTCATTGTCATTGGACGGAACTCCCTACAAGTAATGCCAAATTACAGCTATGTTAGAGCAGAATGAAGTACCTGATGATCAAGGTGACTCCCAAACTTTGAATTGCGATAAATGGACCAGCCAAATAGAGATGTTAATCAAGCTGAAAGGACAAATACAGCTTGTGAGTGTCAATAAAGATTGTCAATGAAGATTACAGTCGACGTAACTTATGGCTTACAAAACCAGGACTGTGAAATACCTTAAAATGTAGTTTTTTTTGCTAAATTTGGAGGTCTGCGGCTCCACGGAATCATCGTGTTGTTGAAGATTTTTAGGGCGGACCGAATCCTAATGGGAAAGACTTGTTACCATGGCGGTGTCAAAGGAAATGTAGATACACTTTAAAAATATACCGCTCAACCTATACGTTTGAAACCCATAATACTATTCATAAGTGGTCTAGCGTCAGGACCGCGATGAGCGAGCCAGATTACTCACTCTTGGGGGAGGAAAATGACGGTCCGCAGTATGCACGCGCTATTCTGGTGCACTGCCCGACTTCTGAGTTAAAGCGCGACTTCCCTGGTATTTTGCCAGACAAATTCAACTTTAGAAACTGCACCGTAGGTCAGCGTGCCTTCCATAGAATGGCTGGACGGTCATCCGGGGATCACATGACGGCAGTACATACTGGTTACAACTGTGGACTGGATTACTTGCACAAGTGTATGCTGGGAACCGTAATCACTTTACAGGTTACCGATTTCAGAAAGGTCATTGAGACCGCGAATGGCTGAATCAAACTTCATAATAAGATACGCCTCCTTTTGAGACAGCTGTAGGGATGGATCCTCACCCCTATTTGATGGTTTTATTAACGCTAACACTGTCCATTTGAAATCATTTTGAGTATGATTAAATGCAACAAAGTGATCGACCAGAGGTGCAGAAGAGATTCTGTTCTTCACTCTTGATCGGTGTTGAATTATCCGATGCCTCACTTCTTGACTGGGTTTGCCAATGTATACCTTGTTACAAGGACAGATGATTCCATATACAACGTTTTTAGATTTTCAATTGGTAAAATCATTGTGGCGCCAATATTTTTTGCCATCACTGAAAAGGGTTCCTTCTATAGTTGTACTACAGACTGAGCACGTCCCACATTTATGATGACCTTGTACTGGCGGGAGATTGAAAAGAGTACCTTGTTGATTTTTTTTCTTGTGTTACAACCCAAAGCAATGATGGTGATCTGTTGGCCAATATTCCGGTTCTTTTTTAATGCAAACAAGGGAGGGCCTATATCCGGAATTGCTCCCTCCACCAAATGCCAATTATTACAAATGATCTTTTTGATCGGCTGGGTGTGCGGGCCAAACGTGGAGACGCACACAATGCGTTGTGTAGGTGGCTTATATTTTTTAGTCAGCAGATGCTCCCTAGGCATCCAACGAGCTCTTTTCAATGAATGTCTGAGCAATTTTCGAGGATAACCTCTCTCCTTGAGTTTGTTGTAGAGGGTTTCAGCATGTAGATCAAAATCCTCTATTCTAGAACAGTTTCTCCTCACTCTGAGGAACTGACCATATGGGAGATTGTTTTTAAGACTCCTTGGGTGGTAGCTGCGAAAGTGTAGGGTGTTGTTCGTATCCGTAGGCTTGGTATGCAGAGTCGATATGAGGCCATCTGGGGTAACTTTCACCTCAACATCCAAGAAAGATATTTTTTTAGAATCTTATGTCAAACTGAATTTGATATCAGGACTCCGATTGTTCGACCATTCATGGAACTCTTTAAGCAATGGTACCGATCCTTCCCAGATACACCACACGTCATCAATGTACCTTAACCATTGCTTGAGGTGGGTGCCATAGGGATTGTTCCGATATACAAATCTTTCTTCAGATTGGGCCATATACAGCACAGCCATTTCCGGCGCAAAGGGACAGCCCATGGCTGTACCTTTCACTTGCATGAAGGCAACGTCTTTGCCTCCACTAGTGCGGCCCTACGGTCCTTAAATACAATGTGTGTTTTTGCACGGGCTACCTCTGCCCTGTGGGACTCTGCAGAGTCTTTGCTTTCAGCCACCTCTGAAGGTGCTCGGGTTGATATCCTTTGCCTCCTCCGGGATGGCCGCGACCATGCCGAGTTCACAATCTGCCCACCCTTAGATACAGCGGATTCTTTAGGCCGTGCTATGGCGCATTGCTCAGGTTCTAGCTTTTGCCTGTGGGCTCTTGGCACAGGCCCCTTCAGCCTTCCTTCTATAGGCTAGTCTGCTAGGCTCTGGTTGCATCTCTTCAGGTTGTTTTAGAGCTTGGGTCGGTGTCCTCATCGTGCACCATTAAGCGTAGAGTGGTCTCTCTCTCTCCTCTCCTCTTCTCCCTCTCCCTCTCCCTCTCCCTCTCCCTCTCCCTCTCCCTCTCCCTCTCCCTCTCCCTCTCCCTCTCCCTCTCCCTCTCCCTCTCCCTCTCCCTCTCCCTCTCCCTCTCCCTCTCCCTCTCCCTTTCCTCCCCCCCCCCCCACTCCATTCTGGCATTTTTAGGAAATTTACCATCCCGTTATTTCTGCTCTGCCGAGCAACTTGGGTTCCTGTATGGCTGTTCCACCACAGTCTTCTCACGGGTTGCTGTATGGCTGTTCCGTCCCCGCCTCCCCCCTTTATCCGTCACTCTGTTACCGGATCGGATGCTTGGCGTTTTCTGTTCTGTCGCAGACCCACCTCCCCTTTGGGGTATGGCTGTGGTATCTATTCTGAGTTGACGAATCTGCGGCTAGATGTCTTTATCAGATGTTCGAGTTACTTACCTTCGGTAACGATGTATCTGGTAGAGATGTTGTCTACCCGCAGATTCCTTAACGCCCACCCAGCCTCCCCTTTCTGCAAGGACCTTGCCAAGTGGGGTTCTCCGCTGGCCCCCCGGTTACAGTTGGCATTGGCTTTTTCTCTCATGGGTGTTCACATTGTTGCGTCCCTTTGAGGCTTGCCGTAATACCACTCTCGGGGGTTTCTGTTGCAATAATACCGTTGGCTCCCTCTCAAGGGTTTCTAATCTGTGAAATGAGGCCTTTTCGATTGTCCTTCACCTGGAGATTCCTCTTCATTTTCTTCTTCTCCTGCTGTATTTCCACCTTCTCTGTTGGCTCAGGGTTCTGGGCTCCTCTAGGGTTGTCTTCTTAGGGGCTCTGTTTGCCTCTGTTTCGGACCTCTGTTGCTTTAGGGGCGGTGCCAGACTTTTCATTCCTGCGATGGACTGTTGTCTCTCTGTGCTCCCTTCTTGCTGAACGGCACAGTTCTACATGGTACTGACAGTCTATTTTTGTCTGTTATTCTGCTTGGTACTAACAGTCTATTCTGTCTGTTGAGATGTTCGCCTCTTGTTGTACTAGGGGAGGGTCTTCGCTTAGCTTGCAAGGTTCTTTCTCACAGCTTTTTCACCTATGTGTAGGTAGTTTCTAATTCTGTCTTTTACGATGGTGTCTTCCACCATCCTCTTTATTTATTCACAGATTTTCAGCCATCGCTCACTGTTCCCATACTTTACAGTTTTTTTTATTGGTGGCTCCGTGTTGTGTTGCGGAAAAGTTTCTCTGAAGAAAACTGACGTCTGCACGCCGGGGGGGACTTATATGACCTCGCTGACATCACGTACGTGGACTATGTCAGGACAGGGTCGTGTGGCGCCAACCCCCGGCATGCAGAGGTGCTGCTGCAAAGTTTTTTCCGGATCCAGCCTGACGCCTGGGGATATTCTAAGTTAAGGAATATGCGGCTAGACAACGTCTCTACCAGATACATCGTTACCGAAGGTAAGTAACTCGCACTTCAATACCTTGACTTACCTGTATTTCAAACAACTGCATTTGAACTGGAATTCACTTGTAAACACTGTATACTATCTTGCAAAGCCAGTCAGTGAGTCAGTCAGTCAAAGATCTTTATTCGGTTGAATCTCAACCATAAAAGAATACATCTTAAAAGTAATTAGTACAAAAGAAAAAAAAGTTCAAATAAGTAAAATATACAGATCTTATGATAATTCCATGACACTAACACATTTATTTCCGGGGTATCAATATCATGAGTAAGTTAATCTACAAAGGAGCCTCTTTAAAAGCATAGCACAGAATACAAATAGTTCAAAAATAAAATTTAAAAAAAATAGAAAATCAGTTTCCAACAATACCCCGCAACCGTACAGCAGAGGAAATAAATCTGTAAATCATTAAACAGGTAAATTCATCTTTTAAAAGCTGGAGATGCTATAATGCAGCCCGACATTTCCTTATATTTAAAAATATTAAAAGCTGCATTAAAAAGACACGCCTGGGATCAGTATAAAGTTTACAAAAAAACATGAAGTGAAGAGTACTCTGAACCGACTCCGAGTCACAAGGGCACACGTCCAATTTATCATCACAGTAAACTTTACGTGGATGTAAAACAAGAAAGTGTGATATACCGAACCTAAATCTTATTAAATAAAATAGTTTAGCATGGCTAAAGTAGAAAAAAAGATAAGGTTCAATGCCTGGCGTGCAGACTAGCATTGAGTGTTCAACTACCTTTTTCTTTCTAATCTCTAGTGAACTTCTAGTGACATAAAAGTGTGATAAACAGTCCTTTTTCAACTTTGCTTTTGAAACCTTAACAATGATTTCTGGCTTACGAAAAAAATCCACCAGGCCCACAGTCTCAAATTGATTTTTTATGTAATTGAGCCAAGGTATTTTAGTTGTGCACTCTAGTTTTAAACAATCTAAAATAATTGTGCGATTTAAGTCTGTTTCTTCCTTCGCCCAAATTGAATGCCACAGAATTATCGGTGCTATTTGTATTCGAAAGATCAGAGGGATCAGACCCAGTTCACTGTGACAGATGGTGGCAGAGGTACTTTTTGGAATTGTCAGCAAGCGCCTCAAAAACATGTTCTCTGCCCTTTGAAGACCCTCTGCCTTACAGGATCACCAAACTCCAGCACCGTACAAAGAAACAGCGCTTGCGCGGGCTTTGTAAATGTTAATGATCGCATTAATAGGTTTAGAACCCAGCTTTTTGGTGAATCTAAAAATACCCTCTAATTTGTTATTAAAACCACAGATCCTAGATTCTATTCAATAATTCCAGTTACTATTTTGGTCAAATAAAATACCCAGCTAGGAAAGTAGACACATAGGAAATATTTTCATTATTAATAAAACAAGTTTTTAAAATCGGAGGGCATTTTCAAATACAATAGTATAAGATTTCCCCACGTTGGTTTTCAAGCCTAGGTCAGTCATAAAATCGTTGAACATGGTTAAAAGCCGCTGCAGCCCCACACCCGTTCTTGACATTAGGACACAATAGTCTGCATATAGTAAGGCCGGTAACAGCCTACCCTATCATGGGGACATCTAACTTCCCATGTTTAATATGTTTTTCTAAGTCTTATGTATAGGCAGAAGAAAAAAGGTGCAAGAACGCAGCCATGGCGCACCCCCCGCGTCATTTTCACTAAGGTTGTGAATTCGCCACCTGCACCATAGCGAACTCTCCCCGTCACGTCTTGGTGCATAGCTGCTAAGAAATGGACAATAGCTGGTTCAATGCACATTCCCAGCATCTTTTCCCAAAGTCTGTCTCTCTGCACCCAGTCAAAGGCCAACTTCGGGTCCATAAACCCAAAATAGTGAACCTGGCTTTGCTAAGGTGTTTTTGCTTATGACCAGGTGCAGATTGAGACATTGTTCTATTGTGCGCAGACCTCTCCTGAACCCGTATTGAATATCTGAGAACTTCCGCTAGCGGATGCCCAGGCCTCCAGCCGCTCTAGTAATACCCTTCCCATTAATTTGCAGGTGCAATCAATTAAGGAGATAGGTTGATAACAATTAGAGTTCGACCTATCCCCCTTTTTAAAAATGGGAACTATTATAACAGTTCTCCATGAGTCAGGGGGACCCTGGGTCGCATAACAACTTAAAATGTTAGCAATGGAAGCCACATTGGGGGAGTAGCTAGAAAAAGGTCTGCAGGGATACCGTCCGGACCAGAGGCCTTATTCCTCACAATGCAATTTAGGGCCCTTTCTACCTCATCTAGTGTCGGACATGCTAGTGTCAATGCCCCATATTTGAAAATTGCACAGGGATGTGGGTCAGTATCATTTTTGTATAGGCCAGTAAAGTATTCTACCCAGGTTTCAGGCATGATTGTAGCATCAATTTTGCTATTGGTTGAACTGTTAAAATAATCCTGATTGACAGTTTGCAAGTATAGCCTTGGATCTCTACTCTGACATGCTGTATGAAGTAGCTCCCAGGCATCTGTATTTCTGGTTTGCGCTTCTCTAGCGCCTGTTTATATTCAATGCGTGACTGTTTTACCTCCAGAATATTACGGGGTTTTACCTTCAGAGACTTAACGAACGTATTGTGAAAATATGTACAGTCACTATTAAACCACTTTTTTTCCTTCTGACATAACTTATTAGGTTTATTAGTTAAAGCGGCATTAATAAGCTCTATTATTGCCCCAAATGATGTCAACATAGATGGAGGATTTAAGGTCACATTCAAACAGTCTAATACTTGCCTCAGATTAGATGAAATAACCTGTTGCAGAACAAGATCAGATTTTATAGTAGACCACTTTCGTAGTAGCCCCTTGTTTTTAACATAGATCATCGGTAACACTGTATACTATCTTGCAAAGCATTTATTTCACTTACCTGTGCCAGGCTTGGCTTGGTTCTAGAAATAAAATCACTTAATAATAATTTTATACAAACAAAATTGGTCTGAGTTCAGTCTTGAGTGTGTGACATCATTTTCTGATTGAGTGTGTACAACAAATGCTTAACACTGCCCTCTGATACAGCCTTACTGCTCACCCACACTACCACAAATGGAGAGTAAGGTGCTATCTACTTTTACCTCTGCCTACCTTTGGGGTTCCACTGGACTTTGTGCACACTATACCGCATTTTGGTATAGTATATACAGATCTAGCTTCCTACACTGCCTTCTTTGAAGCAGGAGACGTTTCTAGAGAGCTAACCTTTGAAGTGCTTGGAGTTTCCTACCTCTCTTGCCTTAGCTCCAACCTGGCTACATGAACAATGAAGTGGTGGGAAGGCCTTGAAGTGGAGGTAGGGGACAGCCTATTGATTTGCAAGTTAAGCTGTGCCCAGCACTACCCTATCCTGCGAGTAATGGCCCGTCCAAATATACCTAATATACCTAATCCTTCTATTGTGTGGCTGGGAGGAATAAACATAGTCCCACTGCGAGCAACACCCAATCATGTGACCCAGGGACCGGCTGAAGGGACCAAATAGAGTAGGAAAATGCTAACTTTCTAAAAGTCAAATAACTATCCAGCCGGATAGTGGGATTTAATCCAATTTTGTTTTAGTCATCAAAACAAAAGACAATAAGCAGTGGGACACAATCCTGTATCCAGAGACATAGAAGTGAAGTCGTTTGTGAGGAATTAGTGACCTGTAGGTGAGAGAACAAAACATTCAGGCAAAACAAAGAGCTTGTTGAGAATTGTGAAAGATGAAACAAGCGTAATAATTCACACAGCCGTGACACAGTTGTACAAAGATAATTCGTTTTTAAACTTCTAAATTACAATTTCTCAGACACCAAACATGAAATCCGTACCTGGACCTAATCAAACGTTGGCACATATTAAATGTAATAAGGCAACCCAATGTTATCCTTTGGTAGTGAAAAACTAATTTGCGAGTCTTTTTTTTTTTAAACCGGAACATGTAAAACTGAAAAGTACATGTCCAACCTTTTATCATTACAATTCAACCTGTCGTATTGGCTGCCTACGGCCTAACTAAGGGGTGACTTAAATGTAATAAAAGAGGCGTTTAAGCCTTGACCAGAGGGCTAATTTACAAAGTGGAAATGTCAGTTTAAAACTGCATTCAGACTGTAAAGGCAGACCTGGCACATGTTTTAGAGGGATAATTAGGTGGGTGAGACAAAACGTGCTGCAGGCCCACTAGGAGCATTTAATTTACAGTCCCTGGGTGTTTGGTATATCACTTTGCTAGGGACTTCTAAGTAAATGAAATATACCAATCAGGTGTAAGTCAATTGTAAAATGCGTTTGGGACTGAGCACAAGCTCTTTAGCACTGGTTAGCAGTGGTAAAGAGCAGAGAGTCCTTAAGTCAACAAAAACAAATTCAGAAAAAAGGTGAAGTCAGAAGGTTTGGTGGTGACCTTGCAGAGAGGACCACGTCCAACACCTACTTACTTTTCTTTAAAGAGTACCTGCTAATGCATTACCTGTGAGAAAACGCTCCTCAAAAGAACCGACATCTATGATATGGCTGCCAGAAACATCAACACTGTTCTAGCATGCATCTATCCTCCTGGCTCAAGTGTTTTGAATCCAGAATTATTGTGTATTTGTTGTCTAATGTTTGTGTCTGGAGTAGTCCAATTATCCTTGTTTTAAATGTAGGTCTCTTTTTTTCTAGTTGATGAAGGCGATTTTAACCTACACCACTTCATGAGAAACCTTGGACTTGAGATTCTCATTGATCTATTTGAGCGAGAACAGGCAAGTGTTTTTTTTAATACTTGCTATCAGTATTTGGTCATTTTTCAAATATTCCTATCCTGATTGTTTCAAATATTTCTTTACTGATTGTTACCACAGTGAAATTTTTGTATTTATTTTTATATGTTGGATTAGTAAAGATAGCTTTGTTTGCATGCAGTGGTAAGAGAACCTATCTTAATGATAAAACTGAATTACTTTTTTTTTTTTATTTACATTTTTTCATTTTTGCCTTTTTTTATATTGTCACACTCAAGTTTTTGGACTGATGCTGCTAGTGTTTCGACCCAGAGTGTGTAGTGGGCCTAATAACCAAACCTCAGTGCCAGTGACCTGACCCTAAAATGTCTGTGTCGAATTTGCTTATGCCAGATTGGCATAATCTAACTTACTTGTAAGCCCCTAGTATATGGTACTAAGGGTACCCAGGGCATGTAAGCTAGAGGGTAGAGGGTGACCCCAGAGATTGCAGCACTGGTTGGGCCAACCATAGTGTGACACTGGTAAAACAAGTCTACCAGTCCACCATTGCAGGTTGGAAGAGCAGTTTCAAGCTGCTAACCTGACTTTGCCATTTAAAGCAAAGCCGAAGTTCAACCTCTCCCTGCAATATGTGTAAGTCAGTCCAATGGCAGGTCTACCAAGCCCTAAGGCAGGGTGCAGCATATTTCATGGGCAGAACATATATTTTATACATGTAACCTTCATTTTTACTTTGGGAAGCAGGGACATCTTAAAGATTTTGGGGGCCCTAAGCCGGAAGTATTTTGGGGGCCTTATTTTTTTGGAATAGCTTTGAATTTATGATCCAGTTTCAGCTCTTTTAATGTCTTTGGTCACATCACTATGTTACACCTAATATTTGGGTATTTTGACTTTCAATAATGTAATGCAGTAGGAGCTCACTAATATTACTGCAAATAATCTGTGTGACACTCTCCCATTTTTTAAATGTGTAGTCCCGTTTTGATCTAAAAGAAATTTTTTATGGATGTTACATAAAACAAACCCATTTCTCTGCAAAATGTCTGTAATAGACTCTCACACATCACTCACAATCCAAATAAATGAAAGGGAAACCTTATTTAAAATATGTGTTCGAGGCATGTAAGCTGCAGAATTCACACTCTGTGCATAGATCGCCATCTGGTGTTGGGCTTGGATGCTTACACCTTGTTGTTGTCCTGGAAGAAGTCTTTTGTAGTCACGAGAAAGGTGACTCCTCACTTGGACGATAGTCTGCATGGGCATCGACTCCATCCTCAGATTATTTTTTTTTCCGCCATCTGGTTTGGATGTAACTTCAGCACTTCGGTTCGGTACCATGTTATCCAAAACTTTTCGACACGCAACGCGTATCAACCTCGACGGTATTGTTTTCGATCGCGTGCTTTTCGACGGACTACTCACACACTCGATTCCGGTCGTCGACGCGGGCCGCTGGGCCTATCGGCGCCATTCGGGCCTACGCCTAATGGAAAGAACTCCATTCAAAAAATGCCCCCAGTGTGGAGCTAAACTTCTACACAGCGACCAACACAAGGTATGCAACCTCTGTCTCTCGCCTGAGCACGAGGAGAAAAACTGCCAAGCCTACGCATCCTCCCGCTCCAAGAAGACAATCCGTGATCGCCGGGCCCGACGACACGTTATGGCGCAACAAGCTGCACCGGTGCCAGAAGACATCTTCAATGAAGGCCCCGATGTTCCTGAGACTGAGGATTCGGAAGATCTGGACATCGTTTCTGAGGCAGATGACTCGGACTCCGATGACCACATTACTCCAGGTCAACGAGTGATTACAAGTGCCCCTGCCCCGACCCTACCAGAGAAAAAGAAGGCACCGGTCAAGATTTTGCCTGCTGGCTCCAGTCGCGACCGAATCAAAGCTTCAGAAGCCCCGCCCTCTGGACCGAGCAAGCCGCGTATCAGTGGCCCCCCCGACACCATCGGCACCGGAACCGGGAGCTCGTCCTACTCCCGCAATTCCCAAAAAGCCATCGGCACCGAACACTGCGGCACCGAGGGAACAAAAGGCCTTGGACCTGAAACCAAAACTTTCGGCACCGAAGATTTCCTACTCAACACTGAAGCCGAAGGATCCAAAAACCCCTTCAAAGGCTCCAGAGTAGAAATCTAAACCTCGCTTCGCACCGAAAAAATCGGCACCGAAAGCGGTTACCAAAGAGAAAGAACTTTTTCGTCCGGATCCCATCGATCCGAAAACTCTCCAAGTGGACACTAAGACAGGCCATATTGTCAACGTTCCACACAAGAAGAGGTAATTGGACACCCCACACATCCCTGATGTGCCTGTAAAGAAAAGAGACTGTGCCACTTCACCTTTAAGACGCTCTTCTCCTGTTCTTCCTACTAAGCCTTTCTCTCCTCCAAAGTCTCCCATACTTCCTCCATACTCACCACCAACACAGGGTGATGATGATTTAGGGGGTGGGGGAGGGAATAATGACCCTTTCACTGACCCTGATGACAACACAGACATGCCACAGGACCCATGGGATGATTATGATGACTCAGTAGGTCCTCCAGACCTTCCTGATTCCGAGGCATACCCCACAAAGCCATCTCCCCCAGATGACAATATTGGCTTTAGTCAGCACATTAATAGGGCTGCCCAGTACCATGAGTACACAGAGGAAGACTTCCTACTAGACACGTTTGCACAGTCACAAAAGACAGTACAAACTTTACCCATGTTAAAAGGTGTCATTAAGCACGACCCAGAGATAATCGGAGACCCTGTAAGGGCTAGGATTCTGAATCCTAGAATTGATAAAAAATATAAACCCGCCCCAAATGATCCCACCTACATCAAAGGTCAACTTCCTTTAGATTCTCTAGTAGTGACCAACTCTAGGAAGCGTGCCAACTTTCAGACCACCGGTGATGCTCCATGTCCAGACAAGGAGTCTAAATTATTAGACGCTTCGGGCAAGCGAGTTGCTGCCCAGGCAGCTAATCACTGGAGGATAGCCAATGCGCAGGCATTACTTGCCAGGTACGATAGGGCTCATTACGACGAGCTTGAATCCCTAATGCAGCATTTGTCTGATCAATACAAAATCAAAGCCAATGCTGTGATTCAAGAAGGCAAATTATTAACAAATGCATCAATTAAATGTGCCCTCGATGCAGCAGATACCGCATCTAGATCCGTCAACACTAGGGTGTTACTAAGAAGACATGCCTGGCTGCGAATTTCTAGTTTCAAATAGGAGGTACAAACAACTATCCTCAATCAGCCGTTCAATCAGGAACAACTTTTTGGTCCCGCTGTAGATACAGCTTTAGAAACAAGCATTGAAAATGCAATAGGTCTCGCCTTTCATTAAGTTAAATCCATTTGCTTTGCTAATGGTATTGTATAACAAAGCAAATGGCTTTAACTTAATGAAAGGCAAGACCTATTAGATTTTTAATGCTTGTTTTAGTTTTTATAAAGAGCGAACTCGACCCGAAGGTATTGGAGCACTTTACATGAGCCCCATTTACATTACACAAGTACACATTTACTTTTTGTAGGCAGGGAGAGATTACATGATTTGCACAGAATCACAGGATGTTGATCCATCGCTGGGATTCAAACAGGGTTTCCCAGTTATAAAGTTGGAAGCTCTGCCGTAATGCCACCACTATAGCAGTTTTTGTTGCCAATTTCTTTAAGGTCAGTGCGTATAAGATGATGATAATATTTACCCCACCCAGGGATCCCAAATTATGGGTCACAGAGATGTGTTCCCATTACAAGCAGAGCGTCTCCCTTTGCCCGGGCCCAGCACTGCACCAGAGGCATCACACAGAAGAGAGGCGGAAACACAGAGCCAGTGGTGAGTGAAGACAGGCACGGAGGGCTTCACTTCAGAGGAGGTGGTGGAGAGGCGGCAGGTCAGTCCTGCACCCTCATGCAGCCAATACTAAGAGACTGTTTCCCTTTCACGGACTTCCCAGAGCTGGAAAAAGTCCCCAGTGGCCAAACAACCGGAGAAGGGCATGGGTGGGGCAGGGTAGTACCTGTCTGCAGTGGAGTCACAGGATGGGTATGAGAGTTTGAATCAATCAGGAAAAAAAAAAAGAGTGAAAAGTTATTGGCACATGCAGCCCTCCGTAGGGCCATGTCCGAAAATAGTATCTCGGCCACCTGGTGAGTTTGGGCGAGTATAGTCTTAAAACACACAAACAAACACACACACTTACTTGCAAGAGAAATACAACAGTGCGGCAAACAAATATGGCACCAAGCGCGCGCCTTGAAAGAATTAGGAGGATATTTTGCAGTGCTATGTCATCATTTTACAAGATCACCAAACCGTGGGGCGCCAGGGTGTCTGTACAAGCCCCCAAGTGTGGAGGTGTGCCGCTGGCTGTGGGGATTAGCCCCCCGTGGAGCCGCAGCACGCTGTTGCTAAAGTGGCGACCCTGCAACAACTGAAAGGTTGTGGGTGGCTTATCTCCGGGGTAGGTAAGCAGCAGTTGCCACAAAGTGCGGCAACTTTAATACATGGATTCATTGTCCGTCTGTGTGCACTGCGGTTGTAGTGTAGATGTAAGCAAGCACTGATTGTGCAGAAGTGAACGGGCCTAGCACCAGTCTTTCACCATTATAAAATGACCACTACCATCCCCACCTGTTAACTGTTGCAAAGCCAATGTGTATCGCCTCTGAGAGAACAATTGGCTTTCTCAATGTGTTTCTAGCCATGATGTACAGCAGAGAGGCTGTTGTGCAGCATGCCTGGCAAAAAGCACCGATGCTTTGAGTGAATGCCGCGCCATAGTGCTTTCTTACTTTATTGCTATGGGGCGGGCATCGGGACTGGAGGCAACAGGAAGGGAAGGCGCGGTGGCACCAAGGACGGAGGGTGTGGGGGAAGAATCACTGATGCAGCTAGCATGTTCTTGTTTATTGCAAGCGAGGGGGTGGGAAACAACAAGGAGAAAGGGGGAGGGGTAAGCGAGAGGGGGCACAGACAAGAGGGAGGTGCTCAGGGTAAGCTGACTACAATGGAGAGTGGGAGGGGCTGGGGCAGGTAGACGGGCAGCAGCTGGTAGGAGCATTGCTATAAATGTGTACACATCTATATATGCAAATAAATATACAAAGTCCGATTTAAACATTTGAGGCAACCAAGTAGACATAATGTAAAGTCCATGGCACTGTGTAGCCATCGGAGAAGACATGCCCTTGGCGTGCATCAATCTTATTTGTATTGTTATTGCATTGATATAGCGCCTACTACCCCCGACGAGACGTTGAAAGCGCTTGCAAAAGACGGCTAAGGCTGTCCTTGGCCAGACACTAGAAGTGACAATGATAAAAGAGCGGACTTTACCCGAGGGGTCATCTCTCTTTCGTTGATGCCAAGAAGGTCCTCCAGGCGGTTGTAGTCGTTGGCGGGGCCCCCTGGACTGGTCTGTGGGGGCTGGCACTGCGTGGGCTACCGCCGAGGCTAGCAGCTGGGCTCCGGTGTTCCGGGCTGCTGGCAGGACTTCTGGGGTGGTACAAGCCCTCCGCCCCCTGCCCGCTTCCTTCTGCGGGGGGCGTTAGAAAATGCATTACACTCGGAAATACCACACATGTGCATCACACAGGAGAGGCCCCGCCAGGGGACCGACGTCACCACTGAATGTTAACTAATACTCAAGCAGTGAGACGGTTAATAGCATGCCATAGAACCAGTCCCCATGCAACATCAATGGACAGGAGTATACTCCCTGTATTTGCTAATCCCCAAAAAGGACGGTACTCTACGGCCAATACTGGAACTCAGACCTCTCAATCTATACATACAGTCTGATCATTTTCACATGATCACTCTTCAACAAGTCCTTCTGCTTCAACAAGGCGACTTCCTTGCCACACTAGATCTCAAAGACGTCTACTTCCATATTCCCATACATCCTGCTCACAGGAAATAATCTAAGGTTCACAGTGGATGGACAACACTATCCATTCAAAGTTCTCTCATTCAGGGTGACCACAGCACCTAGGGTATTCACAAAGTGCCTTGCGGTAGTTGCAGCGCACTTGCGAAGGTAGCGAATCCATGTATTTCCATACCTGGATGATTGACTGATAAAAGCCGAGTCACACAACCAGTGTGTTCGCCATACTTATCAAACCATTCAACTGCTACACGACTTGGGATTTACAGTAAACTATACCAAGTCACGCCTTCATCCCTCCTACCTACATTAGTATCTAGGAGCCACAATAGACACTTCCAAAGCCCTAGCATGCCAATCCAGCCAGGATATCCAGTATGCAAACTCTCATCACCAAGTTTCAACCCCAACACACTCTTTCAGCACGAGTGTTTATTCAGCTCATAGGGATGAAGGCCACTTGCATTTTCATTGTACCTCATGCAAGACTTCAGATGCGCCCTTTACAAGAATGCTTCGCTCGTCAGTGGAACCAGGCTCAAGGTCAACTTACAGACCTGGTGTTGGTGGACAGCCGCACCTATCGCTCTCTGCAGTGGTGGAACACACAAAATCTTTCCAGGGGGCGGCCGTTCCAGCAGACGGATCACTCACCGGCTGGGGTGCCCATCTCCTAAACCACACAATTCAGGGCTGGTGGACCACCCAACAAAAAGCGCTCCACACCAATCAACTAGAATTACTAACAATATTTCTAGCGTTAAAGTAATTCCAAACACATCTCCTCAGCAAAACTGTCCTGTCCGCACGGACAATATGACAGCCATGTATTACATACACAAACAAGGAGGAACACACTCTTTGCAGTTGTCTCACGTAGCGCAAAACATATGGAGATGGTCCATTCCACAAAACATATATCTTCTGGCGAACATCTGTCAGGAGTGACCAATCAGATTGCGGACCTGTTAAGTCGTTAAACTCAACAGATACACGAATGGGAACTTCATCCGGAAGTTCTTCAACCCTTTTTCCAAATGTGGGGACAACCAGGTGAGATCCAGGCTTTAACCATACAAGAACCATTCTTCCCAATACATCGTAGCAAAGTGGTTCTTAGGACAAATCCAAAATTCTTTCCCAAAGTAATCTCGGCTTTTCATCTTAATCAATCAGTAGAGTTACCAGTGTTTTTCCAAAACCCTGATTCGGTAGCGGAAAGAGGTCTTCATACGTCTGTGTCCCATGCCTACAACCCACAATTGATCATGATATTTTCAGTCGTCCTGTGGGTTTTTACAGTCCGTCATTGAGGATGTGCTGATATTTGATGTCGACCAATATGTAATCTCATAGAACATCTACATTTCAGTGTTATTTTGTGCCAGAGTTAGTCTCGGCTACAGTACCTGTGGATAGATACGATCATGACCATTGTAAGGGTATATTCAAAAATTGCTTTTTTCAACATTGTTTTAGAAATATTTAAATTAAGAAATGAACTCGGTCGCAAAACATCTGTCAATTAAACATTTTGCCTTTGTTTTAGATTACACTAGATGTACTTTTTGAAATGGGACATAAAGAGTTAAAGGACATTGGTATTAATGCCTACGGCCACAGGCATAAAATCATCAAGTATGCTGAACGATTGATCTCTGGGCAACAAGGTACAGTACAGAAATATTTTCATGCATGTATATTTTCAGTAGCTTCGTTTGTAAGAATCTTAGTCATCAAGTTTAAGTTAAATACTCCTATATCTCCTACAGTAGGTAGTGATTGTTGGCCTGTGGGTCTCCAAAAACCATCAGAAAGTGTTGTACTTGCATAATTTGCACCCTTACAAGATACTAGTGCTGATGTAATCTAAGCCTTTCTTTGTCTTGAATAAGGTAAGTCTTCCAGCACTTGTAGCTTCACAGGAGTAGGCACAGGCTTTCAAACAGACCTTGATGATCATTTGTGCCTGCCTGTACAAATGTAGAACCTCTGGTACACCTTTGGAAGCTCCCGACATTCCCTCTGCATATGTGGCCTGTAGCAGATTGATGAAGAAATGGCAAGTATCAGGAAAATCACACTGCATAAATCCCTATTACTGTCTATACGTTTTCAGCATCAATCTCTTCTCAGTTCAAATACTGTGCACTATTCTTCCATCTAGTGTTTAGTTCCTGAAGAGTCCCTACTTTTTTCTCTGTGGGCGTCGACCAGAGGTGTTGTCAGACCCCTATGAAAAATTCCTGAGCCAAGGGAAGATCCACACGAGAATTTGAGGACGAATCACAGATAATCCTAGAGGACGAAAGCCAGCATGGGGCATGTTGGCAAATGAGGATACACTACCCACAAGAGGCAATCTGAGAGCCATCATCCTTCAAGGCAGTAACTCCAAGGGTAGAGAAAAAGCATACAATCTCTCTCAGAACACACCATACACAAAGATTAATGCGCCAGCACATTTAGGGATAGTCACTGCTGCGCACATGGGGCGAATGCACTGTCCTCTTTGGGCTCTCCTCTGGACAAAGACAACAAGTGGTTGAAGGCACTGGGTAGAGAAATGGCAACAGTGGCAGCATACATTTGAGAATAACCAATTCCAGTGATCTGCTTGGAAGGTTTGGCAACCAACAGTTGAAAGAAATAAGAAAACTCATGCAACACCTGCTTGCTTAGTTTAAGAAAAGAGCAAGGTCTGTCATACAAGAGGGAAAGACTATTGCCAACACTTGCCTAAAGTAGTCACTGGATGCTGCAAACATGACAATCAGACAATTATAAACTGGCACAATTTCGATTAGGCATGCTTGGCTTAGAGTAGTGGTTCTTACCCTTTTGACTTCTGTGGACCCTCACTTAACTATAACTGAAAGCCAAGCCAGTTCTTCGCTGAACAGAGTTGTTCTTATTGGAGCAGAAACAAGACTGATTTGTATTTGTTAGGTCTCTCCCATAGTGTCATATTGGACTAAAACGATTATATTTGATGCAGTTGATGCCTTAAGTGTGATGGCTGTGCGTGAAAGTGGTTTCTGTGCTCACTCTTCTACAAGACTGAATCTGTCTCACCAGTGAGGCCCAAGTACGCTGAATCTGGTTCCCTTATGGAGGGGCCATGGCCTTGCAGTTTGGGCAATACTGTTCCTATTGAGGTTAGAACCAAGACTGATTTACATATGGATAATCTCTGTCTAGAGTGGCCGTGCTGGTGAATGCAGCCCAAGCGAATGCCATTTGTTAAGATTAATTCAAGTGTTCCATCCATCACCTGGTTGTTTGTTTCAGCTTATAGCCTAAGTGCAATGGGTAAGCGCAGACAGGGGTCCTGTGCTCACTCTGCCTCAGGACTCACGAGTAGTTAGCAGGCAGAAACTGGTGTGGTGTCATTTGTTTTCCTATCGGGAGGGGCATGGCCTGGCAGTTAGGCTTGACTGCCCCGTTTGGAGCTGGACCAAAATGGATTATCATACACCAGGTCGGTCCAGAGTGGATATTAGCCCAAAAAACAATGGACTGGAATGTGGTGCTGAGTGATCTCAAGATACTGAAATTAATTGAAACATTCAATCTATCACTTTGTTTGGTGCAGTCAATGAATTAGTCAGGGATTTTTGCTTAAGCCTTACCGCAAATTCCCCTGTCTTAACAAGTGTTCAATAAGGGTAGAAACAAGACAGTAATACTAACAAGCCTTGCAGTGGGCTCATCAGATATGGTCTTTACACCTAATGGTGATTTTAACATTGCAGTGTAGGAAAGTATGTCACCCAGACCCGGTAAACAGCAGCTTAGCGGTTTGGCTCTACAAAAAAAGCATGGACGGAATCAGGGAGGCAAAAAAGTTCACATAAGGAAATATCATGCAGCCAAGTGGGCAAGATTTGTTCAGTAGCCCTTATGATAATGTCCTAGACCACTGTAAAAATTACGTGACAGTTAACAAGTACTGACTGCACCTGCTGGCCTCTAAACTCCCCTATACATCTACACAATTATACCCATCTGCTTAAATTGTTTCACAAAAGAACCATCTAAAAGCAACCTTTTAATTTTCCCATTAATCAAAACGTTTTTTAGAAGGAGTAAAAATAATTTCTGCTCCACTCCAGCACCTATATGGGTTCTAGCACAACTCATGAAGCATTCCTGTGAGCCAATGTGCAAATCTAACACACCATTTATTTGTTTTAATAAGCCTTCCTCGTTACAACCCCCTTGGTAAGAATAATAGGGGTTCTTCATGCTATAAGTACTCAGGAGCCACATCTCCAAATATACAGGGACAGAGTAGTTACAAGAACAAACTTGCAGTTTATTACTAGGGTGGTTTGTCACTTTCATGTCAACCAAGTCATGGCCTTTTTCTACACAGGCAGAAAGAATCTTGCACAACATTGATGTGAGGACATCTAGTATGTTCTGTATTCAGGAAATGTAATCAATGAGAAAGAGCAAACAGTTATTTGTGACTTGCTCAGCTCAAAGCTGGGGGCTTATGAGTATGAAAAGGGACAGTAGCAAGGTGGCTAGTTCATACAATCCAAACATGCTACAATGTGGCAGGAAAAGCTCAAAGCATACACCAAGTACACACTCTAGAATAAAGGTGCCACACTAGTCTCCTTATCAAATGTCTATATTAACATTGTATTTGGAAGCTGAGTTCTTATTGCAGTACCCCCCACTTTTTGCTTCGTATCTGATGCAGCTTTGACTGAAAGTGTACTGGGTTCCTGTTAACCAGATCCCCCAGCACCAGTGTTCTTTCCCTAAAACTGGACAATTGTTTCCCCCCACTTGGCAATACCCATAGTACTTTCTCTAGGTCCCTGGTAAATGGTACCCCTGGTACCTAGGGCATGAGGTACTAAAGAAGGGTCTCTCAGGGCTGTAGCACAAATAAATTGTGCCACCCTAAGAGACCCCTCACCAAACACATGCAAGACTGACATTGCAGGCTGCCTGTTTTGGTGAAGACCAAAGTTAAAACACGACATGACACATATCCCTGTGTGCCATGTCTTCTAACACTGCATGTAGTTTTTGTAAGTCACCCCTACAGCAGGCCTTACAGCCCTAAGGCAGGGTGCTTTATATTACATGTGAGGGCAAACCTACATGAGCAGATGTGCCTCTGTGCTGGTCAGTCCCATTACTGCCAGTGCAAATGAACAGGGAAGCCATTTTAAAACATGTGCTGGAGTGCCTCCTGAAAACCTTTCAGACCCTGGTGTGTTGGCTGACTGGTTTCTGACAGCCTGCCACCAGAGACGAGTGTCTGACCCCCAAGGGGGAGAGCCGTTGCTCTCAGGAGTGAAGAAACATTACTTGCTGATTAGCATTCCAATATAGGAGAGCTTCAAATGCAAGTCTGGCTCACAGGAAGGAGCTGACCCCCTTTGTCAGAGCTGTTGACTCAGCCCGACTGGCCTCTCAGTCAAAGCCTGCAGCCTCTGCCTCTTAATGTAAAGAACGATCCCCATAGATTAACATTGGGCACCGGACGCTGTTTGTACCCGGCTGCTCTAGTGACACTGGTGGTATTCTGCTGGTGCTACCTTGAACCTTATCCACCACTCACTTTACCTCCTGGAGATTGGTCCCGTAAGTCGCTGTACTGTACCTGAATGCTGTAATTGATCTTCCTCCCACAGGATAACATTGCAACTTCTAAAAATTGCACTGTTGACTTTTTGAATGCAAAAGTATTTCTATTGCAAAACGTACTTACCTGATCACATTTGTTCTGGTGTGTAAATATAAATAACATGTTTATTTTTTACAAATTGGTGTGGATCTTCTTATTGAGTCATGTATATAATTTATTGACTATTATGTGTATTTGCAGATGTCTAACACTCCCCTCTGATAAGCCTAAGGCTGCTCGACCACACTAGAAGAGCACCTTGGGATTGCTAGAGCAAACCCCTGTCCACTTGTAAGGGAACCCCTGGACTCTTTGCACTATGTATCTCATTTTGATATATCCTATAAAGAGCCTGCTTCCTACATTTGTCTTGTAGCTCAGCAACTTGGTCAGTGCGCACATTCCCTAATCATTGTGTGGATGTCTAAATATAGGAGTCACAAGGGAGCAGGCTGTTTTAAAGCATCTAGTTGCAATCTCTCATTTTTCTAGCCCAACCTCCTCGGCTGATTAAAACTGCTACATGGCCGATGCACAGCATCTGAAGCAAGAAGAGATCCACGCTCTGCAAGAAACATGTTTTCGTACCTGTAACAATAGGATTGTAGCAGGTCTTGCTGTAGATATACATGTTCTTGCCATCTAGTGTTGGTCTCGGAGTTTACAAGTTGTTTTTCTTTGAAGAAGGCTTTCGAGTCACATATTTCTTCAGGTTTGCATTGTGAATCTGACACGCTGAGTTGGAAAAATCTTTGGGGTCCGCATTTGTTTTGACAACACTTTCCAAAGACTGAGGTCCACTGATCAAGTGCCTAATTGCCAAGGCCCGATTGCCTGTTCCCATGGCCACGTGCACTCTTGCATAGACCTTTAACACTGCAGAAATACGATCTACGCAGGGTAATACAACAAAGGCCCTTTCAGTACTACCTTCGGTGCTACTCAAAGTACCTGTGGATGAATCACCATGAGGTTTGTAACTTCTATGTCCTCCCCGACCATGACAACCCTCGAGTGAAGCCTGCCTCTCCTTCTAGTTGAGGAAGACTCCATGGTAATGAAGGGAGAATCTAGTATGAAAGATACACATGCAGCCCGTTGCCAACACCTAACATCTTCGGCAAGGAAGACCCCTTTGGCGCTGATAAAGGTAAGGATGCCAGCCCTTCAGGCATCCTATAGCTTCAGCCAGCCCCCAGCTCAAATACCATCACATTCAGTGCCTCGGACTCTGAGGTGGAAAGGGATCCTCCACAGTTATCCACAACCAGCGGCCCTTGAATGAAGACCTTTGCCAGGGTCCTAAGTATGCCCTGCTCTGACACGCACACAACAAGCCTCCCAAAATGCCAAGGCAGAGCCCCGCTCCTGAGGGAGTCTGGTGTCTAGCTCTTTGTGCAAAACACCACAGGCTCCAGGCAGCAGTGAACAAAGACCTCGGATCCGAAGAAGAACTTATTAAAGGACATTGACCTTTTAGCCAATGCCACCAATAAGCCTCTACTTCACTCTAAGCTGAAGGCTCCAAGGACCTCCGCACCTAAGCCCCAGTCTACTTCGAAGCCAACCTCAACACTGAGAAAACCCTCAAACTCTGCTCTGAGGTTTCAGAGAAGGCCATCCTCCAGAAGCTACAGAAGGAGCTTAATGCAAGGTAGAAACCCTTTCAATATCCACAGAGACTCCTCAGAAGAGGAGACTTGCATTTGAGGAAGACCCTGCATTGGAAACCCCTCTGGGCCCATGCCCAAAAAGCGTAGCGAACGAGGTAGCCCCCCCCCCGACCCCTTATACTCCACTTCTACTGCCTCCCTCGCTCCACCATCACAACAATGTCCACCTCTATTCTCCCTCCATCAGAGTCACCAGAGGGATCTCTATACTCCTCTTATGACCCAGGCAGTCCTTTTGACCCTGCTGAGCTGTGGGACACATCCTTCAAGCCAGAGCTCACAGACCACCTTAGGGAACAATAAGATGTCAAGCCTCTGGGCGAGGGATCCAGTAAAGGTCAGGGTGATAACACCCAGTGTCATGATGAAGTACAAGCCCTTCCCAGAGTAACCTATCTGCATCGGGGACCATGCCCAGATCCTACTCTCTGATCATGCATACTGCCCGCAAGCGGGTTTCTGCTGAAGCCACAGGTGACTGCTTACTGGGAGAGCAAGATGCTGGACACATCTGGCAAGAGGGTGTTCATAGGCTCGGTTACCAAACTGGCACATAGCCAACTCTGTGGGACTCATCTCTTGCTATGAGCACAGTGAAGGGAAATGTAGAAGCTGATAAAGCATCTCCCAGAGGAGTTTAGTGAAAGAGGAAAATGCCATCTCCAACACTACCATCTGTTGTGCCTTCGATGCCTCTCAGAGAATCCACACCAGTGTCTTCTCAAACGCCTTATTTTTTTTCTGTGTCTCTGGGTTTAAATTGGAGGTTCCACAGCATATCCCCAAGCTGCCTTTCAGTTGTAACAACTATTTGGGCCCCAGGTTGATGAGATGCTGGAGAAGACAAAGGACACTGGCATCGCAAAATCAATAGGTGCCCTTTAGACTCTGGTTTCCAGAGGCTCCTTTCACAGTCAGCCGCCTCGAGGACAGGCTAAGGCTACTTACCTTACACCACCCACTTAGACCAGAGTCAGCAGCAGTCTTTCCACCAACAGGCAGGCAGGGGTGCATTTGGGGCGCCTGCTGGGGCAGTAACAGCAAGGATAGAGGCAGCTCCAGCAAAGTGGACTCCATCTCTAAGCACTGACTTGCCCCCACCTTACCCTGATCACATTGTCACCTGTAGTGAGATTGTAGTAGTGTAGTATTTCCTTTCCTGCTGGGAGGAAATCACATCCGGTCAGTGGGTACTCGCAGTGGTTCACCATGGCTGCTGCCTAAATCTTCTCACAACTCCTCCCAACATACCCCTCCCCACACACACATGCTCAGTAGAGAACATCTCAGCCCTCTAGAGGAAGAGGTCCAAGAGTTCTCCTTACCACCAGAGCAACAGCCTCTACTTTAAAAAAAAAAAAATCAGAAGAACGGTCCCGCAGACTAATCTTGGACATCTGGCCTCTCAATCAATACATCCTGCCGGAACATTTCCTCATGGCTGCACTGCGGGATGTCCTCTCCCTGCATCACCAACGTGACTAAATGACCGCGCTAGTCTTGAAGAACTCCTGCTTTCACCTACCTGTCCATACTGCCAACGGGCGCTACCTGCTGTTTGTAGTAAGTGGTCAACATTATCAATTCATAGTGTCTCCTTTTGTGGGTACCGCTGCTCCAAGGATTTTCACAAAGTGCCTAGTAGTGGTAGTCACTCACCTAGCAGGGGGAATATCCATGTTTTCCACTACATCGACGTTGGGCTGATGAAAAGCGCAGGCAAGCAACAATGCTTAGCTTATACCCAAGCTGCAAGATCCATGCTTCATGGCTTGGGATTCAGCCCCTCCTGTGGACAGTGCAGTCACAGACAAAGTCCACGTCAAGCATCAGAGGATGTTTGCATCCCAGCAGTTCGTACCTCTGTTTTTGCCCAATCGTCACATCACAGTCAGAACTTTAATGCGCATGAGCAGATCTACCCCTACAATATCGAAGTCTATTCTTAATATTGTAAGTGCTAGTGAAGCCATGGGATGGAAACTCAACAACTTGAGTTCTCCACCACCATGATGGCTTCACAGAACCCATGAGTGTTTGGTACCAAACAACTCCTCTTAATTAATCCACACTGATGCCAGTGTGGGGTTTATCTGAAAGAAACACGTTGGTTATAGATTCCTTACCTTAGAATAACTCCCAGTCGTCAGACTGGATCCTGAAAGTTTTTCCGTCAGCAGTACCTCTGCGTGTCGGAAAGTGGTGTCAGTTGGCTCCACGTCCGTCGTCGGCGTCGTGGTTGCCGGGATGATGTCGCGGCAGCTACTTAGACGGCGCTCTCGCACGCTGACGTCAGTTCTTTCTTTTTATGCACCAGCTAGCGCAGATCCGGAAAGAGCTGTACCTCAGTCATTTTTTCTCGACTTTTGACGACTTCTTGTTTGGAGTCTCCAACTCCAAACAGGTGCACAAGGGATGCCTCTTTTGCCTGGAGCGCGACCACGACCCCAAGTTGTGCTCCGACTGTCGGTCGATGGCGCCTAAGGCTTTGCGGGAGCGGTCCCGAAAGCTGCTTGAATGCTGACAGTCGGCTCCGCGCCATTCGAGGTCCCGGTCGAGAGGGAGGTTGAGGAGCCACCACCATTCCGGTTCGAAATCATCGAAGTCTTCGCACTCCGGGTTGGATAAGTCGTAGCATAAGAAGAAGTCGAAGAAGCATCGTCGCTCTTAGACTTCTCCTCGTCGGTCGGCCGATCCGACGAGCGTCTCGGGTGGTGGCGCTCCGCCCGCGGTGCCCGAAGGGTCGACTCCAAGCTTCCCTCCTTTTCCGGGACCCAGAGCGACCCCCGCCCAGTTTTGTACGCTCTACGAGGCGATGCATGCCATCTTTGGACGGACTGACCACGCCGGCGCGCCTTTAGTCCCCACGGACTCGGGTCCCTTTTCTACAACAGTGGCACCTGAAGGATGATTGGTAGGACTGGGAGGGGTCAGGTGACCCTTTAACTGACCAGTTAGATACTAAGCAGGACTGGAGAGAGGAACTGGGGGATGCCCGTGGTCTTGACACCTCTCCTGACCTTGGCATGTAGTCTCCTCCTACCATGGCTGTGGAGGAGGGAGCGTCATATGCAGTGGTGTTACGTAGGCGGCTGAAGCTCTCAACCTCGAGCTTCATACGGTGGCGGTCAGGACTAACCTCCTGACAGAGGTGCTTCAACCGGCTGCGAGCTCTTCGGAGCCCCTGCTGCCGTTCAATGAGGCACTCACAGATGTCCTTTTGGGCACGTGGTCCAGTCCCAACACGGGGGGGCTCCCGTGGACAGGATGATTGCCTGACGCCACCGCCTGGCTCCGGGCGTCCTCACTTTCCTCTCCCAACAACCCACCCCTGAGACCCTGGTAGTTCAAGCTTCCACCTCCAAAAGCTCCTTCACTACCGCTCAACCGGAAAGGGAATCCAAGAGGCTGGACCACCTTGGCAAGAAAGATTTTCTCTTCTGCCATCTTAGGACTGCGGTCCGTAAACACCGCATGTCTCTTGGGCCGTTATTCGCCCTCAGTGTGGGATATGTTGGCGCAAGTGCTGGCTCATTGTCCAGACGAGGCCCAGGCAGGGCTCTCCCAGGCTGTTGCTGCCGGGAAAGATGCAGCAAAGTTTACAATCTGTTGTGGGCTGGACCCGCCGACTCTCTGGGCAGGACCATTTCTATGTCGGTAGCACTTCGTCGCTATGCCTGGATGAGGTCCACTGGGTTTTCAGGGAATGTCCAGAACATCTTGATAGACATGCCCTTTGATGGGCGTCCCCTTTTTGGCGACAAAGCAGACAACGCCCTAGAGCGCTTCAAGGACTCATCGGCTACGGCCAAGTCCTTGGCCTCTCCACCCGTCCGGCGCAGTCTGCTTTTCGCCCCTTTCGTGGCTACGGAAGGGATGCCCCGCTACGTCCCACCCAGGGTCTCAGGCCACAGCAAGTTACCCAACCTTTACACTTCTGGGGACGTGGAAACAACCGGCGTGGTTCCAGGGGCCATCGGGTGGGCCATTCCACCCCCCTCCCCCTCTGCAGCAGCCTCCAAACCCTTCTAGTCTGACCTTTCAGTCCCATCAAACGCCAGTGGGTGGCAGGATTCGCCATCACCTCCCCCGACTGGCGCACTTTCATGTCGCACAGGTAGGTTTTGCAAATAGTCCGAAGGTGCTACTCCCTCCCCTTCGAGATTACCCCTCCAGCCATGCCACCAAGATACCACTGCATGTCGGAGGATCATCTGGCCCTTCTCCAGCAGTAATTTACGCCTCTCTTGGCCAAGGAAGCCATCAAGCGCGTTCCTGTCCCAGAAGTAGGTTGTGGTTGTTACTCCCACTGCTTTCTGGTCCCCAAGAAGGACAATGGCCTGCGTCCTATCTTGGATCTCTGGGACGTCAATCGCTTCCTCCGGAAGTAGAAGTTCAAGAAGTTGACACTTGCTCAGGTTTTGTCTGCCCTCGACCCGCAAGACTGGCTGGTAGCGTTGGACTTGCAGGACGCTTATTTTCACATCTCTGTCCTGCCGGCCCACTGGTGTTACCTACGGTTCACGGTAGGCCACGAGCACTTTCAGGTTACTGTGCTACCCTTTGGCCTTACCAGCGCCACTCGGTTGTTCACGAAAGTGATGCCGGTGGTCGCAGCTCACCTGCGCAGATCAGGGGTTTTAGTCTTCCTCTTTCTCGGCGACTGGCTGTTGAAGGTGGGCTCGCCCCAGGCATTCGTCTCCCACCTCCAGACTACGGCCAACCTCCTGCATTTGCTGGGGTTCTCCTTCAATGTGCCTAAGTCACACCTGATTTCTTCTCAGAAGCTCCTCTTCATTGGAGCGGTTCTGGGCACGAGGCGGTTTCGGATCTATCCTCCCGAACAGCGAGTCCAGGATATTCAGGCTATGATTCCGATCTTTCAGCCTCTATCTCAGGTTTCGGTCAGAATGACCCTGAGGGTGCTGGGCCTCATGGCCTTCTGCATCCTGCTGGTCGATCATGCCAGGTGGCATATGCTGGCTCTGCAGTGGGACCTGAAGTTCCAGTGGGCTCAGCATCAGGGCAAACTGTCAGATTGTGTCCATATCTCGGAGGGCACTGCCCAACAACTGCAGTGGTGGCTTACGAATCAGGATTGGGTCAATGGCAGATCCCTCTCCCTTCCCCAACCTGACAACTGTGGTGACGGCCGCATCCCTTCTGGGATGGGGAGGCCACATGGGAGAGGCGGAGATCAGAGGCCTCTGGTCTCCGGCAGAGTCTGGGCTTCACATCAAGCTCCGGGCGTTCGTCTTGCACTGAAGGCATTCCTTCCCTCTGTTCAGGGAAGAGTAGTGCAGGTGTTCACAGACAACACCACCGCCATGTGGTATTGCAACAAACAGGGCAGGGTGGGGTCGTGGACCCTATGTCAGGAGGCCCTCCGCCTCTGGACATGGCTGGAACATCAGGACATTTCCTGGTGGTTCAACACCTGGCCGGTTCTCTGAACGCCAGGGCGGACAAACTCAGTTGGAGGTGCATGATGATCACGAATGGCGTCTTCACTCAGAGGTGGTGCAAGGTCTCGTTCAACAGTGGGGAGAGGCTTGGTTAGATCTATTCACCACCAAAGAGAACGCGCAATGTCAGCAATTCTGCTCGATGGAATTTCCGAGGCGGCACTGTTGCGGTTTGTTGTACGCCTTTCGGCCTATACTACTTCTGCCTAGAGTTCTGAAGAAGATCAGGCACGACCGGGCCCAAGTCATTCTTGTGGCACTGGATTGGGCACGAACAGTCTGGTATCCCGAGCTGCTCAACATGGCCATCGATCCTCCGATCAGACTGCCTCCATGGGAGGATCTTCTGTCGCATTAGCAGGGGATGGTTCTTGCCCGAACCTGTCCAGTCTCCACCTCCTTGCGTTGAGATTGAGCGACAACAGTTGATGTCTTTCGACCTGCCTCCTGAAGTCTGTGATGTAATCTTGGCAGTCAGGCGTCCCTCCACTAAGACGGTATACTCCTGTAGGTGGAACACATTTTTGGTATGGTCCTCAGAAAAGGCTGTGGATCCCCTTTCTGCCCCTCTTTCTGAAGTACTCTTGTTTCTTCTCTTTAGCCCATCAGGGCTCTGCTCTTGGCGCTATCAAGGGCTATCTTTCAGCCATCTCTGCCTTCCTTCGGTTGCCAGATCAGCCCTCTCTTTTCAAGTCCCCGGTAGTTAACCGTTTCCTAAAAGGCTTAACGCATCTTTTTCCTCCAACCCCCTTCGTTATGCCTCAGTGGGACTTGAACCTTCTCCTAACCTATCTCATGTGTGCTCCCTTTGAGCCACTGCATAACGCCTTCTGACTCTTAAAACTGCTTTCCTGTTAGACATCACTTCTGCTAGAAGAGTGAGTGAGCTCCAGGCTCTTTCTTCAAAACCTCCTTTCCTATCTCACCTTCTCCGGACCCTTCCATCCATCCTTCCTAAGGTGGTCACTGCCTTTCATATCGGGCAGACCATTAGTTTGCCCACCTTCTTTATTCCTCTGCATCCTTCAAAGGAAGAAGAGAGGCTCCACCGTCTGGACCCAAAACGTGTGCTCTCCTATCTGGATCGCACAAAACAGTTCCGGGTGGATGATCAACTTTTTGTTGGTTGCAAAGCAGAGTCAGGCTGTACACAAACTCACCATTTCTCGATAGGTCGTGTTGTGTATTAACGCTTGTTACTCTCTAGCTAAAAAGGAGCCTCCAGTCGGGCTGCGCGCTCACTCCACCATGGCGACGGCAGCCACTACTGCCTTGGGAAGGGGAGTGCCTCTGAAGGACGTCTGTCAGGCAGCCACGAGGGCATAACTGCACACGTTCACCAAACACTACTGCCTGGACCGCCAAGTCCGAAGAGATGGCTTCTTTAGCCGTTCTGTTCTCCAGCACTTGTGATCTTGGTTCGCAGACCCACCACCGGGTTTAGTATTGCTGGGTTATCTATTCTAAGGTAAGGAATCTATAACTAACGTGTTTGTTTCAGATGCACAAGTTTCTTACCTTCGGTAACGATATATCTGTAACAAACATTAGTTAGTTATAGATTCCTTACCGCCCCACCCATCCTCCCCATTCTGCGAACTGATTTCTAGGTTTTAAGGACATCCTTTCAGGGCCCTAGTTTTGTGCACCAATGGTCAGTGTCTTGCATGGCTCTGAGCTTCTGGCGCAGGAAGTAGTGTACAGAACTGACGTGAGCGCGCGAGGGCGGTGTCTAAGTAGCTGCCGCAATATCATCCCGGCGACCACGACCACGACCACGACGACGACGGACGCGGAGCTGACCGACGCCACCTTCCGACGCGCTGCTGACAAAAAAAACTTTCCAGATCCCGTCTGATGCCTGGGGGTAATTCTAAGGTAAGGAATCTATAACTAACTAATGTTTCTTACAGATATATCGTTACCGAAGGTAAGTAACTTGTTCATTAAAATATGTACCCAGACGGCACCTCAGAGGTGCCCTCTGAAAACCTACCAACCCAGGTATGGTCTCTGACTGGTTTTAGGCAGCCTGCCACCACCAGATATGTTTCTGGACCCCCTGCTCTTTGAGGCCAGAAACAAAGCCCATCCTGGGCGGAGGTGTCCTACCACCTCCTCAGGACGAGCACAGTGTTCAAGAGGAAAGCTTGAAAGGCCTTGCAGCCTTTGTAATGCGACACCAGCCTCTGCTGCTAGGAGCAAATGGCAAACCCCGGTTCAAACCCCACTTATGGCGGGAGAACCAGTGGGAAGACTTGGCGAGAAAAGGAGGTGTGCGCGCCCTGCCCCAACTCCACCCCTCTGGTGCTGGAGGCGAAGTGAAGCACATTTTTCAGTGCTCACCATCTTGAAAATGGTGGGACTTATCCAATCAGGGCTAGGGCGTTGCCCCTTCCAACAGGAGGGTGGCATGGTGGGTGTAGATAAAACCAGATAAGGGGCGCATTGGCCCTTACCTGCTACTCCCCTGTAACACCCCTAAATCTAGTATGTAGGTGGCTTCCCAGACCCTGATTTTAGATTCTGACGACCAAAGAAGAGCTGCACACTACAGTATTGCTTAAGCACAGAAGGCTGCAGAAACCTACTGACTTGGCCTCAGCCCTACTGGTCTGTCTGTTGCCCTCGATGATCCTGCGCCAAACGACCACCCGTCCTTCAGCCCAGTGACCTCCAAAGACTTGGGAGAACTGCCTGCTTTCAACAAAGATCAAGATATCCAGAGAACAGCAGACTTGTTCAAGAAGTAACCAACTTTAAAAGAAAGATAACTCTGCCCTGAGGAACCGCAAAACCTCCTCCGGACCAACCTCTGCACTCCACGCCCATGACCCGAGTCCAAGTGGCCCATCTGTCCTGCGAAGGTTACCCTATGGTTCTCTTCCAGGGGATCCTCATCAAAGTCATAAGCATTAGAATATTCCCGCCCATGAGCTGAAACATGCTGTAAGGAATTTCCACTAAACATATAAAACATGCATTAGAAACAGGAGAAACAACCATAAAAATTGTTTAGAAACTGTTTTAATGCTCAGTATTCAGTAGAAATTCTCATAAACCACTGAAAGCATAGTAAGCTCCCAGGCTGCATTGCAAATACCCAGTCTAACCAAACTGAAAAGCTAACCTGTAGCTGCATAGCAATAAACTGACACCGTGCCTTTAAGGCACACCTAACCCCCCAGCTTCCCATCATGCCTCAGGGGCGGCAGTTAGCTCAGTTGTTCTTTCCGGCTCCTTCAGGAAGGATCCTGGCAACACAGCTCCACTTTTTTCTGATTTCTCTCAGAAAATCATTTCACTTTTAACAACTTTTTATACCTTACTTCGACGTTTTCCATCTGTTCAAGTAAGAAGCTGTCTTTTTTTTAATCAAATTTAGGCATTTTTTAATACCTAAAATGCCATCTCTTTTTGAACCTTGCCCTTCTTGCGGCAAAAATAAGGCCAAGACTGATTCCCATAGGGTCTGTATCCTATGTTTGCCGGAGAACCATGATCCTAAGACCTGTCCTCACTGCCAGAACCTGTCCAAACGAACTTTGAAGGACAGGGAAAGGATTCGCATATATGGCCTAGCGAATCCATCTAGAGGAAGATCTCCGGTCAGGAAGGGTTCCAAGAGGTCCAGGACGCCTTCTGGAAGTAAGTCCTTGCGTCCTTCTCCTTCAGCGTCGGGCTCGGCGCTGAAAAAAGACCTTCAGATGGGACATATCTCTTCAAAAAGACCCTCGACAGCGGGCTCGCCGTCGAGAAAAGGTACGTCGTCGATGTCGAAGAGTCATCCGCCGTCTTCAACCCGGCGACGTTCGGCGTCCAGAGATAAGACCCCTCCGCCGGCGTCAACCAGGCGACGCTCGGCGTCGAGGAGTATCACCCCTGTCGTCGAGGGCGGGCTCTCTCTCGTCGTCGCAGTTCCATCAGCGGTCGACTTCGAGAGCGAAGAAGACTCCTCCGCCGTCGTCAACCAGGCGACGATCGGTGTAGAGGTTGAGGTCTCCGTCGTTGTCTCGACGGCGTTCGGCTTCGAGGGCGAGAACTACCCCTCAGCCGTCGTCGCACAGACTGTCTGCGTCGAGAATGGACACTGCTCCGCCGTTGTCTACTCGGCGTTCGACGTCGAGAGAGAGGGTCCCTCCGTCATCGGCTTTACATCGCCGTTCGCCGTCGAGGCACCATTCTTCGCCTACCTCTCATCGGCACAGATCTCCGTCGACAAGGCGTTCGACGTCTAGCAGACGGGAGGCCCGGCATGCACACAGATCGACGTCAAGAGCACGCTCGACGTCGAGACAGGCCTCGGTGAGGTCTGGGGACTCCGTGGTTCTGGTGACGGAGTCAGCTTCGCGCCATTCATCCTCACACTCATCCAGAAGGGCTTCTCCGAGGTCAGTGACTTCTCAAAGCCGTCCCAAGGATACTGTCCAGGTCCGCAGGTCTCCTTCAAGACCACATGAGACCACTTCTGCGGTTCAGCTGTCGCACGAATGGCTGCGGCCCGTGCATCACTGGCGGGATTCAGGGGCGACTAGGAGGATGCAAGACTATGCCAGTCTGCACCATAGGTCTCCTCTCCAGAGACTGGTGGAAGAAGTGGACAGGGTGAGTCCGCCTAGACGAGCATGTGAGTGGTCACCGGTGAGACAGCGCTCTAGATCGCGCTCCCCCAGGCGAGATGAGCGTGCTGGGAGATCCAGGGGTCGAGATGATCGTGCTGAGACATCTAGGGATCATTGGTGGAGTAGGAGAACACCGTCTACTTCATCCACCCGGTCCTCGAGGCGGGATTACTCCCCCACACTTTCGGACAGCCCAGTATCCAGGGTCTCGCCTATTGATGATATCAATACATATCATGAGGTCCTGCAGAGAGACGCTCAAACTCAACATTCAAATGTCAGTTCCTCAGGTCACAACAACTGTGATTTTTGAGACTCTTCACCAGAAAGTCAGCGTCTCGACCTGCTTCTCTTGGTTCCGGGAATCCTCGAACCAGTTATGGACACCTTTTTAACACCTTCAACTGCTCGCATCCAAAAAAAGTATAAGCCGGCTGCCTCTGATCCGGTGTTTGTCAAGTCGGACCCTCCGGCGGACTCTGTGATAGTAGCAGCAGCGAGGAAGACTCGCGCAGTATCGGCATCTTCCTCTGTCCCTCCTGATAAAGAGAGCAGATCTCAAAACTCATGGGGTCGCAAAGCTTGTACGTCAGCGGCTGCATCCCTGAAGGTCTCCAGCGCGGCGGCGCTGCCTGGCCATTACGATGGGGCCCTCTGGGACTCTTTGGACCGTTTTAAAGCCAAGCTTCCAAAGGAGGACCAAAAAGACTTCAACGAAATAATCACAGAGGGATCTCTGGTGGCTAATCAGTCAATCAGCACGGCAGCGGATGGGGCAGTGCTGGCAGCTCATTCTTACGCGCATGGGGTGTGCGCCAGAGGATCGTCCTGGTTGAAACTGACAGGGCTGAAGCCAGATGCTCAACAGAGAATATTAAACCTCCCATTCTCTGGCTCTTCTCTCTTCGGCACGCATGCGGATGAGGAAATGACCCGCATGAAAACTGAGCTGGACACTCAAGGCGGTTGGGCTGGAGAAGGAGTTTCGACGCCGCTACAGACCCAACCAACGCAAAGGGCCTCAACAGAGGGTTCAAACCCCTCAGTGGACCCAGAGCAAAGCGCAGGGAAGATCGCAGTTTCGAGGAGGAAAGGCCAGCCGAGGTAGAGGAGGCCACCAGCATCAGTCCTCTACCACAGCGAAGGCAGGAGGAAAGTCATGAACAGTGGCTTCCTCTGCCGCCGTTGCCCACTCCAGTGGGAGGAAGTGCTTCACAACATCTGGCAGAGTGGGTCAGCATCACAAAAGATCGCTAGGTGCTGAATATACTGCGCAATGGATATGCGCTACGTTTTCGTGCGCTCCCAAAAGACATTCCACCAAAAATGTCTAGTCATCATTGTGGGAAGGTGGATATCTGACTATGGTTACCCCCAACTTTTTGCCTAGTGTCTAGCTGGTTTTTCGACTTAGTTGGCCTGAGATCCTGCCATTCAGGATCTTAGGCTGTCTGCTCTCTCTTTAAAATGGACTCCATGTACCCTAGGTACATACCCAATTGGTAAGGATCACCTTATTGGACCCTGTACAGTGTACCCTAGGTACCCAGGGCATAGGTGTACCCTAGGCCTACCAGGGCTGCAGCATGTATTATGCCACCCCTGGCCTGGCCTTACAATCTGACACAACTGGCTGATCACTCAGCTGGGGCAGGGTTGTGTAATCACCCCTTGCTTAGATCTAGTATACCTATATCTACACTCACAATAGACACATGTGTACCTATCAGCCACTCCTATGACAGGCCTTAACAATCCTGGAGGCAGAGTGCTTCATGTGAGATGGTGCTCTAGCATGAGCTGAGCCTGTCTGCAGCTTTCGGAACCATGTCCTTATAGCTGTTCTATTATATCGCCTACCATATACTCTTGAGTACCTTATCTTACACGGTTATGGTAACTATGGTTTGGCTTTATCGAAACATGTCGTGTAAGGTGTTTAACACTTTTGAATAATACTCCCATACCATTTCTGGTGATGAGGATATTATTCCTCCCCTCTAGAGGGAGAGACATGTTAAAATCCTACTTTGCTGTTTAACTCTGACCAAAGCCTCAGCATCACAAAATGGATGCTGCTGCCACAGACACGAGTCTGACCTCCTGCAGCTGGGAGCACTCCCAGCCAGGGTGGCCTGGACAATAGGTTTCCTGCTTGTGGAGGTGCTAGCACCTCCCCAGACAGACTTTAGTGTATTGGGGCAGGGAGGGCTAAAAGGAATGAGACATGCCTGGGGCACACAGGGTGTTCCATGCATAGTCCAGTTCAAACCGGTGCTGGGGCACTCCAGCCCCAGTCCTGGCGCGGAACTGGACAAAGGGAAGGGGGTGTAACCACCCCCCTCCCTGGACCCACCCATAGGAGGGACCTAGTAGGTAACCCAGCCCCCCCAGATTAGTATAAGAGTGGGAGCTGAGTCCCTAGGACTTTAGATTATCCTGAACCTCCATCTTGAACAGAAACTCTGGACCTTCGACATTCTACTACGGAAGAAGACTGAAGAATCCCCCTTGTGGCCAAGGAGTGACCACCCTGGGCAACCAGGCACCATCCAGCGACCGCTGCTTGCTTTGCGACTGATCCTACGAGGGCCGACTGCAGAGACTGACCAGCGCAGTGACTTCCAGACACCTCTGAACCAGATCCACATCTACAGCAAAGCTGAGACCCGTGGAGGCGACTAGGGACGTGGGACCGGCGACTTGGGAAAAATGGCTAACTGAATAGTGCGACTTCTGAGGCTTCCTCGAGGCTGTGCTTGGGGAATTGAGAAGCCCCAATCCCGAGCACCATCTGCAAAGAAGATCAGCTCCCCACACTTCACGTGTTCTGCGTGGGGCCCTTCTGCACCTGAGTTGCTCGACGTGTTGTCCGGTTGATGGCCCGTTGGCTAGTGACCTCTGTGACGACGAACCTTCAATTTTGCTGGTTCGGCTCCTCCAGACTGGCACCCGCTCCCCTGTGAAAGGGAAGCACCCCAGACCTTCCTGGTCTGCGACAGAAGCAAGTCCTCCATTCTGCGTGGGTTACGCTTGCCAAGGCTTGTTGGGGCCGAACTCGACATCGACGCCGCCGACAGCAAGATCCTTCGTGGGACAGCTCGCCTCCTGGTTCTGGTCGTCCTCGACGCCTCCTGGTACCCGTGGCTGCTGCGACAAGCTTCACCTCTTCACCTGCATCTTCACGACATCGCCTGGTTCCTTCCTGGTTCCACGTGGTCACTGGCTAGTGACCTTGACTCTGTCCCTTCTGCTTGCAGGTATCCTCTCTTCTTGATCCCAGCCTTGGGATCCACCGGACACTCTTCACTGACTGCCTGTCAGCAACTTTCCTTCAGGCATCCATAGAAGTCCACGACGAAACCCGACGCAAGTTCACACCTATGCACCCGCAGTCCGTGGGCTAGGTAACTTGGGTACTCCAGTGCTCACAAGGGTAGTGACTATCCTAGGGTCTAGTTTCCGAGTCTCGACTCTCTAGCTGCTTCAGAAGTGTCCTTAAACAGTTAATTTCTAACTGCTAGTAATTCTATCGACTTTTACGCATTACGCGTGAGTGTTTCCACTCTGCACCTGAATCCCGTGGGCCTCCCACTGCCTAGCAACTGATAGGATAGTGTAGCCCCAGCGATTCCCTAGGCCTAGGCCTAACCTGTGTTCGTGACAGTGGTTCTTATACCACTTACTTAGTATATGGTTTGCGTGGCCCCTAGGGCCTAACTGTATTACTTACCTGTGTGACTTATGTATGCTTAAATAAGACTGTGTTGTACTTACCTCGAATCACATAAAGAGTGCTGAGGGTGTTTTGCCTAGAATAAATACATTCTATTTTTATAATATATCTGTTGTGGTGTCCTTTCATTTGGTATTCAAGGGGTTGCAAATGGTATAACAGCTGGCTTCACATGCCATACAGAGTTTAGCCTAAGACTGCTCTTGTCCATGCTACCACTAGGATAGCTGGTCTATAAGGTTGACTTTACAACCAATCACCATAAGGGTTGTTTGGACTGATACAGGGTGTACACTAGAACTAGTGACATCATATATCAGGCCAACTTCTCACAATCATCAATTACTACTGCTCCGAAAGGAAGTAAGGACCCTTCTCCAAAAGCAGGCTATAGAAAGAGTTCCTCCGTCTCAAATTGGCAAGAGAGTATACTCCCGGTACTTTCTGATCCCCAAAAAAGATCAGGAGCACAAATTTCGGCCAATTCTGGACCTTCGCCTTCTGAACAAGGTCATAGTCAAAGAGAAGTTTCGCATGTTGGCACTTCATCAGATATGTCCACATCTGCAAGTGGGGGATTGGATGTGCTCAGTGGACCTCCAAGATGCGTACTTCCATATTTCCATAGCAAAGCGTCATCGCAGGTACCTGCGGTTTGTGGTCGGCCCCAAGCATTATCAATACAAGGTCCTGCCCTTTGGTCTCAAGTCGGCTCTGCGAGTCTTCACCAAATGCATGGCAGTGGTGGCGGCTGCCCTCCACAGAAGAGGTCTCTTCGTCTATCCATACTTAGCCGACTGGCTGCTGAAAGGTCCATCCCAGCTGCAGGTGAGGCACGACTTCCAGATATGTCTTCAACAGTTGCACGATCTCGGCCTTCATGTCAACATGGAGAAGTCAGTGCAGCAGCCCACTCAAACCATCCACTACCTTGGCTCCGTTCTGGACACAAGCGTGGGAAGAGCGTATCCTTCGGAGGAGAGACTGTTTTCAATGAAACAGAAATGCAAGCTTCTGCTCCAGGTGCAGAATCCGGCGGTCCGGCAGGTGGCATCCCTGCTAGGATCCATGGCGTCCTGCATCTTTCTCATCCCCAACGCCAGGCTGAGGATGCGGCCTCTACAACAGGCTCTGGAGGACCAATGGGATCAGACAACAGGTCGCTGGGAAGATCGGATATGTCTCTCCCAGGCGGCGAGATCCTCCCTCACAGGGTGGACTCAGCAGCGGAATCTAATGGTGGGAGTACCTTTTCACCAGCCTCTACCAGTGCAATCGATGGTGACAGACGCGTCTCTGCAAGGCTGAGGGGCACACATGGGGTACCTTCAGATACAAGGGCGTTGGTCGTCGAAGGAACAGTCCTACCACATCAATATGCTGGAGCTACGAGCAGTCCACCTTGCTCTGAAAGCTTTCCTACCAGCAATCGAGTCAGATTCGGTCCTGGTCCAGACCGACAACACAACGACCATGTTCTACCTAAACAAACAGGGCGGAACTCGGTCGCGTCCTCTTTCCCTGGAATCTCAGGCGATCTGGCACTGGCTTCTCGGCCGGAACCTCTCGGTGGTGGCAGTACATCTTCCCGGAGAGCTAAATGTCAAGGCAGACGCACTCAGCAGGCACTTCGAAGATCAGCCAGACTGGGTGCTACACGACGAGGTAGTGGCGGACCTTTTCCATCGGTGGGGTCGTCCAGAAATAGATCTTTTCGCAGACGACAAAAACACAAAATGCCACACCTTCGCGTCCAGATTCTACCGTCCGGGGACCAGGGGGAATGCGCTTTTGATGGACTGGTCAGGGACATTTGCCTACGCCTTTCCTCCTCTGCCCCTGATCCCGAAGGTGGTGTCCAAGCTACTCAGATCCAGCATGACCATGGTTCTGATAGCTCCAGACTGGCCACGGCAGTGGTGCTACCCGGACCTTCTTCATCTGTCGGTACTTCCACACAGGAGACTCCCTTGCAGGCCGGACCTGCTGTCCAAGATGGGCGGGAGGATTCTTCATCCCAACCTTCCCTCACTGAACTTGGCAGCATGGCTCCTGAGGTCCTGCAATACGGACATCTGAATTTGCCTCCTGATTGCATGCATATTTTGAAAGAAGCAAAAAGAAACGCCACAAGAGTGTCATATGCGTTCAAGTGGAAAAGGTTTTTTCTTTGGTGTAGGGAAAATCACCTTGATCCTACAAAGGGTCAGGAAGATGTATTTCTCCCTTATCGTCTATACCTAGCTAGATCAGGTTTAAAGTATGCTTCTATTAAAAAAAAAAAATCTATATTCGTATTAATGTGCTCTGAAAATGAATTTGTTGTCTGAATGAGTGTTTGTATGTTTGTCGTTTTGTGTGGGACCTATTTATTGATTTAAAAATAATCTGTATGCAATAGCGCTCATCTATTTTTCATGTATAAATTATTATTTTGAACATTGTGATCTAAATAAAGTACGTTTTTTATTTATTGTGTTTGTCTGCCCAGGCCCTTGGTTTTTTCCATCAAGTTGACCCAACTTTTTGGGCCTTATAAAATGTATCTAGTGTAGACAGCGGGGTTTGCTTTCTTATGAAGATTAAAGTATGCTTCTATCAGGGTCCATTTGTCTGCCATTACGGCATACAGAAAATCACCTAGTCAGCCCTCTTTTTTTCCAGATGCAGGTGGTCAAGGACTTCATACAGGGGTTGAAAAAGGTGTACCCCCGGTTAGAAACCCTTCTCCTCCGTGGGAGTTGAGCCTGGTGTTATCCAAATTGATGGGCCCACCGTTTGAGCCCATCCACAGAGCTTCCTTGCAGCATTTGTCTTGGAAGGTCGCTTTTCTGGTAGCCATTACATCAGCGCGCAGAGTAAGCGAGATCCAAGCACTGTGTATCAAAGAGCCTTACACTGTTTTTCACCATAACAGAGTGGTCTTGAGGGCGCATCCATCTTTTCTCCCTAAGGTAGTGTCTGATTTTCATATCAATCAGTCCTTTTCCCTTCCATCCTTTTTTCCAAATCCTGCGACCCCGGCTGAGCGGTCGCTCCATTCCTTGGACCTTAAGAGGGTACTTACTTTCTATTTAGAAAGTACCAAAGGCGTACGAAAAACGGATCAGTTATGTGTCAATTATGGCGCCATGAGAACAGGCTTCCCAGCCGCTAAGAGATCCATTTCGAGATGGATTGTGTCCTGCATTACCTTAGCTTACCAGCTGGCGAAAAGGCCTTTACCGTTAACCCCAAAGGCTCATTCCACTAGGGGGAAAGCGGCCACAGTTGCTTCCTTGCATGACGTCCCAATGTCAGAGATCTGCAAGGCAGCAACCTGGAAATCAGTTCATACCTTTACGAGGCACTACTGCCTAGAATCTGATTCCAGGGCTGATGCTCAAGTAGGCCAGGCCTCCTTGAGGAGTCTGTTTGGATAGTTTTTTTGCTCTATCCGAGCTCGGTTTGTTAAGCTTTCTGATCACATTTCTATGTTCTCCTTTGCCCGCAGGGAGATGAGGTGAGGCTCTTTACTCTATTCTAATGCTTATGACTATTGATGAGGATCCCCTGGAAGAGAAGGATTAGTTACTTAACTGTAATCCTAGTTCTCTTCCAGGGGTATCCTCATCAAAGTCATAAGCAACCCTCCCGCCTCCCCGGGCAAAGGATAGTTATCTTTTAAAGATGTGGTCATCTGTTTGTGCCATGGCTTTTTCAGTCTCCGCAAAGAACAACTGAGCTAACTGCCACCCCTGAGGCATGATGGGAAGCTGGGGGGGTTAGGTGTGCCTTAAAGGCACAGTGTCAGTTTATTGCTATGCGGCTACAGGTTAGCTTTTCAGTCTTGTTAGACTGGGTATTTGCAATGCAGCTTGGGAGCTTACTATGCTTTCAGTGGTTTATGAGAATTTCTACTGTATACTGAGCATTAAAACAGTTTCTAAACAATTTTTATGGTGGTTTCTCCTGTTTCTAATGCATGTTTTATATGTTTAGTGGAAATTCCTTACAGCATGTTTCAGCTCATGGGCGGGAATATTCTAATGCTTATGACTTTGATGAGGATACCCCTGGAAGAGAACTAGGATTACAGGTAAGTAACTAATCCTTCTGAGCCAGAGTCCACCGTGGGCTGACCCCTGACGGACTCTACCATGACACCTACACCTCAATCCTAAGGTTAATCCTGAACGCAACCTGCCTGGTAAATTGTTACTGACGCCAAAGGACACCCCTGTACCGGAAGCCTTGTGCCTTGGGGAACTTGACCAACGATTTCCCTACGTCCCATATCATCACTACTTACCTGAGAAGCTGTGGGTTTTCTTTGTCCGGCCTCCGGGCCAGCACCTGCAGCCTCATTTCAAAACCAATCTCTCCCTTTGAATTGCATTGGGCTCCCAATGCTGTATTAGCAGTCTGCACTTGGGCGCACTGTGCCGCTGAGGGAGTAGGTTTGGTGCTTCCTTGTACCCTCTGCCCCACCCACCCTTCCCAGTGCTTACCTTAACTCCCGGAGACTGGGTTACTAAACCGTGTTATTCACCTGTAGCATTATCTCTTCAACTACCCCCTTTCTCCATTGGATAACATTGCCACCAGATTCTGAATTTGAACCCTGAACCCAGCCGCCCTTGTGCCGATGGAGGTGCAGATTTGCTAGTTAACTGAACCTTGTCTGGTGCAAATTTTTCATCCTGAAAACCAAAACTTTTAAGTTTGATTTGATTGATTGACTGTTGGGTCATATACTTGCCTGTAAAACCTCATTCTTGTTTACCTACCATAGGTTAACATTGCTGAACTGAAATATTGCATTGTGTCCACCTTTTAAAGCAATAAGTATTTGTTGTGAAAAACGTACTTTCCTTATCTTGGAACGTATATCTTGGTCCTAAAATCAAACTGAAAAGAAGCTTTTCTCGAATTGGTGTGGATCTCCTTTTTGAGTTGTGTTATTTATTAATCACTGTGTGCCTTACTAATGTCTTACACACCTGTGTGTTAGGCCTACGGCTGCTCGACCAAACTACCACAAATGGAGCACTTTGCATTTACATTGAGCTCTGGACACTTCTGGAGGAATCTCTGGACTCTTTATACAATATAACCACTTAGTGGTATATCATATAAAGAGGCAGCTTCTTACATTAAGACAGACAACATGACCACCATGCATTACCTTAAAAGGCAGTGCGTCGTACATTCTCCCCTGCTCTCACCGCTTGTGCAGGAGACCTGGCATTGGGCTATGCCCCCCACCACATACACCTTCTGCTGAGTGCCTTCCGGGAGTGTGCCATCATCTCAAACTCAAAATGCCCACACTACTCAAGGTTCCCACAGTTCATTGACACTAAACTATAGATGAACTGGTCAGGGATGTTTGCCTATGCTTTCCACCTCTTCCATATGTGGTAAAGAATAAACGGCAAACCTCCATAAGGCTTATCCTAGTGGTTCTCACATGGGCCAGATGGTCATGTTACTCAACATTCAATACCCATGAGAAGCTTCCCAGCAGGCCAGACCTTCGCTCACAGAATCAAGGCCAAATCTGACCCCCGGACCCCAGGCACCTCAATCTAGTGAGCTCCTAGAGTTCGGCTACCTGCGTCTCCTGCCTAAACTTCCCTTCTGAATCTCGTAGGCATACCATGCAGCCTGCTATGCTGCAGTGTCAAAAAGATTTGTCCACTATTGCCTCTCCAGTCACCTGGACCCTGTTAAGCCTTGTGTCCAGGACATCATTTGCTACCTTCTCAATCTACAAAAGTCAGGCCTCGCCTACACTTCTATAAGGCTACATCTAGCTGCCATGGCCACATACATGCCAAACAGGAAACACTGCTCCCGCTTTCGCATCCCATTAAAGCCTTCATGGAGGGCCTCAATAGTGTGATCCCTCCCAGAGTCCCCTCTGCCCGTGTATAGAACCTCAACTTAGGCCTTATAAGTCTCATGGGACCCCTCCCTTTAAGCCCTTGTATTCTTGTCCTTTTTAATTCCTTTTGTGGAAAGTAGCTTCCCACGTAGCCGTAACCTATGTAAGACTCATTAGGGAGTTGCAGGCCCTCACTCTCAAAGAAACCATCATTTATGTTCACTTGAGCATGATCATTCTGAGACTCAGCCCGAAGTACCTTCCTAAAGGATTTTCTCCTTTCCATTGCAATCCAAGTATTGAGCTGCCAGTCTTTTTTCCCCTCAATGAGACTCAGTAGCAGAGAAAACAATTCATACCCTAGATGTTAAACATACTCTTCAGAAATGAGAACTATCTCTCAATGGATGAGGAGTAATCTCCTTCAGTGCAACGTGGGAAAGACGGAGATCATGCTTCTCGGGGAGACCCAATTATTATGGACCCCTAATTGGTGGCCAACTGACCTGGGTACCCCTCCCATTCCGAAAACCTGTGTAAAAAATCTTGGCGTTCGCCTTGAACAGACCCTCACTATGAAGGAGCACGCTGCTCAGACTGCCGGCTCCTGTTTTCATGTGCTGGGGCTGTTGCGTCACATCCTCCCTCTGCTCCCTGATTCGATTCGGAAGACACTGACCCAGGCACTTATCTTAAGCCGTCTGGATTATTGCAACGGTCTGCTGGCCTCCGCCAACGAGGCCGCCTTCGACAGACTGCAGGTTATCCAGAATACGGCGGCACACCTGATCGTCAATGCCCCCTCGGACGGCCTCCCGCCCTTTGCATTACAAGCTCCACTGGCTCCCTATACGGGAGCGAGTGAAGTTCAAAGTCTGTTGTATCATATATAAGGCCTTGGCCAACTCTGGTCCTACTTACCTTGGGGACAAATTAATTCCTTGCATACCTCGGAGGTCTCTCCGCTCAGAATCCAAATCCCTACTTGAGGTACCTGGAATTGAAAGGGCCAGACTGGGCGGCAAGTCCCTATCTTATCTGGGTCCACGCTATTGGAATAAGCTTCCTTTGCAACTGAGACAGTACACGGACTATCTCCACTTCAGGAAACAGCACAAGACTTCCCTCTTCTGTTTTTGATTTATAGCAGACAGTTCTCCACACGCTGCCCGTCCAAGCGCAGAGATACCCCTTCAGGGGTCGATTCTGGCGCTTTATAAATAAATCAATAAATACTCTCATTTATTAACATTGACAGGACCAAGTCTTCAACAGGTCCGATCAGTGGTTTGTAGCCTTTGCAAATCCTCGCACAAGGCAAGCTTGTTTCGGAGGCTTGTATTGCTAGATGGATAGTCAAGTACATCCAGACCTCCTACCATAAAGCAAAAAGAGCCTTCCTTGTTGCCCCAGGGCGCACTCCACATGCAGCCATGGCCTTCCTTGGTAATATCCCACTAGCTGTCACATGTAAGGCATCCAGTTGGTCAACCTCACACACATTCACCGCTTATAGTGGGCACGGCTACAGCAACCCATATTACAAATGGAAACATCTTACTTAACCGGTAAGCATCTGTTTGTAGCATGTAGTGCTGTAGATTCACGTGCACCCACCCTCCTCCCCAGAAGCATGTAGCTCTTCTTGCAGATATATTTTTTCTCATAACTTACTTTCACTATACACATGGTGCACCATAGTGCGTTCACTCACCATTCCATACTTATTCATACCCGCTGTGCCAAAGAAATATCTACCATGGAGTTGGTACCCACATGTATTCCCCACGAAGGGCAGAGTCACTGTGCATTCTATAACTTAAAAGCTTCCTCTGAAGAAAAACAATTTGCAAGCATCCGAACCCAACACTAGATGGCCGGAGTATGCAGAGCCTGTGAATCCACAGTACTACATGCTACGAACAGATGCTTGCCAAGGCAAGATACATTCTCCTTTTACAACTTGAAGCTCCTCTAAATTTGTGTGCCAACTGCCTGCGTCCCTAGTGAAGGCAGCCAGTTTTAATGGGAAAATGAGGTTTCAAGAGAACAATGGAATATCTGATTAGAAAAAGTAAAACCATCTAAAATGCAGACAGCGTACTTGGGTATTCTGGTAGAACGGTAATTGGCAAGGAGGGCAACATGACTCCCATTCTCAATTCCCTCAAACAAGAGTTGGGAATCTTCAGCATCCAACCACAAGATGGCAGAGTAGTGTGCAACACATGAATCTAATAGATCTCCATGCTGCTAAGCCATTCAGCGGAGTCCGGATACACCCTGCGGATGTTTATCGTGGGGTCTGGTGGACGCGAGGGTGCTGATCGATGACCATAGAGTGTCGACATAGCATGCGGCCCGGCGAGGTAGGCAAGACACGCTGCGGGCGTAACCGAGCTATCGGCTTACCTGCACACCTGCCTGGCAGAGGACTGCAGGGGCAGCCACGCCCCGGGAGAGGAGACTGCTGGGCCCTAGAGCCCGTGCCTTCTGGGGGTATCCTGCTGGAGGCTCTCCGGCCGCGGCATGGAGGTTTGAGCTGTGGATGGTAGTGGCACAGGCGGCCTCAGATACAGTGCAGAGACTGCCACAAAAGTATGCACACTGCCGGATGGGGATAGCGTTGAGCAGAGGTGCTGCAAAGTCTGTGTTTACCGTGAGCCCTGGAAGCAATTCGGCAGTCATTACGGGCCGCGGCCTGCATAATTAGTCGTGCTGTGCTGGGGCCGCTAGAGGGATGAGCGGTAGAGACATGCCTCCCCAGGATATTGTGTGGCGGCAGGGGGCCTGCCAAGCCTTGTGGCTTTTTTGCGGCGCGAGCCGTTTGGGGCTCGTTGGGGCCTTGGTGGCCAGATCAGGCCTCGGTGTGCGTGCCCCCCCGCCCCCCCTGGATTGGGAGTGTCCTTGGGGATTCCCTGAGGGGCATCTGGCCTTGTTCGCGCCAATAGCCCCACTCCTCGTTATCCTGTCTCCCATTGGCTCCCTCCTCCCTTGGGGATTGGGAAGTGAAGCGTGATTTGGAGCTTCCCCCTTGCTCCCTGATGGACATTGGAGCTCCTTGCTGGACGTTGTGGGTTGGCGTCTGCTCTGTTGGGGGTCACCCATCAATATCCTGCGGCCGTCCGTGGGGACTTACCTACTGGCCGCATACAGGTCTGGGGGTGTGGATCGGCTCCCATTAGGGAAAGGGAGACGCCCAGCTTGCAGGAGCGGTTGAACTAGCTTTAATGCGGCTTGTGAGCGCCGTGTTCTCCCCTGGCCGCCCCCGCCCTTCTGCCCATCCAGGGAGCCGCCTGGCGGCTTCAAGCCGACATAAGTGTAAAGCGGTTGGACATACTTGATTCGCACCCAGACGGCCTGTTACCCCGGCACTATGCATAATGGCTAATGATAAGCCACCGGGTACGTCCTCCAAGCAAAGCACAATGGACAAATACACGGAGTACGGTGGCCCTGGCGCCGACTCAGGAAGATCAGGAGGTGGCCTTGCGAGACAACGAGACGATGCTGGCGGCAATTACGCAATCCCGGGAGACTCTCGAGGCCAAGATAGGCGCCGTGGGCTCCGACGTAATGCTGCTCCGGCAAGACCTTAGAAACGCAGTACAACACATCGTCAAATCAGAGTCCTGGATTTCAACAGTGGAGGACACAGTAAATACACTGCAGAAAAAAAGTATCCACCCCAGAGACAGTCACGAGGGGCCTGGCGACACAGGTGGAAGATGCGGAGGGCCATGCCTGCAGAAACAATCTTTACTTCGTTAGATTCCCTGAGGGCTGTGAGGGCGGCAGCATGGAGAACTTCCTCGTAAAGTGGCTCACGGAGTTTTCCAAGTCCGGCGTAGTTTCCCCAGCCTTTATAATCTAGCGCGCACATCGGGCGCTGATGCAGAAGCCGCTCTCTGGTGCCCGCCCTAGACCAATAATTGTGAGGCTTCTTAATTATAAAGACAGAGATGTTATTTTGCAGCAAGCCAGACTAAAAACATCTCTTACATGTGCCTTCCAACAAATTATGATTTTTCCGGACTTTACCAAGTTGGTACAGCAGCGCCAGCAATCCTTTGTGGATGCTAAGGCTTGCCTTCGCGGACTAAAGATCCAATACTCCTTGCTGTTTCCGGCCCTCCTATGTGTGGTCTACCAGTCACGAATACACTTATTTGACAATCCGAAGGAGGTATTTGTGAGAAAGTGGCATCTTTCTTGCATGGTATGCCCCCACTTTTTGCTGAATTGCTGAATTTACTTTGAGTGTGCCCTGGACTCCTGCCAATCAGGTGCCCAGGGCATATGTTCCTTCCCTAAAACACACAAAACCCAAATTGGCAAACCCTGGCCACATGTCAGCCCCTGGTAAATGGTACCCTAGGTACCCAGGGCCTTGTGACCAGGGAAGGCCTCTAAGGGCTGCAGCACTCATTGTGCCACCCTTAGAGGTCCTGTACCCTTACACACACACACTGCCTTTGCAGGCTGGGTGTCTGGGTGCAAGACAAAACAAATTCGACATGACACACATCCCTGTGTGCCATGCCCATCACCTACACTGCCATGGTATACATCAGCCACCCCTCTAGCTGGGTGCCTTATGCCAATGGTGTGGGCACAGGAGCAGGAGCCCTGTGCCCCTACAGCACCCAGGTCCATTCCTGAGCACTAAGTGCAGTGCTGCCATTTAAGAGTACATGGTGCTGAGAGCTCGTCAAACACGGAATCCACAGCACCATAATGGCAACACTGAAGACTGAGAAGTTTGGTATCAAACTTCTCAGCACATTAAACCCACACTGATGCCAGTGTGGGATTTAATGTACCAAGCACCCCAGAGGGCATCTTAGAGATGCCCCCTTAAACCTAACCTACAATCCACGTCTGCCCTGAGGCTGCCTAGGCTGCCACACAGCAGACATGTTGCTGGACCCCTGGATGGGAGAGCCCCTGCTCTCCTGGACCTGCAACAATGCACATCCTGGGCGAGGTGCTAGATCTCCTCCCCCAGGATGGGCAGGGGGAAGCTTCAAAGGCATGTCGCCTCTGTGAGCTTTCCTAGGCCACTGCAACCCCCACTCTGGCGGGAAGCTTGGCCGGAAACTCCAAATAAGGACCGGGGATGTGCCAGCCTGCCAACCCCCCCCCTCAGGTGGGGGAGGTGAAGCACATCTCCGGGCTCTCGCCATCTTGAAGATGGGAAGCCCTACCCTATCAGGACTAGGCTACTGCCCCCCTCCCACAGGAGAGAGGCAGGATAGGGGGTGTACCCACCCCAGGACAGGGACCCATTGGTCCCTGCCCTTCACCTACCTGTAACGCCTCTAAATCTAGTATTTAGGGGCACCCTGAACCTTCCTTCCCCAGATTCCAGATTCCGAAATACAAAGAAGAGCAAGAAGAAACAAGACCTGCCCTGCAGCTGCTAAGAAGAGGAAGACACCATCTGCTTTGGCCCCAGCCCTACCGGCCTGTCGACCCTCGAACCTGCTCCTGCTGCAACATGGCATCTCTTGTGGCCAGCAACATCACAAACCCTGGAGGACCTGGCTACCTTTTGGCTCTAAGCCCCTGGGACTCCCATGAGTAGAGGCTCTACTCAAAACCTACCTCTAATCCCTGACAGCAGCCCGGAACCACAAACCCAGCACACTCTGCACCAGCCAAGCCTGGCCTGTGCCGGAGTGAACAAAGACCACGAGGACGACCCCACGGCGACTGTGACCCCGAGTCCGGCACCCAAGGACCTCCCTCGACACTCCTGAAGAAGCCTGCAGCCTCAGAACAAGGTGCCCCCTCTACCGCGATCAACAGAGGGTAAGATTTCCCGACACCAAAAGGCACCCCTGCACGCAGCGCCCCGCGGCCCCCTGTGCCCAATGCCGTGGTACCTACCTATCCTCCAACTACCCAACTTACCTCGAAGTGGTGGTGACACCTGAAGAATCCTCGTCCCCGAGCTTGCAGTCTTTTTCTAAACCGGAGATTTCCCATTGAAATCAATTGAGCGCCCTAAGGCTCAAAAGCACCCTGCACCCAGCCGCCCGAGTGGCCCTGGCAGTGCAACCTCTACACCTACCTACTTCCCCACTTGCCCTGAGTAAGTGACCAGGAGCCCAGCTTCCACAGCCGCGTGGCTTGCTAGTCAGCAGCCACCAACCAAGGCCCCCCTATCCCTCATAGGATAACATTGGGCCTAACTCTCTCTGCACCCGGCCGCCCTAGAGTCGCTGAGGGTGAACCAACTGTACCTACCTGACCCTGGGGGACCCCCGAGTCTATGCCCAGAACCTCAACTCTGCCAATCGAGTACTTACCTTTAAACTGATAACTCTATGTTCGAGGCATATGAGCTGCAGATTGTACACTTAGCATAGATCGCCATCTGGTGTTGGGCCCGGATGTTTGCAGTTTGTTTTTGTTCTTTGGACAGTCTTTGGAAGTCACGAGTTCGGTGACTCCTCCTTCGGTCCGTACCGCGCATGGGCTTCGGCTCCATCCTCAGATTGTTTTTTTCCGCCATCGGGCTCGGATGTGATACTTCGTGCTCCGGCTTCGAACTTCTACGGTTCCAGCCTCGACGGAAAATCCTCGTTTCTTCGAGTTTCTTCATCATCATCTTCATCTCTCGAAGCGGCACTTTTCTCCATCCCGTACATCGGCACCGGCCTTCTGGCCCTCCTCGACTCCGGTCCCGGCCGATGGAAAGGACTCCGTTCAAAAAGTGCCCAAAATGTGGGTCTAAATTTCTCCACACCGACCTCCATCAGGTGTGTAACCTTTGCCTCTCTCCAGAACACAAGGCTAGAGACTGCCCCGCCTGTAAGTCTTTTCGTTCAAAAAAGACCATCCGGGATCGAAGAGCTCGACGCACCATGGCGCACTCATCGTCCGCAGCTCAACCGGACATCTTCGGAGACGACGCCGAAGCTTCGGGGCAACTACACACCGAGCAGGAGGACGACGTCGTCAGCGCTTCCGAGGCCGACGACTCCGACGTGGAGGACATCACACCGGCGCAGCGGGTCGTGAGTACTGTACCCCCTCCCACCCCCGCGCCCAAAACCAAAGACTCCGGTTACACCCTCGCCTGCAGGCCTGGGCAAAACCAAGCACACAGCTTCTATCACCCCACCTTCGGGCCCGGTGTCGAAGCCTCAGAAGTCTCACGGCAGCTCGGGCTCGAGCCAGCCGACGCCTGGTGCCGAAAAACACCCTCCGGCACCGAAAAAAAGTGATACCCAGCTCGACTCCGAAGCCACCGATGCCGAAGCCTGGACTCTCGGTGCCGACAAAACACAAACACAAATCTGTCGGCACCGACGCTCCGGCGCCGAAAACTCCTTCGACGCCGAAAAAACCGGAGGTTCCAAAAAAGCATGGCGCGCAGAAACCATCGAAACCCTCGGCTCCGAAATCATCGGCGCCAGCGGACGATTCCGCGCCACTGGATCTCTTTACACCAGACCCTTTGCAAAAGACTCTATTTAAAGATCCAAAGACTGGGCTATTGACTTTAGTTGTCAAGAAAAGACGTCTTGACACACCGGCTCCTCCTCCTCCTCCACCGCCCAAGCGGAAGGACTGTGCTACTTCTCCTCTCAGAGTGCCCTCCCCACTACCTCCTCCTCCGCCTCCTCCACCTCCTCCACCCCCTCCCCCTCCCAGGTCTCCGCCACCCTTACCTCATCACTCCCCGACCCCATCCCCAGATCCGGATTACGGGGATCCAGATTATGACCCGGCGGACGCCCCAATGGACCCCACTCCACCGGGGACCCCAGACCCATGGGAAGACTATCACAACCCTGACATACCGGATATGCCTCAGGACGACCTATACCCATCCAGGCCGTCTCCTCCAGAGGACTCCTTAGGGTTTCATCACTTAGTGCAGAGAGCAGCACACTACCATGGGGTGGACATGCATAGTGAACCAGTGGGAGACGACTTTCTACTGGACACATTTGACATTCAGGACAAGTCCACGTCTATCTTGCCCATGCTTAAAGGTGTCACCAAGCATGCTGCAGAGGTGTTCAAAGACCCCGTCAGGGCCAGAGTATTGAACCCCAGAATAGAAAAAAAGTACAAGGCGGCACCCACAGACCCTGCATACATTAAGGGCCCTGCTCCCTTAGATTCACTAGTTGTGTCCACAGCTAGAAAGCGGGCTAACTCCCAGTCCTCAGGAGAAGCCCCACCGCCAGATAAGGAATCCAAACTTCTAGACGCGTCTGGCAAACGCACCGCCTCCCAAGCTGCAAACATGTGGCGCATTGCAAATACACAAGCGCTACTTGCGCGCTATGACAGAGCACACTACGACGAGCTTGAGGCTCTTATGCAGCACCTCCCCGAAAAACACAAACGCAAGGCTCATGACCTCATACAGGAGGGTAAACTAATTATAAACACCTCCATTAAGTGTGCCCTCGATGCAGCCGACACTGCTTCTAGAGCCTAAATACCAGTGTCCTGCTTCGTCGTCATGCCTGGCTCAGGATCTCAGGTCTCAAGCCTGAAGTCAAGGCGTCCATACTAAATGACCCCTTTGACCAACAAACTCTCTTTGGCCCAAAGGTGGACGAAGCATTAGAAAAGATGAAAAAGTACACAGACACAGCAAAGTCTATGGGGGCACTACAATCACAGGCCCCCAAACGCTCCTTTCGACGCTCATCCTTTCGTGGCACAGGCAGAGGCTACTCCACCGATAGCGCCTCTACCTCCTACAAGTCCCCTCCTCAAAACACCTTTTCAAAGGGCAACCAAAGAGGTGGTTACAGAGGCAACAACAATAAGGTCAGAGGCAAAACTAACACCACCCGTTCTGCAACCCCGCCCGCACAATGACTTCCCTTCACTCCCCCCAGACCATCCCACTCCGGTCGGGGGCAGACTACAAAAATTTATCCACGTATGGGAATCCATAACATCGGACAAATGGGTGAACCAAATTATTCGGTCAGGGTACTGTCTCGAGCTAACATCTACCCCACCCAATATCCCACCAAGGCACCGTCCAATGTCTCAAGAACATTCCACACTGCTCAAACAGGAGGTGCTCTCCCTCCTCCAAAAACACGCTATAGAGCAGGTCCCCGTCAATCAGCAAAATCTAGGGGTCTACTCCCTGTATTTCCTTATACCAAAGAAAGACGGGACCCTGAGGCCCATTCTGGACCTCCGGCCTCTAAATGCGTACATACATTCAGACCATTTCCACATGGTCACCCTACAGCAAGTCCTCCCGCTCCTCTGTCAGCGAGACTTTCTCACTACCTTGGATCGGAAGGACGCATACTTTCACATTCCAATACACCCTTCTCACAGGAAGTACCTCAGGTTCGTGGTGGACGGTCAGCATTACCAATTCACGGTTCTCCCCTTCGGGGTCACCACCGCACCACTGGTGTTTACCAAATGCCTGGCAGTTGTAGCAGCACACCTCAGGCGTCAACATATTCACGTCTTCCCTTACCTGGACGACTGGCTCATAAAAGCCGCGTCCTACAACCAATGTGTGCAACATACCAACAGCACCATTCAACTGCTCCACCGGCTAGGCTTCACGGTGAACTACAAAAAGTACCACCTCCTACCATCTCACACAAAACAATACCTCGGGGCCACTATAGACACCTCCAAAGGCATTGCCTATCCAAACTCATCCAGAATCGCAAGCATACAAGCCTTGCGCAAAACATTTCTTCCTCAACACTCTCTTCCAGCAAGAGTGTTTATGAAGCTCATAGGAATGATGGCGTCTTGCATTTTCATAGTGCCCCATGCAAGACTCCACATGCGTCCACTTCAAGAGTGCCTAGCACTACAGTGGAACCAGGCCCAGGGTCAGCTGACTGATCTGGTGTTGGTGGACGGCCGCACCCATCACTCTCTGCAGTGGTGGAACACCACAAACCTTTCCAAAGGGCGGCCGTTCCTGGACCCGGTTCCTCAGGTGATTCTAACAGCGGACGCATCGCTCTCCGGCTGGGGAGCGCACCTCTTACACCTCACAATGCAAGGTCTATGGACGCCACAGCAAAAATCGCTCCACATCAACCATCTAGAGCTCTTGGCGATCTTTCTAGCCCTAAAATCTTTTCAAAAACAGATTTCGGGCAAAGCAGTCCTCATTCGCACAGACAACATGACTGCAATGTATTATATCCAAAAACAGGGGGGGACACACTCTCCCCAGCTCTCCCGCTTAGCCCAGAGCATATGGAGATGGGCAATTCCTCAAAACATCTTTCTCCTGGCACAGCACGTTCCAGGCGTACAAAACACCATGGCAGATCTGCTCAGCAGACAAACGCAACAACTACACGAATGGGAACTGCATCCACAAGTTCTTCACCCATTCTTCCAACAGTGGGGGCATCCTCAGGTAGACCTCTTCGCCACCCACGAAAACAAAAAATGCCCAAGCTTCGCCGCCAGATACCCACACCCATTGTCCAAAGGCAATGCGATATGGATGAACTGGTCAGGCAAATTTGCATACGCCTTTCCACCTCTCCCACTAATTCCGTTAGTGGTAAGGAAGCTACAGCAGCACTCCCTCACACTCATTCTGGTAGCCCCAACATGGGCCAGGCAGCCGTGGTACACCACACTACTACAGCTATCGGTAGTACCACACCAAAAACTGCACCTGTCCCCATGCCTCCTAACCCAGAACCATGGAGAAATCAGGCACCCGGACTCAGCGCAGCTCAACCTTGCGATCTGGCTCCTGAAATCTTAGTATTTGGATACCTTAACCTTCCCCCTGATTGCATGAACATCATCATGGAAGCCAGACGTCCTACCACTAGAACATGCTATGCCGCAAAGTGGAAAAGATTTGTAATTTACTGCCGTAACAATACAATCAACCCTTTAGATGCATCCATACAGCACATCATATGCTATCTGCTCCATCTTCACAGGTGTAACCTGGCATATTCATCCATACGCCTACACCTAGCAGCGATTGCTGCTTATTTACAAAACAGACAGCATTTATCACTCTTCAGAGTGCCAGCTATTAAGGCCTTTATGGAAGGCCTTAAACGAGTAATTCCTCCCAGGGCACCACCTTCCCCTGTATGGAATCTAAATGTAGTTCTTACACGGCTAATGGGTCCACCCTTCGAACCAATGCATAAATGTGAGCTACAGTTCCTCACCTGGAAAACAGCTTTCCTCGTAGCTATCACTTCCCTTAGAAGGGTTGGTGAAATACAAGCGTTCACTATACAGGAACCCTTCCTACAAATACATCACAGCAAGGTCATACTTCGTACAAATCCGAAGTTTCTGCCCAAGGTCATTTCCCCCTTCCATCTCAGTCAATCGGTGGAATTACCTCTCTTTTTCTCGCAACCTCAATCTGTTGCAGAGAGGGCCTTACACACACTCGATGTTAAAAGGGCTTTGCTGTACTACATACAAAGAACGCAACCCTTCAGGAAGACTAAACAATTGTTCGTTTCCTTCTCTCCACCACATAAAGGCAACCCCATCTCTAAATCAGGGATAGCTAGGTGGATTGTAAAGTGTATACAAATTTGCTATCACAAGGCAAAAAGAACATTATCTGTTCCACCTAAAGCCCACTCTACTAGAAAGTTAGGGGCTTCTATGGCTTTTCTAGGGAACATACCCTTAGATGACATCTGCAAAGCAGCCACATGGTCAACACCGCACACCTTCACAAAACATTACTGTGTAGATGTGCATTCCAAGCAGCAAGCTAGTGTGGGCCAGGCTGTACTAAAGACACTTTTTCAAACCGCTGCAACGGATACCGGTGGTCGCCGCTAAGGTTGGGTACTGCTATATAATCTATGCTAAGTGTACAATCTGCAGCTCATATGCCTCGAACGGAATATGCTACTTACCAGTATGCATCTGTTCTTGGCATGTAGAGCTGCAGAGTTGTACACGCCCACCCGCCTCCCCGGCTACCTGTATCCGTTCCAGTCCATCTTATTTAGATACAACACACATGGGTTTCTCACTGTTATTACTACGCTCCATCATTTCCCTGTCGGCGAAAAACAATCTGAGGATGGAGCCGAAGCCCATGCGCAGTACGGACCGAAGGAGGAGTCACCGAACTCGTGACTTCCAAAGACTGTCCAAAGAACAAAAAAAAACTGCAAACATCCGGGCCCAACACCAGATGGCGATCTATGCTAAGTGTACAACTCTGCAGCTCTACATGCCAAGAACAGATGCATACTGGTAAGTAGCATATTCCTTTCTTCATAGGGTAACATTGACTAGCTTTTTCCTGAAATTTCTTCTAATTGTGGACTTTTCAAATCTTAAAACATTCACAAAAAATCAGCCGAGTAACAAACGAAAATACTCACCTGCTCTTAGGTGAGCTCCCAGTGCTGGATCTTGGTGCCCAGCACTGACTCTGAAAAATAATTACAACTGTACTTACCAGTAACCCAATTTTCTCCCATAGGAAATCATTGACTGTTTTTCTGTGAAATTTCTTCTGTGTCAATTTCTGCAATCTTTAAATATTCTTTAAAAATCGTATAATATCTGAAAACGTAATTACTTACCTGTTTTGGATAAAGGTCCCAGTACTGAGTCTAGGTACCCAGTACTGGATTACAAAAGTATCGAGAACATACTGTACCTGCAACTTGAATTTTCTTCCATAGGGAATCATTGACTGTTTTCTTTGAAATATTTTCTAAGTGTCAACTTTTAAAATAGCTAAATATTGTTTAAAAATCATCATAGTAATTAAGTCGACTTTCATCACTTGATTCGAAGTACTGACCCAGGACTGAATCTAGGATCCAGTCCTGGAATTGCAAAAGTAATCCTAAAAGTAATCTGTTGTAAATAACTTGAAATTTCCATTGAGCTCAATGCATTGTTGTTTAAAATAGTGTTGCCTATTGCAACCACTTGTAACTGTTTACAAAAGTCCATTGCACATTGCAAAAGTATTTATATAAAGCATCTCCTTCTGAGAAAGTATATTTTAATGCCAAGTGTTGGTTCTAAAATAAAACAAGCATATATTTTTTATATATAAACCATTGGCCTAGAGTTCAGTTATTGAGTGTGAGAGACGATAAGCTGACTGAGTGTGTACAACAAATGCTTTACACTGTCCTCTGATACTGCCTTACTGCTCGACCAAGCTACCACTTTAGAGAGTAAGGTTATATCTAACTTTATCCTCTGTCAAACCCTTGGGGACTGTGGACTCTGTACACCTAGGAACAGCATATACAGAGCCACTTTCTCACAGTATTCCTCTGGACAGATGAAGTTGTCAAGCTTAAGCCCCATACTCCACCCAAACTTGATTCAGATTCCTCACCTGGGGGGCTTGGGCAGGGATCCCCCGGGGCAGTTGGTAAGCAGTGCTGCCGATTGCGTTATAAGAAGTGATCCAAAACCCGCAGCAAGTCCCGCAGGAGACAGATGGACGACCAACCGGAACCTGCGGCATCTTCATCGAGACTCCACAGAGATGCATAAAACTTCTACAATATGGAGGGTAAGAACAACTGGACTACGATTGTACATATGTCCCTCTGCCATTAAACTAATCTGCACAGAGGACACCTATTGGGGATCCTTTGGCTGAATGCTGCGTCTACTCCCCGTTGGGAGTTGGGTGCACATCAAGCTGCGATAGATACTTCAATGTTTCTGAGGTATTGGGGTGGGGGGGGGGGGGGGGTAATGGGAAGTTCTTGTTTATCGTTAGTGCCATAACCAGATACTACACACAGGGTCTTCGAGTCGACCAGGTTGCCCAATTACGGACTCTCGTTCACATACCCCTACCCCGATGCCTGACACATCATCTAACCTGAGGGGATCTGGAAACCGTGAACTTTGGATCATCAGCTGGAATGTCTGTGGTCTCCTCGATAAGATTAAATGGGGGTGGGGAGGGGGCTGTACTCAGACAGCCTAAGTGCTATAGAGCGGAAGTCCTACTCGTAGAGGAGCACTAAAACACCATGCCTAGCACGATTTGAATTGGCTCAATTCTTCCACTCTGGGTTCTCTAGGGGTGTAGCGCTCCTCATTCACCACAGCGTTCCTTTCGCCCACTCTAAGACATAGTTTGACCCGCAGGGTAGATTTATAATAATTACCGGAACACTATATGGTGAACCCCTTTTCCTAGAAAGTGTATATGCCCTATCTCCTCTCATGTGGAATCCCATAGAGCTCTTGATGCCGCTCTGAGATCCCGTCTGACCTGACAGTGATTAAGGGAAGACTGTATTGACATGATATGCCCAGTGGAGGACAGATGGCGCAGCACGGGGCGAACGACAGCAGTGCATAAATCAAAATTATTGCCCTTGATTCAGGGGATGGGATGGGTCGACTCATGGAGGACGATGCACCCCACAGACCATGAATACACATACTTCTCAGGAGTGCATGAGTCTTTCTCCCACATAGACTACACATTTGTGTCCACACTCCACACTCATAGGCTAAAATCCACCGACATACTGCCCCGGGGCCTGTCTGATCATGCACCAGTATCTCTACAATTACATCTAGATCCTAGCTGCTCCCAGTTCCGCTGGCGTCTCTTGCTGTGGCTGCTGCAGGACAAGCAATATAGGCTACACATGCATACATCCATCATCGACTACTTTTCACTTAACACAGGCACGGTTGAATCCCCCTCAATCCTATTGGAGGCTATGAAACCCACACTTAGAGGGGCCAACCTCTCTTTCTGCGCAGCAAGGCATCGACAGCGCCACAAGAAGCTGTTACAGACTGAAGCCCAGCTGATCGACTTAGAACGCAAAAGCATGGGGAGGACCGCTGACAGCTGCTTAGCATACACCAAACATATGCCAGTGAGCTGCTGGTTGAGGCTAGACTATACTGGCTCGCATCTCGCAGCCGGATTTAACAGTGGGGTGATAAGTCTAGCGCCCTACTCCACCGTTTGTGTCAGCAGACACTTCGCTCACAGACCCTCCCAGATATACATGGCCCTTTTGGAACGATACTTACTAATCCAAAGCAAATTGCAGCTAGCTTTACCACATATTACAAGGATTTTTATACCCCCGAGAGACTCTACCTGCTAATACTATTTACAAGTCCATTGCAGACCTTCCTCCACGGACTCTTTCTGATGCTATACGCGATGCCCTTGACTCCCCAGTGTCGGTCGAGGAGCTGCAAACAGCATTATTAGATATGAACTCGGGCAAGGCAACAGGCCCAAATGGCTTCCCCGGTGAATTATTCAAACAATCACTCACAACTGATGGAGCCATATCTCGCGGCCCTTGCCGCAGCGGTAGATGTTGGTGGCCTCCCACCGGATTGGAGACATGCAGAGATGGTTGTTTTCTTGAAGCCAGGCCGGCCAGCGGACCTTTATACGTCATACCGCCCGATCTCTCCTCTTAATGTCGAAGCCAAACTCCTGGCTAAGGTAATCCCTAATCTCTTAGTCCCGCTTATCACAGACCTGGTTCACCCTGAGCAGGCCAGTTTCATGCCTCATCGAGCCACACAGCATAATATTCGCCGGGCACACAACGCCATTGCTGCCATTGACCAACTTTGGGAACTGGCTGCACTCCTTCTCGCAAATATTGATAGGGTCTCTGATTTGCATAGTTGGACCTATCTTTTCGCATTGCTCAGTCAACTGAATATTGCTCCAGGTCTTTCAACATTAATACGTTTTTTATTTACAGACCTCAGAGCATCGGTTTGAATGGCCGACTCCACATCGGAAAGCTTCACTATAGGGTGGGAAACTCGACAAGGATGCTCCCGTTCTCCATATTTGTTTGCGCAGGCAATGGAGCCACTGGCTGCGTGGGTCAGAATAGAAGCCCAGATCCGCGGCTTTGAATGGTCGCGGGAAGTTGTTGACTGCATAGCGCTCTATGCGGATGACTTATTGTTCTTTCTTGCATAACCTCATAGAATGGGCCCACGCCTGCTCAAAATTATGTAAATCTTTGGCGAGAACTCAGACCTCTAAATGAATCGGAGTAAATCTATTTGTAGCCCCTGCGTGGCTTAGATCAGTTGGCTGTATGTTCGCAGCAAGTGACAATGGTCCCCGTCGTCTTCAAATACTTAGGCGTGTTCCTCTCTGCTTCCCCATCTATCTCTTGGGACAGAAATTTGTTACCACTGTGGACACAGACAGGGGACCAAGTCCATTTGTGGTCACACTTACCGTTATCTTTATTCGGCAGATCTGCCATTTTTAAAATGGTCTCACTGCCCCGTCTTCTACATCGGCTTCAGAATCATCCACACCTGATACGGCTCTCTTGGTTCCGGCAACTAAATGCAATCCTCGCCTGGTTCCTCCTGTAGGGGAGGGATGGGGGGGGCACGACACGTGTGGCCTTGAGGACCTGCTTCCAGTGCACACACTAAGATATTCAGGCCTATCATGCGGCTTCGCATCTGCTTATCCTCAATGATTGGTGGTATGGAGACAGAGGAGACCCAGCTTATGCAGTTGAGCGATGGCTGATGAGAGAAGTCACTACTTATGGTCCTTTTACTCTGGTCCAACACTTGAGGAGCTGCCGCCAGCTACAAAGATGGTTTTTATGACTTGAAAACTAACACTTCGCACAATGGGATGGTGGGGCAAATTGACAAAGGAAACCCCCCTGCGGCATAATTGTCTGCTGCCACAGCTGGTGGGTGCAGTTATCTGGATTTCGGGGATGGGAAACTATTGGGATTGACACAATAGGTGCGGTTATGCATGGTCGGAACATAAAGTCCTTTCTGGAACTCCAGACAGAATATGCAATGCCCCGCTCTCAATTCTATAGGTACCTCCTGTTCCGTCATGCCCTCACCCCATAACTGGCATTTCAAACTGACATACCCGATTTTAATCCCGTAGAAGATAAAGTCTTTATGGAGGACCAGGGCGATCATAAAATTGCTAAAATTTATCGCACACTTCTGTATAACAGCCCCACCACACCTCATAAAACTAGAGATGCGTGGCAGCTAGATTTTGGTCTCCTGGATGAGGATGATTGTACGGAGGCACTGGAATCCCCGTGTGGTGCGGCGAAAGCGGACCGGTTGAGACTTATTCAGTTCAAATACCCCCATCGGGTCTACTTAACTAAATATAAGCTTTGGCGCGGTGGGCTTGTCGCCTCCCCTTGTTGCCTGCGCTGTGGGGCCGCTGAGGGTACCTTCATACATAGTGTTCAGCCTTGTTGAGGTTTTGGAGAGGGGTGACCACATGCCTTTCCGAATTCCTTGGATGAGACATCCCACTTTCGTCATGTTTGGCTATGCTGCACATTACCGAGGGACTGGGTTGCAACAGATACAAGCTCCATTTGTTATTTCTTGGCCTAACGTTGGTTAAACGTGATATTGTCAGAGCATGGAAGGATGAATCGCCACCATCTGTGGCAATATGGAAGAGGCGCTTGGACTTTTCAATGGGTCTGGAAATTCCTGTCTTCGAGGCACAGGGGTGCCCCCAGAAACACCCCAAAATATAGAGGAGATGGGCGGAGTATCAAGGACTTTATTTGGATCCTATTCCTCCCATTGCTGCTATTAAAGAACTGCCAGGATGAATGTATTGGGTTATGGCTGTGATTTTGACTGTGTATTTCTACACTGGGCGGCTCGGACCTATGGCCTTCAGACCTACTCATTTTATTTGCAAAACTAATATGGCACTGTTTGTTTTCAAGAGTTCTACTTTCACATGCTTGTTTTATTATAGCTATATTGAAAATGTTGATATCCATATCCCTGGTTGTACCAGGTCTATATCCGCTGTCAACAATAAAATTACATTGTAAAGAAGAAAAAAAAGGCTGGATACCACTTAGAAGCGTGGAAGTTAGCTGTCTCTTTAGAAACTAATTTCAGCAAAGTAGAATGTCTACTGCTACTTGGGCCAAATCAAATCATTCGTTCAATATTGGGTAGAAAAGTGCCATCTTCCTGGTATCTAACCCACTCTGGTCAATTGTGCTCCTAGAAAATAAAAACACCCAGCAGAATACTTATTTACTAGGTGCACTATTTCCACCTGGAATTGCACACCACTGAGAATATTATATGTACTCAACACTTTCTTTTTAATCTAGTCGGTTCTAGCTGAAGCCTTCCTGCTATTAATACAACAGAAAGACACTGTAGTACAAATTAGTGTGCTGTACCTTACAAACATAGCTTTCTAATTAAAGTACTGGGCGCAAATTAAATTCAGTAGAAATGTTAACTCCGAACAAATGCTGTTTTGGCCTTACTTAGAGGATGGTGAACTGATTCTCCAGCACAAACAAGATTTATAACCCACCAACCTTATTTTAAAGTCTGTGATATCCTAATGCACTTGTAATAAGGCGAATGAGACATCCATCACAATTGTGATGGAGTACCAGTCCACCAAACGAAATCAGGCGCCTTTCATTTAAATAAGCATGCCTGTAATTACTAGCTAACAAGTGTCTCCTTTTGTTTTTTCAACTTATTTCTGTGGGTTCAATGGGGAGGCTGTGGTCTGGAAGGGTTTTTGCAAGTCTTGTATTACATGAGATTTATGAATTGGCTATGTACTTGGGATTTATTTCTTGTTACATCTAAGTGACTATCTGCACCTTTAGAAGCCATATGGAAAAAACTTGAATTAGTGAAACCTCCTGCACTTCTTTTCTCCTCTACGATTTTTTGATCATATGTACTGGATCAAAAAACTTCAAGTTTGTGAGTTATTCTTTGCACTACATGTAGAATCACTCCAAATGAATAGATCAATGAAGTTAATTTAAATGTCGATGTTGATTAGGTCATATTTTACATTAGGTATACTCGTGGAGGAAGAAGATCATGTCTCAGGTTTAAATGGTTGCAGAATATTAGTGCAGCTATTTGGAAATCATGTTTACCTTTAACATTAATGGTCCTACTTTTTCACTATATCTCTAAATATACATTTTCTGTGCATTCTTGGATTAGGTTTACTGTCTTTACTTATTTGAAGAGATAATTGCATTTCTACAAGAATTATTCTAAGATTTTTATTTTGCTGCCAGTAAAATTGGAAATAATTAACGCTCTGTTTTTCTTTTTTCGAATGCCTTTACAGGTGTCAATACATATTTAAATTTGAATACATCCGTCAGTGGAACTATTCTCATCGACTTGTCTCTTAATGACAAGGAATTTTTGTCGGTGGAAGATGAGGTATGGTCTCTTATGTTTGTTTTGTTTTTGTAAAACACTTAGCTTCCCAACCAAGGCTTCCCTGCGCTGATACAGTGCCAGTTAGCTCACTGATGATGACTATTAAAACAAATGAGATTTTACCTGAGCAAAGCTCAACTAAGCTGGAGCTTCTCAGTTTTCTGTGTGGCCATTGTGGTGCTATGGAGTTCGTAATGACAAGCTCCCAGCACCATATACTCTTAATGGCAGCACTGCACTTAAAATTTCTAAGAATTGATTTAGACACTGTAGGGGTACAGGGCTCATGCGCCTGTACCCTCACCACTAGTATAGGGCACCCAGCTAGAGGGGTGACTGATCTTTGCCAGGGCAGAGGGTTGTAGGCATGGCACCCAGGGATGTGTGCAATGTCGACTCTTCAATTTGTTATGCACCAATACACGCAGTCTGCAAAGGCAGTGTGTCTGTGTGTGTGTGTGTGTAAAGGTACAGTGCCTCTAAGCGTGGCACAATAAGTGCTGCAGCCCTTAGAGGTCTTCCCTGGTCACAGTGCCCTGGGTACCTGTGGTCCCATTTACCAGGGGCTGACCTGAGGCCAGAGATGGCAATTGGGTTAGGTTTGGGGAAAGAACACAGGCCCTGGGAACCTGATTGGCACTGACCCAGGGCACATCAAGTCAAAGTGCATCAGTAGTCTGGCAAACAGTGTGGGGGGTTACTGCAACAGAAACCCACTTTCCTACAGCCATGCCTACAACCTACTGCCCTGGCATAGATCAGTCAACCCTCTAGCTCGTTGCCCTATGCCAGTAGTGAGGGTACAGGTGCAAGAGCCCTGTACCCCTACAGTGTCTGAGTCCATTCTTAGACATTGTAAGTGCAGTGCTGTCATTAAGAGTATACGGTTCTGGGAGCTTGTCATTATGAACTCCACAGCACCATATCGGCTACACTGAAAACTGAGAGGTTTGGTAGCAAACTTCTCAGCATATTAAACCCACACTTTTAAGGAATATTATTGTATTTTAAAAGTTGACACTTAGAAATTTTTTCACATAGAATCACCAATGTTATCCTATGGCAGAAAATTCACTTAGCAGGTAAGTAGTGTTATCGTAACATTTTTTCTTACTCAGTGGTGGATCCTGGATCCAGCACTGGTGAATCTCCTGTAAACAGTTGAAAGAATGTGTTTGTCATACAGACGATTTTTTAGGAATATTTTTAGTTTGTGAAAATAGACACTTTGAAACTTTTCTGGTGATAACCACACAATGGATTCCTATGGAAGGAAATACAAGTTACTGTTAAGTACGCTTAGAATTACTTTTCAGGGTCAGTGCTGGGCTAAAAGATGCAGCACTGGGTTCTCTCCTGATAACAGGTGAGTAAATCGGAATTCGTAGTTCGGCTGATTTTAGAGGAATATTTGCACAATGGTGAAGGAAGGGGGCGGGGCCTGAGGTGACATGTGTGCAAACACGCCCTGTGGCGCGTTTTAAGTTGGGTAATTAATTCCTCTTCAATCCTGAGGTCCCCTGGGGGCCAACTAGTCCACCAGGTACCTCCAGTATGTGCCAGGGAGCTGGGTTGCAGAGAGGTGTTCAGAGGCAATGCCCCTTTTTGCAACACTCTGCAACGCAGCTCTGTGGCGCTTACTGGAGGTACCTGGTGGGCTAGTTGTCCCCCAGGGGACCTCAGGATTGAAGCCACCGAGATCATCTGCGGCATACCCCAAGGCTTAACCCTCAGCCCAACGCTGTTCAACGTCTACATGGCACCACTCGCCCACGTCACACGACACCATGACCTCAACATCATCTCCTACGCCGACGGCACCCAGCTGATCCTCTCCCTCACCAAAGACCCCCACACCGCCAAAACCAACCTCCACGAAGAAGGCCGTCGCCGACTGGCTGAGTAACAGCCGACTGAAGCTGAACACGGACAAGACGGAGGTCCTCATCCTCAGATCCACCCCCACCGACCACGCACACAACCTAGGGGTCGTCCTCGACTCCACCCTCTCCATGAAGAAGCAGGTCAACGCCATCTCCTCTCCCTCCTTCAACACCCTCCGCTTGCTTCGCAGGATCTTCAAGTGGATCCCAACCGAAACAAGGACGGTCACCCAGGCCCTCGTCGGCAGCAGACTGGACTACGGAAATGCACTCTACGCAGGAGCCCCGGACAAACTCCTGAAACGACTCCAACGCATCCAGAACGCATCCGTGCGCCTGATCCTCGACATCCTTCGCCGCACCCACATCACACCCCACCTGAGAGACCTGCACTGGCTCCCCATCAACAAGAGGATAACCTTCAAACTCCTCACCCACGCACACAAGGCTCCCCACAACACAGGACCAGCGTACCTCAACAGCCGACTCAGCCTCTACACCCCCACCTGCCAGCTCCGCTCCGCAGACCGTGCCCTAACCACCGTCCCCCCGCATCCGAAGAGTAACCACCGGAGGCAGATCATTCTCCCACTTTGCCGCCAAGACATGGAACACTCTCCCCATTCGCCTGCGGCAGACCGTAGACCTTCTTCTAACCTTCAGGAGACTCCTCAAGACCCGGCTCATCGAACAGCAGCAGCCCCACGCCCCCCCCCCCCCCCCTCAGCACCTTGAGACCCTCGCTGGTATGTAGTGTGCTTTATAAATGCCTTGATTGATTGATAGATATATACATATATAAATGCATATATATGTACATATTTATATATGTATGGACATATGCATGTGTGTGTATATATATATATATATATATATATATATATATACACACGTTTTTGCATTTTATATGTGTATATATATGCATTTATATATATATTGCATACATGTATACATATATATGTACATACAGCATGTGGTGAAAGTACAGGGCACCTTGCTTTAGGCGGTGAATTTCAACGGAAAGAAGATGGTGGATACATACTTTTGCAAGACTCGCAAAACGGACAGCTAACAAATGTCGAACGCTGTGCTACAGACAATAGTGGTATTGATACAATAAATTGATGTTGAAACAAATTACTTCTATTTTCCGAATATAAAGTGCACTGCTATAATATGTATTTCCCTAAAAAGTTCAGAATAATATTCCCGTATATGTTGTATGTTAGCCAAGTAACGTAAACCACCTTAGGGCCAAGTACAAATAACTGCAAAATAAAATAATGTACAGAATGCAGAACGTTAATTTTAAGTTTATGAATTGTTGTGCTTTGGTATTGCACTGATTCGCTAAAAATTCACAACAAAGTTACCAGTTCATAACATTAAAAAAGTCAATCTCCATGTGCGCTGGAACTTGAAAACCAATACAGAACTAAATACGATAAGATATTTTACCGATGTTTGGTCCAATAATGTTTCTGAAAAATGCGTACCCTTGTTTGTTTTAGTGTAATGTGAAAATATTGGCTCAAGTCTAACGTTTTAACAAACTCTCGCTATTTATAGTAAGCATAACCAATAAGCAAAAACGTTAACAATATAGCAGCAAAGTTACAAAATAGTGCCTATCTAGTAACAATCCCTTTTATCGTATAAAGCAAGCATTAATCTTTGTGTTTAGTGTGTGGGCCGCCAGATAATATACCCATGTAAACACATTTTACAAACACAATGCCACATATTATAATCTACAAATACATTAAATGTACTGCAGCACGAACAGATAAAAAAAAGTCCAATGCGTGAGCACAAATAGAGTATAAAAATATCAAACACATTTATTTTGTTTTATTTAAGTGAGAAAGTAATGGCAGACACATTATACCGCAACGATATTTGTAATAACAGAAGTATAGACATTGTGTTTGTTCCAAAAACTTACATGAGCTACAGTTATTATGCTGCTGTTTTTTTGTTTTAAGTTAAGTAAAAGCCAACGTGTTGAGAAATGGAAGGGGTTTGTAAGAATGAGCGTAGGAATGATTAGAGGGTGTGCCTAACTGTCGCTTCAAACAGCATATTAAGTGAGTGGTAAATTGATGGCGCCGTTGATAAGGACATTTCCTGCAAATTTCTGAACGTGGCAAAAACTCACAGCATGTGCTCGAAAGCGCAGAACACTTTGCTTTACAGTGCGAATTACTATCTAACAATAAATTGGGAAAAGAGATGGTTTAGAAAGATTCACCAAAAGGACAGGAAAGAAAATATAAAGGCTTACTGATATTTTGTGCGTACTTTCTGGGTCAAGAAAATGATTTAAACATGTTCACCTTGATAATAAATAAATGTGCCTTTGTTGTTTGTGCAGAACAAAAATTCTTACATAGATACTGAACACGAAAGGTTGGGATTCCGGCAAAATAACGAATAATATAAAGTGTATATTTAGTTTAAAAAAAAACACCTAACCTTTATGCACTCGCAACAACGCACAATGCTGTTGCCACAGTTTGCTACTTAAAAGTACACAGGACGAAGCTACTTTGTAGAAAAATAAAATAATTATCACTTTAGTTTGTACCCGTCTTCAGTACTGGGAACTACATCCAGATGTAACATCCGAATTAGTAAAAGATAATATTATTTTAAACTAATCCTAGCTTTAAGTCCTATATGTTTGTGCTGGCTAATAAAAGCCCATAAGTAAGCACAAACCTGCTACATAAAAACAAAGCTAGTAGGTGCCCCTGCCTCAAGCTCCAACATAATGTCCAGAAAAGCAAAGTGCTACATTAACTCGCAATGCTACGTGCCCCATGATGCACATAAAACGCAAAGAATTGTTTTACAAGCATATTTACATAGTATCCATACACCCACAACAATCAAAAGCTTCCCCCTTCAAAACTTTCAAATGCTTGTTTATACCAAATCCTAGGTATGCCGCAACTAAAAATAGTAAGTAAGTATAACCCATTTGCAAATGTATAATACGAAAGACTACCTTTTATATCTACACCTCCAAACCATGCTAATGTTTTTTGCAGATGGAGAAGTAAGTTACACAGCTATGCGCATATTAGCGCATTTTTAAAAGAACCATAACAATGCGCCGTAAAGTAAAGGCTATTAAAATACAGGCATTTATTAAAACACATGATTAAGTACAGAACGGTAATAACCCATACTCTCAAAAACACAATTTATATGTGGCTAGAACTGTACTATTAGTCTAAGGCGCCAAACATCAACGTTAATGTCCTACAAACATTTCAAGAAATGCAATTGGAAGAAATGCGCACATTCGCAAGTCCAAAGCATAATGCGTATACGCCGTAAAAAAAAAACCACGTGCAATAAATTTCTCAAAAACACAGATTATATACAACAGTTAGCTATAACAACTATTAAATCAAAATGTATAACTAAAACAAAACCAATAAAGAAAAAAAGCCCTACCCTCAGCCCCGATACTTCCGGGCCTCTGCTTACGTTAGATTCTGTATTAACCATGTATGCCCCAACACGTTCTAAAGTAACACAGGTAGTGTCCCTAACTGCTAATACTCTAAGTGTCCCACAGTTATATAAAAGCAACAACATTTTACGAAACCCACATGAATTAAAAGCACACGCAGACAACACCATAGCAGTAACACTCCCCCCCCTCCCCCCCCCCATACATAAAATGCATGTTTCAACCACACTATATGAACGGAATTCAACAATAAACAAATCAGGCCTACCTTTCTGTATGTATGTCTGCAGCTACGCGAAAGTTTGAGCGCTGTTAAAAAATCAAACAGTAAATGCACATTCGCAAATAAAATGGGCAATATTTATGTGTACGTAATTGCACCCTAATGTTAGTAACAATATTTTGCAAATTCAAAACACATTGTATAAACTTTATTTACCAATAAACTGGGGGAAAAAAGCCTACCTTTTGTTTGTGTAACTTCAGAGCTAAGTGAATATTTAAGAAGTTGGAAAAGGAGGAGCCTAGCGCGCAACCAAGATGGCCGCGTAGGTGCGAGGCTCCCGAGGACCTCCGCGACCTCCTGCATTAATCCTGGCTATATCCTGTCTTTTTCGAGGGGACTGTGTCGGTGAACCCGAGCTGAGGCGCCACCCGTTTTCCGTGTTCGAATCGGACCCCGAACACCGGCGGGAGCGCCGATCGAAGGTTGCGGCCTTCCCCGTGCCGGCCCCCCGGATTGGAGTAGTGGGGCGATCCGGGGACAAAGTGAACAACAGCGGCGGGCACGGCTGGGCGACTCGCGTACCCCGCGCTTTCACTTTCACTTTTGCGCCCTCCTCGCCTCCAGCGAGGTAGGGTCGCGAAGCGGGGTGCGGTGGTGTGGTCTTGTCCAGGTGCCCGGCTGACCCGCCTGCTGTGGATCGTCCTGCGGTGCGGTGGCCGCCCTCCCCCCCCCGGACCCCGTGAACGGGTCTATTGGCCCTTTTGCGGAGATTGGCACGACGGTGGGAAAGCAAACATGTCCACCAAACAAGATGGCGACCGGGCGAAGGTGAAGACGACCCGCCGTGGCCCGGCGCACCAATCCAACAGTATGGACCGCTACACTCTCCAGAAGGGATCTCCGGAGACATCGCGCACGTCCCCGGCGGGCCTGACGGAGGCGCCTGCCCAGCCGGTGGACCTGACCCTCCGGGACGTCATGGGCGCCATCGCGGAGATGAAGGCCTCGGTGGACCAGCGCTTCGACACCCTAGCGCAAAAAATAGACTCGGTCCTGGTAGATGTGAGCCTGGTGAGGGCCGACCTCTCTAAGACGAATGACCGGGTCGATTCCCTGACCCACACCACAACGGGCCTCGAGACAGATGTGGTGGCCCTCCAAAAGGAGGTGCGCCGGCTTGGCCAGGCGAGCGCCCTGATGGACCGGCGACTGGAGGATTCCGAGGGTCGGGCCAGGAGGAATAATGTTCGTATTGTGGGGGTGCCGGAGGGACGAGAGGCGGAGGCCGCCGACCTCTTTGTGGAAGATCTAATCCTTACCCATCTGCAGCCCCGGGGCCTGAGTAAGCTTTTTGCGGTTGAGCGTGCTCACCGGGTCCCTGGGGGCAGGCCGAAGGCCGGTGCCCCGCCGCGGCCTCTCATTGCCCGGATTTTTAATTTTCGGGACAGGGACGCTATCCTGCAGACCTCCAGGCAACAGGGACCGGTCAAGCTTGACAACATGGATGTGCGTTTCTACCCAGACTTTACTCCGGCGGTCCAAAAGCAGAGACTCAGTTTTCTCGGTGTTAAACGTCGCCTGCGGGACCTGAACCTAAAGTACTCAATGCTCTTTCCAGCTAAGCTAAGGGTGGAGGTGGAAGGTCGCACGCACTTCTTTGATCGCCCCGAGGCGGCTGGGGACTGGTTGGACACTCTGCCTGATGATCGGGGCCGGGGGGGTGGGGGGGGTGCGGGCGGTGGAGAGGGCCTGCCGGATCAGAACTAAGGGGTGAATAATAGGCCCTGCTCGGGACAATACTTCTTTACCATTTCTCGATCGTGTGTGTTCCCCTCCTATGGAGGTCGTACGGGGTCTGTTGGGGGCTTCCCTCCTCCTCTGGGGTACTAGTTAGTCTTTCTCTATGGGGCGACAGGCACACTGCACTTTGGGGGGGCTGACTGGGCTCATGCAGGGGTGCAGGGAGGGGGGAGTTCTGTTGGGATGGGGGGGTGGGGGGGGTGTGTTGTTTGTTTGCACCGCAAGGCAAACCCTTTACTGTATTGCTGTTCTCAAAATGCTCTGTGGGGGACGACTGATTGCTTCTACGTATGATGGGGGGTAGGGACTTGGCTGTGTTGTCCTGGAATGTTAACGGCCTGGGGGATCGGATTAAGCGTGGTGTGGTCCTGCAGTTCCTGAAACGTATATCGCCAGATGTTGTCTTCTTGCAGGAGACACACCTTATAGGTAACTCCTTCCATGCCATGAATCGGCGGGGCTATCGTTTGGTGGCCCACTCGGGCTTCACTTCAGGGTCGCGGGGGGTGGGTATCATGATCAAGAACTCGCTTCCACTGGAGATTGATGAGGTGCGCCATGACGAGAGGGGACGTTACACTATCCTGGTGGGTAGAATGGAGGGTAGAGTGATTGTTTTCATGTCAGTGTACGTCCCGCCTGGGTTACAAGCTACTACATTTGCGGACCTGGGGCGCCTCCTCCTGGACCTCCCGGGTGGCCTGCTGGTGGTCGGGGGGGGACTTCAATGCGGTAGTTTCTGGGTCTATGGATCGTCACCCCCCTAGGGACCTCCCCCGCGCACAGGCGTGGCTGTCCGGCCTTTTAGACACACTGGGCCTGGTGGATTGCTGGCGACTAAAGCACCCTACGCAGCTGCAATACACTTTCCACTCGAGCGCCCATGGTAGCCTCTCGCGACTTGACTACATCCTGGTCCCGGCGGCCCACGCTGGGAGGGTAGGAGAGGTGTGCCATCTGGCGCGGGGTATTTCGGATCACTCCCCATTACTGTTACATTTTGATGTCTTCCCGAGGGGGGAGGGCAGGGTGGCCCCAATCAATGCATGGTACTTACGAGACCCCACTATTCGTGCCGACTTGATTAAATCCTTACAGCGCTATTTTGACGAGAATGTGGGGTCTGTCCCTTCGGCCATCTCCCTGTGGGAGGCCTTTAAGGTAGTCCTCAGAGGGGAGGCCCTCTCCTTTATCTCCCATGCCCGGAGGCGTGAGCGGGAGGAGGTGACCCGGGTGGAGGCCGAGATTGTGGAACTGGAGGGTGACCTGGGGAGCGGGGTAACGGATGCCAAGTTGCATGTTTTGCACCTCAAGCAGACGGCCTATAGGGCCCTCGTCACGGAGGCGGCTAGGGGCCTCAGTAGAGAGCAACAGGGACGATTGTATGATGTGGGCGATAAGGCGGGTAAATTGATTGCGTGGTTGGATAAGAGGGAGAGAGCGAGTCGTGTGGTGCCTTTGATTGAGAGGATGGATGGTACGCGTGTCACCGAGCCGGAAGCCATCGTCTCCTGCTTCGCGGATTACTTCCGCGAGGTGTACTCCCCGGTTTCCCCCTGCTCGGAGGAAGATTCCCATTCCCTGCTTCGGGACATCGCGCTGCCCTCCCTTTCGGTGGAGGACAGGGATTCGCTAGATGCTCCTCCCACCTCGGACGAAATTGCCCTGGCTATTCGCTCGGTCGCGTCCGGCAAGGCCATGGGCCCTAATGGTCTCCCCATCGAGCTTTACAAGCTGCGCCCGGATGTATTAGCGCCCCACCTGCGCGCGATGTTCCTGGCGGCCCACTCGCAGGGTTCCCTCCCGCCGGACCAGCGTCTGGCCACGATTGTGGTGATACACAAGGAGGGGAGACCCCGTGAGCGGGTCACATCCTACAGGCCAATTTCGCTCTTGAACGCGGAACCCAAAATCCTCGCCAAGGTGTTGGCCAACCGGTTGGTTGGTGTGGTGGGCGACTTGGTCCACCAAGACCAATCTGGATTTATACCCCATCGTAACACGGCTCTTAATCTGCGACGCTTGCACGGGGTGCTCGCCCGTGTCCCGTTTGTGCGGGAGCCGGCCATCTTGGCATCCTTGGACGCCACCATGGCGTTTGACACGCTTGAATGGCCATACATCTGGGCGATGCTGGCGAAATTCGGATTTGGCCCGGGGTTCATTAGCTGGGTCAAATTGCTGTATTCGGGCCCACTGGCGCAGGTGGTGGTGAATGGGCGAGTCTCGGCCCCATTCGAGCTGGGGCGGGGCACGCGCCAGGGTTGCCCCTTGTCGCCGCTCCTGTTTGCACTGGCCTTGGAGCCCTTGGCGGAGTGGCTACGGTGGCACCCTTCTATCCGTGGTCTCCGCTGGACCCCTGAGTATGAGGACCGCGTGTCCCTCTACGCCGATGATATCCTTTTGTATCTCGCCTCCCCGCGCAAATCGCTTTTTGTCCTGGTTGATGTTTTGCGCTCCTTCGGGCGTAACTCAGGCCTTGTCATCAACTGGGCGAAATCCTGCGTATATGTGCTTTCCGGGGAGGCTCCGGCCCTACCGCGTGACTGCCCGATCCAGATTGCCTCCCAGGGATTCCGGTACCTGGGTATATATATCACTCTAGACCCGGAGGCCCGCTATGAGCGGAACTTGTTGCCCCCCCTCCAGCGCTTGCGAGAGGATGTCGCGCGTTGGCGGCGTCTTCCGCTCTCGCCACTTGGCCGAGCGGCCTTGTTTAAGATGATGTCCTTGCCGCGCTTTCTGTACGCCCTCCAGAACACTATGGACTTGGTACCAGCGCGCTACTTCCGCGAGGTGGAGGGCCTGCAGCGGCGCCTGTTCTGGGACGGGAGGCCGCGTATTGCTCTGGCCAAATTGACGCTCCCGTGGTACGATGGGGGGGTCGCCCTCCCGGACATTAAACGGTATTACTGGGCCTCCCAGCTAGCTGCAATCAATCATGGCCTTTACGGGCCCGCCTTGAACCCGGCATTTGAAATGGACAGGATGCTCCTGCCCGGTGGCGATTATAATCGAGCGCTCTATTCTGGCACGCCCGACTCCCGTCTGACGGGACCGACGCGTGTCATGGTGCGTGTATGGCACGCGGCTAATGCAGCTATGGGGTGGAAGGACCGTTTGACCCGGGCGTCACCGCTATATGCGTCTGAGAGGTTGGGCTCCCTGTGGACATCGAAGGGCTTCGAGAAGTGGGACACGATCGGAATCAGCACAGTGGGAGATCTCTGGACGAGGGGGGGTTTCAAGACTTTTGAGATGCTGCAGACGGAGTTTCAGCTGCAAGGCAGTGAGTACTTTCGATACTTGCAAGTCCGCCACGCGCTGACCTCCGTCTTCCCGGATGTTGCGTCCATTCCGGAGTCTTCCCCCCTGGAGGACAGGGTGCTGGATGGCCATGTACCAGACAGCACGATCTCCCTTATATATAAAAAACTGATTAATGACAGATCGTGCCTGCTGACTGGCCTCCGCGAGGCCTGGGTTGCCGATGGGCTGGAGCTGGACGACGAGGATTGGATCTCCGCGGTGGCCTCTCCGAAGGAGGTGGCCATCCCGGCTCGCCTTCGTTTCGTCCAGCTTAAGATCCTTCACCGGGTTTACGTCACGGGGCCGAGGCTTCTACGTATGGGCTTTGCTGGTGACGGATTGTGTAAGCGCGGCTGTGGTGCGTTGGCAACTTTCATGCATATACTGTGGGAGTGCCCGAAAGTGGAGCGATTCTGGCGTGGTGTGCATGAGGTTTTGCGTGTGGTTACGCGTGTTGCACTGCTGCCTGAAGCGAGGAGATGCTTGCTGAATGTGTGGGAACCAAATGATTATTCGGTCCCGCAGACGCGGTGGGTGACTCTGGGATACATGATAGCGAAGCGTGACATTGCCCAATTGTGGGGATCCCAGAGGCCCCCGGCGGTGTTGGCCTGGAAAGAACATATGGATTGGTGTATGTTTCGTGAAAAAGTAGTGTATGTGGCGAGGGGTAAGCCTGGGGCGTGGGTGAAAATCTGGGGCCCCTGGAACGCCTACCGTGGGGGTATTTGTGAGCCGCCACTCCTACCGGCAGCCTCGCCAGCCCCATCTCCTTAGCCGACCCCCTCCCTCAGCCGTGGGCACGTGGCTCCCCAGTCCCTGCTATACTCCCATTCCCCTCTTCAGAGTTTTGCTGCTGGTTAGGATCCCCCATTACGGAGCATGTACTGTCACTTGGATCGCGGGTTGCCTTGCGGGTGTGGTTTTTTGTGTTGTTCTGTTTGACAAAAGGAAACCGTATTGTGGGCTAGGAGTGATGCGGCCTACGCTATTGATATCACCTGATTTGCCAATCTGCCCCGCCAAGAGATTCTCACTGTATGTATGTTATATGCCTTTTGCTACTCTAGCGGCCGGCCGGATGGTTGTAGGCCCATGCCTGTAACTTTTTTATCGTGTAATAAACGGTTTCAAAAAAAAAAAAAAAAAAAAAAAAAAAAAAGAAGTTGGAAAAAAGCAAACAGAAAACCCAAATTGGAAAAAAATCAATTTCAAATAGATGACACCTTAAGTGCACCTTATTTATGTAAATCATTTTAAAACACAAACACATTAAGAAAAGTTAAACTACTGGTAATTATAAAAAACCTACCTTTAGTCCGTATGCTGCTGTTGTGATACGTTCATAGAAAAAAACGCCTCCTGAAATAGCCTACCTTTTGTTTAGAAGCTACACAAATGTTCTAGATTGTTAATAGAAAACAAGCAACAATAATCGCACATGCTGCAATCAAAAACGTAATGTTTATGCGCCCCTAAGTACACCCTAATATTCGTTAATCACCCGCCAGTTAGTAACACGGGTAGTAAGGACCCCTAACTGCACCGAAATACCTAGAACCATAACTGTGAATTTAAAAACAACCCTGAGAGTGTCCGACAATTATATAAAAGCAACCACATTTCGCAAAATGCACATTAAGTCAAAGCACATAAAGGCAAACAGTAACCTCCTCCCCCCCCAAACATAAAAAGCTTGTTTGTACAACAATCCATATACGTAATTTTGGAAAAACCAAAAAAGCCTACCTTTGTTTATAGATCTCTGCAGCTACGCGATGTTCTAAAACGCAAAAAAAAGGAAAAACAGTGAGCGCACATTCGCTATCAAAATTACGAACCCTTAAGTGTGCCCTATTATTTACAATGATTTTACAACAAAAAGCACATTGAGAAAAGTTAACCCACTGATAAATTTAAAAAGCCTACCTTTAACCCGTATGCTAACGTTCTCATACAATACTGAAAAATATGCATTTGGAAAATGCTTACCTTTTGTTTATGAAACGGAGCAGATACTCAAATGTTCTAGCTCGCTGTCCAAAAAAAGGCAACATTAATTGCACATTGGCCACTACAAAACGTAATGTGTATGCATCAAACCTTGAACATGGCATTAACTACAAGAGCCAATTAAACACAGAAAATACCAACGTGAAAGGCCTTTAGGCATTCAGAAAGTTAGTAACACATAATGTCTACCACCCAAGCAAACCCCCTCCCCCTTTGTAAATGCTCACTTGTGCTATATTACAGGTATGCTCCTAAGCAAACTAAGCGTACTGTAGCCTATACCAAGGTGTAAAACGCATGTCATACATAACACAAAATGTGCTAAACCTAAAATAAATACTGTAACCTTTTTGTGGCTGCGCCCGCCTTGGTTTGTGCTCATGTTCGCCGAGGAAAGTTGAAGAAAATAACCAAGTTTGCAGATTTGATACAAAAACACGCATAATACAAAATGCAAAACACAATTGTAACCCAAAAAAACCAAGTATTTATACAACAAGATACAAAACGCTTATATTGTACAATAATAAAAGCACATGGCTAATATCCACCCATCCACCATGTTATCTGCTCAGGTTGGCCAAAGAAAATTAAAGAAAAGAACCCAAGTTGGCAGATACGATACAAAAACGGGCACATTATAAAATACAAACACAATTGTAACAGCAAGTAACAAAAGTAGTTATACATCAAAATACAAAACCCAAAGGGCAAAAAATATTTCCACATCAAAATACAAAATGCATATATCGTACAATAAAGGTAACAGATGTAAAATAAAACGTATCCTCCCTTTGACTGCGCTCCACCCTGCTCTCTGTTAGCGTTCACCTAGGAAAGTTCAAGAAAAGAAACAAATTTGGCAGATTTGATATGAAAATGCGAATATTAAAAAACACAAAAAACACATTGAAAACAGAAAGGGAAAACATGTATTCCTCATCAAGATACAAAACGCATATATCGTACAATAAAGAAAACCGATAAGTAAAAAATAAACAAACACTTACCTCCCTTTGTCTGCGCTCCGCCCTGCTCTCTGCTAGAGATTGCCGAGGAAAGTTCGAGAAAACAACCAAACTTGGCAGATTCAATACAAAAAGGTGCTGATTGTGAAATACAAAAAGCACATGCGTAACATCTATTATAAAATATAGAAAACAATCGTAAGAGAAATTAAATAAAGTAGTTATACATCAAAATGCAAAGCGCATATATTGAACAATATTAAAAACACATGTTAAACATTATCAACCTCTTCTTACCTCCCTCTGGCTGTGCTCCATCATGCTGTCTGCTAGTGTTAAAAAAACAACCTAAGTTGGCAGATTCAATAGAAAAACGCGCATAAAATAAAATACAAATAGCACACTTGTAACAAAAGAGAAAAAAACAATTTTTCTATTACGATATCAAACGCATATATTGTACACTAATAAAAGCACATGCTGAACATTAAATCCAAAAACTTACCTCCCTGTGGCTGCGGCGTGCTCTCTGCCCACATTCACTGATAACAGTCTGAATAAAGGACCAAACTTAACAGATTCGATTCAAAAACGCGCATAATACAAAACTCAAACATAACTTGAAGAAAAAAATGATTTGTACATTAAAATACAAAAGGCATATGTTGTAAAATAATCTAAAAACACATGTGACACATAAAAAAACACTCTTACCTCTTTGTAGCTGCACTCTGCCCTGCTATCTACTACTGTTCGCTGAGGAAAGTTCTAGAAGCCAACCAAAGTTTACAGATTGGCAACAGAAACAAAAACGTTTATATTATGTAATTTTAAAACCAGAATGAAAACCGAGCACATTAAAACAAAGTGTAGAAATGTATTTCCACATCGTGGGAGAAAAAAACGCATATATTGTACAATAAAGAAAACAGATAATAAACCCCCAAAAAACTTGCCTTCCTTTGGCTGCGCTCCACCCTGCTTTCTGCTAGCGATCGCCAAGGAAAGTTCGAGAAAACAACCAAACTTGGCAGAGTCGATACAAAAAGGCGCATATTTTGAAATACAAAAATCACTTTCTTAACACCTATTATAAAATACAAAAAACAATCGTAAGACAAATTAAGTAAAGTAGTTATACATCAAAATGCAAAGCACATATATTGAACACTAATAAAAACACATGTTAAACATTATAAACCTCTTCTTACCTCTCTCTGGCTGCGCTCTGTGATGCTGTGGAGGAAAGTTTAAAAAAAAAAAAAAAAAAAGTTGGCAGATGCAATACAAAAATGAGCATTAAATAAATACTAATGGCATATATTGTAGAATAATCTAAAAATACATGTTACATATAAAAAAACACACTTACCTCCTTGTAGCTGCAGTCCGCCCTGCTATCTGCTACTGTTCGCTAAGGAAAGTTCGAGAAACCAACCAAAGTTTACAGTCTCGCTACAAAAACGTGCATATTATAAAATACAAAAAGCACATTGAAAACAGGAAAGGAAAAAAAGTATTTCCACATCAGGGTAGACAACACACATGTATTGTACAATTAAAAAAAAAAAGCAAATATTAAACAAAAAAAAAGCAACTCACCTCCCTTTAGCTGTGCTCCGCACTGCTTTCTGCTAGCGTTCGCCCAGGAAAGTTGGAAATAACCAAAGTTAACAGATTCAATACAAAAATGCGCATATATCTCAATACATAAAGCACATTGGTAACAGCTAAAAAACACATGATTACAAATAAAATAAGAAATCGTACCTTTCTGTCTAGGGGCTCCTTCCTACTCTGCGCTCCATTTGCGTCGAAACCAACTGGTCTTTACCACAATCCTGTAGAAAAAATAAAGACATTACAAAAGAAAAACGGATTAAATAATCGTATAAGAAGGTATAAATAAAGAATGCTATACATTCCAAAACTGATGTTGAACAAAAAATAAAACCATACTCTTACCTCCGTGTAGGTGCGCTCCGCCCTGCTCGTGTTCGCCAAGTAAAGTTCGTGAAAAAAAGTTTGCAGATTCATTAAAAAAAACGTGCATATTATAAAATCCAAAAAGTACAATTGGCAGCATAAAAAATAATTCCTACATAAACATAACACAACACATAAAAACATAGCTTCCTATAGCTGCGCTCCGTCGTGCTCTCTGCTCGCTTGGCAAGGGGGCTGGTAATCGCGTCGAACCTGTAAAAAATAAACACATTAAACAAACACACAATTGGCAGCATCCAAAAATAATTCCCACAGACATTACAAAAGAAAAACTGATTAAATAATCGTATATGAAGGTAAAAATCAAAAATGCTATACGTTCCAAAACAAATGTTTAACATAAAAAAAATACTTTTACCTCCGCGTACCTGCGCTCCGCCCTGCTCTTTGCTCGCGTTCGCCAAGTAAAGTTAAAAAAAAAAAAAAGTTTGCAGATTCATTAAAAAAACGTGCATATTATGAAATACAAAAAGTACAATTGGCAACATAAAAAAGAACTCCAACGTAAACATAATACAACGCATAAAAACTTACCTTGCTATAGCTGCGCTCTGCCACGCTCTCTGCTCGCTTGGCAAGGGGGCTGGTAAAAGCGCCGAACCTGTGAAAAAATAAACACATTTAAAAAAAACACTCAATTGGCAACATCACAAAATAATTCCAACATAAAGCATAAAAACGTACCTTCCTATAGCTGCGCTCTGCCATGCTCTCTGCTCGCTTGGCAAGGGGGCTGGTAATGGCGACAAACCTGTTAAAAATACACACATTAACAAAACAAAATAAAAGCAGACTTCAAAGAAACGCACATATTAAAAACAACTTTTACCTTGTTGAGCACGCGATCCTCCCTCTTCCTTGCTGGCATCGGTGAACAGCTGGGGCATCCTGCAAAGAAAATCCACACATTAATGGAAAATAAACAATACTGTACCTGCCCTCCACCCCGGTTCCTGCAGTTGTTTGTCACGGGGAGCGCAATGATTAAAGTTTGCACAATCAATAACAAAAGGCGCATATTCAAATAAAAAGAGCACATTTAAACAAAATAATAAAAATATCACATCAAAATAATCCCAAAAATATATATATCCACCTACCTTGTTGTGCATGCGCTCCTCCCTGCTATCTGCTCGCACCAGTAAACAGCTAGAGCATCACTACGATCACATTCACGCATTAACCGTGCATGAAGCGTACCGTTACAAAGAATCCCCTTAAAACACTTCCAACATTTGCACATTAAAAAAAACATTAACCGCGCATCAACGTATAGTTACAAAGTAGCCCAAAAAGTAGCGTAACAAAATAGCGTACATACAACAACAAAAAAAGTAGCATAATAACAAATTAGCGTACAAGCATACAATGCATTCCACACGGAAACGCAGGTAATATTGTTTGTTAAAAAAGTGCAGCAAGTTATTATTAAGCCTACTATGTCACGCCGCCAGTAAAAGATAAAATCCTGCTGGGTGTGGCCTTAAAAGAACAGGCTGGCTATTAGGAGGGGCTACAAACCGTCCGGGACAATCAGCAAAGTTGTTTCAGAATAATAAGTGACGACAAACGTCGCATACCAATTTAATTTGCAAGGGGAGCTGAGACACTGCTTCGGAATCCGTATTTATTCCAAGAAGCCTTCGCATGGCGAGAGCAGTGCATGCGCACTGCTAACGCCTGGCGAGACCCAAAAAAGGACGAAAGAAGACGCCCAGCAGAGGAGACTGCAGAGAACAACTGACTTGGCCCCAGCCCTACGACCCGTCTGCAGTTTCCAGATATCCTGTGCCAAAAATCGTCTTGTCCTGCAGCCAGCAACCTCCAGAACCACTGGGAAGACGGAGTACCTTCAACAAAGACAGGATCTCCTGTGAACAACAGCTCTGTTCAGAAGAAACACCAAAGAAAGACTCCGAGCCTCCTGAGGAAAAAAAAAACGATGCCTGGAACCACCACTGCACCCATCACCTATGGCCCAAGTTCAAGTGGAACTACTTAATTAGCCTGGAGAGCTTATTTACTTCAGCCGAAGTAAATGTAATTTATTCCATAAATCACAATTATATCACAAACAATTTATATTTTTTCAGGCACATATGAAAAAAGTGAAGGGTGAAAAAATAATAAAACCCAGTGAAGTGATCATAGCCTACAAAGTGAACATAATATTCAGAAGGTCTTAAAAACAACAATGAAAGGCATATGACAGTATAACGAATCTTTTTTGCTCTCCCTTGGTTGGTGTCGACGACGTTTCAACCCACTCTGGATATGGGGTCTCTTCAGGACAATTATCTGGGGACTAATGGTATTCACAACAAGGAATAAGGGTAGGTGACTGGTAGCGTTTAGTCGTATCCGATGCAGCTTGAACATCTATTGTGTCCGCTGTGTCCGTAATCTCAGATTTGTTCCCAATTTCAAGACACGTAAGTAGACACGGACGAGTGAAGTGTCTGTGTAAAGATTATCACAGCCACAATGGACCGTCGTATCCGTTGTCATAGGGGATCGCTGTTCGGTTTCAAAGTCAAAACCGAAGACAGACGATACGTCTTGTGTGATGGTTTCGGTACAATTACACCATTCTTCACGAAAGGACGAGTGAAGCATCCGATCTGGCCGCATTAGTCGGTAACCGCTGAGGGCCAATGTTTCCAACGAGGGATAGGGGGCCTCCAGTTGGTGGCTGCTGGTGAGCAGGCCACAAGGTTGTGGGAGCCAAGCTCCTGGTGTTAGGCTCAGGGCAACGGGGGATCCAGTTTAGCACACAAAGTGCACCCACAGCGGTGCAGAGGCGGCTGGGTGCAGGGTGCTGTGTTGGCATCGGGTGCCCTGTTTTCAATGGGGATTTTCGGTTTTGGTTTTTAGCTGGAGGCTTGGTCCAGGAAGACTTCCGGGAGGAACCAACAGCTGGGCAGGTAAGTTGGAGGGCTCGGGGACGTAGGTGCACCTCGGGTTCCTTTCTCCAGGGTGCAGGGCGGCTGGATGCAGGGGTGTCTTTTGAGGTCGATTTTAACCTTACCGGGCCACTGACTGTTGGTGCGGGTCTCTGTGCAGAGGCTGCAGGCGACGTCCGGAAGGAGTCAACCCATGGTGGACTAGGTCTCTGGAGTGCGGGGGGGACCTCGCCGGGACCGGTGGACCACTTGAACTCGGGCTGTAGGCGACCGGTACAGTGGTGGTTCCAGGTGTCTGGTTTCTTTTTCCTCAGCAGGCTTGGAGTCTTTGTTTGGTGTTTCTTTTCAACAGAGCTGCTGTTCACAGGAGATCCGGTCTTTGTTAAAGGCAGTCAGTCCTCCCCGGGGTTCTGGAGGTCGCTAGCTGCAGGACAAGACGATTTTTGGCTCAGGATCTCTGGAAACTGCAGACGGGCAGGTAGGGCTGGGGCCAAGTCAGTTGTTCTCTGCAGTGTCCTCTTTTGGACGTCTTCTTATGTCCTTTTTCTTCTTAGGTTGCAGGAATCTGCTTTCTTGGTTCAGATCTGCCCCCTAAATACTGTATTTAGGGGGCGTTTTAGGGGTCTTGAGGTCAGTAGCCAATGGGCTACTGACCTTAGGGTAACTATACCCTTGGTGTGCTTACCCCACGTGGCGGAGTGAGCACAATCCCTAATCCTGATTGGGAAGTGCCTGCCATCTGCAAGATGGCGAGCACTGAAGAGAGGGCTTCACCTCGCCTCCCCCACCTGAGGGGTGGAGTTGGCAGAGGTGGGCACACCTTCTGGGCTGGCTAGTTTTTCCCGCCTGTCTTCCCGCTGAAAAGGAGGGTAGAGCGGAAGGGGCCCTGCTCCTGCTAGCAGGAGAGGCTGGGCTAGCATTACAAAGGCTGTCAGGCCTTTGAAGCTCTCCTGTCACAGATGGCTCTTCCTGGCCTGGGGGAAGTGTGAACACCTCTGCCCAGGAAAGGCTTTGTTTCTGGGCTCATGGAGCGAAGGTTCCCACCCTAGGGGTCTAGAAACATGTCTCGTGGTGGCAGACTGGTGAGTACCAGTCTGGGAACCCACCAGAGGCTGGTCGTTTTTCAGGGGGCATATCTAAGATGCCTTCTGTGTGCATTTTTTCATTAAATCCCATACTGGCATCAGTGTGGTTTTAGTGTGCTGAGAAGTTTGATACCAAACTTCTCAGTTTTCTGTGTAGCCATTGTGGTGCTGTGGAGTTCGTAATGACAAGCTCCCAGCACCCTATACTCTTAATGGCAGCATTGCACTTGCCATGTCTAAGAATGGACTTAGACACTGTAGGGGTACAGGACTCATGTACCTGTACCCTCACCACTAGTTTAGGGCACCCAGCTAGAGAGGTGACTGATCTATGCCAGGGCAGTGGGTTGTAGGCATGGCACACAGGGGTGTGTGCAATGTCGACTCTTCAATTTGTTATACACCAAAACACGCTGTCTGCAAAGGCAGTGTGTGTGTAAAGGTACAGGGCCTCTAAGCGTGGCACAATAAGTGCTGCAGCCCTTAGAGGTCTTCCCTGGTCACTGTGCTCTGGGTACCTCTGGTACCATTTACCAGGGCTGACCTGTGGCCAGAGATGGCAATTGGGTTAGGTTTGGGGAAAGAACACAGACCCTGGGAACCTGATTGGCAGGGACCCAGGGCACATCAAGTCAAAGTGCATCAGTAGTCTGGCAAAAAGTGGGGAGGTTACTGCAACAGAAACTCACTTTTCTACAGCCATGCCTACAACCCACTGCCCTAGCATAGATCAGTCACCCCTCTAGCTGGTTGCCCTATGCCAGTGGTGAGGGTACAGGTGCATGAGCCCTGTACCCCTACAGTGTCTGAGTCCATTCTTAGACATTGTAAGTGCAGTGCTGCCATTAAGAGTATATGATGCTGGGAGCTTGTCATTACGAACTCCACAGCACCATATTAGCTACACTGAAAACTGAGAGGTTTGGTATCAAACTTCTCAGCATATTAAACCCACACTGATGCCAGTGTGGGATTTAATGAAAACTGCACACAGCGGGAATCTTAGAGATGCCCCCTGAAAAACGATCGGCCTCTGGTGGGTTCCCTGACTGGTACACACCAGCCTGCCACCACGAGACATGTTCCTGGACCCCTAGGGTGGGAGCCTTCGCTCCCTGAGCCCAGAAACCAAGCCTTTCCTAGGCGGAGGTGTTCACACCTCCTCCAGGCCAAGAAGAGCCATCTGTGGCAGGTGAGCTTCAACGGCCTGTCAGCCTTTGTAAAGCGACCACGGCCTCTCCCGCTATCAGGAGCATTCCCCTTCCTTTCTCCCCTCGTTTTGGGCGGGAAGAGAGGCGGGAAAAACTAACCAGCCCAGAAGGTGTGCCCCCCCTCTTCCAACTCCACCCCTCCGGTGGGGGAGGTGATGTGAAGCCCACTCTTCAGTGCCCGCCATCTTGTAGATGGCAGGCAATCCCCAATCAGAATTAGGGATTGTGCTCACTCCCCCCACGTGGGGTGAGCACACCTAGGGTGTAGTCACCCTAAGGTCAGAAGCCCATTGGCTACTGACCTCGAGACCCCTAGAACACCCCCTAAACGCAGTATTTAGGGGCAGCTCTGAACCAAGAAGGCAGATTCCCACAACCTAAGAAGAAAAAGGACGAAAGAAGACGCCCAGCAGAGGAGACTGCAGTGAACAACTGACTTACTGACCCGTCTGCAGTTTCCAGAGATCCTGTGCCAAAAATAGTCTTGTCCTGCAGCCAGCGACCTCCAGAACCCTGGGAGGACTGAGTGCCTTCAACAAAGACAAGATCTTTTGTGAACAGCAGCTCTGTTCAGAAGAAACACCAAAGAAAGACTCCGAGCCTCCTGAGGAAAAAAAAAGACGCCTGGAACCACCACTGCACCCATCACCTACGGCCCAAGTTCAAGTGGCCCACCGGTCACAGTGAGGTTCCCCCAGCGCTCCAGAGTCGTAGTCCATCGAGGGTTGATCCCTCCAGGATACCTCTGTACCCTCCTCTAAAGAAACCTCTTGTAGAGGAAGATTGATTGATGCCTTTGTAAGAGGCGGTAGTATCAACTGAGGACATGGTTTTTGACCTTCCACAATAGAAGGAGCAACAAAAGAAGCCACGATTAGAAGGGGACTGCAGAGTACTCATAGACTTGGCTACTTCTGTATCCTTTTTCATTTTTTCCAATGACTTATCTACTTTGGGGCTGAAGAAATGCTTCTTGTCAAATGGAGTATTTAAAATAGACTGTTGGACTTCAGGTTTGTAGGAAGCTGGCTCTGTATATACTATACCCAAGTGAGGTATAGTGTGCACAGAGTCCTGTGGAACCCCAAAGGTAGGCAGAGGTAAAATTAGATAGCACCTCGCTCTCTATTTGTGGTAGTGTGGTCGAGCAGTAAGGCAGTATCTGAGGACAGTGTTAAGCATTTGTTGTACCATCTCAATCAGCATATGATTTCACACACTCAAAGACTGAACTTCAGACCAATTGGTTTTGTATAAAGCTATTATTAGTTATTTCATTTTCTAAAACCAAGCAAGCCTGGTACGGGTAAGTTGATAAATACTTTGCAGTAAATATACAGTTTGAAATGCAATTGTAAATGTACTTTGAAATGGTTATAGTTTGAATTACTGGTAATGCAATACTGTGAAATGCTGTACATATACTTTGTATCGACTTTGCAATGAAAATTACAGATAAGTTGCTTTTACGTTACTTTTGAGATTACTTTTTCTACTCGGTGTGATATGCTTAGATATCACACTGGGACATTTCCTAGAGAAAAGGTAAGTAAAATTAGTTTTGCACAATTGTTATTTTTCAGGTTTCCACACAAATCAACTACACACTCAAAATATTTTCAGAGAAAAACAGTCAATAGGTTCCTATGCAGAGAAATGAGGTTAACGGTTACCAGGTAAGTAATCGGGCTTTGGAGTGGAGCATAAAATACATTAAAATACAAAAAGCATATGTTGTAAAATAATCTAAAAACACATGTGACACATAAAAAAACACTCTTACCTCTTTGTAGCTGCACTCCGCCCTGCTATCTGCTACTGTTCGCTGAGGAAAGTTCTAGAAACCAACCAAAGTTTACAGATTGACAACAGAAACAAAAATGTGTATATTATGTAATTTTAAAACCTGAATGAAAACAGTGCAAAAAATATTCCCACCTCAAGATACAAAATGCACATATTGTACAACAAAGTGAACAGATGTAAAACAAAAAAAATACCTCCCTTTCGCTGTGCTCCGCCCTGCTGTCTGTTAGCGTTCGGCTAGGAAAGTTCGAGTAAACAAACAAAGTTGGCAGATCCGATACAAAAATGTGCATATTAAAAAACATCAAAAAGCACATTAAAACAGAAAGGGTAGCAATGTATTTCCACATCATGATAGAAAAAAACGCATATATTGTACAATAAAGAAAACAGATAATAAACCCCCCAAAAAACTTGCCTCCCTTTGGCTACGCTCCACCCTGCTCTCTGCTAGCGATCGCCAAGGAAAGTTCGAGAAAACAACCAAACTTGGCAGATTCGATACAAAAAGGCGCATATTTTGAAATATAAAAATCACTTTCGTAACATCTATTATAAAATACAAAAAACAATCGTAGGACAATTTAAGTAAAGTAGTTGTACATCAAAATGCAAAGCACATATATTGAACAATAATAAAAACACATGTTAAACATTATAAACCTCTTCTTACCTCCCTCTGGCTGCGCTCTGTGATGCTGTGGAGGAAAGTTAAAAAAAAAAAACAACCCAAAGTTGGCAGATGAAATACAAAAATTAGCATTAAATAAATACTAAAGGCATATATTGTAGAATAATCTAAAAACACATGTTACATATAAAAAAAACACACTTACCTCCTTGTAGCTGCAGTCCGCCCTGCTATCTGCTACTGTTCGCTAAGGAAAGTTCGAGAAACCAACCAAAGTTTACAGATTCGCTACAAAAACGTGCATATTATAAAATACAAAAAGCACATTGAAAACAGGAAAGGAAAAAAAGTATTTCCACATCAGGGTAGAAAACACACATGTATTGTACAATAAAAAAACGCAAATATTAAACAAAAAAAAGCAACTTACCTCCCTTTAGCTGTGCTCCGCACTGCTCTCTGCTAGCGTTCGCCCAGGAAAGGTGGAAATAACCAAAGTTAACAGATTCAATACAAAAATGCGCATATATCTCAATACATAAAGAACATTGGTAACATCTAAAAAAATAAATAAATCAACATCAAGGTAACAAAACGCATATGTTCTGCAATTAAAAAACACATGATTAAAAATAAAATAATAAATAGTACCTTTCTGTCTAGGGGCCCCTTCCTACTCTGTGCTCCATTAGTGTAGGAACCAACTGGTCTTTACCACAATCTTATAGAAAAAATAAAGACATTACAAAAGAAAAACTGATTAATCGTATATGAAGGTATAAATCAAAAATGCTATACATTCCAAAATTGATGTTGAACAAAAAATAAAACCATTCTCTTACCTCCGTGTAGCTGCGCTCCGCCCTGCTCGTGTTCGCCAAGTAAAGTTCAGGAAAAAAACGTTTGCAGATTCATAAAAAAAAAACGTGCATATTATAAAATCCCAAAAGTACAATTGGCAGCATAAAAAATAATTCCTACGTAAACATAACACAATGCATAAAAACATAGCTTCCTATAGCTGCGCTCCGCCATGCTCTCTGCTCGCTTGGCAAGGGGGCTGGTAATCGCGTCGAATCTGTAAAAAATAAACACATTAAACAAACACACAGTTGGCAACAGCAAAAAATAATTCCCACATAAACATAACGCATAAAAATGTACTTGCCTATAGCTGCGCTCCGCCATGCTCTCTGCTCTCTTGGCAAAGGGGCTGCTAATCACGCCGAACCTGTAAAAAATAAACACATTTAACAAACACACAATTGGCAGCATCCAAAAATAATTCCCACAGACATTACAAAAGAAAAACTGATTAAATAATCGTATATGAAGGTAAAAATCAAAAATGCTATACATTCCAAAACAAATGTTAAACCTAAAAAAATACTTTTACCTCCGTGTACCTGCGCTCCGCCCTGCTTTGCTCGCGTTCGCCAAGTAAAGTTAAAAAAAAAACAAAGTTTGCAGATTCATTAAAAAAACGTGCATATTATAAAATACAAAAAGTACAATTGGCAACATAAAAAAGAACTCCAACATAAACATAATACAACACATAAAAACTTACCTTGCTATAGCTGCGCTCTGCCATGCTTTCTGCTCGCTGGGCAAGGGGGTGGTAATCGCGCCGAACCTGTGAAACGATAAACACATTAAAAAAAAAACACAATTGGCAACATCACAAAATAATTCCAACATAAACATAACGCATAATAACGTAACTTCCCATAGCTGCGCTCTGCCATGCTCTCTGCTCGCTTGGCAAGGGGCGCTGGTAATTGCGACGAACCTGTTAATAATACACACTTTAACAAAACAAAATAAAAGCAGACTTCAAAGAAACGCACATATCACACATATTAAAAACAACTTTTACCTTGTTGAGCACGCGCTCCTCCCTCTTCCTTGCTGGCTTCTGTGAACAGCTGGGGCATCCTGCAAAGAAAATCCACACATTAATGGAAAATAAACAATACTGTACCTGCCCTCCACCCCGGTTCCTGCAGTTGTTTGTCACGGGGAGCGCGATGAATAAAGTTTGCACAGTCAATAACAAAAGGCGCATATTCAAATAAAAAGAGCACATTTAAACAAAATAATAAAAATATCACATCAAAATAATCCCAAAAATATATATATCCACCTACCTTGTTGTGCATGCGCTCCTCCCTGCTATCTGCTCGCACCAGTAAACAGCTAGAGCATCACTACGATCACATTCACGCATTAACCGCGCATGAAGCGTGCCGTTACAAAGAATCCCCTTAAAACACTCCCAACATTTGCACATTAAAAAAAACATTAACCGCGCATCAACGTATAGTTACAAAGTAGCCCAAAAAGTAGCGTAACTAAATAGCGTACATACAAAAAAAGCAAAAAAGTAGCATAATAACAAATTAGCGTACAAGCATACAATGCATTCCACACGGAAACGCAGGTAATATTGTTTGTTAAAAAAGTGCAGCAAGTCATTATTAAGCCTACTATGTCACGCCGCCAGTAAAAGATAAAATCCTGCTTGGTGTGGCCTAAAAAGAACAGGCTGGCAACCAGGAGGGGCTACAAACCGTCCTGGACAATCAGCAAAGTTGTTTCAGAATAATAAGTAACAACAAACATTGCATACCAATTTAATTTGCAGGGGGAGCTGAGACACGGCTTCCGAATCCGTATTAATTACAAGAAGCCTTCGCATGGCGAGTGCAGCGCATGCGCACTGCTAACGCCTGGCGATGGATGCAGTGGGGGAGGAACATGGCGGCAGCAGGCTAGTTGCCGCGGTACTCTGCTCTGAGCTCCCTGCAGGGCGTCGCTATAGATACAGCTTTTTTTTCCCTTTTATCGAAAATACTGTATATTATCAGCGCAGGCATGTAATCAGCGACTTTACGTACAAGAACTAACGAACCTGCCTTTGTTTTTCCCCAGTTAAGCGTTTCTTTCTTGCTGCTTGCCCATACTGATGTAAAAGTTACTGTGTTAGCGCGGTCTTCTTTCTATCTCCATGCGCCTGAGGTCGGGGGTGATACAGCCGTTCCCTGAGGTCTCGGCCCTAGTTGTGCCGTCGCCTGGAAATCAGCACAGCCTGTGGCCCTGGTTCCGGGCCGCCCTGGAGCTCCTTCGGGGGAGGAGACAGTGGAGCGGAGCGATCACCAGGTTGATGTCAGCGTTCGTCAGGGCGGCGATAGCTTCAAGCTACAAGGAGAAAGCAGCCCGGAGCATACTGCTGGTACACTCAAAGCAGCTGATCAGGTGACGGGCAAGACTTTTGAAAAGGGGGTTTTCTCTGATCGAGAGGAGATTTTTCATTTTGCGGGGAAGTTAGAGAAATCCCCCTTACAAGTGTCGGGTGAAATTTATTCCAGAGCTTGGGTGGCGGAGATCAGCAACCCTACGAGGGTCACAACGAGAGCCATATCAAGAGCCAACACGCGCGTGGTTCAGACTCAAGAGCCAGTAATACCCTCGATTCCTAGTACTAAGGAGTCCCTTACAAACAAAATCTTGGGTGAAAAATTTAAACATAACACAGAAAGAAGGCGCTCACGCAAAAGCAAATTGAGTAGGAAGTTTTCAGCTGAGGTTGCGGCTGGGGTTGGTACTATGTCTGCTACAAGGCTGGATTGCGGGAGCGCTCCCCAGGGTGGCACAGAAGGGGGGTGGGAGTCGGTTGAGCCCCCCTATAAATTAAAATCTTCTGAACCCCAGATCTCCTCATAAACTTCTTCCTATTTGCATGTTGAAGTTAAGGCCAAACATACGAAGAGGTCTGGTAAATTAGCTAGGTCTAATAAATCTACTAAGTTAAGCAAACTGCTTTTTGATTCTACCTCAAGAATTACACCTTCATTACGATCGTATTTTAAGGTCGTTCCTCAAGTACTTGATCTGGCTCAATCCCAGCTTCAGACCCCTTCTGTCTCCATCTCCTCGTTAACAATTTCCGACATGTTGGCACCTTCGGTCGCAGGGGGCCTTCCTGAATTGTCTCCTCATTCTGTAGCTTCAGGGCCTGTTGCTTCACCTTCGAAGTCACCGGCATGCTTTCCTTCTAGAGTTTTACTACCAACCCTAGTCCCTGTGGATGAGAATGATCCATCTAAGGAATCTGGGGAATGCTCTAAGCAAATCAATCTAGGCTTAACTCTTCCAATTCCCTCACTTCCGTCAGAGCTTTCAATGGCTCTATCTGATGCTACTGGTCCTAAACTTAAAGCGATTCAGGTACGGGCATTTCCTGATAGTGAAACCGGGGGTAAGACAGTGCACCACGACCCCCTAGACAGTAGTAGCAAGGTCCCAAGCGATTTTCACAGTCTCAGGGCTGAGGGTGTACTTACTGGAGAGGGTCTTGGCCAGGGTTCGGATTTTGAACTCGTAAGCTCGAGGAGTGCTGTTCTGAAAGAGCTCCCGCCTGCCACTGATGCGGTACACTTGAACCTTAACTTAGGTAATACTGTTGACTCTAACGGTGGCTTAATCTCAGACTCTCTTGCTTTAGATCTCCCAGTCTCTGCCTTACAGCTTATGTTTTCTACTCTGACGGCTGATATTAAAAGGGGTTTTGAGGAGTCTGCATTAAATCAGCGGGAGATAAGAAGCTATTGCGAATCCTTAGACACAAAGATTGATGGACTCTGCACAAGAACAGGAGTCTTAGAAGAGACAGTGGCCAGCATGTCGATACATCTTGACAAAGCTAAGGAGGAAATTGAGAGGCTTAAGAGACCCGACACCACTATGGCTGAAAGAATGGAAACCCTTGAAAACAATGCCAGACGGAGCAACATCCGTATCTTGAATGTGCCTGAGGGCAGTGAAGGATCTGACATTAAGCACTATATTATCACCCTTTTGAGACACTCTCTAAAACTGGATCAATCTGAGGAGGAATGAACATCTGAGATACAGCGAGTACATAGAGAGCCATTTAGGCGGAGTCCACAACGGACAAAGCCAAGGAAGATTCTGTTGAACTTCCATACCTACTCGCTGAAAGAACATATCCTCAATTTTGCACTTAAGCAAAAATCCCTGGCAGGGGTGGGTTTCACGTTTCAAATTCGATCTGACCTGTCGAGGGTTACCCTTGAAAACAATGGGAGCTAGGAAGCAGAATGGAGGTTTTTAGGAAGCTTGGTGCATCAGTTCAGATGGGGTTTCCAGCCGCTTTGAAAATAATGATCAATAATAAAATGCATAATATTCGTTCAGTACAGGCGGCGGATGATCTTCTGATGTCCTTAGGGGGTTCTAACGGAGGTTCTGGCTCTGGTTGAGAGTCTTGTGTTACTATCTTTGGATCCTGACCTCTCTTGGAATTCTAAAGCAGTTTCCCCTACTGTTTCCTCCTATCCTTTTGTCTTTAAATAGTATTCACTCACCCCTCCTGTATCTTGTTAGCAGGTTCCTATGTGTTTACAGACAAGTTTAAGTTAGATAGATTAGAAGAAAAAATATATATTAAGCAAATAAAAATAAAATAAAAAAAAAATATATAAAGAAATTGACAAACAAGTAAAAAAATAAGGGGGATTTCACAATGGAATTGGAGAAGATTGCTTTTTTATAATTCCTTTATTGCCCTTAGCTAGTGATGCTCTGTGCGGGCTCAGCAAAGGGTAGGGAGTACCACAAACCGGGCTTGATCTGGTTAGGTAGTACCAGGGTTCCTCATGGGTGGGGGGGAGGTATGGGTGTGAGCAGGGGAGGGATGGAATATAAGCAAAATTGTTCCTCATCTTTTTTTTGGCTGCAGGCATATTCTGTTTTTCTAATGTTGGATAATTGAGTCAAGAATTGTAAGTTTTTTTATAGACTTTATTGCCATGAGTAACATTAAGATTCTCTCCTGGAATGTTAATAGCCTGCGCACCAAGCCAAGGGCAAATAGAATCCTACAGTATCTGCATGATTCTGATGCGCAGGTCATTATTCTCCAGGAGACTCACTTGGTGGAGAGCGAGGTATCTGAATTGGTTAAAAATAATAGGTGGATAGACTTATCAGTTTCTACCTCTCAGTCGCTTAATGTGAGAGGTGTATCTATTTTTCTTAAGAAAACTATCACTACCAGATTAGTTAGTCAGGTGGTAGACTCGGCTGGGAGATGGGCAATTGCCACGGTAGAGATGGGAGGTTTTCAAATAACATTGGTAGGGTATTATGGGCCTAACAGAGATGACCCCTCAGCACTAGAATCTCTGTTTTCACAGCTTTTGCACTTTCCTGAAACCACTATTATGGCAGGGGATTTTAACATCGTGCTTGACTACGCTCTAGATAAAACGCCATTGAGTCGACAAGAAGTTCTTTCTAAGTCTAGAGCGTTTCTACTTAATTGTATGCAGCAATATGGGTATATTGACATCTGGCCGATAAGGGCAGGTCAGCAATCTGGATTTTCCTTTCGAAATTTTAAATATCGCCACCAGTCTAGGATTGATTTCTTTTTGATTAGTCGCAATTTGCAGGGCTTCACAAATAATGTTAGTTATTTGCCTTCTCATCTGTCGGACCACTCTGCAGTAATGTTAGATTCCGCAGGCATTGTGCAGCTCCCTAATAGATCATGGTCTTTTGATCGTATTTTTCTTTCGTCACCGGATGATGTTGCTTACCTCAAACTGGAGGCACGTGAATTTATGCAACTTAATATAGCCACAGCAGGTACCAACACTGTATGGGATGCGTTCAAATGCTTCCTGCGTGGAGCTATTAAAAATAAGGTCAAATTTCACAGGAGGCAGTATACTCAGGAAGTAGCGTCTATTGAAGCCAATCTTTTATTAGTACAGGCGGAATTAGACTCCTGTAGTAGTAGTACTCCCAGCCTTATATCAGCTAAACAAGAGAAACTGCTTGAGCTTAAAATGCAATCGGCTTCGGTTCTAAGTCAACGCCTGCTCCGTAGATGGGAAGTTAGCAAACTAGCCCACTTTGAATTTGGCGAAGGGGCTGGCAAATTGCTCGCTTGGAAATCCAGAACTGACCAGGTCCGTAATACAATTAATTCAATCACTTCCAGCTCTGGGACTTCAACGTCTGATGTAGAAATTAGAACGGCATTTAAAGATTTCTTTCAGGAGATCTATCAAGAGGACAAAGACATCTCCCCAGAATGCATTAGAGAGTGGCTAAATAATATATCTCTATCTTCGCTCTCGTCGGATCAAAGAGCTTTTTTAGATATGGCAGTTACGGAGGAAGAAGTGGTGGCCGCAATATGTGGAAGTAAGAGTGGTAAGGCGGCAGGGCCCGATGGCCTACCAGCTGAAATATACAAGAAGTTGGTGGAAGAGATCTCTCCTTTTGTTGTTCTGCTTTTTAATCAAATACTGCAGGAAGGGGCACTTCCCCCTAGCTCCTGGAACAACGCGTCTATCACATTGATACTTAAGCCTGGCAAGGCTCCCACAAATTGTGGGTCATATCGTCCTATTTCCATTCTCAATGCCGACTATAAAATTTTTGCATCGCTTTTGGCTACGAGATTGGGTAAGGTTGCTCCAGACATTTTACATCCTAACCAGAAGGGTTTTGTAAGGGGTCGCCAGCTCTTTGAATTAACCTATGATCTGGTGGGAGCTATAGATATGGCCACCACTAACTCTCTGCCATTTGCTATCCTCACGTTGGACGCCACCAAGGCATTCGACAGAGTCAATCGGTTGTACCTGTCGGGTGCCTTGGCTAAGTTCAACGTGGGTGAGGGCTTCCGTAGAGCTGTGCGACTTTTATATCACAGTCCATCAGCATCCGTTCTGGTTAATGGGGGCCTATCCGAGTCCTTTAACATCACAAGAGGAACACGGCAGGGCTGCCCTCTATCTCCATTGCTTTTTGATCTTTACATTGAGCCTTTTGCTCAGACATTACGGGATAATATCATCAAGCCCTTTAAGTATAAGGCATGGGAGAAGAAGGTGGCCCTGTATGCGGACGATGTTATGATTTTAACATCCGAGATTAGTACTGCCTTTCCCACTGCCATCAATCTAGCCCTCGAATTTGGAAATGTTTCGGGGTATGAGGTGAATGCCTCAAAAACCGAAATAATGGTTTGGAACTCTGATCTAACAGGATTTATTGAACCACTCAGCACAAGCCTGAGATATTTGGGGCCAAGAATTGTTAAGGATATTATTCTAATCTCATCTACCAATCTATCTGCAGTAGCTAAAGAGTGTCAGAAATTAATGGATACTTGGGGACACCTCCCCTTGTCGGTTCTGGGACGTGCAAATCTGGTTAAAATGTCTATCTTGCCAAAATTCTCGTTTTTATTTAATACAATTCCACTTTATTTTGATAAATTTTCTTTGACTAAATTACAAGCCGATATTGGTTCGTTTATTTGGAAAAAAAAGAATGCCAGGATTGCATGGAAAAAAATTAGGCGTCGTCGTGAGAAGGGGGGACTGACTGGCAGGGCCTGATTTACAGATTTATGCTTGGGCATTCCAATTATCTCACGCCCGCATGCTGCTAAAAATGCCATTTGATCAGGCGGTAGGGATGATGTTTTCGGCCATGTTGGAGGGTGAAGGATTTGGACAGTCTGGCTTTTTATTTAAGTTCGGCGATCCCAAGTACTTTAAGAAGGTTAAACTCAAAGTATTACATAGTTTGGCCAAAACTTGGTCCAAAATCAGATCATCGATTAAACTGGGATACTATTCGTACAGGGCACCCATTTGGGATCTACCGGTACCCCCGGTCTGGACAAGGGATACATTATCAGCTCCATTGAAGGAGGCGGGTATATCAGTTTGGGGGGACCTATTTGCTGAAGGGGTGATACTCCCTTGGGAACTCTTAAGCAATAAAATAGGTCCCAAGTTTTTGTAGATTTAAATTCCTCCAAATGTCAAGTTGGGCACAGGCTCTTCACAGTCAAAATCCACGTCGTAAGAACCCTCCAGTGGGGGGGCAGTAGCCAACTGGTATCTCTCTTATTGGACAAACCACCTGTCTCAAAAGAAACTTCCCTGTGGTATAATCTAATACTTGAAGAGATTGACGGGGAATTTAATCTACCTGAGCAACTTAGGGGCCCCTTGATATCCAGCTGTAATGTGCATGATCTTTGGACAAAATCCTGCACAGTTATGTGGGACATAGTTAAGCCAGCTTGGCTCCGAAGAAATCACCTATTTACTATACACAGGGCATATTACTCTCCACAGAGGCTGTCCACGTTTTCTATAGCCGACCAGGTGGCTTGTCCTCGGTGTTGTTCGATATCCGCTTCCAACGCTCATATGTTTTTTGAATGCCCTTACTTGTCATCCTACTGGGACGCCATCGGCAAGAATCTTACATCCTCCCTGGGTTTTTCTGTGGTCATCGATCTTAGGCTGGTAGTCTTCGGAATCCTCTATTTGATTCGGAGCCCAGTAAATAATCTCCTTTTTTATTGTATGCTGGCAGCTCGCAGGGAAATCTGTAAACGTTGGAAAGAACCTGATCCCCCAACCCTACTCGATTGGTGTTTATCAATCTCTCAAATTTCGAAGTTGGACCTAGCCAGGATTGTAAACCCAAAGAGGAGAGCTTTTTGGCTGTTGCTAGTTTGGATTGCTTAGCAGCTTGGGTTTTTTTTTTTTTTTTTTTTTTTTTTCCCCCCCAGTCCGATGATTATCTAGCCTGGATACAATCTCCCTGCTACTCCACGTAGCTCTTATTTGGCTAGTGGTCAGTATTGGTGTCATTGGCACATGGTCAGCAGCTGCCGACTCAATAACTGGGCATCGGGCTGTGTATGATACTGGCTGTTGCTGTAGGGTTGGGTCTTCCTCGTTCAGCCGACAACCCACACCAGCTCACTACTGAGACAGCACGCCTTTACCCAATAAGCCCTTGTAGCCTCGTTTGTATAGTCTGGCTATTGCAGCCATGATAGAGATGAGGACAAAAAGGAAAGAAAAAAAAAGAAAAAAAAAAAAGCCTACCATGTCACGCCGCCAGTAAAAGATAAAATCCTGCTTGGTGTGGCCTAAAAAGAACAGGCTGGCAACCAGGAGGGGCTACAAACCGTCCTGGACAATCAGCAAAGTTGTTTCAGAATAATAAGTGACGACAAACGTCGCATACCAATTTAATTTGCAGGGGGAGCTGAGACATGGCTTCGGAATCTGTATTCCAAGAAGCCTTCGCATGGCGAGAGCAGCGCATGCGCACTAACGCCTGGCGAGACCCAAAAAAGGACGAAAGAAGACGCCCAGCAGAGGAGACTGCAGAGTTTGTAGGAAGCTGGCTCTGTATATACTATACCCAAGTGAGGTATAGTGTGCACAGAGTCCTGTGGAACCCCAAAGGTAGGCAGAGGTAAAGTTAGATAGTACCTCGCTCTCTATTTGTGGTAGTGTGGTCGAGCAGTAAGGCAGTATCTGAGGACAGTGTTAAGCATTTGTTGTACCACCTCAATCAGCATATGATTTCACACACTCAAAGACTGAACTTCAGACCAATTGGTTTTGTATAAAACTATTCTTTTAGTTATTTTATTTTCTAGAACCAAGCGAGCCTGGTACGGGCAAGTTGATAAATACTTTGCAGTAAATATACAGTTTGAAATGCAATTGTAAATGTACTTTGAAATGGTTACAGTTTGAATTACCGGTAATGCAATACTGTGAAATGCTGTACATATACTTTGTATCGACCTTGCAATGAAAATTACAGGTAAGTAAAATTAGTTTTGCACAATTGTTATTTTTCAGGTTTCCACACAAATCAACTACACACTTAAAATATTTTCAGAGAAAAACAGTCAATAGGTTCCTATGCAGAGAAATGAAGTTAACGGTTACCAGGTAAGTAATCGGGCTTTGGAGTTGAGCTTTTGGGGTTGGAACAAGGGTTCCCCCAGAGTCAAGGATGCACTCTTGTGAGGCCCAATGTTAAACAACGAGGGATAGGGGGCCTCCGGTTGGTGGCTGCTGGTGAGCAGGCCACAAGGTTGTGGGAGCCAAGCTCCTGGTGTTAGGCTCAGGGCAAAGGGGGATCCAGTTTAGCACACAAAGTGCACCCGCAGCGGTGCAGGGGCGGCTAGGTGCAGGGTGCTGTTTTGGCGTCAGGTGCCCTGTTTTCAATGGGGATTTTCCGTTTTGGTTTTTAGCTGCAGGCTCGGTCCAGGAAGACTTCTGGGAGGAACCAACAGCTGGGCAGGTAAGTTGGAGGGCTCGGGGACGTAGGTGCACCTCGGGTTCCTTTCTCCAGGGTGCAGGGCGGCTGGATGCAGGGGTGTCTTTTGAGGTCGGATTTCACCTTACCGGGCCACTTACTGTTGGGGCGGGTCTCTGTGCAGAGGCTGCAGACAACGTCCGGAAGGAGTCAACCCATGGTGGACTCCAACTCTGGAGTGCGAGGCGACCTCGCCGGGACCGGTGAGCCACTTGAACTCGGGCTGTAGGCCACAGGTACAGTGGTGGTTCCAGGTGTCTGGTTTCTTTTTCCTCAGCAGGCTCGGAGTCTTTGTTTGGTGTTTCTTTTGAACAGAGCTGCTGTTCACAGGAGATCCGGTCTTTGTTAAAGGCAGTCAGTCCTCCCCGGGGTTCTGGAGGTCGCTAGCTGCAGGACAAGATGATTTTTGGTGCAGGATCTCCGGAAACTGCAGACGGGCAGGTAGGGCTAGGGCCAAGTCAGTTGTTCTCTGCAGTGTCCTCTTTTGGGCGTCTTCTTTTGTCCTTTTTCTTCTTAGGTTGCAGTAATCTGCTTTCTTGGTTCAGGTCTGCCACCTAAATACTGTATTTAGGGGGCGTTTTAGGGGTCTTGAGGTCAGTAGCCAATGGGCTACTGACCTTAGGATAACTATACCCTTGGTGTGCTTACCCCACGTGGGGGAGTGAGCACAATCCCTAATCCTGATTGGGAAGTGCCTGCCATCTGCAAGATGGCGAGCACTGAAGAGAGGGCTTCACCTCGCCTCCCCCACCTGAGGGGTGAAGTTGGCAGAGGTGGGCACACCTTCTGGGCTGGCTAGTTTTTCCCGCCTGTCTTCCCGCCGAAAAGGAGGATAGACAGGAAGGGGGCCTGCTCCTGCTAGCGGGAGAGGCTGGGGGTAGCATTACAAAGGCTGCCAGGCCTTTGAAGCTCTCCTGCCACAGATGACTCTTCCTGGCCTGGGGGGGAAGTGTGAACACCTCTGCCCGGGAAAGGCTTTGTTTCTGGGCTCATCGAGCAAAGGTTCCCACCCTAAGGGTCTAGAAACAGGTCTCGTGGTGGCAGACTGGTGTGTACCAGTCTGGGAACCCACCAGAGGCTGGTCGTTTTTCAGGGGGCATCTCTAAGATGCCTTCTGTGTGCATTTTTTCATTAAATCCCACACTGGCATCTGTGTGGTTTTAATGTGCTGAGAAGTTTGATACCAAACTTCTTAGTTTTCTGTGTAGCCATTGTGGTGCTGTGGAGATCGTAATGACAAGCTCCCAGCACCCTATACTCTTAATGGCAGCACTGCACTTACCATGTCTAAGAATGGACTTAGACACTGTAGGGGTACAGGGCTCATGCACCTATACCCTCAGCACTAGTTTAGGGCACCCAGCTAGAGGGGTGACTGATCTATGCCAGGGCAGTGGGTTGTAGGCATGGCATACAGGGATGTGTGCAATGTCGACTCTTCAATTTGTTATGCACCAAAACACGCTGTCTGCAAAGGCAGTGTGTGTGTAAAGGTACAGGGCCTTTAAGCGTGGCACAATAAGTGCTGCAGCCCTTAGAGGTCTTCCCTGGTCACAGTGCCCTGGGTACCTCTGGTACCATTTACCATGGCTGACCTGTGGCCAGAGATGGCAATTGGGTTTGGTTTGGGGAAAGAACACAGGCCCTGGGAACCTGATTGGCAGGGACCTCAGTAGTCTGGCAAAAAGTGGGGGGGTTACTGCAACAGAAACCCACTTTCCTACAGCCATGCCTACAACCCACTGCCCTAGCATAGATCAGTCACCCCTCTAGCTGGTTGCCCTATGCCAGTGGTGAGGGTTCAGGTGCATGAGCCCTGTACCCCTACAGTGTCGGAGTCCATTCTTAGACATTGTAAGTGCAGTGCTGCCATTAAGAGTATATGATGCTGGGAGCTTGTCATTACGAACTCCACAGCACCACAATGGCTACACAGAAAACTGAGAGGTTTGGTATCAAACTTCTCAGCATATATGCCAATGAAAACTGCACACAGAGGGCATCTTAGAGATGCCCCCTGAAAAACGATCGGCCTCTGGTGGGTTCCCTGACGGGTACACACCAGCCTGCCACCACGAGACATGTTCCTGGACCCCTAGGGTGGGAGCCTAAGCTCCCTGAGCCCAGAAACAAAACCTTTTCTAGGTGGAGGTGTTCACACCTCCTCCAGGCCAAGAAGAGCAATCTGTGGCAGGTGAGCTTCAACGGCCTGTCAGCCTTTGTAAAGCGACCCCGGCCTCTCCCGCTATCAGGAGCATTCCCCTTCCTTTCTCCCCTCGTTTTGGGCGGGAAGACAGGCAGGAAAAACTAACCAGCCCAGAAGGTGTGCCCCCCTCTTCCAACTACACGCCTCCGGAGGGGGAGGTGATGTGAAGCCCACTCTTCAGTGCCCGCCATCTTGCAGATGGCAGGCAATCTCCAATCAGAATTAGGGATTGTGCTCATTCCCCCCCCACGTGGGGTGAGCACACCTAGGGTGTAGTCACCCTAAGGTCAGTAGCCCATTGGCTACTGACCTCGAGACCCCTAAAACACCCCCTAAATGCAGTATTTAGGGGGCAGCTCTGAACCAAGAAGGCAGATTCCCACAACCTAACAAAAAAAAGGACGAAAGAAGACGCCCAGCAGAGGAGACTGCAGTGAACAACTGACTTGGCCCCAGCCCTACCGACCCGTCTGCAGTTTCCAGAGAACCTGTGCCAAAAATAGTCTTGTCCTGCAGCCAGCGACCTCCAGAACCCTAGGAGGACTGAGTGCCTTCAACAAAGACAAGATCTTCTGTGAACAGCAGCTCTGTTAAGAAGAAACACCAAAGAAAGACTCCGAGCCTCCTGAGGAAAAAAAAAGACGCCTGGAACCACCACTGCACCCATCACCTACGGCCCAAGTTCGAGTGGCCCACTGGTCCCAGTGAGGTCCCCCAGCGCTCCAGAGTTGTAGTCCACCGAGGGTTGATCCCTCCAGGATACCTCTCTACCCTCCTCTAAAGAAACCTCTTGTAGAGGAAGATTGATTGTTGCCTTTGTAAGAGGCGGTAGTATCATCTGAAGACATGGTTTTTGACCTTCCACAATAGAAGGAGCAACAAAAGAAGCCACGATTAGAAGGGGACTGCAGAGTACTCATAGACTTGGCTACTTCTGTATTTTTTTTCATTTTTTCCAATGACTTATCCACTTTGGGGCCGAAGAAATGCTCCTTTTCAAATGGAGTATTTAAAATAGACTGTTGGACTTCCGGTTTGTAGGAAGCTGGCTCTGTATATACTATACCCAAGTGAGGTATAGTGTGCACAGAGTCCTGTGGAACCCCAAAGGTTGGCAGACGTAAAGTTAGATAGCACCTCACTCTCTATTTGTGGTAGTGTGGTCGAGCAGTAGGCAGCATCCTATCCGAGGACAGTGTTAAGCATTTGTTGTACCAACTCAATCAGCATATGATTTCACACACTCAAAGACTGAACTTCAGACCAATTGGTTTTGTATAAAACTATTCTTTTAGTTATTTTATTTTCTAGAACCAAGCGAGCCTGGTACGGGTAAGTTTATAAATACTTTGCAGTAAATATAAAGATGAAATGCAGTTGTAAATGTACTTTGAAATGGTTACAGTTTGAATTACCGGTAATGCAATACTGTGAAATGCTGTACATATACTTTGTATCGACTTTGCAATGAAAATTACAGGTAAGTTAATTTTACGTTACTTTTGAGATTACTTTTTAGATTACTTTTTCTACTCGGTGTGATATGCTTAGATATCACACTTGGACATTTCCTAGAGAAAAGGTAAGTAAAATCAGTTTTGCACAATTGTTATTTTTCAGGTTTCCATACAAATCAACTCCACACTTGAAACATTTTCTGAGAAAAACCGTCAATAGGTTCCTATGCAAAGAAATGAAGGTAACGGTTACCAGGTAAGTAATCGGGCTTTGGAGTTGAGCTTCTGGGGTTGGAACAAGGGTTCCCCAGAGTCAAGGATGCACTCTCGTTATACCCTCAGCGGCACTAGGGTGGGTGGGTGCTGAGTCCTGAGGCTCAATGTTATCCAATTAGGGATACGGGGCCTCCGGTTGGTGGCTGCTGGTGAGCATGCCACAAGGTTGTGAGAGCCAAGGTTCTGGAGTTAGGCTCAGGGCAAAGGGGGATCCAGTTTATCTCACAAAGTGCACCGGCAGTGGCACAGGGGCGGCTGGGTGCAGGGTGCTGTTTTGGCGTCGGGTGCTCTGTTTTCAATAGGGGTTTTTTGGTTTTGGTTTTTAGCTACAGACTCGGTCTAGGAAAACTTCTGGGAGGAACCAACAGCTTGGCAGGTAAGTTGGAGGGCTCGGGACGTAGGTGCACCTCCGGTTCCTTTCTCCAGGGTGCAGGGCGGCTGGATGCACGGGTGTCTTTTGAGGTCTGATTTCACCTTACTGGGCCACTCGCGGTTGGGGCAGGTTTAGTGCAGAGGCTGCAGGCAACATCCGGGAGGAGTCAGCCCATGGTGGACTCGGACTCTGGAGAGCTGGGGGACCTCGCTGGGACCGGTGGGCCACTTGAACTCGGGCTGTAGGCAACGGGTACAGTTGTGGTTCCAGGCGTCTGTTTTTTTTTTCCTCATCAGTCTCGGAGTCTTTGTTTGGTGTTTCTTTTGAACAGAGCTGCTGTTCACAGGAGATCCGGTCTTTGTTAAAGGCAGTCTGTCCTCCCCGGGTTTCTGGAGGTCGCTAGCTGCAGGACATGACGATTTTTGGCGCAGGATCTCTGGAAACTGCAGACGGGCCGGTAGGGATGGGGCCAAGTCAGTTGTTCTCTGCAGTCTCCTCTGCTGGGCATCTTCCTTCGTCCTTTTTTAGGTCGAGCCTAGAGCAGCGCATGCACTGCTTTCTCGACTTTTAGTAAGGGGGTTTTCAAAGTGCTACCACTGGCCTCAAGCTAGCGTGCATGTGCGCGTGCACGCGCAGAGCCGCCATGTGGGTTTCTTTCAAGGCTCATTAAGCCTTGCGTGCCTGTCTCCGTGCTTTAGTTCTCTCTCCCTCCCCCACCACAGATCGCATCACTCTGCTGGTTTAAGTTTAAACGATACCAGATGCACTGCTGATATTACAATACTCACAAACATGGCTGCGCTGCTTCCTTCGGCGTGTGGGCGCGCATTTACGCGTGGTCATGCTGTGACAGCCTTTGTTGCTGTGAGCCCCTCAGGTCTTAATATATTTGGTGGTTTGTGTTGCAGTCGTTCCTTGCTTTGGTTAGTGCCGGTGTTCCGTCGTTCCCATCTCCCCATCGGTATGTGCTTCCTCCCCCCCCCTCCCCGGCGTTCTACACATACGGATCATCCTACGCAACAGCACTATGCTCTTTATCTTCAATGCAAGTAACATCTAGTTAAAACACTGACTGGGGGGGGTAAGACGCTTCTTTTTTTTTTTTGTACTGTTTGCTGTTTATTTAATGACGTTTGAACTTCACACCTCTCCTGTCATTCACGTATCCGGGCCAAGAGAGCTGAAGTAATGAGAATCCGTCATGGAGGCTCACTCCCATAGCGCTTCCCCGACAGAGAAGAAAAAAGTTGCGAATTCCATCTTGAAAGGCTCCCGTGGAACCGATGTCAGCGAGAAGGCCGTCGCCTCCAGCATAACCTGCAATGGTGAGTAACCGGAGGGATTTACAAGCAGCGGAACATGGAGTCATTTTGTGCGCGCTGCATTCCTTCTGTGTTGAGCGTTTGCACCTGGGTCATTGTTTGTCCGAAGCGAGTAAAGACTAAAATAATCCAACAAAGGCTTTAGGGAAAGCAAGTAATCCACGCTCTTGTTTCAAACACTTTTTTCTTAGAACATCCGAGTTTGCCCATTTTAATCTTCGTGATTGTGAAATGTATAACAAACGTTTTGTTTTGTAATTTTAGCGGGCAACTCCGGTTAGCAGTGCAGGCATTCAGGGCATTTTTCATTTCCCTGTGTAAGCTGGAGAGGGATTAGCTAGATCTATCCTTACCATACTTCTACATTGCATCAAAAGTAAAGAAATTGGAAAAAAACGTTTTTTGTTTCTTTACTTTTGATGCAATCGCGGCACCCGTGCCGTTAACGCAATTGTAAGAAAAGTAATGAAATGAAATGGTGAGCGGCCACTTTCAGCATGTAAATAAATAGGAAACAAGTGTTTATCTATTTCTTTACTTATTATGCAACTTATTTACTTGATACAATCTAAGGCTGGGTGGCCAAATGAGGGCACTTTGTAACGAAGGTCACTGGACAAATTTACGTTCCCCACTCGTACAAAGCATTGTTTTAAGATGCCCATTTGTTTTTAGCTGAAATGAACTATCTACAACTCCCAGAATGAATCAGGCTGCTGAATGAGAACCTAAGACATGAAAACACTGACGTCATTAAGTCACGTAGTTTTCTCAGTTTTCCAACACCGTCCGAAGGGATTAGGACTTCAACATGGACTTTGCAGTTAGTTGTAGATCAGATACTAAAAGCAATCCATGAAACGAGTAAACTGTGAAAATTGTGTATGTCTTAGCAAAAGAGAATCTTAGGCTTGCTAAGCTGCCCGGACCAGATGACCGAGGTCACGAGAGTCACCTTCGACCGTTCCAGGTTTTCTATGCATTAGCACCCCAAGACTTGTGTTGGGCCCTACTCAAACTTGAAACGGTATAAACTCTGAGTCTCAAACTCCTCAGTGACCTTGGCTAATAGCCAGAACTAGCGGAAGTCGATAACCCTCTTAATATGGGGTCAGGTAGTAACTGCATCATTGTTACGCTGGCAACAGATCACTGCGAACACAAGTGGAATAATGCATAAAGTTTTACATTTTTAATATAACTAAAAAAACTGCACCTATTAGAATACAAAGCGCTACGAGCTAAGAGACAAAGGCACAACACCTCTTGATAGTCTTGGAAAGAGGATGGGGGTGGTCTTGACTAATGGGTCACATTGGTGACCCTCTGCGGTGGAGAGGGAGCAAAAGCTGAAGTAATTCTATTTATTCGTGAACCCCTTAATTCAGAAACACTGCACCCAGGAAAAGAGACAGAGGCAAAATTAATAGTTGCAGGATGTGTGGCTCTTCAACTGACGGTAAAGTTAGTGAACGCTTCCTGGTTCCTGCTCGAAATAGGCAGATACGGTACGGTTAAGTTGATAAATACTTTGCAGTAAATATACAGTTTGAAATGCAGTTGTAAATGTACTTTGAAATGGTTACAGTTTGAATTACCGGTAATGCAATACTGTGAAATGCTGTACATATACTTTGTATTGACTTTGCAATGAAAATTACAGGTAAGTTACTTTTACGTTACTTTTGAGATTACTTTTTAAATTACTTTTTCTACTCAGTGTGATATGCTTAGATATCACACTTGGACATTTCCTAGAGAAAAGGTAAGTAAAATCAGTTTTGCACAATTGTTATTTTTCAGGTTTCCATACAAATCAACTCCACGCTTGAAACATTTTCTGAGAAAAACAGTCAATAGGTTCCTATGCAGAGAAATGAAGTTAACGGTTACCAGGTAAGTAATCTGGCTTTGGAGTGGAGCTTAAAATACATTAAAATACAAAAGGCATATGTTGTAAAATAATCTAAAAACACATGTGACACGTAACAACACACTCTTACCTCTTTGTAGCTGCACTCCGCCCTGCTATCTGCTACTGTTCGCTGAGGAAAGTTCTAGAAACCAACCAAAGTTTACAAATTGGCAACAGAAACAAAAACGTGTATATTATGTAATTTTAAAACCTGAATGAAAACAGAAAGTGCAAAAAATATTCCCACCTCAAGATACAAAATGCACATATTGTACAACAAAATTAACAGATGTAAAACAAAAAAAAATACCTCCCTTTCGCTGTGCTCCGCCCTGCTGTCTGTTAGCGTTCGGCTAGGAAAGTTCAAGAAAACAAACAAAGTTGGCATATCCGATACAAAAATGTGCATATTAAAAAACATCAAAAAGCACATTAAAACAGAAAGGGTAGAAATGTATTTCCACATCATGATAGAAAAAAACGCATATATTGTACAATAAAGAAAAAAGATAATAAACCCCCCAAAAAACTTGCCTCCCTTTGGCTGCGCTCCACCCTGCTCTCTGCTAGCGATCGCCAAGGAAAGTTCGAGAAAACAACCAAACTTGGCAGATTCGATACAAAAAGGCGCATATTTTGTAATACAAAAATCACTTTCGTAACATCTATTATAAAATACAAAAAACAATCGTAAGACAAATTAAGTAAATTAGTTGTACATCAAAATGCAAAGCACATATATTGAACTATAATGAAAACACATGTTAAACATTATAAACCTCTTCTTACCTCCCTCTGGCTGCGCTCTGTGATGCTGTGGAGGAAAGTTTAAAAAAAAAAACAACCAAAGTTGGCAGATGAAATACAAAAATTAGCATTAAATAAATACTAAAGGCATATATTGTAGAATAATCTATAAACACATGTTACATATAAAAAAAAACACACTTACCTCCTTGTAGCTGCAGTCCGCCCTGCTATCTGCTACTGTTCGCTAAGGAAAGTTCGAGAAACCAACCAAAGTTTACAGATTCGCTACAAAAATGTGCATATTATAAAATACAAAAAGCACATTGAAAACAGGAACGGAAAAAAAGTATTTCCACATCAGGGTAGAAAACACACATGTATTGTACAATAAAAAAACGCAAATATTAAACAAAAAAAAGCAACTTACCTCCCTTTAGCTGTGCTCTGCACTGCTCTCTGCTAGCGTTCGCCCAGGAAAGGTGGAAATAACCAAAGTTAACAGATTCAATACAAAAATGCGCATATACCTCAATACATAAAGCACATTGGTAACATCTAAAAAAATAAATAGATCAACATCAAGGTAACAAAACGCATATGTTCTGCAATTAAAAAACACATGATTAAAAATAAAATAAGAAATCGTAGCTTTCTGTCTAGGGGCCCCTTCCTACTCTGTGCTCCATTAGTGTAGGAACCAACTGGTCTTTACCACAATCCTATAGAAAAAATAAAAAGACATTACAAAAGAAAAACGGATTAAATAATCGTATATGAAGGTATAAATCAAAAATGCTATACATTCCAAAACTGATGTTGAACAAAAAATAAAAACCATACTCTTACCTCCGTGTAGCTGCGCTCCGCCCTGCTCGTGTTCGCCAAGTAAAGTTCAGGAAAAAAACTAAAACGTGCATATTATAAAATCCAAAGAGTACAATTGGCAGCATAAAAAATAATTCCTACGTAAACATAACACAACGCATAAAAACATAGCTTCCTATAGCTGCGCTCCGCCATGCTCTCTGCTCGCTTGGCAAGGGGGCTGGTAATCGCGTCGAACCTGTAAAAAATAAACACATTAAACAAACACACAGTTGGCAACAGCAAAAAATAATTCCCACAGACATTACTAAAGAAAAACTGATTAATCGTATATGAAGGTAAAAATCAAAAATGCTATACATTCCAAAACAAATGTTAAACCTAAAAAAAATACTTTTACCTCCGTGTACCTGCGCTCCGCCCTGCTCTTTGCTCGCGTTCGCCAAGTAAAGTTAAAAAAAAAAACAAAGTTTGCAGATTCATTAAAAAAACGTGCATATTATAAAATACAAAAAGTACAATTGGCAACATAAAAAAGAACTCCAAAATAAACATAATACAACGCATAAAAACTTACCTTGCTATAGCTGCGCTCTGCCATGCTCTCTGCTCGCTTGGCAAGGGGGCTGCTAATTGCGACGAACCTGTTAAATACACACATTAACAAAACAAAATAAAAGCAGACTTCAAAGAAACGCACATATTAAAAACAACTTTTACCTTGTTGAGCACGCGATCCTCCCTCTTCCTTGCTGGCATCGGTGAACAGCTGGGGCATCCTGCAAAGAAAATCCACACATTAATGGAAAATAAACAATACTGTACCTGCCCTCCACCCCGGTTCCTGCAGTTGTTTGTCACGGGGAGCGCGATGATTAAAGTTTGCACAGTCAATAACAAAAGGCGCATATTCAAATAAAAAGAGCACATTTAAACAAAATAATAAAAATATCACATCAAAATAATCCCAAAAATATATATATCCACCTACCTTGTTGTGCATGCGCTCCTCCCTGCTATCTGCTCGCACCAGTAAACAGCTAGAGCATCACTTCGATCACATTCACGCATTAACCGCGCATGAAGCGTACCGTTACAAAGAATCCCCTTAAAACACTCCCAACATTTGCACATTAAAACAACATTAACCGCGCATCAACGTATAGTTACAAAGTAGCCCAAAAAGTAGCGTAACAAAATAGCGTACATACAACAAAAAAAAAAAAGTAGCATAATAACAAATTAGCGTACAAGCATACAATGCATTCCACACGGAAACGCAGGTAATATTGTTTGTTAAAGTGCAGCAAGTTATTATTAAGCCTACTATGTCACGCCGCCAGTAAAAGATAAAATCCTGCTGGGTGTGGCCTAAAAAGAACAGGCTGGCAACCAGGAGGGGCTACAAACTGTCCTGGACAATCAGCAAAGTTGTTTCAGAATAATAAGTAACGACAAACGTCGCATACCAATTTAATTTGCAGGGGGAGCTGAGACACGGCTTCGGAATCCGTATTTATTCCAAGAAGCCTTCACATGGCGAGTGCAGCGCATGCGCACTGCTAACGCCCGGTGATGGACTGCAGTGGGGGAGGAACATGGCGGCAGCAGGCTAGTTGCCGCGGTACTCCTGCTCTGAGCTCCCTGCAGGGCGTCGCTATAGATACAGCTTTTTTTTCCCTTTTATCGAAAATGCTGAATATTATCAGCGCAGGCATGTAATCAGCGACTTTACGTACAAGAACTAACGAACCTGCCTTTGTTTTTCCCCAGATAAGTGTTTCTTTCTTGCTGCTTGCCCATACTGATGTAAAAGTTACCGTGTTAGCGCGGTCTTCTTTCTATCTCCATGTGCCTGAGGTCGGGGGTGATACAGCCGTTCCCTGAGGTCTCGGCCCTAGTTGTGCCGTCGTCTGGAAATCAGCACAGCCTGTGGCCCTGGTTCCGGGCCGCCCTGGAGCTCCTTCGGGGGAGGAGACAGTGGAGCTGTCGGCGCGATCACCAGGTTGATGTCAGCGTTCGTCAGGGCGGCGATAGCTTCAAGCTACAAGGAGAAAGCAGCCCGGAGCATACTGCTGGTACACTCAAAGCAGCTGATCAGGTGGCGGGCAAGACTTTTGAAAAGGGGGTTTTCTCTGATCGAGAGGAGATTTTTCATTTTGCGGGGAAGTTAGAGAAATCCCCCTTACAAGTGTCGGGTGAAATTTATTCCAGAGCTTGGGTGGCGGGGATCAGCAACCCTACGAGAGCCATATCGAGAGCCAACATGCGCGTAGTTCACACTCAAGAGCCAGTAATACCCTCGATTCCTAGTACTAAGGAGTCCCTTACAAACAAAATCTTGGGTGAAAAAGTTAAACATAACGCAGAAAGAAGGCGCTCACGCAAAAGCAAAGTGAGTAGGAAGTTTTCAGCTGAGGTTGCGGCTGGGGTTGGTACTATGTCTGCTACAAGGCTGGATTGCGGGAGCGCTCCCCAGGGTGGCACAGAAGGGGGGTGGGAGTCGGTTGAGCCCCCTTATAAATTAAAATCTTCTGAACCCCAGATCTCCTCAAACTTCTTCCTATTTGCATGTTGAAGTTAAGGCCAAACATACGAAGAGGTCTGGTAAATTAGCTAGTCTAATAAATCTACTAAGTTAAGCAAACCGCTTTTAGATTCTACCTCAAGAATTACACCTTCATTACGATCGTATTTTAAGGTCGTTCCTCAAGTACTTGATCTGGCTCAATCCCAGCTTTAGACCCCTTCTGTCTCCATCTCCTCGTTAACAATTTCCGACATGTTGGCACCTTCGGTCGCAGGGGGCCTTCCTGAATTGTCTCCTCATTCTGTAGCTTCAGGGCCTGTTGCTTCACCTGCAAAGTCACCGGCATGCTTTCCTTCTAGAGTTTTACTACCAACCCTAGTCCCTGTGGATGAGAATGATCCATCTAAGGAATCTGGGGAATGCTCTAAGCAAATCAATCTAGGCTTAACTCTTCCAATTCCCTCACTTCCGTCAGAGCTTTCAATGTCTCTATCTGATGCTACTGGTCCTAAACTTAAAGCGACTCAGGTACGGGCATTTTCTGATAGTGAAACCGGGGGTAAGACATTGCACCATGACCCCCTAGACAGTAGTAGCAAGGTCCCAAGAGATTTTGACAGTCTCAGGGCTGAGGGTGTACTTACTGGAGAGGGTCTTGGGCAGGGTTCGGATTTTGAACTCGTAAGCTCGAGGAGTGCTGTTCAGAAAGAGCTCCCGCCTGCCACTGATGCGGTACACTTGAACCTTAACTTGGGTAATACTATTGACTCTAACGGTGGCTTAATCTCAGACTCTCTTGCTTTAGATCTCCCAGTCTCTGCCTTACAGCTTATGTTTTCTACTGTCGGCTGATATTAAAAGGCGTTTTGAGGAGTCTGCATTAAATCAGCGGGAGATAAGAAGCTATTGCAAATCCTTAGACACAAAGATTGATGGACTCTGCACAAGAACAGGAGTCTTAGAAGAGACAGTGGCCAGCATGTCGATACATCTTGACAAAGCTAAGGAGGAAATTGAGAGGCTTAAGAGACCCGACACCACTATGGCTGAAAGAATGGAAACCCTTGAAAACAATGCCAGACGGAGCAACATCCGCATCTTGAATGTGCCTGAGGGCAGTGAAGGATCTGACATTAAGCGCTATATTATCACCCTTTGAGACACTCTCTAAAACTGGATCAATCTGAGGAGGAATTAACAGCTGAGATACAGCGAGTACATAGAGAGCCATTTAGGCGGAATCCACAACGGACAAAGCCAAGGAAGATTCTGTTGAACTTCCATACCTACTCGCTGAAAGAACATATCCTCAATCTTGCACTTAAGCAAAAATCCCTGGCAGGGGTGGGTTTCACGTTTCAAATTCGATCTGACCTGTCGAGGGTTACCCTTGAAAAACAATGGGAGCTAGGAAGCAGAATGGAGGCTTTTAGGAAGCTTGGTGCATCAGTTCAGATGGGGTTACCAGCCGCTTTGAAAATAATGATCAATAATAAAATGCATAATATTCGTTCAGTACAGGCGGCGGATGTTCTTCTGATGTTCTTAGGGGGTTCGAAGGGAGGTTCTGGCTCTGGTTGAGAGTCTTGTGTTACTATCTTTGGATCCTGACCTCTCTTGGAATTCTAAAGCAGTTTCCCCTACTGTTTCCTCCTATCCTTTTGTCTTCAAATAGTCTTCACTCACCCCTCCTGTATCTTGATAGCAGGTTCCTATGTGTTTACAGACAAGTTTAAGTTAGATAGATTAGAAGAAAAAATATATATTAAGCAAATAAAAAAAATAAAAAAATATATATATAAAGAAATTGACAAACAAGTAAAAAAATAAGGGGGATTTCACAATGGAATTGGAGAAGATTGCTTTTTTATAATTCCTTTATTGCACTTAGCTAGTGATGCCCTGTGCGGGCTCGGCAGAGGGTAGGGAGTACCACAAACCGGGCTTGATCCGGTTAGGTAGTACCAGGGTTCCTCATGGGTGGGGGGGAGGTACTATAAGCAAAATTGTTCCTCATCTTTTTTTTGGCTGCAGGCATATTCTGTTTTTCGAATGTTGGATAATTGAGTCAAGAATTGTAAGTTTTTTTTATAGACTTTATTGCCATGAGTAACCTTAAGATTCTCTCCTGGAATGTTAATGGCCTGCGCACCAAGCCAAGGGCAAATAGAATCCTACAATATCTGCATGATTCTGATGCGCAGGTCATTATTCTCCAGGAGACTCACTTGGTGGAGAGCGAGGTATCTGAATTGGTTAAAAAGAATAGGTGGATAGACTTATCAGTTTCTACCTCTCAGTCGCTTAATGTGAGAGGTGTATCTATTTTTCTTAAGAAAACTATCACTACCAGATTAGTTAGTCAGGTGGTAGACTCGGCTGGGAGATGGGCAATTGCCACGGTAGAGATAGGAGGTTTTCAAATAACATTGGTAGGGTATTATGGGCCTAACAGAGATGACCCCTCAGCACTAGAATCTCTGTTTTCACAGCTTTTGCACTTTCCTGAACCCACTATTATCGCAGGGGATTTTAACATCGTGCTTGACTACGCTCTAGATAAAACGCCATCGAGTCGACAACAAGTTCTTTCTAAGTCTAGAGCGTTTCTACTTAATTGTATGCAGCAATATGGGTATATTGATATCTGGCGGATAAGGGCAGGTCAGCAATCTGGATTTTCCTTTCGAAATTTTAAATATCGCCACCAGTCTAGGATTGATTTCTTTTTGATTAGTCGCAATTTGCAGGGCTTCACAAATAATGTTAGTTATTTGCATTCTCATCTGTCGGACCACTCTGCAGTAATGTTAGATCTCGCAGGCATTGTGCAGCTCCCTAATAGATCATGGTCTTTTGATCGTATTTTTCTTTCGTCACCGGATGATGTTGCTTACCTCAAACTGGAGGCACGTGAATTTATGCAACTTAATATAGCCACAGCAGGTACCAACACTGTATGGGATGCGTTCAAATGCTTCCTGCGTGGAGCTATTAAAAATAAGGTCACATTTTGCAGGAGGCAGTATACTCAGGAAGTAGCGTCAATTGAAGCCAATCTTTTATTAGTACAGGCGGAATTAGACTCCTGTAGTAGTAGTACTCCCAGCCTTATATCAGCTAAACAAGAGAAACTGCTTAAGCTTAAAATGCAATTGGCTTCGGTTCTAAGTCAACGCCTGCTCCGTAGATGGGAAGTTAGCAAACTAGCCCACTTTGAATTTGGCGAAGGGGCTGGCAAATTGCTCGCTTGGAAATCCAGAACTGACCAGGTCCGTAATACAATTAATTCAATCACTTTCAGCTCTGGGACTTCAATGTCTGATGTAGAAATTAGAACGGCATTTAAAGATTTCTTTCAGGAGATCTATCAAGAGGACAAAGACATCTCCCCAGAATGCATTAGAGAGTGGCTAAATAATATATCTCTACCTTCGCTCTCGTCGGATCAAAGAGCTTTTTTAGATATGGCAGTTACGGAGGAAGAAGTGGTGGCCGCAATATGTGGAAGTAAGAGTGGTAAGGCGGCAGGGCCCGATGGCCTACCAGCTGAAATATACAAGAAGTTGGTGGAAGAGATCTCTCCTTTTCTTGTTCTGCTTTTTAATCAAATACTGCAGGAAGGGGCACTTCCCCCTAGCTCCTGGAACAACGCGTCTATCACATTGATACTTATGCCTGGCAAGGCTCCCACAAATTGTGGGTCATATCGTCCTATTTCCATTCTCAATGCAGACTATAAAATTTTTGCATCGCTTTTGGCTACGAGATTGGGTAAGGTTGCTCCGGACATTTTACATCCTAACCAGAAGGGTTTTGTAAGGGGTCGCCAGCTCTTTGAATTAACCTATGATCTGGTGGGAGCTATAGATATGGCCACCACTAACTCTTTGCCATTTGCTATCCTCACGTTGGACGCCACCAAGGCATTCGACAGAGTCAATTGGTTGTACCTGTCGGGTGCCTTGGCTAAGTTCAACGTGGGTGAGGGCTTCCGTAGAGCTGTGCGACTTTTATATCACAGTCCATCAGCATCCGTTCTGGTTAATGGGGGCCTATCCGAGTCCTTTAACATCACAAGAGGAACACGGCAGGGCTGCCCTCTATCTCCATTGCTTTTTGATCTTTACATTGAGCCTGTTGCTCAGACATTACGGTATAATATCATCAAGCCCTTTAAGTATAAGGCATGGGAGAAGAAGGTGGCCCTGTATGCGGACGATGTTATGATTTTAACATCCGAGATTAGTACTGCCTTTCCCACTAGCCCTCGAATTTGGAAATGTTTCGGGGTATGAGGTGAATGCCTCAAAAACCGAAATAATGGTTTGGAACTCTGATCTAACAGGATTTATTGAACCACTCAGCACAAGCCTGAGATATTTGGGGCCAAGAATTGTTAAGAATATTAATCTAATCGCATCTACCAATCTATCTGCAGTAGCTAAAGAGTGTCAGAAATTAATGGATACTTGGGGACACCTCCCCTTGTCGGTTCTGGGACGTGCAAATCTGGTTAAAATGTCTATCTTGCCAAAATTCTCGTTTTTATTTAATACAATTCCACTTTATTTTGATAAATTTTCTTTGACTAAATTACAAGCCGATATTGGTTCGTTTATTTGGAAAAAAAAGAATGCCAGGATTGCATGGAAAAAAATTAGGCGTCGTCGTGAGAAGGGGGGACTGGCAGGGCCTGATTTACAGATTTATGCTTGGGAATTCCAATAATCTCACGCCCGCATGCTGCTAAAAATGCCATTTGATCAGGCGGTAGGGACGATGTTTTCGGCCATGTTGGAGGGTGAAGGATTTGGACAGTCTGGCTTTTTATTTAAGTTCGGCGATCCCAAGTACTTTAAGAAGGTTAAACTCAAAGTATTACATAGTTTGGCCAAAACTTGGTCCAAAATCAGATCATCGATTAAACTGGGATACTATTCGTACAGGGCACCCATTTGGGATCTACCGGTACCCCCGGTCTGGACAAGGGATACATTATCAGCTCCATTGAAGGAGGCGGGTATATCAGTTTGGGGGGACCTATTTGCTGAAGGGGTGATACTCCCTTGGGAACTCTTAAGCAATAAAATAGGTCCCAAGTTTTTGTAGATTTAAATTCCTCCAAATGTCAAGTTGGGCACAGGCTCTTCACAGTCAAAATCCACGTCGTAAGAACCCTCCAGTGGGGGGGCAGTAGCCAACTGGTATCTCTCTTATTGGACAAACCACCTGTCTCAAAAGAAACTTCCCTGTGGTATAATCTAATACTTGAAGAGATTGACGGGGAATTTAATCTACCTGAGCAACTTAGGGGCCCCTTGATATCCAGCTGTAATGTGCATGATCTTTGGACAAAATCCTGCACAGTTATGTGGGACATAGTTAAGCCAGCTTGGCTCCGAAGAAATCACCTATTTACTATACACAGGGCATATTACTCTCCACAGAGGCTGTCCAAGTTTTCTATAGCCGACCAGGTGGTTTGTCCTCGGTGTGGTTCGATATCCGCTTCCAACGCTCATATGTTTTTTGAATGCCCTTACTTGTCATCCTACTGGGACGCCATCGGCAAGAATCTTACATCCTCCCTGGGTTTTTCTGTGGTCATCGCTCTTAGGCTGGTAGTCTTCGGAATCCTCGATTTGATTCGGAGCCCAGTAAATAATCTCCTTTTTTATTGTATGCTGGCAGCTCGCAGGGAAATCTGCAAACGTTGGAAAGAACCTGATCCCCCAACCCTACTCGATTGGTGTTTATCAATCTCTCAAATTTCGAAGTTGGACCTAGCCAGGATTGTAAACCCAAAGAGGAGAGCTTTTTGGCTGTTGCTAGTTTGGATTGCTTAGCAGCTTGGGTTTTTTTTTTTTTTTTTTTTTTTTCCCCCCCAGTCCGATGATTATCTAGCCTGGATACAATCTCCCTGCTACTCCACGTAGCTCTTATTTGGCTATTGGTCAGTATTGGTGTCATTGGCACATGGTCAGCAGCTGCCGACTCAATAACTGGGCATCGGGCTGTGTATGATACTGGCTGTTGCTGTAGGGTTGGGTCTTCCTCGTTCAGCCGACAACCCACACCAGCTCACTACTGAGACAGCACGCCTTTACCCAATAAGCCCTTGTAGCCTCGTTTGTATAGTCTGGCTATTGCAGCCATGATAGAGATGAGGACAAAAAAGGAAAAAAAAAAAAAGAAGAAAAAAAAAAGCCTACTATGTCACGCCGCCAGTAAAAGATAAAATCCTGCTTGGTGTGGCCTAAAAAGAACAGGCTGGCAACCAGGAGGGGCTACAAACCGTCCTGGACAATCAGCAAAGTTGTTTCAGAATAATAAGTGACGACAAACGTCGCATACCAATTTAATTTGCAGGGGGAGCTGAGACACGGTTCGGAATCCGTATTTATTCCAAGAAGCCTTCGCATGGCGAGTGCAGCGCATGCGCACTAACGCCTGGCGAGACCCAAAAAAGGACGAAAGAAGACGCCCAGCAGAGGAGACTGCAGAGTTTGTAAGAAGCTGGCTCTGTATATACTATACCCAAGTGAGGTATAGTGTGCACAGAGTCCTGTGGAACCCCAAAGGTAGGCAGAGGTAAAGTTAGATAGTACCTCGCTCTCTATTTGTGGTAGTGTGTTCGAGCAGTAAGGCAGTATCTGAGGACAGTGTTAAGCATTTGTTGTACCACCTCAATCAGCATATGATTTCACACACTCAAAGACTGAACTTCAGACCAATTGGTTTTGTATAAAACTATTCTTTTAGTTATTTTATTTTCTAGAACCAAGCGAGCCTGGTACGGGCAAGTTGATAAATACTTTGCAGTAAATATACAGTTTGAAATGCAATTGTAAATGTACTTTGAAATGGTTACAGTTTGAATTACTGGTAATGCAATACTGTGAAATGCTGTACATATACTTTGTATCGACCTTGCAATGAAAATTACAGGTAAGTAAAATTAGTTTTGCACAATTGTTATTTTTCAGGTTTCCACACAAATCAACTACACACTTAAAATATTTTCAGAGAAAAACAGTCAATAGGTTCCTATGCAGAGAAATGAAGTTTACGGTTACCAGGTAAGTAATCGGGCTTTGGAGTTGAGCTTTTGGGGTTGGAACAAGGGTTCCCCCAGAGTCAAGGATGCACTCTTGTTACACCCTCAGCGGCACTAGGGCGGGTGGGTGCCGAGTGCTGAGGCCCAATGTTAAACAACGAGGGATAGGGGGCCTCCGGTTGGTGGCTGCTGGTGAGCAGGCCACAAGGTTGTGGGAGCCAAGCTCCTGGTGTTAGGCTCAGGGCAAAGGGGGATCCAGTTTAGCACACAAAGTGCACCCGCAGCGGTGCAGGGGCGGCTAGGTGCAGGGTGCTGTTTTGGCGTCAGGTGCCCTGTTTTCAATGGGGATTTTCCGTTTTGGTTTTTAGCTGCAGGCTCGGTCCAGGAAGACTTCTGGGAGGAACCAACAGCTGGGCAGGTAAGTTGGAGGGCTCGGGGACGTAGGTGCACCTCGGGTTCCTTTCTCCAGGGTGCAGGGCGGCTGGATGCAGGGGTGTCTTTTGAGGTCGGATTTCACCTTACCGGGCCACTGACTGTTGGGGCGAGTCTCTGTGCAGAGGCTGCAGACAACGTCCGGAAGGAGTCAACCCATGGTGGACTCCAACTCTGGAGTGCGAGTCGACCTCGCCGGGACCGGTGAGCCACTTGAACTCGGGCTGTAGGCCACAGGTACAGTGGTGGTTCCAGGTGTCTGGTTTCTTTTTCCTCAGCAGGCTCGGAGTCTTTGTTTGGTGTTTCTTTTGAACAGAGCTGCTGTTCACAGGAGATCCGGTCTTTGTTAAAGGCAGTCAGTCCTCCCCGGGGTTCTGGAGGTCGCTAGCTGCAGGACAAGATGATTTTTGGTGCAGGATCTCCGGAAACTGCAGACGGGCAGGTAGGGCTAGGGCCAAGTCAGTTGTTCTCTGCAGTGTCCTTAGGATAACTATACCCTTGGTGTGCTTACCCCACGTGGGGGAGTGAGCACAATCCCTAATCCTGATTGGGAAGTGCCTGCCATCTGCAAGATGGCGAGCACTGAAGAGAGGGCTTCACCTCGCCTCCCCCACCTGAGGGGTGAAGTTGGCAGAGGTGGGCACACCTTCTGGGCTGGCTAGTTTTTCCCGCCTGTCTTCCCGCCGAAAAGGAGGATAGACAGGAAGGGGGCCTGCTCCTGCTAGCGGGAGAGGCTGGGGGTAGCATTACAAAGGCTGCCAGGCCTTTGAAGCTCTCCTGCCACAGATGACTCTTCCTGGCCTGGGGGAAGTGTGAACACCTCTGCCCAGGAAAGGCTTTGTTTCTGGGCTCATCGAGCAAAGGTTCCCACCCTAAGGGTCTAGAAACAGGTCTCGTGGTGGCAGACTGGTGTGTACCAGTCTGGGAACCCACCAGAGGCTGGTCATTTTTCAGGGGGCATCTCTAAGATGCCTTCTGTGTGCATTTTTTCATTAAATCCCACACTGGCATCTGTGTGGTTTTAATGTGCTGAGAAGTTTGATACCAAACTTCTTAGTTTTCTGTGTAGCCATTGTGGTGCTGTGGAGATCGTAATGACAAGCTCCCAGCACCCTATACTCTTAATGGCAGCACTGCACTTACCATGTCTAAGAATGGACTTAGACACTGTAGGGGTACAGGGCTCATGCACCTATACCCTCAGCACTAGTTTAGGGCACCCTGCTAGAGGGGTGACTGATCTATGCCAGGGCAGTGGGTTGTAGGCATGGCATACAGGGATGTGTGCAATGTCGACTCTTCAATTTGTTATGCACCAAAACACGCTGTCTGCAAAGGCAGTGTGTGTGTAAAGGTACAGGGCCTCTAAGCGTGGCACAATAAGTGCTGCAGCCCTTAGAGGTCTTCCCTGGTCACAGTGCCCTGGGTACCACTGGTAACATTTACCATGGCTGACCTGTGGCCAGAGATGGCAATTGGGTTTGGTTTGGGGAAAGAACAAAGGCCCTGGGAACCTCATTGGCAGGGACCTCAGTAGTCTGGCAAAAAGTGGGGGGGGTTACTGCAACAGAAACCCACTTTCCTACAGCCATGCCTACAACCCACTGCCCTAGCATAGATCAGTCACCCCTCTAGCTGGTTGCCCTATGCCAGTGGTGAGGGTTCAGGTGCATGAGCCCTGTACCCCTACAGTGTCGGAGTCCATTCTTAGACATTGTAAGTGCAGTGCTGCCATTAAGAGTATATGATGCTGGGAGCTTGTCATTACGAACTCCAAAGCACCACAATGGCTACACAGAAAACTGAGAGGTTTGGTATCAAACTTCTCAGCATATATGCCAATGAAAACTGCACACAGAGGGCATCTTAGAGATGCCCCCTGAAAAACGATCGGCCTCTGGTGGGTTCCCTGACTGGTACACACCAGCCTGCCACCACGAGACATGTTCCTGGACCCCTAGGGTGGGAGCCTAAGCTCCCTGAGCCCAGAAACAAAACCTTTCCTAGGTGGAGGTGTTCACACCTCCTCCAGGCCAAGAAGAGCCATCTGTGGCAGGTGAGCTTCAACGGCCTGTCAGCCTTTGTAAAGCGACCCCGGCCTCTCCCGCTATCAGGAGCATTCCCCTTCCTTTCTCCCCTCGTTTTGGGCGGGAAGACAGGCAGGAAAAACTAACCAGCCCAGAAGGTGTGCCCCCCTCTTCCAACTACACGCCTCCGGAGGGGGAGGTGATGTGAAGCCCACTCTTCAGTGCCCGCCATCTTGCAGATGGCAGGCAATCTCCAATCAGAATTAGGGATTGTGCTCACTCTCCCCCCACGTGGGGTGAGCACACCTAGGGTGTAGTCACCCTAAGGTCAGTAGCCCATTGGCTACTGACCTCGAGACCCCTAAAACACCCCCTAAATGCAGTATTTAGGGGGCAGCTCTGAACCAAGAAGGCAGATTCCCACAACCTAACAAAAAAAAGGACGAAAGAAGACGCCCAGCAGAGGAGACTGCAGTGAACAACTGACTTGGCCCCAGCCCTACCGACCCGTCTGCAGTTTCCAGAGAACCTGTGCCAAAAATAGTCTTGTCCTGCAGCCAGCGACCTCCAGAACCCTGGGAGGACTGAGTGCCTTCAACAAAGACAAGATCTTCTGTGAACAGCAGCTCTGTTCAGAAGAAACACCAAAGAAAGACTCCGAGCCTCCTGAGGAAAAAAAAAAGACGCCTGGAACCACCACTGCACCCATCACCTACGGCCCAAGTTCGAGTGGCCCACTGGTCCCAGTGAGGTCCCCCAGCGCTCCAGAGTTGTAGTCCACCGAGGGTTGATCCCTCCAGGATACCTCTCTACCCTCCTCTAAAGAAACCTCTTGTAGAGGACGATTGATTGTTGCCTTTGTAAGAGGCGGTAGTATCATCTGAAGACATGGTTTTTGACCTTCCACAATAGAAGGAGCAACAAAAGAAGCCACGATTAGAAGGGGACTGCAGAGTACTCATAGACTTGGCTACTTCTGTATTTTTTTTCATTTTTTCCAATGACTTATCCACTTTGGGGCCGAAGAAATGCTCCTTTTCAAATGGAGTATTTAAAATAGACTGTTGGACTTCCGGTTTGTAGGAAGCTGGCTCTGTATATACTATACCCAAGTGAGGTATAGTGTGCACAGAGTCCTGTGGAACCCCAAAGGTTGGCAGAGGTAAAGTTAGATAGCACCTCACTCTCTATTTGTGGTAGTGTGGTCGAGCAGTAGGCAGCATCCTATCCGAGGACAGTGTTAAGCATTTGTTGTACCAACTCAATCAGCATATGATTTCACACACTCAAAGACTGAACTTCAGACCAATTGGTTTTGTATAAAACTATTCTTTTAGTTATTTTATTTTCTAGAACCAAGCGAGCCTGGTACGGGTAAGTTTATAAATACTTTGCAGTAAATATAAAGATGAAATGCAGTTGTAAATGTACTTTGAAATGGTTACAGTTTGAATTACCGGTAATGCAATACTGTGAAATGCTGTACATATACTTTGTATCGACTTTGCAATGAAAATTACAGGTAAGTTAATTTTACGTTACTTTTGAGATTACTTTTTAGATTACTTTTTCTACTCGGTGTGATATGCTTAGATATCACACTTGGACATTTCCTAGAGAAAAGGTAAGTAAAATCAGTTTTGCACAATTGTTATTTTTCAGGTTTCCATACAAATCAACTCCACACTTGAAACATTTTCTGAGAAAAACCGTCAATAGGTTCCTATGCAAAGAAATGAAGGTAACGGTTACCAGGTAAGTAATCGGGCTTTGGAGTTGAGCTTCTGGGGTTGGAACAAGGGTTCCCCAGAGTCAAGGATGCACTCTCGTTATACCCTCAGCGGCACTAGGGTGGGTGGGTGCTGAGTCCTGAGGCTCAATGTTATCCAATTAGGGATACGGGGCCTCCGGTTGGTGGCTGCTGGTGAGCATGCCACAAGGTTGTGAGAGCCAAGGTTCTGGAGTTAGGCTCAGGGCAAAGGGGGATCCAGTTTATCTCACAAAGTGCACCGGCAGTGGCACAGGGGCGGCTGGGTGCAGGGTGCTGTTTTGGTGTCGGGTGCTCTGTTTTCAATAGGGGTTTTTTGGTTTTGGTTTTTAGCTACAGGCTCGGTCTAGGAAAACTTCTGGGAGGAACCAACAGCTTGGCAGGTAAGTTGGAGGGCTCGGGACGTAGGTGCACCTCCGGTTCCTTTCTCCAGGGTGCAGGGCGGCTGGATGCACGGGTGTCTTTTGAGGTCTGATTTCACCTTACTGGGCCACTCGCGGTTGGGGCAGGTTTAGTGCAGAGGCTGCAGGCAACATCCGGGAGGAGTCAGCCCATGGTGGACTCGGACTCTGGAGAGCTGGGGGACCTCGCTGGGACCGGTGGGCCACTTGAACTCGGGCTGTAGGCAACGGGTACAGTTGTGGTTCCAGGCGTCTGTTTTTTTTTTCCTCATCAGTCTCGGAGTCTTTGTTTGGTGTTTCTTTTGAGCAGAGCTGCTGTTCACAGGAGATCCGGTCTTTGTTAAAGGCAGTCTGTCCTCCCCGGGTTTCTGGAGGTCGCTAGCTGCAGGACATGACGATTTTTGGCGCAGGATCTCTGGAAACTGCAGACGGGCCTGTAGGGATGGGACCAAGTCAGTTGTTCTCTGCAGTCTCCTCTGCTGGGCATCTTCCTTCGTCCTTTTTTAGGTCGAGCCTAGAGCAGCGCATGCACTGCTTTCTCGACTTTTAGTAAGGGGGTTTTCAAAGTGCTACCACTGGCCTCAAGCTAGCGTGCATGTGCGCGTGCACGCGCAGAGCCGCCATGTGGGTTTCTTTCAAGGCTCATTAAGCCTTGCGTGCCTGTCTCCGTGCTTTAGTTCTCTCTCCCTCCCCCACCACAGATCGCATCACTCTGCTGGTTTAAGTTTAAACGATACCAGATGCACTGCTGATATTACAATACTCACAAACATGGCTGCGCTGCTTCCTTCGGCGTGTGGGCGCGCATTTACGCGTGGTCATGCTGTGACAGCCTTTGTTGCTGTGAGCCCCTCAGGTCTTAATATCTTTGGTGGTTTGTGTTGCAGTCGTTCCTTGCTTTGGTTAGTGCCGGTGTTCCGTCGTTCCCATCTCCCCATCGGTATGTGCTTCCTCCCCCCCCCCCCTCCCCGGCGTTCTACACATACGGATCATCCTACGCAACAGCACTATGCTCTTTATCTTTAATGCAAGTAACACCTAGTTAAAACACTGACTGGGGGGGTATGACGCTTTTTTTTTTTTGTACTGTTTGCTGTTTATTTAATGACGTTTGAACTTCACACCTCTCCTGTCATTCACGTATCCGGGCCAAGAGAGCTGAAGTAATGAGAATCCGTCATGGAGGCTCACTCCCATAGCGCTTCCCCGACAGAGAAGAAAAAAGTTGCGAATTCCATCTTGAAAGGCTCCCGTGGAACCGATGTCAGCGAGAAGGCCGTCGCCTCCAGCATAACCTGCAATGGTGAGTAACCGGAGGGATTTACAAGCAGCGGAACATGGAGTCATTTTGTGCGCGCTGCATTCCTTCTGTGTTGAGCGTTTGCACCTGGGTCATTGTTTGTCCGAAGCGAGTAAAGACTAAAATAATCCAACAAAGGCTTTAGGGAAAGCAAGTAATCCACGCTCTTGTTTCAAACACTTTTTTCTTAGAACATCCGAGTTTGCCCATTTTAATCTTCGTGATTGTGAAATGTATAACAAACGTTTTGTTTTGTAATTTTAGCGGGCAACTCCGGTTAGCAGTGCAGGCATTCAGGGCATTTTTCATTTCCCTGTGTAAGCTGGAGAGGGATTAGCTAGATCTATCCTTACCATACTTCTACATTGCATCAAAAGTAAAGAAATTGGAAAAAAACGTTTTTTGTTTCTTTACTTTTGATGCAATCGCGGCACCCGTGCCGTTAACGCAATTGTAAGAAAAGTAATGAAATGAAATGGTGAGCGGCCACTTTCAGCATGTAAATAAATAGGAAACAAGTGTTTATCTATTTCTTTACTTATTATGCAACTTATGTACTTGATACAATCTAAGGCTGGGTGGCCAAATGAGGGCACTTTGTAACGAAGGTCACTGGATAAATTTACGTTCCCCACTCGTACAAAGCATTGTTTTAAGATGCCCATTTGTTTTTAGCTGAAATGAACTATCTACAACTCCCAGAATGAATCAGGCTGCTGAATGAGAACCTAAGACATGAAAACACTGACGTCATTAAGTCACGTAGTTTTCTCAGTTTTCCAACACCGTCCGAAGGGATTAGGACTTCAACATGGACTTTGCAGTTAGTTGTAGATCAGATACTAAAAGCAATCCATGAAACGAGTAAACTGTGAAAATTGTGTATGTCTTAGCAAAAGAGAATCTTAGGCTTGCTAAGCTGCCCGGACCAGATGACCGAGGTCACGAGAGTCACCTTCGGCCGTTCCAGGTTTTCTATGCATTAGCACCCCAAGACTTGTGTTGGGCCCTACTCAAACTTGAAACGGTATAAACTCTGAGTCTCAAACTCCTCAGTGACCTTGGCTAATAGCCAGAACTAGCGGAAGTCGATAACCCTCTTAATATGGGGTCAGGTAGTAACTGCATCATTGTTACGCTGGCAACAGATCACTGCGAACACAAGTGGAATAATGCATAAAGTTTTACATTTTTAATATAACTAAAAAAACTGCACCTATTAGAATACAAAGCGCTACGAGCTAAGAGACAATGGCACAACACCTCTTGATAGTCTTGGAAAGAGGATGGGGGTGGTCTTGACTAATGGGTCACATTGGTGACCCTCTGCGGTGGAGAGGGAGCAAAAGCTGAAGTAATTCTATTTATTCGTGAACCCCTTAATTCAGAAACACTGCACCCAGGAAAAGAGACAGAGGCAAAATTAATAGTTGCAGGATGTGTGGCTCTTCAACTGACGGTAAAGTTAGTGAACGCTTCCTGGTTCCTGCTCGAAATAGGCAGATACGGTACGGTTAAGTTGATAAATACTTTGCAGTAAATATACAGTTTGAAATGCAGTTGTAAATGTACTTTGAAATGGTTACAGTTTGAATTACCGGTAATGCAATACTGTGAAATGCTGTACATATACTTTGTATTGACTTTGCAATGAAAATTACAGGTAAGTTACTTTTACGTTACTTTTGAGATTACTTTTTAAATTACTTTTTCTACTCAGTGTGATATGCTTAGATATCACACTTGGACATTTCCTAGAGAAAAGGTAAGTAAAATCAGTTTTGCACAATTGTTATTTTTCAGGTTTCCATACAAATCCACTCCACACTTGAAACATTTTCTGAGAAAAACAGTCAATAGGTTCCTATGCAGAGAAATGAAGTTAACGGTTACCAGGTAAGTAATCGGGCTTTGGAGTGGAGCTTAAAATACATTAAAATACAAAAGGCATATGTTGTAAAATAATCTAAAAACACATGTGACACGTAACCACACTCTTACCTCTTTGTAGCTGCACTCCGCCCTGCTATCTGCTACTGTTCGCTGAGGAAAGTTCTAGAAACCAACCAAAGTTTACAGATTGGCAACAGAAACAAAAACGTGTATATTATGTAATTTTAAAACCTGAATGAAAACAGAAAGTGCAAAAAATATTCCCACCTCAAGATACAAAATGCACATATTGTACAACAAAATTAACAGATGTAAAACAAAAAAAAATACCTCCCTTTCGCTGTGCTCCGCCCTGCTGTCTGTTAGCGTTCGGCTAGGAAAGTTCAAGAAAACAAACAAAGTTGGCATATCCGATACAAAAATGTGCATATTAAAAAACATCAAAAAGCACATTAAAACAGAAAGGGTAGAAATGTATTTCCACATCATGATAGAAAAAAACGCATATATTGTACAATAAAGAAAACAGATAATAAACCCCCCAAAAAACTTGCCTCCCTTTGGCTGCGCTCCACCCTGCTCTCTGCTAGCGATCGCCAAGGAAAGTTCGAGAAAACAACCAAACTTGGCAGATTCGATACAAAAAGGCGCATATTTTGTAATACAAAAATCACTTTCGTAACATCTATTATAAAATACAAAAAACAATCGTAAGACAAATTAAGTAAATTAGTTGTACATCAAAATGCAAAGCACATATATTGAACAATAATGAAAACACATGTTAAACATTATAAACCTCTTCTTACCTCCCTCTGGCTGCGCTCTGTGATGCTGTGGAGGAAAGTTTAAAAAAAAAAACAACCAAAGTTGGCAGATGAAATACAAAAATTAGCATTAAATAAATACTAAAGGCATATATTGTAGAATAATCTAAAAACACATGTTACATATAAAAAAAAAACACACTTACCTCCTTGTAGCTGCAGTCCGCCCTGCTATCTGCTACTGTTCGCTAAGGAAAGTTCGAGAAACCAACCAAAGTTTACAGATTCGCTACAAAAACGTGCATATTATAAAATACAAAAAGCACATTGAAAACAGGAAAGTAAAAAAAGTATTTCCACATCAGGGTAGAAAACACACATGTATTGTACAATAAAAAAACGCAAATATTAAACAAAAAAAAGCAACTTACCTCCCTTTAGCTGTGCACTGCTCTCTGCTAGCGTTCGCCCAGGAAAGGTGGAAATAACCAAAGTTAACAGATTCAATACAAAAATGCGCATATACCTCAATACATAAAGCACATTGGTAACATCTAAAAAAATAAATAGATCAACATCAAGGTAACAAAACGCATATGTTCTGCAATTAAAAAACACATGATTAAAAATAAAATAAGAAATCGTAGCTTTCTGTCTAGGGGCCCCTTCCTACTCTGTGCTCCATTAGTGTAGGAACCAACTGGTCTTTACCACAATCCTATAGAAAAAATAAAAAGACATTACAAAAGAAAAACGGATTAAATAATCGTATATGAAGGTATAAATCAAAAATGCTATACATTCCAAAACTGATGTTGAACAAAAAATAAAAACCATACTCTTACCTCCGTGTAGCTGCGCTCCGCCCTGCTCGTGTTCGCCAAGTAAAGTTCAGGAAAAAAACTAAAACGTGCATATTATAAAATCCAAAGAGTACAATTGGCAGCATAAAAAATAATTCCTACGTAAACATAACACAACGCATAAAAACATAGCTTCCTATAGCTGCGCTCCGCCATGCTCTCTGCTCGCTTGGCAAGGGGGCTGGTAATCGCGTCGAACCTGTAAAAAATAAACACATTAAACAAACACACAGTTGGCAACAGCAAAAAATAATTCCCACAGACATTACAAAAGAAAAACTGATTAATCGTATATGAAGGTAAAAATAAAAAATGCTATACATTCCAAAACAAATGTTAAACCTAAAAAAAATACTTTTACCTCCGTGTACCTGCGCTCCGCCCTGCTCTTTGCTCGCGTTCGCCAAGTAAAGTTACAAAAAAAACAAAGTTTGCAGATTCATTAAAAAAACGTGCATATTATAAAATACAAAAAGTACAATTGGCAACATAAAAAAGAACTCCAAAATAAACATAATACAACGCATAAAAACTTACCTTGCTATAGCTGCGCTCTGCCATGCTCTCTGCTCGCTTGGCAAGGGGGCTGCTAATTGCGACGAACCTGTTAAATACACACATTAACAAAACAAAATAAAAGCAGACTTCAAAGAAACGCACATATTAAAAACAACTTTTATCTTGTTGAGCACGCGATCCTCCCTCTTCCTTGCTGGCATCGGTGAACAGCTGGGGCATCCTGCAAAGAAAATCCACACATTAATGGAAAATAAACAATACTGTACCTGCCCTCCACCCCGGTTCCTGCAGTTGTTTGTCACGGGGAGCGCGATGATTAAAGTTTGCACAGTCAATAACAAAAGGCGCATATTCAAATAAAAAGAGCACATTTAAACAAAATAATAAAAATATCGCATCAAAATAATCCCAAAAATATATATATCCACCTACCTTGTTGTGCATGCGCTCCTCCCTGCTATCTGCTCGCACCAGTAAACAGCTAGAGCATCACTTCGATCACATTCACGCATTAACCGCGCATGAAGCGTACCGTTACAAAGAATCCCCTTAAAACACTCCCAACATTTGCACATTAAAAAAACATTAACCGCGCATCAACGTATAGTTACAAAGTAGCCCAAAAAGTAGCGTAACAAAATAGCGTACATACAAAAAAAAAAAAAAAGTAGCATAATAACAAATTAGCGTACAAGCATACAATGCATTCCACACGGAAACGCAGGTAATATTGTTTGTTAAAGTGCAGCAAGTTATTATTAAGCCTACTATGTCACGCCGCCAGTAAAAGATAAAATCCTGCTGGGTGTGGCCTAAAAAGAACAGGCTGGCAACCAGGAGGGGCTACAAACCGTCCTGGACAATCAGCAAAGTTGTTTCAGAATAATAAGTAACGACAAACGTCGCATACCAATTTAATTTGCAGGGGGAGCTGAGACACGGCTTCGGAATCCGTATTTATTCCAAGAAGCCTTCACATGGCGAGTGCAGCGCATGCGCACTGCTAACGCCTGGCGATGGACTGCAGTGGGGGAGGAACATGGCGGCAGCAGGCTAGTTGCCGCGGTACTCCTGCTCTGAGCTCCCTGCAGGGCGTCGCTATAGATACAGCTTTTTTTTCCCTTTTATCGAAAATGCTGAATATTATCAGCGCAGGCATGTAATCAGCGACTTTACGTACAAGAACTAACGAACCTGCCTTTGTTGTTCCCCAGATAAGTGTTTCTTTCTTGCTGCTTGCCCATACTGATGTAAAAGTTACCGTGTTAGCGCGGTCTTCTTTCTATCTCCATGTGCCTGAGGTCGGGGGTGATACAGCCGTTCCCTGAGGTCTCGGCCCTAGTTGTGCCGTCGTCTGGAAATCAGCACAGCCTGTGGCCCTGGTTCCGGGCCGCCCTGGAGCTCCTTCGGGGGAGGAGACAGTGGAGCTGTCGGCGCGATCACCAGGTTGATGTCAGCGTTCGTCAGGGCGGCGATAGCTTCAAGCTACAAGGAGAAAGCAGCCCGGAGCATACTGCTGGTACACTCAAAGCAGCTGATCAGGTGACGGGCAAGACTTTTGAAAAGGGGGTTTTCTCTGATCGAGAGGAGATTTTTCATTTTGCGGGGAAGTTAGAGAAATCCCCCTTACAAGTGTCGGGTGAAATTTATTCCAGAGCTTGGGTGGCGGGGATCAGCAACCCTACGAGAGCCATATCGAGAGCCAACATGCGCGTAGTTCACACTCAAGAGCCAGTAATACCCTCGATTCCTAGTACTAAGGAGTCCCTTACAAACAAAATCTTGGGTGAAAAAGTTAAACATAACACAGAAAGAAGGCGCTCACGCAAAAGCAAAGTGAGTAGGAAGTTTTCAGCTGAGGTTGCGGCTGGGGTTGGTACTATGTCTGCTACAAGGCTGGATTGCGGGAGCGCTCCCCAGGGTGGCACAGAAGGGGGGTGGGAGTTGGTTGAGCCCCCCTATAAATTAAAATCTTCTGAACCCCAGATCTCCTCAAAAACTTCTTCCTATTTGCATGTTGAAGTTAAGGCCAAACATACGAAGAGGTCTGGTAAATTAGCTAGTCTAATAAATCTACTAAGTTAAGCAAACCGCTTTTAGATTCTACCTCAAGAATTACACCTTCATTACGATCGTATTTTAAGGTCGTTCCTCAAGTACTTGATCTGGCTCAATCCCAGCTTCAGACCCCTTCTGTCTCCATCTCCTCGTTAACAATTTCCGACATGTTGGCACCTTCGGTCGCAGGGGGCCTTCCTGAATTGTCTCCTCATTCTGTAGCTTCAGGGCCTGTTGCTTCACCTGCGAAGTCACCGGCATGCTTTCCTTCTAGAGTTTTACTACCAACCCTAGTCCCTGTGGATGAGAATGATCCATCTAAGGAATCTGGGGCATGCTCTAAGCAAATCAATCTAGGCTTAACTCTTTCAATTCCCTCACTTCCGTCAGAGCTTTCAATGTCTCTATCTGATGCTACTGGTCCTAAACTTAAAGCGACTCCGGTACGGGCATTTCCTGATAGTGAAACCGGGGGTAAGACAGTGCACCATGACCCCCTAGACAGTAGTAGCAAGGTCCCAAGAGATTTTGACAGTCTCAGGGCTGAGGGTGTACTTACTGGAGAGGGTCTTGGGCAGGGTTCGGATTTTGAACTCGTAAGCTCGAGGAGTGCTGTTCAGAAAGAGCTCCTGCCTGCCACTGATGCGGTACACTTGAACCTTAACTTGGGTAATACTATTGACTCTAACGGTGGCTTAATCTCAGACTCTCTTGCTTTAGATCTCCCAGTCTCTGCCTTACAGCTTATGTTTTCTACTGTCGGCTGATATTAAAAGGCGTTTTGAGGAGTCTGCATTAAATCAGCGGGAGATAAGAAGCTATTGCAAATCCTTAGACACAAAGATTGATGGACTCTGCACAAGAACAGGAGTCTTAGAAGAGACAGTGGCCAGCATGTCGATACATCTTGACAAAGCTAAGGAGGAAATTGAGAGGCTTAAGAGACCCGACACCACTATGGCTGAAAGAATGGAAACCCTTGAAAACAATGCCAGACGGAGCAACATCCGTATCTTGAATGTGCCTGAGGGCAGTGAAGGATCTGACATTAAGCGCTATATTATCACCCTTTTGAGACACTCTCTAAAACTGGATCAATCTGAGGAGGAATTAACAGCTGAGATACAGCGAGTACATAGAGAGCCATTTAGGCGGAGTCCACAACGGACAAAGCCAAGGAAGATTCTGTTGAACTTCCATACCTACTCGCTGAAAGAACATATCCTCAATCTTGCACTTAAGCAAAAATCCCTGGCAGGGGTGGGTTTCACGTTTCAAATTCGATCTGACCTGTCGAGGGTTACCCTTGAAAAACAATGGGAGCTAGGAAGCAGAATGGAGGCTTTTAGGAAGCTTGGTGCATCAGTTCAGATGGGGTTACCAGCCGCTTTGAAAATAATGATCAATAATAAAATGCATAATATTCGTTCAGTACAGGCGGCGGATGTTCTTCTGATGTTCTTAGGGGGTTCGAAGGGAGGTTCTGGCTCTGGTTGAGAGTCTTGTGTTACTATCTTTGGATCCTGACCTCTCTTGGAATTCTAAAGCAGTTTCCCCTACTGTTTCCTCCTATCCTTTTGTCTTCAAATAGCCTTAACTCACCCCTCCTGTATCTTGATAGCAGGTTCCTATGTGTTTACAGACAAGTTTAAGTTAGATAGATTAGAAGAAAAAATATATATTAAGCAAATAAAAAAAATAAAAAAATATATATATAAAGAAATTGACAAACAAGTAAAAAAATAAGGGGGATTTCACAATGGAATTGGAGAAGATTGCTTTTTTATAATTCCTTTATTGCACTTAGCTAGTGATGCCCTGTGCGGGCTCGGCAGAGGGTAGGGAGTACCACAAACCGGGCTTGATCCGGTTAGGTAGTACCAGGGTTCCTCATGGGTGGGGGGGAGGTACTATAAGCAAAATTGTTCCTCATCTTTTTTTTGGCTGCAGGCATATTCTGTTTTTCGAATGTTGGATAATTGAGTCAAGAATTGTAAGTTTTTTTATAGACTTTATTGCCATGAGTAACCTTAAGATTCTCTCCTGGAATGTTAATGGCCTGCGCACCAAGCCAAGGGCAAATAGAATCCTACAATATCTGCATGATTCTGATGCGCAGGTCATTATTCTCCAGGAGACTCACTTGGTGGAGAGCGAGGTATCTGAATTGGTTAAAAAGAATAGGTGGATAGACTTATCAGTTTCTACCTCTCAGTCGCTTAATGTGAGAGGTGTATCGATTTTTCTTAAGAAAACTATCACTACCAGATTAGTTAGTCAGGTGGTAGACTCGGCTGGGAGATGGGCAATTGCCACGGTAGAGATAGGAGGTTTTCAAATAACATTGGTAGGGTATTATGGGCCTAACAGAGATGACCCCTCAGCACTAGAATCTCTGTTTTCACAGCTTTTGCACTTTCCTGAACCCACTATTATCGCAGGGGATTTTAACATCGTGCTTGACTACGCTCTAGATAAAACGCCATCGAGTCGACAACAAGTTCTTTCTAAGTCTAGAGCGTTTCTACTTAATTGTATGCAGCAATATGGGTATATTGATATCTGGCGGATAAGGGCAGGTCAGCAATCTGGATTTTCCTTTCGAAATTTTAAATATCGCCACCAGTCTAGGATTGATTTCTTTTTGATTAGTCGCAATTTGCAGGGCTTCACAAATAATGTTAGTTATTTGCATTCTCATCTGTCGGACCACTCTGCAGTAATGTTAGATCTCGCAGGCATTGTGCAGCTCCCTAATAGATCATGGTCTTTTGATCGTATTTTTCTTTCGTCACCGGATGATGTTGCTTACCTCAAACTGGAGGCACGTGAATTTATGCAACTTAATATAGCCACAGCAGGTACCAACACTGTATGGGATGCGTTCAAATGCTTCCTGCGTGGAGCTATTAAAAATAAGGTCACATTTTGCAGGAGGCAGTATACTCAGGAAGTAGCGTCAATTGAAGCCAATCTTTTATTAGTACAGGCGGAATTAGACTCCTGTAGTAGTAGTACTCCCAGCCTTATATCAGCTAAACAAGAGAAACTGCTTAAGCTTAAAATGCAATTGGCTTCGGTTCTAAGTCAACGCCTGCTCCGTAGATGGGAAGTTAGCAAACTAGCCCACTTTGAATTTGGCGAAGGGGCTGGCAAATTGCTCGCTTGGAAATCCAGAACTGACCAGGTCCGTAATACAATTAATTCAATCACTTTCAGCTCTGGGACTTCAATGTCTGATGTAGAAATTAGAACGGCATTTAAAGATTTCTTTCAGGAGATCTATCAAGAGGACAAAGACATCTCCCCAGAATGCATTAGAGAGTGGCTAAATAATATATCTCTACCTTCACTCTCGTCGGATCAAAGAGCTTTTTTAGATATGGCAGTTACGGAGGAAGAAGTGGTGGCCGCAATATGTGGAAGTAAGAGTGGTAAGGCGGCAGGGCCCGATGGCCTACCAGCTGAAATATACAAGAAGTTGGTGGAAGAGATCTCTCCTTTTCTTGTTCTGCTTTTTAATCAAATACTGCAGGAAGGGGCACTTCCCCCTAGCTTCTGGAACAATGCGTCTATCACATTGATACTTAAGCCTGGCAAGGCTCCCACAAATTGTGGGTCATATCGTCCTATTTCCATTCTCAATGCCGACTATAAAATGTTTGCATCGATTTTGGCTACGAGATTGGGTAAGGTTGCTCCGGACATTTTACATCCTAACCAGAAGGGTTCTGTAAGGGGTCGCCAGCTCTTTGAATTAACCTATGGTCTGGTGGGAGCTATAGATATGGCCACCACTAACTCTTTGCCATTTGCTATCCTCACGTTGGACGCCACCAAGGCATTCGACAGAGTCAATTGGTTGTACCTGTCGGGTGCCTTGGCTAAGTTAAACGTGGGTGAGGGCTTCCGTAGAGCTGTGCGACTTTTATATCACAGTCCATCAGCATCCGTTCTGGTTAATGGGGGCCTATCCGAGTCCTTTAACATCACAAGAGGAACACGGCAGGGCTGCCCTCTATCTCCATTGCTTTTTGATCTTTACATTGAGCCTTTTGCTCAGACATTACAGGATAATATCATCAAGCCCTTTAAGTATAAGGCATGGGAGAAAAAGGTGGCCCTGTATGCGGACGATGTTATGATTTTAACATCCGAGATTAGTACTGCTTTTCCCAATGCCATCAATCTAGCCCTCGAATTTGGAAATGTTTCGGGGTATGAGGCGAATGCCTCAAAAACCGAAATAATGGTTTGGAACACTGATCCAACAGGATTTATTGAACCACTCAGCACAAGCCTGAGATATTTGGGGCCAAGAATTGTTAAGGCTATTAATCTAATCGCATCTACCAATCTATCTGCAGTAGCTACAGAGTGTCAGAAATTAATGGATACTTGGGGACACCTCCCCTTGTCGGTTCTGGGATGTGCAAATCTGGTTAAAATGTCTATCTTGCCAAAATTCTTGTTTTTATTTAATACAATTCCACTTTATTTTGATAAATTTTCTTTGACTAAATTACAAGCCGATATTAGTTTGTTTATTTGGAAAAAAAAAGAATGCCAGGATTGCATGGAAAAAAATCAGGCGGCGTCGTGAGAAGGGGGGACTGGCAGGGCCTGATTTACAGATTTATGCTTGGGCATTCCAAATATCTCACGCCCGCATGCTGCTAAAAATGCCATTTGATCAGGCGGTAGGGATGATGTTTTCGGCCATGTTGGAGGGTGAAGGATTTGGACAGTCTGGCTTTTTATTTAAGTTCGGCGATCCCAAGTACTTTAAGAAGGTTAAACTCAAAGTATTACATAGTTTGGCCAAAACTTGGTCCAAAATCAGATCATCGATTAAACTGGGATACTATTCGTACAGGGCACCCATTTGGGATCTACCGGTAGCCCCGGTCTGGACAAGGGATACATTATCAGCTCCATTGAAGGAGGCGGGTATATCAGTTTGGGGGGACCTATTTGCTGAAGGGGTGATACTCCCTTGGGAACTCTTAAGCAATAAAATAGGTCCCAATTTTTCTAGATTTAAATTCCTCCAAATGTCAAGTTGGGCACAGGCTCTTCACAGTCAAAATCCACGTCGTAAGAACCCTCCAGTGGGGGGCAGTAGCCAACTGGTATCTCTCTTATTGGACAAACCACCTGTCTCAAAAGAAACTTCACTGTGGTATAATCTAATACTTGAAGAGGTTGATGGGGAATTTAATCTACCTGAGCAACTTTGGGGCCCCTTGATATCCAGCTGTAATGTGCATGATCTTTGGACAAAATCCTGCACAGTTATGTGGGACATAGTTAAGCCAGCTTGGCTCCGAAGAAATCACCTATTTACTATACACAGGGCATATTACTCTCCACAGAGGCTGTCCAAGTTTTCTATAGCCGACCAGGTGGCTTGTCCTCGGTGTGGTTCGATATCCGCTTCCAACGCTCATATGTTTTTTGAATGCCCTTACTTGTCATCCTATCTGCAAACGTTGGAAAGAACCTGATCCCCCAACCCTACTCGATTGGTGTTTATCAATCTCTCAAATTTCGAAGTTGGACCTAGCCAGGATTGGAAACCCAAAGAGGAGAGCTTTTTGGCTGTTGCTAGTTTGGATTGCTTAGCAGCTTGGGTTTTTTTTTTTTTTTTTTTTCTCTCCCCCCAGTCCGATGATTATCTAGCCTTGATACAATCTCCCTGCTACTCCACATAGCTCTTATTTGGCTAGTGGTCAGTATTGGTGTCATTGGCACATGGTCAGCAGCTGCCGACTCAATAACTGGGCATCGGGCTGTGTATGATACTGGCTGTTGCTGTAGGGTTGGGTCTTCCTCGTTCAGCCGGCAACCCACACCAGCTCACTACTGAGACAGCACGCCTTTACCCAATAAGCCTTTGTAGCCTCGTTTGTATAGTCTGGCTATTGCAGCCATGATAGAGATGAGGACAAAAAAGAAAAAAAGGAGAAAAAAAGAAGAAAAAAAAAAAAAGCCTACTATGTCACGCCGCCAGTAAAAGATAAAATCCTGCTTGGTGTGGCCTAAAAAGAACAGGCTGGCAACCAGGAGGGGCTACAAACCGTCCTGGACAATCAGCAAAGTTGTTTCAGAATAATAAGTGACGACAAACGTCGCATGCCAATTTAATTTGCAGGGGGAGCTGAGACACGGTTCGGAATCCGTATTTATTCCAAGGAGCCTTCGCATGGCGAGAGCAGCGCATGCGCACTGCTAACGCCTGGCGAGACCCAATAAAGGACGAAAGAAACGCCCAGCAGAGGAGACTGCAGAGAACAACTGACTTGGCCCCAGCCCTACCGACCCGTTTGCAGTTTCCAGAGAACCTGTGCCAAAAATCGTCTTGTCCTGCAGCCAGCGACCTCCAGAACCACTGGGATGACTGAGTACCTTCAACAAAGACAGGATCTCCTGTGAACAACAGCTCTGTTCAGAAGAAACACCAACGAAAGACTCCGAGCCTCCTGAGGAAAAAAAAAACGACGCCTGGAACCACCACTACACCCATCACCTACGGCCCAAGTTCGAGTGGCCCACCGGTCCCAGTGAGGTCCCCCAGCGCTCCAGAGTCGAAGTCCACCGAGGGTTGATCCCTCCAGGATACCTCTGTACCCTCCTCTAAAGAAACCTCTTGTAGAGGAAGATTGATTGTTGCCTTTGTAAGAGGCGGTAGTATCATCTGAGGACATGGTTTTTGACCCTCCACGATAGAAGGATCCAACAAAAGAAGCCACGATTAGAAGGGGACTGCAGAGTTCTCATAGACTTGGCTACTGCTGTATCTTTCATTTTTTCCAATGACTTATCCACTTTGGGGCCGAAGAAATGCTCCTTGTCAAATGGAGTATTTAAAATAGACTGTTTGACTTCAGGTTTGTAGGAAGCTGGCTCTGTATATACTATACCCAAGTGAGGTATAGTGTGCACAGAGTCCTGTGGAACCCCAAAGGTAGGCGGAGGTAAAGTTAGATAGCACCTCACTCTCTATTTGTGGTAGTGTGGTCGAGCAGTAAGGCAGTATCCGAGGACAGTGTTAAGCATTTGTTGTACCAACTCAATCAGCATATGATTTCACACACTCAAAGACTGAACTTCAGACCAATTGGTTTTGTATAAAACTATTCTTTTAGTTATTTTATTTTCTAGAACCAAGCGAGCCTGGTACGGGTAAGTTGATAAATACTTTGCAGTAAATATAAAGATGAAATGCAGTTGTAAATGTACTTTGAAATGGTTACAGTTTGAATTACCAGTAATGCAATACTGTGAAATGCTGTACATATACTTTGTATCGACTTTGCAATGAAAATTACAGGTAAGTTACTTTTACGTTACTTTTGAGATTACTTTTTAGATAACTTTTTCTACTCCGTGTGATATGCTTAGATATCACACTTGGACATTTCCTAGAGAAAAGGTAAGTAAAATCAGTTTTGCACAATTGTTATTTTTCAGGTTTCTATACAAATCAACTCCACACTTGAAACATTTTCTGAGAAAAACCGTCAATAGGTTCCTATGCAAAGAAATGAAGGTAACGGTTACCAGGTAAGTAATCGGGCTTTGGAGTGGAGCTTCTGGGGTTGGAACAAGGGTTCCCCAGAGTCAAGGATGCACTCTCGTTATACCCTCAGCGGCACTAGGGTGGGTGGGTGCTGAGTCCTGAGGCTCAATGTTATCCAATGAGGGATAGGGGGCCTGCGGTTGGTGGCTGCTGGTGAGCATGCCACAAGGTTGTGGGAGCCAAGGTTTTGGAGTTAGGCTCAGGGCAAAGGGGGATCCAGTTTATCACACAAAGTGCACCCGCAGTGGAGCAGGGGCGGCTGGGTGCAGGGTGCTGTTTTGGCGTCGGGTGCTCTGTTTTCAATAGGGGTTTTTCGGTTTTGGTTTTTAGCTACAGGCTCGGTCTAGGAAGACTTCTGGGAGGAACCAACAGCTTGGCAGGTAAGTTGGAGGGCTCGGGACGTAGGTGCACCTCCGGTGCCTTTCTCCAGGGTGCAGGGCGACTGGATGCAGGGGTGCCTTTTGAGGTCTGATTTCACCATACTGGGCCACTCGTGGTTGGGGAAGGTCTCAGTGCAGAGGCTGCAGGCGACATCCGGGAGGAGTCAACCCATGGTGGACTCGGACTCTGGAGAGCAGGGGGACCTCGCTGGGGCCGGTGGGCCACTTGAACTCGGGCTGTAGGCAACGGGTACAGTGGTGGTTCCAGGCGTCTGTTTTTTTTTTTTTCCTCATCAGACTCGGAGTCTTTGTTTGGTGTTTCTTTTGAACAGAGCTGCTGTTCACAGGAGATCCGGTCTTTGTTAAAGGCAGTCTGTCCTCCCCGGGGTTCTGGAGGTCGCTAGCTGCAGGGCATGACGATTTTTGGCGCAGGATCTCTGGAAACTGCAGACGGGCCGGTAGGGATGGGGCCAAGTCAGTTGTTCTCTGCAGTCTCCTCTGCTGGGCATCTTCCGTCGTCCTTTATTAGGTCGAGCCTAGAGCAGCGCATGCACTGCTTTCTCGACTTTTAGTAAGGGGGTTTTCAAAGTGCTACCACTGGCCTCAAGCTAGCGTGCATGTGCGCGTGCACGCGCAGAGCCGCCATGTGGGTTTCTTTCAAGGCTCATTAAGCCTTGCGTGCCTGTCTCCGTGCTTCAGTTCTCTCCCTCCCCAACTACCGATCGCATCACTCTGCTGGTTTAAGTTTAAACGATACCAGATGCACTGCTGATATTACAATACTCACAAACATGGCTGCGGTGCTTCCTTCGGCGTGTGGGCGCGCATGTGCGCGTGGTCATGCTGTGACAGCCTTTGTTGCTGTGAGCCCCTCAGGTCTTAATATCTTTGGTGGTTTGTGTTGCAGTCATTCCATGCTTTGGTTAGTGCCGGTGTTCCGTTGTTCCCATCTCCCCATCGGTATGTGCTTCCTCCCCCTCCCCCCCACACCCCCCGTCGTTTCTACGCATACGGATCATCCTACGCAACAGCACTATGCTCTTTATCTTTAATGCAAGTAACACCTAGTTAAAACACTGACTGGGGGGGTATGACGCTTTTTTTTTTTTGTACTGTTTGCTGTTTATTTAATGACGTTTGAACTTCACACCTCTCCTGTCATTCACGTATCCGGGCCAAGAGAGCTGAAGTAATGAGAATCCGTCATGGAGGCTCACTCCCATAGCGCTTCCCCGACAGAGAAGAAAAAAGTTGCGAATTCCATCTTGAAAGGCTCCAGTGGAACCGATGTCAGCGAGAAGGCCGTCGCCTCCAGCACAACCTGCAATGGTGAGTAACCGGAGGGATTTACAAACAGCGGAACATGGAGTCATTTTGTGCGCGCTGCATTCCTTCTGTGTTGAGCGTTTGCACCTGGGTCATTGTTTGTCCGAAGCGAGTAAAGACTAAAATAATCCAACAAAGGCTTTAGGGAAAGCAAGTAATCCACGCTCTTGTTTCAAACACTTTTTTCTTAGAACATCCGAGTTTGCCCGTTTTAATCTTCGTGATTGTGAAATGTATAACCAAAACGTTTTGTTTTGTAATTTTGGCGGGCAACTCCGGTTAGCAGTGCAGGCATTCAGAGCATTTTTCATTTCCCTGTGTAAGCTGGAGAGGGATTAGCTAGATCTATCCTTAACATACTTCTACCAGGTTACGTACACCCTTTTGAGCTGAAAAACGAGATGGAATTACGTTTTAAACGTATCTAAACGTGTGCAGCTAAAAACAGCCAAAAGCTCATTTTGCCCCATATTTGCCAGCCAATACCAAAACTAATCTTGAACAAGCACAGAGAGACATTTATTTCTTAGTTTGTTTGTTTCCCCTTCCCTGCTGCACACGTTTCAAAAGTCCCTTGTTTCCTATCTCTTTATATGCTTGAAGCGGCCGCCCGCCATTTCCATTAGCTTAGATTACTTTTGTTACAATCGCGGCACCCATGCCAGTGCCGCGATTGCATCAAAAGTAAAGAAATTGGAAAAAAAAGTTTTTTGTTTCTTTACTTTTGATGCAATCGTGGCACCCGTGCCATTAACGCAATTGTAAGAAAAGTAATGAAATGAAATGGTGAGCGACCACTTTCAGCATGTAAATAAATAGGAAACAAGTGTTTATCTATTTCTTTACTTATTATGCAACTTGATACAATCTAAGGCTGGGTGGCCAAATGAGGGCACTTTGTAACGAAGGTCACTGGACAAATTTACGTTCCCCACTCGTACAAAGCATTGTTTTAAGATGCCCATTTGTTTTTAGCTGAAATGAACTATCTACAACTCCCAGAATGAATCAGGCTGCTGAATGAGAACCTAAGACATGAAAACACTGACGTCATTAAGTCACGTAGTTTTCTCAGTTTTCCAACACCGTCCGAAGGGATTAGGACTTCAACATGGACTTTGCAGTTAGTTGTAGATCAGATACTAAATCTATCCATGAAACGAGTAAACTGTGAAAATTGTGTATTTCTTAGCAAAAGAGAATCTTAGGCTTGCTAAGCTGCCGGGACCAGATTGCCGAGGTCACGAGAGTCACCTTCGGCCGTTCCAGGTTTTCTATGCATTAGCACCCCAAGACTTGTGTTGGGCCCTACTCAAACTTGAAACGGTATAAACTCTGAGTCTCAAACTCCTCAGTGACCTTGGCTAATAGCCAGAACTAGCGGAAGTCGATAACCCTCTTAATATGAGGTCAGGTAGTAATTGCATCATTGTTACGCTGGCAACAGATCACTGTGAACACAAGTGGAATAATGCATAAAGTTTTGCATTTTTAATAGAACTAAAAAACTGCACCTATTAGAATACAAAGCGCTGCGAGCTAAGAGACAATGGCACAACACCTCTTGATAGTCTTGGAAAGAGGATGGGGGTGGTCTTGACCAATGAGTCACATTGGTGACCCTCTGCGGTGGAGAGGGAGCAAAAGCTGAAGTAATTCTATTTATTCGTGAACCCCTTAATTCAGAAACACTGCACCCAGGAAAAGAGACAGAGGCAAAATTAATAGTTGCAGGATGTGTGGCTCTTCAACTGACTGGTCAAGTTAGTGAACGCTTCCTAGTTCCTGCTCGAAATAGGCAGATCCCACAGCTGAGGTACAGTAACTAAGAGGCAAATGTAATATAGGTTTAGTTTAAAGGCTGCAGGTTTCAAGAGGGCATGCACTTTTTAAAATAGATTAGATGTATTTATTTTTAATGTCTCTTTTAGTAGCCTGGCATTGCCATGCTTTTATTGTGCATTGTATTGTAACTGCATTTATACAGCGCTTACTACTCCTACTTTGTGTTTGTGGGAGATTCTAGAAGGACTCCCTACTTTACCACGAGTCGGTGCAAATTCTATGGTAGTGCTTGCATTGGACATTCTGAGTTCTTTCTATAGTACTAAGGTGCTTTCTTCGTGTTTTCCACTTTTTCGATATTATGTTTAAAATAAAAACGTTTTCCTCCCCATATTACTAACCTGGGCCTAGATTGAATTTTCGTGACTGTTAATAACAAGCATTGGCATAGCCAATAGGTCTCGCTTTTGGACCTTATAAGTGTTTAGCCATGCAATAGTTGATGTTGTTGCACCAAGGGTATTGTGCTGCCTAACTAAATACTTATAAGGTCCCAAAAGCGAGACCTATTGGCTATGCCAATGCTGGTCTTCTTAGGTTGTGGGAATCTGCTTTCTTGGTTCAGGTCTGCCCCTTAAATGCTGTATTTAGGGGGCATTATAGGGGTCTTGAGGTCAGTAGCCAATGGGCTACTGACCTTATGGTAACTACACCCTTGGTGTGCTCACCCCACGTGGGGGAGCGAGCACAATCCCTAATCCTGATTTGGGAGTGCCTGCCATCTGCAAGATGGCGAGCACTGAAGAGCGGGCTTCACCTCGCCTCCCCCACCTGAGGGGTGGAGTTGGCAGAGGTGGGCACACATTCTGGGCTGGCTAGTTTTTCCCACCTGTCTTCCCGCCGAAAAGGAGGGTAGACAGGAAAGGGGCCTCCTCCTGCTAGCAGGAGAGGTTGGGGGTAGCATTACAAAGGCTGCCAGGCCTTGAAGCTCTCCTGCCACAGATGGCTCTTCCTGGCCTGGGGGAGGTGTGAACACCTCTGCCCAGGAAAGGCTTTTTCTGGGCTCATGGAGCGAAGGCTCCCAACCTAGGGGTCCAGAAACATGTCTCATAGTGGCAGGCTGGTGTGTACCAGTCGGGGAATCCACCAGAGGCTGGTCGTTTTTCAGGGGGCATCTCTAAGATGCCTTCTGTGTGCATTTTTCCTTAAATCCCACACTGGCATCAGTGTGGGTTTAATGTGCTGAGAAGTTTGATACCAAACTTCTCAGTTGTCTGTGTAGCCATTGTGGTGCTGTGGAGTTCGTAATAACAAGCTCCCAGCACCATATACTCTTAATGGCAGCACTGTACTTACCATGTCTAAGAATGGACTTGGACACTGTAGGGGTACCCTCACCACTAGTATAGGGCACCCAGCTACAGGGGTGACTGATCTATACCAGGGCAGTGGGTTGTAGGCATGTCACACAGGGATGTGTGCAATGTCGACTCTTCAATTTGTTATGCACCAAAACACGCAGTCTGCAAAGGCAGTGTGTGTGTTTAAAGGTACAGGGCCTCTAAGCGTGGCACAATAAGTGCTGCAGCCCTTAGAGGTCTTCCCTGGTCACAGTGCCCTGGGTACCTCTGTTACCATTTACCAGGGCCGACCTGTGGCCAGAGATGGCAATTGGGTTAGGTTTGGGGAACGAACACAGGCCCTGGGAACCTGATTGGCAGGGACCCAGGGCACATCAAGTCAAAGTGCATCAGTAGTCTGGCAAAAAGTGGGGCGGTTACTGCAACAGAAACCCACTTTCCTACAGCCATGCCTACAACCCACTGCCCTGGCATAGATCAGTCACCCCTCTAGCTGGTTGCCCTATGCCAGTGGTGAGGGTACAGGTGCATGAGCCCTGTACCCCTACAGTGTCTGAGTCTATTCTTAGACATTGTATGTGCAGTGTTGCCATTAAAAATATATTGTATGCTGGGAGCTTGTCATTATGAACTCCACAGCACCATATTAGCTACACTGAAACTGAGACGTTTGGTATCAAACTTCTCAGCATATTAAACCCACACTGATGCCAGTGGGGGATTTAATGAAAACTGCACACAGAGGGCATTGTAGAGATGCCCCCTGAAAAACGATCCGCCACTGATGGGTTCCCTGACTGGTGCACACCAGCCTGGCACCACGAGACATGTTCCTGGACCCCTAGGGTGGGAGCCTTCGCTCCCTGAGCCCAGAAACAAAGCCTTTCCTAGGCGGAGGTGTTCACACCTCCTCCAGGCCAAGAAGAATCATCTGTGGCAGGGTAGCTTCAAAGGCCTGTCAGCCTTTGTAAAGCGACCCCGGCCTCTCCCGCTATCAGGAGCAGGGCTCGTTTACACCCCCTATTCTGCCACTCTTCAGTGGGAGGGGGGCAGGCGCCTTTCCCTGGTTGGCTGGGTCCCCCATCCTCATGATGGCGGGGACTCGAGGTTGTGCTTCACCTCTCTATTCCCACCTGATGGGGGTAGTTGGCAGAGGCGGGCACACCCCTTTCTCTCACTTGTTTTTCCCTCCGGTTCTCCAGCCCAAAGGGGGGGGTAGAACCAGTGGGGAGCAGTTTCTGAAAGCAGGAAAGGGTCTGGGAAGGCCCACAAAGGCGGCATGCCTTTGAAGCTTCACCTTCATGAACCCTGCCCATCCTGGGGGAGGAGGCTTGGCACCTCGTCCCAGGATGTGCATTGTTCCAGGCCCCCGAGAGCAGCAGGCTCTCGACCCAGGGGTCCAGAAACATGTCTGGTGGTGGCAGCCTAAGCAGCCACTCAGTCAGGTCACTAGTAGTTGGTCGGATTTCAGGGGGCATCTCTAAGGTGCCCTCTGTTGTGCAGTTTTCATTAAATCCCACACTGGCATCAGTGTGGGTTTAATGTGCTGAGAAGCTTGATACCAAACTTCTCAGTTTTTAGTGTAGGCATTATGGTGCTGTGGAGTTCGTAATTACAATCTCCCTGCACCATATACTCAAATTCAAGTTAAGCTTTATTCGAGTTTAGTTGTTTAAATCACAAAAGCATACATAGTCATAAAAACATTTGATATAATCATTAATCTAAAATACATTATCGATTACAAAGTGCGTATTGTGCCTTCAGTTAACTTACATAATGATAGGAGCCAGACTGTAATCATAACCAGTACATTCAATTAAACTTTTTCTGACTCTAAGTATATTTTTCAGATAGCCAGACATAACAGATATTGTTAAATAACTAGCTAAAAATTGTAAGTATAAAAAAGCTGGTCTACATTGTCTCCAACCTGCTTGTTTTAAGAAAGGGAGGATCCATCTTGTTCTTTCCCTTGCATAAAATTTACAAAACAGTGTCACATGGATGGTAGATTGTGGTGACACTTTATCGCAAGGGCAAAGTTCTCTGGACCAATCATTAATTTCTGGATGACTAACAAGTCGATGGAAGCTGTTGAACCTGAATCGAGTCAAGAGATATCTATCATATCTCTTGATACAGCATAAAAGATAGGGTTGAAAATCAAACGTGATCAGGGTCATTTGATGTTGAACTACCATCTTTGTTCATTTCAGAAGTAGCTCTAAGAGACTCTAAATGAGCTAAACAAATTAATTTGAGCTCCTTTCTAGGGATGGTACACATTTTCTCTTGTGTCAAATAATAATCAGAATGTCCTATGTCACAAAACATTTTTTTAACGTAATTTAACCACATAATCTTGCCAGCATGGTCCAAATTCATTGCATCCCTGATTATTTCTCTATTTAAACATGCGCTACTAGTGGTCCATACACGATCCCATAATAATACAGGTTGCATTTTTATATCGAAGACATAAGAGATACCCAGCTCACTATGACAATTAAAAACCGGAGAACTGGCTGGAACAGCTAAAATAAACATTAAAAAACTATTTTCCACACTTTGAATCAAAGAAACGTCATGGTAACCCCACACTCCCGCAATGCTAATACATTTAGCCTGATAAAAAGTATGGCCGGGGGCCTTTTTCCCATATTCTTGGAGAAATTGGCGACAACAGCAGTCGACTTCATACATATACTCTTAATGGCAACACTGCACTTACAATGCCCAAGAATGGACTTGGGCATTGTAGGGGCACAGGGCATATGCACCTCTACCCTCACCACTGGCATAGGGCACCCAGCTGAAGGGGTGGCTGATCTAGGCCTGACCAGTGGTTTGGTGGTAGGCATGGCACACAGGGCTGTGTGCCATGTCGACTCTTGACTTTGTTCTGCACCAAGACACGCAGCCTGCAAAGGCTGTGTGTGTGTGTATGTGTGTGTGTGTGTGTGTGTGTGTGTGTGTGTGTGTGTGTGTGTGAGAAAAGGTGCAAGGCCTCTAAGGGTGGCACAATAAGTGCTGCAGCCCTTTGGGGCCTTCCCTGGTCACAGTGCCCTGGGTACCCATGGTACCATTTACCAGGGTCCTACCTGTGGCTGGGATGCCAATTGGGTTTAGCCTTCAATGCAGTTTTAGGGAAGGAACATAGGTCCTGGGTACCTGATTAGCAGGAGCCCAGGGCACACTCAGTCAAAGTACATCAGCAATTCAGCAAAAAGTGGGTGCATACCATGCAGAAAGAGGGCACTTTCTCACACATGATCTACAAGGTACAAATTCATCAAACATTGTTGTGTAGATGTGTTTGCGAGGCAACTAGCTAATGTAGGCCAGGCAGTACTCAAAACACTGTTTCAGACAACTACAACAACTACAGGTTATCCACCGCCCTGGCACCATACTTCTTTATAGTCTATGCAAAGCATGTGATCTACAACTCACATGCCTCGAACGGATAATGTTACTTACCCAGTAAGCATTTGTTTTAGGCATGTAGAGCTGTAGATTCACATGCACCCACCTGCCTCCCCGGTCACCTGTGGTTGTTGCAGTTCTCAGTTTACATACATATGCATGGACATCTTTGCGCTACACTTACTAACTCCATTCTCACCCTCTGCGGGAAACCAATCTAACAATTGAGTTGATGCCCATGTGCACTATCACCGAAAGGAGCAGTCATCTTGCCTCGTGACTGGAAAGACTTCTTCGAAGAAAAAAAGAAAAAAATGCAAACATCCGAACCCACCACTAGATGACAGGAGTATGAAAAGCATGTGAATTCACAGCTCTACATGCCAAGAACAGATGCTTACTGGGTAAGTAACATTATCCTTGGGGGCCACCCCGAAACTTGCCTCCTCAGACAAGCAAGAAGACAAAGGATCGAAGAGCTGTGCTGAATGAAGATGAGGAGGACACAAACTGCCTTGGCCCCAGCCCTACTGGACTGTCCCAACCTTGACCTGATCCAGCAGAATCCCGGCACGCCCTGCTGCCAGCAGTACCCCCACCCCAAGAACCCGGACTTGCTCAAGAAACCGACTCTGACTCCGACCAAATCTGTGAGTCTGCACCCGACGCCCACGGCCCGAGTTCCAGTGGTCCAACACCGCGGAAAGGTCTCCCTGGCGATCTTGACCTGGGATCTGGTGATGCCCTATCTACCGCAAGCCTCCCGACAATGCTTGCAGCCTCTATCTGGAAGGTCCCCCCCCCCCCCCGCCCCTCAAACCCGCTAACACAACCTAGTCGGTATGGAAAACCAGACGCCAAAAGACTCTCCTGCATCCAGTGCCCCATGGCCTTGAGTGGCCCAACCGACGCTGTCCCGGCATCCCTTGACATCCCAAATTACCTCATCAACTGGTGGTCGCCTCCAGAAGATCTTCTTGCCCTAGTCTGCAGTGTTTGTTCTGACTGGTGCTTCCTCATTGAAACCAACACGGCTCACGACGGAGATCCAGCACCATGCACCCAGCTGCTACTGTGAGTGCACCCTGTGTGTCATCTGGGATCCCCCTTTGCCCTGAGCTCACCTCTAGGAGCTTTGTTACCTCAACCTTGTGGCTTGCTCGTAAGCAGCCACCAACCGACGGCCCCATAGGGTAACATTGGGGCTCAGCACTCTGCACCCGGCTGCCCTAGTGGTGTAGAGGGTGCTTTTTTAGTGCATCCTCGACCCTGGGGGAACCTTTCTTCTCAACTCTCGAGACTGTTTACTTACCTGCAAAACGATAACCCAATTTTTCTCCGTATGATTATAGTGACTGTTTTCCTCTGAGGGGTTTTTGTATGGAAACCCAAAAAACTGTGTTTTGAGAAAAACTGCGTTTGAGGCATATGAGCTGCAGAATTCACACTCTGTGCATAGATCGCCATCTAGTGTAGGGCTCAGATGCTTGCACCTTGTTGTCTTGGAAGAAGTCTTTTGAAGTCACAAGATAGGTGACTCCTCCCTTGGACGATAGTGCGCATGGGCATAGACTTCATCCTCAGATTGACTTTTTTCCGCCATCGGGTTCGGATGTAACTTCAGCGCTCCGGTTCGGTACCGTGGTATCCAAACCTTTTCGATGCGCAAACTCGAAAGTATTGATTTAATTTGCGTGCCTTTCGACGCGCTAACTCAAATACTCTATTCTGGTCGTTAACGCAGGCCTCTGGTCGTCAACGCCTTTCGGGCCTACGGCTAATGGAAAGGGCTTCATTCAAAAAATGCCCCCAGTGTGGAGCTAAATTCCCACACAGCGACCAACACAAGGTCTGCAACCTCTGTCTCTCGCCCAAGCACGAGAAGAAAACTTGCCAAGCCTGCGCCTCCTTCTGTTCCAAGAAGACTATCCGTGATCGCTGGGCCCGACGACACGTTATGGCGCAACAGGCTGCAGCGGTGCCAGAAGATATCTTCGATGAAGGCCCCGATGTTCCGGAGGCAGAGGATTCGGAGGATCTGGAAAGCGTTTCAGAGACAGACGACTCCGACGACCACATCACTCCAGGTCAATGAGTGAGTACAATTGCCCGAACCCACCCGAAAAAAAGACTTCGCCTTCAGGCCCCATTCGCGACCGAAAGAAAGCTTTAGAAGCCCCGCCCCTGGGCCTGGCTCCGCAGACAAAGGAAAAGCCTTCCGGCGGCTCAGGACCGAGCAAGCCGCATGTCAATGCCCCACAGACACCATTGGCACCGAAGTCGAGAGCACATCCTACTCCCGCAGTCTCCAAAACGGCCTCGGCATTGAACACCTCTGCACCGAAAGAACAAAAGAACTTGGAACCCGAAACCAAAACACTTGGAACCGAAAAAGATTTCCGACTCAACGCCGAAGGATCTAAAAACCCCTTCAAAGGGTCCAGAGCAGAAATCTAAATCCAGCTCAGAACCGAAAATATTGGCGCCAAAAGAGACTATTGAAGAGGAAGAAATCTTTCTGACGGATCCCATCGATTCGAAACAAAAAACTCTCCTAGTGGACCCTAAGACAGGCCCACAAGAAGAGGAAATTGGACACCCCACACATCCCTGAGGTGCTTGTGAAGAAAAGAGACTGTGCAACTTCACCTTTAAGACCCTCTTCTCCTGTTCTTCCTACTAAGCCTTTCTCTCCTTCAAAGCCTCCCATACTTCCCCCATATTCACCACCACCACAGGATGATGATTTGGGGGCTGGGGGAGGGAACAATGACCCTTTTACTGACCCTGATGATGACACAGACATACCACAGGACACATGGGATGACTATGATGACCCAGTAGATCCTCCAGACCTTCCTGATGTATACCCAACAAAGCCATCTCCCCCAGATGACAATATTGACTTTAGTCAGCTTATTGATGGGGCTGCCCAGTACCATGGTGTTCAAATGCATTCGGACCCTACAGAGGAAGACTTCCTAATAGACACTTTTGCACAGTCACAAAAGACAGTAAAAACATTAATGATGTTAAAAGGTATCATTAAGCATGACCCAGAGATATTCAAAGACCCTGTAAGGGTTGGAATTCTCAATCCTTGGATTGATAAAAAAATATAAACCCACCCCTAATGATCCCCCCTGCATTAAGGGACAACTTCCCTTAGATTCTCTGGTAGGACCAATGTTAGAAAGCGTGGTAACTCTCAGACCTCCGGTGATGCTCCACCTCCAGACAAAGAGTCTAAATTACTAGACGCTTCAGGCAAACGAGTTGCCGCCCAGGCAGCTTATCACTGGAGGATAGGTAATGCTCAGGCATTACTTGCCAGGTACGATAGGGCTCATTACGACGAGCTGGAAACCCTAATGCAGCATTTGCCTGACCAAAATAAAGCCAAAGCCAATGATTTGATTCAGGATGGCAAGTTAATAACAAATGCATCAATTAAGTGTGCCCTCGATGCAGCAGATACCACATCTAGATCCATCAACACTAGTGTGTTACTAAGAAGACATGCCTGGCTGCGCATTTCTGTGTTCAAACAAGAAGTGCAGACTACTATCCTCAATCAGCCGTTCAATCACAAACAACTTTTTGACCCAGCTGTGGATACAGCTTTAGAAAAAACTAAAAAGGACACGGAGACTGCTAAATCCATGGGAGCATTACAGTCTCCATCTACACGAGGCTCCTTTCGGTGCTCCTTTTATAGAGGCGCATCCAAAAACTTGAGTACAGACACTGCTTCTTCCTCCTATAAACACACCACACAAACATTCCCCAACAAGGATATTTTAGAGGTGGATACAGGGGAAATAACAACAAGGGTAGAGGCCGAGGTAACAACTACACTCGCGCCTCTCCCACTAATAAACAGTGACTTCCCTCCAGACTATTCCACTCCGTTCGGAGGGAGACTCTCACAGTTCCTACTTGTCTGGAATTCCATCACTATAGACAGGTGGGTAAGACAAATTATCCAGTATGGTTACTGCCTGGAACTTACTGCAACTCCCCCCAACACACCGCCCAAACAACGTCTGATGTCCATGGAACATCTGACGCTCCTGAAACAGGAAGTTCTCTCACTGCTTCAAAAGCTTGCAATGGAATTAGTTCCCTTACAGCATCAAGGAGCAGGAGTTTACTCCCTGTATTTCCTCATCCCCAAAAACGACGGTACTCTAAGACCAATACTGGACCTCAGACCTCTCAATCTTGACATACAGTCAGATCATTTTCACATGATCACTCTTCAACAAGTCCTTCCACTGCTTCAACAAGGCGACTTCCTTGCCACACTAGACCTCAAGGATGTCTACTTCCATATTCCCATACACCTTGCCCACAGGAAGTATCTAAGGTTCACAGTGGACGGCCAACACTATCTACCATTCGGGGTGACCACAGCACCCAGGGTATTCACAAAGTGCCTTGCGTTAGTAGCAGCGCACTTGCGAAGGCAGCAAATCCATGTATTTCCATACCTCGGCGACTGGCTGATAAAAGCCAAGTCATACAACCAGTGTGTTCACCACACTTACCAAACTATTCAGCTGCTACACAGCTTGGGGTTCACAGTGAACTATACCAAGTCACACCTTCAACCCTCCTACCTACGTCAGTACCTAGGAGCCACAATAGACCCTTCCAAAGCTCTAGCATACCCCAATCCAGCCAGGATAGCAAGTATGCAAACCCTCATCACCATATTTCAGCCCCAACACTCTCTTCCAGACCGAGTGTTTATGCAACTCATAGGAATGATGGCCTCTTGAATTTTCATTGTCCCTCATGCAAGAATTCAAATGCGCCCTTTACAGGAATGCTAAGCACGTCAGTGGAACCAGGTTCAAGGTCAACTTACAGATCTGGTGTTGGTGGACAGCCGCACACATCGTTCTCCTCAGTGGTGTAACACACAAAACCTTTCCAGAGGGCGGCATTTCCTAGAGTCAGATCCACAGATAGTGCTAACAGCTGACGCGTCACTCACAGGCTGGGGAGCCCCTCTCCTAAACCAAACAATTCAGGGCAAGTGGACCACTCAACAAAAGCTGCTCCACATCAATCACCTAGAATTACTAGCATTATGTTCGAGGCATATGAGCTGCAGATTGTACACTTAGCATAGATCGCCATCTGGTGTTGGGCCCGGATGTTTGCAGTTTGTTTTTGTTCTTTGGACAGTCTTTGGAAGTCACGAGTTCGGTGACTCCTCCTTCGGTCCGTACTGCGCATGGGCTTCGGCTCCATCCTCAGATTGTTTTTTTCCGGATGTGATACTTCGTACTTCTACGGTTCCAGCCTCGACGGAAAATCCTCGTTCTTCGAGTTTCTTCATCTATCTTCATCTCTCGAAGCGGCACTTTTCTCCATTCCGCACATCGGCACCGGCCTTCGGGCCCTCCTCGACTCCGGTCCCGGCCGATGGAAAGGACTCCGTTCAAAAAGTGCCCAAAATATGGGTCTAAATTTCCCCACACCGACCTCCATCAGGTGTGTAACCTTTGCCTCTCCCCAGAACACGAGGCTAGAGACTGCCCCGCCTGTAAGTCTTTTCGCTCCAAAAAGACCATCCGGGATCGAAGAGCTCGACGCACCATGGCGCACTCATCGACCGCGGCTCCACCGGACATCTTCGGAGACGACACCGGAGCTTCGGGGCAACAACACACCGAGCAGGAGGAAGACGTCGTCAGCGCTTCCGAGGCCGACGACTCCGACGTGGAGGACATCACACCGGCGCAGAGGGTCGTGAGTACTCTACCCCCTCCCACCCCCGCGCCCAAAACCAAAGAGACTCAGATTACACCCTCGCCTGCAGGCCTGGGTAAAACCAAGCACACAGCTTCTATCACCCCACCTTCGGGCCCGGTGTCGAAGCCTCACAAGTCTCACGGCAGCTCGGGCTCGAGCCAGCCGACGCCTGGTGCCGATAAACATCGTCCGGCACCGAAGAAAGTGACGCCCAGCTCGACTCCGAAGCCTGGACTCTCGGTGCCAACAAAACACAAACACAAATCCCTCGGCACCGACGCTCCGGCGCCGAAAACTACTTAGACGCCGAAAAAACCGGAGGTTCCAAAAAAGCATGACGCAGACAAACCATCAAAATCCTCTTTACACCAGATACTTTACAAAAGACCTTATTTAAGGATCCAAAGACTGGGCTATTGACTTTAGTTGTCAAGAAAAGACATCTTGACACACCGGCTCCTCCTCCACCGCCCAAGCGGAAGGACTCTGCTACTTCTCCCCTCAGAGTGCCCTCCCCACTACCTCCCCCTCCCCCTCCTCCACCTCTTCCACCCCCTCCCCCTCCCAGGTCTCCGCCACCTTTGCCTCATCCTTCCCCGACCCAGTCCCCAGATCCGGATTACGGGGATCCAGATTATGACCCGGCGGACGCCCCCATGGACCCCACTCCACCGGGGACCCCAGACCCATGGGAAGACTACCAAAACCCTGACATACCGGATGTGCCTCAGGACGACCTATACCCATCCAGGCCGTCTCCCCCAGAGGACTCATTAGGGTTTCACCACTTAGTGCAGAGAGCAGCACACTACCATGGGGTGGAAATGCATAGTGAACCAGTGGAAGACGACTTCTTACTGGATACATTCGATATTCAGGACAAGTCCACAGCTATCTTGCCCATGCTTAAGGGTGTCACCAAGCATGCTGCAGAGGTGTTCAAAGAACCTGTCAGGACCAGGGTCTTAAACTGTGGAAATGTGGATTTTCCTGATCGGTTATGTCCCCTATCTTGGACCCCAACGATTCTATATGCATGTTACAAGTACATGTATGTTCCCTCCAGTTCCAGTTTCCAAGACGCAAACATATGTGCGTCCACCATCAACATGTTCTCTGTCAGATCCGCCATCAATGGGCTGGATATTCGAGTATGAAGTATGAAAGGCCACCGACTTTATATGGCTAAGTTACTCTATTTTTACAGTTCAGGCAGAATAGGCCCGATTCTGTCCTCAAAGCCTTTCCCTGCTCTCTGTCTCTGACAGCTTCAGCTTGAGCTCGCATCTGTATCCATGAACTTTGTCCTACTCCCTGTGCAGCTAACGGTGCCTGCCTCGGCCAGTTTCGCCTGCCTGCCAAGAAGCTGTATTTCACCTTCGAATTATCTACTTTGCTTTTCAGCCGATGCATTCCTGTCTAGTGATTTAGGCAAACATTTCCTTTAGCTCCAAGCAAAGGACTCGGCCTTTTCATCCTCATGCAAGTAATTCATAGCCCTGTCACCATGGAATATTCCCATCCTCTCGCATTCAGTGTAGACATTTAGACGCTTGTACACACACGCACAGTCAGTATAGAATAGATTCTGTCCGAGAGTCCTTCCTTGTGGATAACATAGTTCTCTAAACATAGGATGTTAGATATGATTTGGGATTAGGTTGACTTGACCCCCCAGACTTTTCGTCTCCACATGTAGAGCTAAATGTCAAGTCCCCTTCACCCCCTAGTTGCACGTCAATTACACGTCATGCTGCTGCGCGCGCATCTATGTTAAGTATTATCTTATAGATCCACCTATGTGTGATAATCCGAGCCAATCATGTTTCTTCTTGCTCATTATTACGCCTAGTTTCGATTACGTATTTTCTATGTCATTTCTCTTATCAATTGTTACACCCTCTACATTCGCTTCATGGTAATGTATGACCTATAAAAGTTACTTCTTGTCAATAAAGTATTGTACTTCACTTCCTGAACCCTCGTGGTGACGGAACCTGAAGGCCGCCACTCGAGTCGGCCATTTTGGAATAAAGCCCATTCAGAAAACCTCTTATACCACGGATTCTGCCTCTTATTATTCTGAGCTATTTTACTTTATTTTAGATTCCGTATGAAATTCAGTCTAGGTAAAAGAATATTTACCACATAATGGCGCCCGAACAGGGACACTTTCTCATCTCACGCGCCGGCGGTGCGTTGCAGGCCCGGTCTCCTGCCACAGCTGGACGGACCATAACGCGTACCAACAGGATTTCCTGTAGCTCCCTCCGGTCAAGCGGGGGCGACTGAGGCTGCGATCAACCCAGACGAGGCGGTGAGAAGTGCGAAGTATCCCGACCAGAGCCTAGCTGAGAGAGCAAGATCCGAGGTATACAGAGGCCCACCAGGTTTTCGAAGTCCCGATGTCCAGAGGGTCCGCTGTCCGCAGTCATCGAGTCCCGTCCATTCTCTGAGGCCTTCCGTTTCAAGGAGCTACTCGGTGAGTACCATCGCCGGGGAGGCGTGTTGACGCGCACATAGGTTGTGCCGGTCAAGACGGATTTGGGTACACAAATCCGGTCTGCACTGTTTAGCAGTGTATATGTACTGTTTAGCAGTATATCAAGTATTCCGAAGTATCTAGTTATTGTCAAGAATTCTGCTTGGTGATTAGTTATGCAGACTGTCATCATTGTTGGTCATTTTTAAAGGTTAAAATGTTTAATGTTTAATGTTTAAAGTGTTTAAATGTCTTGCATATTGTGGTATGAATGATTGTTCATTGTTCACTGTTCATTATTGTGTTTTTTCGTATTAAGTGGGTTCAAGAGTAAGTATCAGATCAATTGTCAATATGCCGCTCTTCTCGAAGTTAAGACAGATTACTACTAGAAAAGGGGTGCTTGAAGAAGCAGTTCCTATTCCTCCTAGGGACACTCCAGGGCATTTTATGTATCACAAGCATGGCTTAGATGCCATATTATTTCTTGATTTATGGGTAGATTATACCAAGGGATTGCCAGAAAGTCAAAGGTGGCCCGCAGCGGGAACCTGGGATGCAGAGTGCATCATGAAAGTGGAGGAAGAGTTATGGAAAAGAAAGGTCAGACAGTCACAGAAAGACGCTGTTGAGTTATGGCGTAAAGAATCTCATAGACGTACAGAAAAAGCACGTAGACAAGAAGAGAGGAGTAAAGAAAGTTCAAAGGAAGTTCAAGAAAATCTATTAATTGAGGAGGGTATCCGAATGAAATCAGAACAAGTAGATAGACAAAGAAATGCTCTTATGAATGGTATGTATCCCCTTCTAGCCGAAGGACTACCTAAGGCTGTTCCAGAAATGCCAAAAGACTTGCCACCCCCATTATTTCCAATTAAGGTACATCCTAAAGGGCATCCCAGAACCGCAGAAGATGTTTTTTTTTTCCTCATATCTAGACGACGCAGCTCCCGAGTATGCCAACCCCGCACCACATAGACCGTCTGGCGGAGGGGTTCAACGTCAGGATCAGGTATCTGTTCCTGTGCAAGTCCCGACACAAGCTCCGGCAAGCACATCTGTTTCCGCATCTGTTTCCGCAATCGATTCTACAGTGGTATCGACACCTATAGTTGCTGTGTCACGTTCGACGAATCCATTCACACCCGACGCCCCAGATGGGGCCACGGGAGGTGCTAGCAATACTTTTACGCCACCTAGAATAAATAAACTTGTTTTTCAAGAGTCAGCGCATTCACGTACACCCAAATTCGTAAGTGAACGTACGCTTAAGGAACTCCTTATAGATTGTAGATATGACCCGGTGGTCGGTAAAGAGGACGAAATGGTCCTGGCATCATTACGTATCAGACGAGCCGCAGAGTATTTAGCGAGGTTACCAGGAATGACTGCGCATCTAGATAAAATATATCATTTTGTTCAAACAGGGCGAGATCCAGAATGTATTAACAGAGCTATGGAATTCCAGAAAGTAGAGATACAGGGGGAACTGTTACGTTTCCTCATAAACTGTATGATCAGAAATCAAGACCGACCAGGGGTAGACCCGAATGTAATGCTTATTCTTACAAGATGGAGCCAGAATATATCAGAAGGGAGACACGATAAGCAAAACTGTATAATAGCCATGTGCCGAAAAATCCGTAAAGAAATAGAACGTATTCATGAAGAAAGATTGGAAACAGACGAGTTGGAGCAAGATGAAGTGTCCGAATCAGGGAATTCCGCAAGACAGTCAGAGACCATAGCCTACGTAGGCAGAGGAAGATCCTGTAATAATACTAGATGCTTTTCTGATCCCATACACTCTGTATGTCCAAATAATAGCAGAACGTATCCGACGCCTGTAATAAATCTGAAGTCTCCTGAACATTTGTTTCAAGCCGCAGATAAAATACTACGAGAACGAAGGGGTTACCACCTCCTCGATTCCATGGATGAGAAAGAATTAGCCAGATCAGCCGTTCACTGGATTGACAGTCCTGAAAAATACGGTGATGAGACCGTAGCACACACGTTTTTTAACCTCAGTGCAGATGAACAACGTTTAGCTGGAATCTATATGATTCAGCAACTCCTTATATTATATAAGAGCCAACATGCTGACCCTGGTCCTTTACCTAATATATTAACGGAACTACTCGCGAACAGATGGAGAGGTTCTAGTAACAAGTTAATTAAAGAAATACTAGTGTCACGTAAACAGTATGTCCTTTTTGTAAGTCCGGATTCATTCTCGCTGTCCCGCAAAGAAAGAATGGCGTATTATATGGATAGACAAAATCCCTTACGAGAAGTGCACCCAATAAAAGGCGAAGACAATCAGTTTCACCGTGTATTTGTATACACACCCATAACAAAAATTGAATTGTTAGAAATGAAGAAAGTAGTACCCAGTCATGACAAAGACCCAGCGGGTTTCCACCGAGAAATTAAGGACATGTTACTGATGGGAGAGTATACCTATCCTGATATTATGACGATATTAAAGGTGCTCTTGCCTGCTGGCATTTATGAAAAACTGAAAGAAAAAGAGTGGGAAGTGGGCGACCAAAAGATAGATTGGACAGCATTAGAAACGGAAGAAAAGGCCCGAACTGCAGGTTCAGGGCTCGGGGATAAAGTTAAAGCATTACCAGGTTTACTAGTACAAGTACTGCCACGTTTATTAACTACGAAAAAGGAAGATTGGGGTGCAATCTCAGCCTGTAAACAAAAGCATGATGAAGACACAAGTGATTATTATGCCCGATTTGAAAAATGTTTTGGAATAAATAGTGGTATAAAAACAAGTAGCGAGTCGTATCCACATTTATTTGTGACAAAATTAGTAGAAAATGCATTCCCTCCAGTAAAGAATAGAATATTGAAATTCGAGAGTACCTGGCAAAGTAACACTCCGTCACAAATGCTACAAATGTTACAGTATCATCACAATAGAATTAGAGATGAACAAGAGCACGAACAAAGACGTATGAAAGATACAAAAATGAAAATGCTAGTGTCTCAGACAGTACCAGCGGAAGGACATAAAAAGGGTATGATACATTCCGATTCAGCAGGACCGGTAAAAGGGACATGCAATTATTGCAAAAAGCCAGGTCATTACGTACACGATTGTCCAGTTTTAAAACATAATATCGCCATAGGTAAAACACAAGAAAGACAACGGCCACTCAGACAGGATCAGAATGAACAAGGAGCTATGCAGCACGCCCAGGCCATGCCAGCCGCACAACAGCCAATACAGTTTGTGCCAGCTGCACCACCGTTGCCTGCTACTGCCACACAAACCACAACACGACAAATGTATCAGACCGCACAGTATGAATACCCTGAGTATCAGCGTTACGCATGAGCCAGCCTAGAGAGGGAAGTTGACTTACCCCTTATCGAGATTCCTGTAGATCAAGAAGGACCTTATGTACATAGTGAATTGTTAGGTCAAGATAGAAAATTCTTACTCGATACAGGGGCAAGTCGAACAACTATAAAACGTAGTGAAGTTCCAGGGGCACCCCTCTCAGGCTCACAGAATATTTCCCTTGGTTTTTCAGGAAAACCTATTGTTAATGAAGTGTCACAACCTCTGCCACTTACGATAGGACCTTTGACCCGAACTACAGATTTATTGCTTACTAAATCATGTCCAGAAAATCTGTTAGGAATAAAAACACTGAAAGCTCTAGGAGCTATAATATGTTGTTCTCCGGAAGGAGTAAGGTTGTTTTTACGCGATTTTAAAGGTCACTATGTGTCTAGAGACATGGATCCCTGACTACAGACTTTACCTACACATCTATGGGCACAAGGCCCTACTGATGTTGGTTGCATGAATATTACACCATATCGAGTCACACTCAAGGCAGGAGTGGTACTACCACGAATGCGACAATACAAGTTACCGCAAGATGCTGTAGTGGCTTTGCTGAAAATCATTGATGAGCTAATTGCCCAAGGAGTAGTTGTAGAAACAGACTCCAATGTATGTAATTCACCGATAATTCCGATTCTTAAACGAACTGATCCTACTGCTCCGCCAGTATACCGATTGGTTATTGATTTGCGTGAACTAAACAAGTGCATTGTGCCACAATTTCCTGTGGTCCCCGATATATCATCATTATTGACAGCAATTGATTCCGAAGCAACATTCTTTACTGTAATTGATCTCAAGAATGCCTTTTTCAGCGTCCCCATAGATCCGGAAAGCCAATATTTGTTCGGATTCAGTTTAAATGGGCGCAGTTTTAAATTCTCACGCGCTCCCCAAGGATTCACAGAAAGTCCCAGCATCTACAGCCAAGCACTGAAACGAGAACTTGACAGTATCCACATGCCAGTCAATACTGCACTACTTCAATATGTCGATGATCTACTGATCACCGCGAGAAGCGAATCCGAATGTGAAAAGGCTTCTCTGACAGTTTTACATTTTCTAGCCGACAAGGGGCACAAGGTGTCTCCTTCTAAGCTGCAATTCTGTGTCCAGCGAGTTATTTATCTTGGTCACTCGCTGTCCAAGGAGGGAAGGCAGCTTACACCAGATCGCATCCAGTTAATTGCTAACATGTCAATACCCCAGACACAAAAGGAGGTGCGGGCTTTCATAGGCCTCACTTCATATTGTAGGCAGTGGATCCCTCAATATGCATTCCTAGCAAAACCACTCATTCAGTTAACCACACAGGAGGCAGCCACATCGACTGTTCTCCCTTGGACTCAGGAACATACACAAGCTTTTGAAAGCTTAAAGAAAGCTTTATGTCAAGCACCTGTTTTAGCAACACCATGTTATAGCAAACATTTTACACTCTTTGTTACAGAACGCGAAGGTACTGCCTTGTCAGTACTCACTCAGGAACAAGCAGGATCACGCAAGCCATGCGCTTATTTTTCCAGTACATTAGATCCCGTAGCTCAGGCTTTGCCTGCGTGCCTGAAATCAGTGGCAGCAACAGCTTTAGCAATCAGACAGAGCGATGCCATAGTGTTAGGACATCCATTGACAGTACAAGTACCACATGCAGTAGAGGTTCTTGTGAACCGAACGCAAACACAACACTTGACCATAGCAAGACTTACCGGTTATGAACTGACATTGTTTCAGCCACACATAGAGATCCGACGTTGTAATACATTGAATCCTGCTACACTGTTACCTGTAAGTGGAACAGACCCACTAGCTCATGATTGTGTTGAGATTATTGAAATAAAGACGAAACCTAGACAAGACTTGACAGACGTTCCATTGTTAGATCCAGACCTGACGTTGTATGTAGACGGATCGTGCATGAGAACAAGTACAGGAGATTTAGTGGCCGCGTATGCAGTCACAACAGACACTGAAGTTATTGAGACAAACTGTATAGATACTTTGTCAGCCCAAGCAGCAGAACTTATTGCTCTAACACAAGCCTGTATTCAAGCCACAAATAAGAAAGTTAATGTATACACTGACTCACGTTATGCATTCGGAGTTGTACACGACTTCGGTGTGCTGTGGCGAGAGAGAGGTTATTTAACTTCCCATGGTGCCCACATTCAGCACGGTCCCCTCATTCATGCCTTGTTAGACGCAATACATCTACCCACTGCTATATCGATTATGAAATGTAAAGCACACACGAAGGTTACTGATATCATTTCTCAAGGCAATGATTTAGCTGACAGAACAGCTAAACAGACTGCTCAGACTCGCACATTCGACATGACAAAGCCAATAGTTCAGACACCAACACAGTGTATGACAATTAAGGATCCCGCACTTGACGTAATTGACATACAGACACATGCTACTGCAGAAGAATTAAAGAAATGGACTGAACTAGGAGGGATCCAGACAGATCAAGGATGGATGACGAAGGAGAAATCTGTATGGTTTCTTCCTGACTCTATGGTCCAAGCCATTATAGCTACAATTCACAGTCCGGCGCATTTAGGGGAGAAAGCTATGCTAGATAGCATTCAACACATTTGGTTCAATAAACATTTACGAGCAGCAGCTAAACAAAAAGTCCGTACCTGTATGATATGTTGTCAGTTCAACCCAGGAAAAAGTGTTCCCGTAGAACAGGGTGGATTTCAGACTCCTGATCATCCTTTTGAAGTACTCCAAATGGATTATATCCAGATGGAACGATGTCGAGGATTTAAATATGTTCTTGTAGTTGTCTGCGCTCTCTCCCGATGGACTGAGGCGTACCCAGTATCAGATTACACGGCCCCGACTACTGCCAAACAGTTAGTTCGAGAATTCTTCCCACGGTACGGTTTACCACGTGTTATATATTCAGATAACGGCCAGCCTTTCTCATCCGAATTAATGAAACATGTCTCACTTTTGTTGGGATATCAGTGGAAATTCCACTGTGTCCGACACCCCGAGGCAGCAGGTCTCGTGGAACGACATAATCAAATTTTGAAAATCAGATTGTCTAAAATATGTAAGGAGAAAGGTGTTGACTGGATAGTAGCCTTACCAGTTGCACTGTTTTACATAAGAATGGTAGCACACTCTCGAACAGGGCTATCCCCGTATGAGGTGATCTTCGGAAGACCACCAAATATGTGGGGGACGCCTATACCACGTAAAATAACTGATGTTAATTGTGATATGCTAACAGATTACTTGGCTTCCTTGATGTCTGCACTACAATCTTGTCGTTCACAGGTGGCTGCAGCCTTTCCTGACAACACTGAGGTGAAACCCCATGACGTTGTTCCGGGTGATCTGGTGTTTGTGAGGAATTTCGACCGCAAAACCCAGTTGGAGCCCAGGTGGAAGGCACCCAAGCTAGTCCTGTTGACCACAAGAACAGCCGTGAAAGTTGAGGGCCGCAAGGGCTGGATACATTCCAGCCACATCAAGAAATTTCATGGACTATCCTCGGATATAGACACTGTGCCCTGCACTCCCTCACAGACTGATTCAAAACTTCCCTTTGTTGAACAGAATGACTCTCAGAACTATAAATTAAAGCTTAGGCCCAAACAGTCGAGCAATTTGATTGTTTAAGTCCTCTCCAAGGTGAAGCGGTTGAATTGTCTCTGACATGTATCCCTTGGACCTGAGTAGAGAAAATACCCGAGAAATGCTGAAACGACAGGCGTATTGTAAATCACTGCGTAGCTACTGTATGAGGACATTATTAATTCTGTTTTTATTGAGTCTTTTAATAATTATTACGAGTGTGATTTTGCACATATATCATCCTATTTCTAGACATGTTTATAATGTTGCTGCTGAACATTCTTTTAGTGACCTACCACCACATGAATTATCTTATAGACTTGCGCTGCGCAATAACACTTTCATTAGTATGTTGCATCATTCCCATCAGACTAGTAATGCCACCAATTGTTGGGTGTGTGGCCGACTCCCTCCCTATCAGAATAACAAAGGAGTTCTGCCTTTCTTTCCACATCCGTTCACACATAATGGCTCCTGTGGAGCATGGTTTAGCTTACTAAATTCCATAGACCCAGACACAGCAGTTTATCAACAACATTGGATATGGGGAAATCTGAATCTAGTTTTATTCAACGTCTGTCACCCTAATAAGGAGGGTCACCCCAGTAGAACAGGAACTGATCTAGAAAATGAAGTGTATAAATTAGGTAATTTTACACCTAATCTTATGATTCTGAATGTCAAATCCGAAGTTGAAATAATTCTGCCCATTATGTCAGTATTTCCAGTTAAGGGTGAATTATGTGTAAGAAAAGTTGGTTCCATATATATGGGCCATAGCCAATGCGTTACTACAGTAGAATATAGTGATCGAGGTAAATCTTCATTTAGAGCTTCTCGCCATTCTTACTTTATATGTGGTCAGACGGCATATATGCGTCTGCCTCTAGATTGGGATGGTACCTGTTACATAGCATTCCTTTTGCCACCTGTTTTCCTAGCTCCTCCTGATTATTATCGAAATGTTCATTTAGTACACAATAGAAAGCGAAGAGATCTCCCAGTTGTCGATTATACTGAGACGGCATGGGACAAGTATGTAGATTTCAATAAAGGTATCTTTCCCTATATAGGTACAATATCAAATAGTAAGCTGATACGTAGACTAACCAAGACTCTTGAAGCTGTAGTAAACGAGACTATAGCCGCCCTAGGCAATCTGACAGAGGAACAATCAGCGATGAGAATTGTTGTTCTTCAGAATCGTCTTGTTCTTGACGTCATCCTGGCCGATAGGGGCGGAGCTTGCAGGGTCATCGGATCCAGCTGCTGCATATTCATACCAGAAAATTCGCCATCTGTATATAAAGCTATAACACGCCTTCATAAGATTGTGAGCCAGATACACGAGAATCCAGGCACTTGGACGTGGTCCGGGTGGTTTTGGAGTGTGATATCAGCCTGGGGATGGAGAGTTCTATCCTTCCTAGGAATTGGCCTTCTTATGCTCTTCAGTTGCTGTTTATGCCTGCAATGTGGACCAGCGATTTGTGGTCTGTGTGCCACATCGTGCATTCCATATCAAGGTTCTCGTTCAAAATGCCGGAAGAAGAAGGAAGAAGAAATGATGCTCCATGAGCAAATCGATGGAATAATGAAGATTGATATCTCTTGAAGGGCAAGTAGGGGACAAGGAGGGAATGTGGAAATGTGGATTTTCCTGATCGGTTATGTCCCCTATCTTGGACCCCAACGATTCTATATGCGTGTTACAAGTACATGTATGTTCCCTCCAGTTCCAGTTTCCAAGACGCAAACATATGTGCGTCCACCATCAACATGTTCTCTGTCAGATCCGCCATCAATGGGCTGGATATTCGAGTATGAAGTATGAAAGGCCACCGACTTTATATGGCTAAGTTACTCTATTTTTACAGTTCAGGCAGAATAGGCCCGATTCTGTCCTCAAAGCCTTTCCCTGCTCTCTGTCTCTGACAGCTTCAGCTCGCATCTGTATCCATGAACTTTGTCCTACTCCCTGTGCAGCTAACGGTGCCTGCCTCGGCCAGTTTCGCCTGCCTGCCAAGAAGCTGTATTTCACCTTCGAATTATCTACTTTGCTTTTCAGCCGATGCATTCCTGTCTAGTGATTTAGGCAAACATTTCCTTTAGCTCCAAGCAAAGGACTCGGCCTTTTCATCCTCATGCAAGTAATTCATAGCCCTGTCACCATGGAATATTCCCATCCTCTCGCATTCAGTGTAGACATTTAGACGCTTGTACACACACGCACAGTCAGTATAGAATAGATTCTGTCCGAGAGTCCTTCCTTGTGGATAACATAGTTCTCTAAACATAGGATGTTAGATATGATTTGGGATTAGGTTGACTTGACCCCCCAGACTTTTCGTCTCCACATGTAGAGCTAAATGTCAAGTCCCCTTCACCCCCTAGTTGCACGTCAATTACACGTCATGCTGCTGCGCGCGCATCTATGTTAAGTATTATCTTATAGATCCACCTATGTGTGATAATCAGAGCCAATCATGTTTCTTCTTGCTCATTATTACGCCTAGTTTCGATTACGTATTTTCTATGTCATTTCTCTTATCAATTGTTACACCCTCTACATTCGTTTCATGGTAATGTATGACCTATAAAAGTTACTTCTTGTCAATAAAGTATTGTACTTCACTTCCTGAACCCTCGTGGTGACGGAACCTGAAGGCCGCCACTCGAGTCGGCCATTTTGGAATAAAGCCCATTCAGAAAACCTCTTATACCACGGATTCTGCCTCTTATTATTCTGAGCTATTTTACTTTATTTTAGATTCCGTATGAAATTCAGTCTAGGTAAAAGAATATTTACCACAAAACCATAGAATAGAAAAAAAGTATAAAGCGGCACCCACAGACCCTACATACATTAAGGGCCCTGCTCCCTTAGATTCCCTATTTGTGTCCACAGCTAGAAAGCGGTCTAACTCCCAGTCCTCAGGAGAGGCCCCACCGCCAGATAAGGAATCTAAACTTCTAGACGCGTCTGGCAAACGCACCGCCTCACAAGCCGCGAACATTTGGCGCATTGCAAATACACAAGCGCTGCTTGCGCGCTATGACAGAGCACACTACGATGAGCTTGAGGCTCTTATACAGCACCTCCCAGAAAAACACAAACGCAAAGCTCATGACCTGATACAGGAGGGTAAGCTAATTACTAACACCTCCATTAAGTGTGCCCTCGATGCAGCCGACACTGCTTCTAGAGCCATAAATACTAGTGTCCTGCTTCGTCGTCATGCCTGGCTCAGGATCTCAGGGTTCAAGCCTGAAGTCCAGGCATCCATACTAAATCACCCCTTTGACCAACAAAATCTCTTCGGGCCAAAGGTAGACGAAGCATTAGAAAAAATGAAAAAGGACACAGACACAGCAAAGTCTATGGGGGCATTGCAATCACAAACCCCTAAACGCTCCTTTCGACCCTCATCCTTTCGTGGCACAGGCAGAGGCTACTCCACGATAGCGCCTCTACCTCCTACAAGTCCCCTCCTCAAAACACCTTTTCAAAGGGCTATCAAAGGGGTGGTTACAGAGGCAACAATAAGGGCAGGGGCAAAACTAACACCACCCGTTCTGCCACCCCGCCCGCACAATGACTTCCCTCCGCTCCCCCCAGACCATCCCACTCCGGTCGGGGGCAGACTACAAAACTTTATCCACGCATGGGAGTCCATAACATCGGACAAATGGGTGACCCAAATTATTCGGTCAGGGTACTGTCTCGAGCTAACATCTACCCCACCCAATATCCCACCAAGGCACCGTCAATGTCTCAAGAACATTTCACACTGCTCAAACAGGAGGTGCTCTCCCTCCTCCAAAAACACGCTATAGAGCAGGTCCCCGTCAATCAGCAAAATTTAGGGGTCTGCTCTCTGTATTTTCTAATACCAAAAAAAGACTGGACCCTGAGGCCCATTCTGGACTTCCGGCCTCTAAATGCATACATACATTCAGACCATTTCCACATGGTCCCCCTACAACAAGTCCTCCCGCTCCTCTGTCAGGGATACTTTCTTACTACCTTGGATCTGAAAGACGCATACTTTCACATTCCAATACACCCTTCTCACAGAAAGTACCTCAGGTTTGTGGTGGACGGTCAACATTACCAGTTCACAGTTCTCCCCTTCGGGGTCACCACCGCACCACGGGTGTTTACCAAATGCCTAGCAGTTGTAGCAGCACACCTCCGACGTCAACATATTCACGTCTTCCCTTACTTAGACGACTGGCTCATAAAAGCCGCGTCCTACAACCAATGTGTGCAACATACCAACAGCACCATTCAACTGCTCCACCAGCTAGGCTTCACGGTGAACTACCAAAAGTCCCACCTCCTACCATCTCACACAAAGCAATATCGGGGCCACTATAGACACCTCCAAAGGTATTGCCTATCCAAACTCAGCCAGAATCGCAAGCATACAAGCCTTGCGCAAAACATTCCTTCCTCAACACTCTCTTCCAGCAAGAGTGTTTATGAAGCTCATAGGAATGATGGCATCTTGCATTTTCATAGTGCCCCATGCAAGACTCCACATGCGTCCACTCCAAGAGTGCCTAGCACGACAGTGGAACCAGGCCCAGGGTCAGCTGACGGATCTGGTGTTGGTGGACGGCCGCACCCATCACTCTCTGCAGTGGTGGAACACCACAAACCTTTCCAAAGGGCGGCCGTTCCTGGACCCGGTTCCTCAGGTGATTCTAACAGCGGACGCATCGCTCTCCGGCTGGGGAGCGCACCTCTTACACCTCACAATGCAAGGTCTGTGGACGCCACAGCAAAAGTCGCTCCACATCAACCATCTGGAGCTCTTGGCGATCTTTCTAGCCCTAAAATCTTTTCAAAAACAGATTTCGGCCAAAGCAGTCCTCATTCGCACAGACAATATGACTGCAATGTATTATATCCAAAAACAGGGGGGGGGACACACTCTCCCCAGCTCTCCCGCTTAGCCCAGAGCATATGGAGATGGGCAATTCCTCGAAACATCTTTCTCCTGGCACAGCATGTTCCAGGCGTACAAAACACCATGGCAGATCTGCTCAGCAGACAAACGCAACAACTACACGAATGGGAACTGCATCCACAGGTTCTTCATCCATTCTTCCAAAAGTGGGGGCATCCTCAAATAGACCTCTTCGCCACCCAGGAAAACAAAAAATGCCCAAGCTTCGCCGCCAGATACCCACACCCATTGTCCAAAGGCAATGCGATATGGATGAACTGGTCAGGCAAATGTGCATACGCCTTTCCACCTCTCCCGCTAATTCCATTAGTGGTAAGGAAGCTACAACAGCACTCCCTTACACTCATTCTGGTAGCTCCAACATGGGCCAGGCAGCCGTGGTACACCACACTACTACAGCTCTCAGTGGTACCACATCAAAAACTGCACCTGTCCCCATGCCTCCTAACTCAGAACCATGGAGAAATCAGGCACCCGGACCCAGCTCAGCTCAACCTTGCGATCTGGCTCCTGAAATCTTAGAATTTGGGTACCTTAACCTTCCCCCTGATTGCATGAACATTATCAAGGAAGCCAGACGTCCTACCACTCGAGCATGCTATGCCGCAAAGTGGAAGAGATTTGTGGTTTACTGCCGTAACAATACAATCAACCCTTTAGATGCATCCATACAGCACATCATATGCTATCTGCTCCATCCTCACAGGTGTAACCTGGAATATTCTTCCATACGCCTACACCTAGCAGCGATTGCTGCTTATCTACAAAACAGACAGCATTTATCACTGTTCAGAGTGCCCGCTATTAAAGCCTTTATGGAAGGTCTTAAACGAGTAATTCCTCCCAGGGCACCACCTTCCCCTGTATGGAATCTAAATGTAGTTCTTACAAGGCTAATGGGTCCGCCCTTCGAACCAATGCATAAATGTAAGCTACAGTTCCTCACCTGGAAAACAGCTTTCCTCGTAGCTATCACTTCCCTTAGAAGGGTTGGTGAAATACAAGCGTTCACTATACAGGAACCTTTCTTACAAATACATCACAGCAAAGTGATACTTCGTACAAATCCAAAGTTTCTGCCCAAGGTCATTTCCCCCTTCCATCTCAATCAATCGGTGGAATTACCTGTCTTTTTCTCGCAACCTCAATCTGTTGCGGAAAGGGCCCTACACACACTCGATGTTAAGAGGGCTTTACTGTACTACATACAGAGGACACAACCTTTCAGGAAAACTAAACAATTGTTTGTTTCCTTCTCTCCACCACATAAAGGCAACCCCATCTCTAAATCAGGGATAGCTAGGTGGATTGTAAAGTGCATACACATTTGCTATCAAAAGGCAAAAAGAACATTATCTGTTCCACCTAAAGCCCACTCTACTAGAAAGTTAGGTGCTTCTATGGCTTTTCTAGGGAACATACCCTTAGATGACATCTGCAAAGCAGCCACATGGTCAACACCGCACACCTTCACAAAACATTACTGTGTAGACGTGCATTCCAAGCAGCAAGCTAGTGTGGGCCAGGCTGTACTAAAGACACTTTTTCAAACCGCTGCAACGGATACCGGTGGTCGCCGCTAAGGTTGGGTACTGCTATATAATCTATGCTAAGTGTACAATCTGCAGCTCATATGCCTCGAACGGAATATGCTACTTACCAGTATGCATCTGTTCTTGGCATGTAGAGCTGCAGAGTTGTACACGCCCACCCGCCTCCCCGGCTACCTGTATCCGTTCCAGTCCATCTTATTTAGATACAACACACATGGGTTTCTCACTGTTATTACTACGCTCCATCATTTCCCTGTTGGCGAAAAACAATCTGAGGATGGAGCCGAAGCCCATGCGCAGTACGGACCGAAGGAGGAGTCACCGAACTCGTGACTTCCAAAGACTGTCCAAAGAACAAAAACAAACTGCAAACATCCGGGCCCAACACCAGATGGCGATCTATGCTAAGTGTACAACTCTGCAGCTCTACATGCCAAGAACAGATGCATACTGGTAAGTAGCATATTCCTTCTAGCGTTAGTCATTCCAAGTACATCTCCTCCACAAAACTGTCCTAGTCCGCACCGACAATATGACAGCAATGTATTACATACAAAAACAGGGAGGAACACATTTGTGGCAGCTGTCTCAACTGGCGCAAAGCATATGGAGATGGGCCATTCCACAAAACATATCTTCTGGCAGAACGTCTTCCAGGAGTGAACACTCAGCTTGCGGATCTGTTGAGACTCAGCAGATACACGAATGGGAACTTCATCTGCGAGTTCTTCAACCCTTTTTCCACATGTGGGGCCACCCAGACATAGATCTGTTCACCACACACGCAAAAGCAAAATGCCCAACCTTCGCCGCCAGGTACCCACACCCGTTGTCCAAGGGCAATGCGATATGGATGAACTGATCAGGCAGATTTGCGTACGCTTTTCCGCCACTCCCACTCATTCCGCTAGTAGTACGTAAGCTCAAACAGCAGTCTCTCAAGATGATCCTGGTTGCTACCACATGGGCATGGCAACCATGGTTCACAACACTACTCGAACTCTCAGTAGTTCCACACCAAAATCTATGTCTCTCCCCAAGGCTGCTCACGCAGAACCGTGGAGAGATAAGGCACCCAGATCCAGCACAACTGAATCTAGCGATCTGACTCCTAAAATCCTAGAGTTCGGTTACCTCAACCTTCCACCCGACTGTATGAACATTATTAAAGAAGCCAGACGCCCCACTAGAAGAGCTTACTATGCACCTAAATGGAAAAGATTTGTCATTTACTGCAAAAACAACAAAATTGACCCGCTAGATGCTTCAATTCAAAACATAATTTGCTATTTGCTGCATCTACAAAGATGCATCTGGCATACTCATCTATAAGACAACATCTGGCTGCCCTTGCCGCTTACATACAATATAGACAATATTTGTCATTGTTTAGAGTACCTGCTATCAAAGTCTTTATTGAAGGCCTTAAAAGGATAATTCCACCCAGACTGCCACCCTCTCCGGTGTGGAACCTAAACATTGTTCTTACTAGACTCATGGGTCCCCATTTGAGCCATTACACAAATGCGAATTACAATTCCTTACATGGAAAGTAGCTTTCCTTGTCGCAATCACCTCTCTCAGGAGAGTAAGTGAGATCCAGGCTTTAACCATACATGAGCCATTCTTACAAATACATCATAACAAGGTGGTTCTTAGGACAAATCCAAAATTCCTTCCCAAAGTAATCTCTGCTTTTCATCTTAGTCAATCAGTAGAGTTACCAGTATTTTTCCAAAACCCTGATTCGGTAGCAGAAAGAGCTCTTCACACGCTTGACATCAAAAGAGCTTTACTTTATTACAAAGACAGGACTAAAGCCTTCAGAAAGACGAAACAACTGTTTGTAGCTTTCTCTCCACCTCATAAGGGCAACCCCCTGTCCAAGCTGGAATTACAAGGTGGATAGTCGAATGCATTCAAATATGCTACCAAAAAGCAAAACGTACATTAACAATTCCCCCTAGGGCGCATTCAATTCGCAAACTAGGGGCTTCCATGGCATTCTTAGGGAACATTCCCCTAGAAGACATTTGTAAGGCAGCAACATGGTCTACTACACACACCTTCACCAAACACTATTGTGTAGATGTTCAGGCAAAGCAACAAGATTCTGTAGGCCAGGCTGTTCTTAAGACACTTTTTTTAAACTACTGCAACCGATACAGGCGAGCACCGCTAGGGAAGACACTGCTGTACAGTTTATGCACAGAGTGTGAATTCTGCAGCTCATATGCCTCGAACGGAAAATGCTACTTACCAGTATACATCTGTTCTTGGCATGTAGAGCTGCTGAGATTCACACGTAGACCCACCTCCCTGGAACCTGTATCTGTTCCAGTGTTATCATACTTAGATACAATCATATGGACATCATTTCTCTTTCTGACAAACTCCATCATTTCCCATCAGGGCGAAAAACAATCTGAGGATGGAGTCGATGCCCATGCGCACTATCGTCCAAGGGAGGAGTCGCCTATCTTGTGACTACAAAAGACTTCTTCCAAGACAACAACAAGGTGCAAGCGTCCGAGCCCAACACCAAATGGCGATCTATGCACAGAGTGTGAATCTCTGCAGCTCTACATGACCAGAACAGATGCATACTGGTAAGTCAGTATAGTAAAGGGTGGTCCCAGTTATTACATCAAATCGTGTAAACAAAACCTATACAATTACATGCAAACAAAATCAAGCGATACATATATCATTGCCACAGTGTTATTTAATCACACTGAACACATATTCCAATTAGGAATACATTTGAGAAAAATTGTTCAAGTGCCCAGCTAGAGGGATGGAGCAAGGGTTGGGTAAGGTGTGGGTGATTTAGGTGCAGGTGATTTAGGTGCAGGTAGTGAGGTGCGTGAAGTTAAGGAATAGTGCACAATTCATTTATACTATTCCATTGGCATAGTCATTGAGAGGCAAAAAACGATAAATCAAATAATTCACACATTAGTTTGCATAGCCATATGCTGGGGGCCACGTAACTAGTTAGCATAGAGGAGTCTCGTTCATTATCGGAATTAACCAGACCAATCGCTCCACCAACTAAGAACGGCCATGCACCACCACCCACAGAATCAAGAAAGAGCTATCAATCTGTCTATCCTTTCCGTGTCCGGGCCGGGTGAGGTTTCCTGTGTTGGTAAGTATAATTTTCCTTTTCTTACCTTTTATCATGCAAATGTTCCAATGTGATATCAATGAGTAGAAAATGTAATCCTGAAAGTAATCTAAAAAGTAATCCAAAAGTAATTACAACTGTATTTGCACATTTTACAATCCTGTAAGAAAAGTCATTATTCATCCGGCTTGCTTATAAACGATCTGTCATAAAAAGTACCATTATATTTACCTGTACCAAGTCGTGCTTGGTTCTATAAATAAAATACAGCAACGAAATAGGTTTGAAACAACCAATTGGTCTGAGTTCAGACTTTGAGTGTGTGACATTTCTTGCCTGATTGTGTACAATAAATGCTTAACACTACCCTTTGTTAAAACCTCACTGCTCGCCCGCACTACCACAAATTAAGAGTAAGGTATTATCTACTTTTACCTCTGTAAGCCTTTGGGGATCCACTGGACTCTGCACACTATACCCTACTTTAGTATAGTGTATGTATGTATATATATATATATTCACTGAAAAAACCATAGGTTTCAGGTGCGTTATAGTTAGTTGGACATTTCTCTCGTACAAAACCATAGACATTCCCCCGTTATAGTTAGTTCAGCTAACTATAACTCGCGCGCCCGCAATGCACTGCTGATGACATCACATATTACATCACTCATGACATCACTGATGACATCTCAAATGACATCACTGATGACCTCATCCACTGAATGTGTGTTTTTCTGAAAATCAAATATGTTTTATATATGTATATCTCAAGGTCGATGGAAGAATAAATGGGTATAGAAGTGTCTAAATGTATGAATTTTTTTGGGGAAAACTGATTAATTAACTGACTACGTGTATCTTAGTGAATACATGGGTTAGTAAGTAATCTTTAAATATGTAAATATCTGTATCAGTCTCTCACTTTGTGTATAAGTGGCTGCATGGGTTGTTGAGCAGCTACATGAGTGTCTATCTAGGTTATTAGTTGGTTTTTTGAGTATCAGTATGAGTGTCTGCTGAGTGTCTGTATGGTTCGGTGGGGGGTATTACATAGTGCATAAATGAGTGACTCACTGTGTGTTGAAGACAGCATGTGTGCAGCACTGTATGGGTGGATGAGTGTGTGTATGGGTGTGTTAGTGAGTGAATGACTCTCTCTCAATAGTGTCTTTATGAGTAACTACATATGTTTTAAACTAGTATCTGTGAGTATTGGTGTATATAAGTGAGTATATGTGAGAGTGAGAGATTGGAAGAGTTCCTGTATAAATTAGTCTGTGTTTCTATAAGTGATTGTTTAAGAGAGTAAGTATGTGTAAGTGTCTGTAGCAGTAAGTGTGGTGGTGTGTGTATAACTGTATATATGCAATTTAATGGATGTTTGTTACTTTGTTTGCATGTGTGACTGTGTCTGAGTAACTCTATGGATCAGTGTCCCTGTGTAATAGGATGTATAGGTGTATAAATATATATGATGAGTGAGTACATGTATGAGTGACTGTATAGGACTGTTGGTGAATGAGTGGATATGTGTGTAGATCTTGGAATTACTGAACTGGTGTGTTGTAAGTGGTATTGCTATGTCCATTCATTTGAAAATGTTAGTTTCTATTTATGAGCGTGTGCATCAAAGTTTCTATTATGGTGAGAGGTCTGCCACTCTATCACAAGGATGATGTCATTAGTGATGTCATGAGTGATGTCACTGACCATGTCATGAGAGATGTAATCTGTGATGTCATCAGCAGTGCAGTGCATTGCGGGTGCGCGGGTTATAGTTAGCTGAACTAACTATAACGGGGTAATTTCTATGGTTTTGTACGAGAGAAATGTCCAACTAACTATAACGCACCTGAAACCTATGGTTTTTTCAGTGAATTTCAACGGTTTTGTAAATGACCATTTTTAAATGTATTAATTGTTATATTGATTTTTTTGATACTGATTTCCTACATTTTTAAGACTTTTTTTAGATTTTTTATGTTTTAAATTACATTATACATTACATTACAAAATATACTTTCTCAGAATGAATTTCTTTTGTTTAAATACTTTGCAAATAGGCAATCCAATTTCAAACACAATGCACCATTGAGCTCAATGTGAATTTCTAGTTAAATGCAATTGGTTACTTTATGGATTACTTTTCTAACCACAGGACTGGATCCTAGATTCAGTCCTTAGACCACTCCTGTAAACATTTGAGTAAAAGCGTTTTGGTTACAGTAGTGATTTTTAAGGAATATTATTGTATTTTAAAAGTTGACTCTTTGAATTTTTTGCACATAGAATCACCAATGTTATCCTACGGCAGGAAATTCACTTAGCAGGTAAGTAGTGTTATCGTCACTTTTTCTTACTCAGTGGCGGATCCTGGATCCAGCACTGGTGCATTTCCTGTAAACAGTTGAAAGAATGTGTTTAAGCATACAGGCAATTTTTAAGGAATATTTTTAGTTTGTGAAAATAGACACTTAGAAACTTTTCTGCTGAAAACCAGACAATGGATTCCTATGGAAGGAAATACAAGTTACTGGTAAGTATGGTTAGAATTACTTTTCAGGGTCAGTGCTGGGCTAAAAGATGCAGCACTGGGTTCTCTCCTGATAACAGGTGAGTAAATCGGAATTCGTTCTTCGGATGATTTTAGGTGAATAGTTTAAAGTTCCAAAACTCCACACTTGGAAATTCTTCTAAGTGAAACCAGTCCATGTTAGCCTATGGAAGGAAATTCAAGTTACTGGTAAGTATGGTTAGAATTACTTTTCAGGATCAGTACTGGGCTCAAAGATGCAGCACTGAGGTCTCTCCTGATAACAGGTGAGTAAAATGGAATTCGTAGTACATCCAGTACCTGCACCACCTCTCTGCAACGCAGCGCAGTGACGCTTCCTGGAAGCACCTGGTGGGCTACTTGGCCCCCATGGTTCTCAGGTTTGAAGTGGAATTTTTCCCTAACTTAAAACGCGCCACAGGGCGTGTTTGCACACATCACGTAAGGCCCCGTCCCCTCGCTTCACCACTGTGTAAATGCTCCCTGTCACTGTTCTAAGTTGAGAGATTAAGTACCCTTCAATCCTAAAGGCCCGTAGGGTCAAACTAGCCCACTAGGTACCTCCAGTAAGCGCCACAGAGCTGTGTTGCAGAGAGGTGTAAAAAGGGGCGTGGCCTCTGAACACCTGTCTGCAACGCAGCTCCCTGGCGCATACTGGAGGTACCTGGTGAGCTAGTTGGCCCCCATGGACCCCTCAAGATTTAAGAGGAATTAATTCCTCAATTTAAACCGCACCACAGGGCATGTTTGCACAATGGTAAATGAAGGGGGCGGGGCCTGAGGTGATATGTGTGCAAACACCCCCGTGGCGCGTTTTTAAATGGGGAATTAATTCCTCTTCAATCCTGAGGTGCCCTGGGGGCCAACTAGCCCACTAGGTACCTCCAGTAAGCGCCACAGAGCTGCGTTGCAGAGAGGTGTAAAAAGGGGCGTGGCCTCTGAACACCTGTCTGCAGTGCAGCTCCCTGGCACATACTGGTTATACCTGTTGGGCTATTTGGCCCTCAGGGACCCTCAGTATTGAAAGAGTATTAATTCCCCAACATAAAACGCGCCACAGGGCGCGTTTGCACAGTGGGGAAGGGAGGGGGTGGTACCTGAGTTCACATGTGTGCAAACACACCCTCTGGCGCGTTTTAAGTTATAGAATTAATTCCTCCTCAATCCTGTGGGTCCCTGGGGGCCTACTAGCCCACCAGGTACCTCCAGTATGCGTCAAGAAGCTGCGTTGCAGACAGGTGTTCAGAGGCCACGTCCCTTTTTACAACACTCTGCAACTCAGCTCTGTGGCGCTTACTGGAGGTACCTGGTGGGCTAGTTGGCCCCCAGGCACCCTCAGTATTGACAAGGTGTTGATTCCCCAACTTAAACCGCGCCACAGGGCGTGTTTACACACCTGTGAACTCAGGCCCCACCCCTTCCCTTCACCACTGTGCAAACAAAGCCCCATGGCGTGTTTTTAAGTTGGGAGATTAACTCCCCTTGAATACTGAGGGTCCCTGGGGTGCAACTAGCCCACCAGCTACCTCCAGTAAGCGCAACAGAGCTGCGTTGCAGAGAGGTGTAAAAAGGGGCGTGGCCTCAGAACACCTATCTGCAACGCAGCTCCCTGGCGCATACTGGAGGTACCTGGTGGGCTAGTTGGCCCCCAGGGACCCCCAGTATTTAAGGGGAATTTGTTCCCCCTCTCCAAACGCGCTAGGGGCGCGTTTGCAGAGTGGTGCAATGAGGGGGCGTGGCCTCTGTCCGTGACCCTTTTTTAAGAAGAGGGGGGGCGTGTAGCCCCCCCTTCTTTTTCTAATTATTGGGCCCTGGGGACCCCATCCCCCAGGGCCTGCCCCCTAATTTATTTTTTTTAAACAAAAAAATCGGGAAGGGGGCCGCATGGCCCCCCTCCCGAGGCCATAATCTGCCCCGGGGCACGGGCCTTTTATTTATTTCTTTTTGGAGGGAGGGCTACCTTGCCCCCCTCCTGTGGCCACTTATGGCCCCGGGAACCACATCCCCCGGGGCCGGCCCTTGTTTATTTATTTAAAAAAAAAAAAATCATTTTGGCGAGGGGGGCTGTGTGGCCCCCCTCCCGGGCCACTTAAGGCCCTGGTCGCCCCATCCCCCGGGGCTGGCCCACTCTGTTGGGGACCGTGGGGGGGTCCGCAATCCCCCCACGGTCCCAGCTGGCTCCCCGTATCCTGCGTGAGCCAGCATTGCTTTTCCACATGGGGATCAGCTAACATGCTGCTCCCCCTGTGGAAAAGCAATCTGCTTTGCTTTTTGGAAGAGAGAGCAGGTTTCCTGCTCTCACTTTCAAATAGCAAAGCAGTTTGCAATGACAGGGTGGGAGCCGCGAGGCTCCCGCCCTGTCATTGCAAACGGCAGTGTCCTGTGCGTGGGCACCCTGGGACACTGCAGGAGCCAGCCCTGGGGGGTGGCGGTCCCCAGGGCCTGTACAAAGCTCCAGGAGGGGGGCCGCACACCCAATGTGCCTCGGTTCTACCGAGGCACAAGTTGGCTGCCAACACTTCCTGATTTGGAGTGTTGACAGCCAATTAGAAAGCAGCTCGTGCACGGCAGGGTGCGCATAGGGTGCACGGAACCTCCCGAGTGTGTGTGTGTGTGTGTGTGTGTGTGTGTGTGTGTGTGTGTGTGTGTGTGTATATATATATATATATATATATATATATATGTAACACCAGCCAATTTCAGATCCGAAATCAAAACACGGACACCGAGGAGAATTGCAATATGAGTCGGTTTAATCGCTGCAACCACAACAACGCGTTTCAGCTTTCGCCTTGTTCACGTCAAGCGTACAGTGATTTGAATAAAGTTTAAATATCTTACAAAATGATTGACACAAAGGAAGGGCTACTCAAAACATCAAGGTCAGGCTTAGGGAGAGTGGCAGCCATCTTAACACTGTAAAAGTTAAATAAACATCGATACTGCCCAAACCATGTCAAAGGATTTAGACAGAAATAGAGGTCAAAACCAGAACCAGACAAAGGAACAGACCAACGCCCCAGTGGGCGTAATGCATCTATCCATAATGGACTAAAGAAATATATCACATAATGCCATAGATCCGTAATGTCTGCTTACAAATCAACTCTAGTTACAGATATAGCCCAAGTGGGCCAGAGCAGCACCATATTGTCCATAGAAAATAAAGTATGTACATAACAACTTGATTACTTGAAATCCACAATGACCTGTTCTGCCCTTCATGGCCACTTCCTGAAAGAATACAATAAAATGTGTCAAAATATAAAATTACAGTTAACAGCAATCACAAAACATTTACTAAATGCACAAGGCAAAGTATTTCTATTTAGTCTGCAGGTGTACAGATAATTCCTCACTGGAGTTAAGCCCTCTAGGAGACATTGTTTCAAAGTTCACTATGTATCTAGATTCAAGTTGTCTGAGCTGGAGTAATTTATTACCACCACGTACATTGTCAAAAACTGCATCAATCACTACCATCCTAAGCGCTCCCTCATCCTGTTGATGTTGCTCAAAAAAGTGTCGAGCCACAGGGTACTGCCTGTTATTATGGCGAATAGCCCTGACATGCTCAAGTACTCATTTCTTTGCACGATGGATAGTACTGCCTATGTATGCTTTCCTACATGGGCATGTCAGGGCATACACACAGTACATGGTATTGCATGTGAGAGCTTTTTTGATCTTAAATTCCTTACTCATGCTGGCAAATTGTACTCCAGTACAGTCTGAGCTATTTTTACATGCTTTGCAATTCTTGCAACATCGGAAGCCCGGGCGGCCGCCCGTATTGGGTTTAGGAGAGTCGGTAATTATGTTAGGACTAAGCTCATCTCTGCGCGATTTGCTTTTCTGAAAGGTGACTTGTGGATGGCTTTTAAGATGTTTCTGCAAATTGCTATCAGTGAGCAGTACATGCCAGTACTTGTTAAGAATATGGCGTACGTCTTGTGCTTGTCCTGAATATTTCGTGATAAAACGCAGATTATCAGGTTCCACTGAATGTTGACCAGGATGTAATAGGTCCCTACGTGCCACCTCATCCACTCTTTTGCAGGCCTCATTGATGGTTTTATTTAGATACCCTCTGTCTTTGAAACGTTGAATCATTGTCTTTTTCCTTGAGGAAACTGTCTTCGGAGCTACAGTTGCGTTTCGCACGCAAGAGTTCTCCATAGGGAATGCTATACACTAACTTTGGAGGGTGTGCACTGGATGCATTCAATATACTGTTCCCTGCAGTTTTCTTGCGATACAAATGAGTATGCATATATTGATCTTTGATTTCTACAACAATATCAAGAAATTCCACAGAGGTCTTGCTGATGTTCGCAGTAAACACCAGATTAAAAGAATTGTTGTTAAGCTTCTTGACAAATGCAGTAGCAGAGTCAGCATCACCTTTCCAAATTAAGAAAATATCGTCAATATATCGGAGCCACAGGACACAGTTGGTAAATTCCGCCATTTGCGAGACCACCTGCTCCTCCCACCAGCCCATGCCTAAATTAGCATAACTGGGGGCGAAGCAGGTGCCCATGGCCGTGCCCTGTGACTGCCGATAGATGACGTCATCAAATAAGAAGAAATTGTTCATTCGGCAGAACTCAATCATAGCCAAAATCATCTGGGAGTGATTAAGTAGGGAAATGGATCGGGTTTTGAGAAAATGTTTCACCGCCTCCAGACCAAGCTGGTGTTCAATGCTGGTATAGAGACTGCCTACATCCAATGTCACCAGGGTATAATCTGCCTCCCAGTGTATACCATCAATTGTAGTAAGAAAGTGTGTTGTATCCCGTAAATATGCCGGTAAGCTAACTACAAATGGTCGTAGGTAATGGTCGATGAAATGGGATGTGTTTTCTAACAGGGAACCAATAGATGAAACAATCGGTCTCCCTGGAGGGTTAACTGGATCTTTATGTAATTTGGGAAGTAGGTATAGAACTGGGGTCCTGGGGTAGGGACATTTAAGATAGTTAAATTCTTCCCATTCTAATAGCCCCTTCTCTCTCCATTCCACCAACAATTCTCCATAGCTACGATTAGATTGTGAAACTGCCCCTCTATTGGAGACTGAGTAACAAGCCCGGTCCCCCAATTGTCTGTAGCCCTCACAAAGATATGCAGCCTTATCCAAAACAACTACATTACCACCCTTATCCGATTGCCGGATAACGATAGTGTTATCAGCCGCAAGATTTTCTAAGGCTTTGATCTGATAACCACTGAGGTTTTTACTGCTGGTTGGAATTTTGCTATACCTCAATTTCTTCAGTTCCTTAAGAACACCCCTTTCAAAGACCTCAATGGCATCACATTCAATGTTAGGCAAGAAGACTGATTTTGGCTTAAAACAACTACCTGGGTTGACATTAGGATCAATATCGTAATCTTCCACATTAACATCAGGAATATCCACATCAGATTCAGACATAGAGGACAATGCATGTAAAACCTCAATATCATCAATATTAAGATTACTCACGGGTACCCCAACATGCCTAAATTCCTGTTTGTTGTGTTTGGTGTCAAACCATTTCTTGAGTTTGAGTTTACGAGAAAAATAAAATAGATCAATCCTAGTTTGTACAAAGTTGAAGTTGGAAGTAGGACAAAAGGACAAACCTAGGCCAAGAAGATCTCTCTCATCCTCCGATAGTACTCGTTTGGAAAGATTAACCACAGTCATGGTTGCGTTGTTTTGCCCCTTGTCAGCATTCCCATTGTCTTCCCATTTCTTTTCTTGCTCCTCTGTTTGGCCTGTTTGTTCCTCTTGTTTTTCCTCTCCCGCCTCGTCCTCTGCCTCTCTGCCCAGTTTGTTCCTGGTATTGTTCTGTCCGCCCTTGATTCAACATCTGGAATTGGGCTAAAAAATTACTTGATTTTTTGTGCACAGTTGGACCAGCATTACTCGAAGCTCCTGATGTAGATACATCCGACAGGTTACCGTCAGAGACATCACTCTCACTCATTTCCACAGCAGGTGTCGCCAATGGGAGGGAAATACCACCGTCTTTGTTGAAGAGATGATCGTATTTTTTGTGAAAGGTTAAGGTACGGCCAGATTGATAGTCTTTGTAATCCCTCAAAAACTTCCGTTGTTTTTTAGCCGTAATTTCTTCCTCCAACTTATCCATACGAAGTAGCAGAGCCTTCACAAAGGTATCCAATGTGTCTTTCGCCACCAGTTTTTCCAGCTCACCATATACCACATCAATTTCTGCCAGTAATTTACTCCGATCCTTTAGAGCAAATTTTACTAGAATACGCATCATCGTAATTGAACATGCCGCCGAGTTGTTGGACCACTCTTCCAGCATGTCTGGGTCGGGATCCTCATACGTTGGTATGGTAAAGATGCGCAGTCCACGTGGTACCCGGGCTACATCGATATATCTCTGTAGAGACTCCGCCTCCCACCACTTAGCCAGTTCCTTCTTGTGTAATTTCTCCAATTGTGTGTATAATTGCTGTATCTTAATTTCCTCAGTGATACTCGTCACTGGGTTCGCTGTATCACCATTTGCAATGCCTTGTGCAAAGAAAAGTTTGTTCGCTGTTAGCTTACGCTTAGCTTCCAAGGCTGCAGCCATAATAAACCAAGTTCTTTCTGCAATCTCCAATGCTGAAAGGAGAGACTAATCAGTTTCAATAGTCGTTCAGCTCCCTTCCCGTCACTTGGATTCTTCAAAGGGAAATATGGAAATGTCAAGACCAGGAACGGATTGTACCTCGCTCTCCGGAGCAGTTCGAGTCAGCCGACCACGAACGCAAGTCCCGTAGCAAGGAAAACCACCTGTCCAGGATGCAAAGAGTCCGCTGTGTTTCTTTTGTTTGACAAATTCCCACGAAGATCCACTGCTCCGCCGCGTCTTTTTAGTAAGCCACCAAGCTCGTATGTGGCAGTGAAGCTTTACGAAGAAGGTAGACGGGGTCAGCCTCCGTATACTAGATACAATGTAACACAATCCCGATAATAATGGAGGCTGTCTGACCGGGCGGTCCGTGCTGGGGCAATCGGCAGCCCCAAATATGTAACACCAGCCAATTTCAGATCCGAAATCAAAACACGGACACCGAGGAGAATTGCAATATGAGTCGGTTTAATCGCTGCAACCACAACAACGCGTTTCAGCTTTCGCCTTGTTCACGTCAAGCGTACAGTGATTTGAATAAAGTTTAAATATCTTACAAAATGATTGACACAAAGGAAGGGCTACTCAAAACATCAAGGTCAGGCTTAGGGAGAGTGGCAGCCATCTTAACACTGTAAAAGTTAAATAAACATTGATACTGCCCAAACCATGTCAAAGCATTTAGACAGAAATAGAGGTCAAAACCAGAACCAGACAAAGGAACAGACCAACGATGGATAGTACTGCCTATGTATGCTATATCTGTAACTAGAGTTGATTTGTAAGCAGACATTACGGATCTATGGCATTATGTGATATATTTCTTTAGTCCATTATGGATAGATGCATTACGCCCACTGGGGCGTTGGTCTGTTCCTTTGTCTGGTTCTGGTTTTGACCTCTATTTCTGTCTAAATCCTTTGACATGGTTTGGGCAGTATCGATGTTTATTTAACTTTTACAGTGTTAAGATGGCTGCCACTCTCCCTAAGCCTGACCTTGATGTTTTGAGTAGCCCTTCCTTTGTGTCAATCATTTTGTAAGATATTTAAACTTTATTCAAATCACTGTACGCTTGACGTGAACAAGGCGAAAGCTGAAACGCGTTGTTGTGGTTGCAGCGATTAAACCGACTCATATTGCAATTCTCCTCGGTGTCCGTGTTTTGATTTCGGATCTGAAATTGGCTGGTGTTACATATTTGGGGCTGCCGATTGCCCCAGCACGGACCGCCCGGTCAGACAGCCTCCATTATTATCGGGATTGTGTTACATATATATATATATGTGTATATATTACCTACTGGCGGTCGCCAGTAGGTAGTTATAGTTAGGACCACGTTTCCATAGGAAAACCTCAACATTCTATTTTGAATAACTTTGGCGCCGGTCGACGAATCCTCGCGAATTTCTCAAAATAGGTGGGGCGCTACGCTCCGCTCCTACCCTGAAAGTCTCGGGGGGATCCGTCAAGCGGGGGCTGAGATAAAAGGGGGGTCCCAAAACGCGTTTTTCCCATGCATTTTTCCATAGGACCTTTAGAACGAGCTACAGCCCGAACGGCTGAACAGAATTACTCAAAATTTGGCAGAGAGGTAGTCCCTAGGTCAAGGAAGTGCCTTTTGTAGGTTTGGTGTAAATCTGTTCAGTAGATTCTGAGAAAATAGCCTTTAAATCAATATATATATCTGAGCCCGCTTACGGTACGCTTACCGTACGCTTACGGTAAGCGTACGGTGGCGTGCGCGAGCGCGATTCTGATTGGCTCTTAGATCTTAGTAAACATTCGAATCGGCCGAAACCAGGAAGCGGCGGCCGCCATTTTCTGTGTTTCACTCTGAAAAAAAAAGAGTGAAAACAAGAAAAGGGGGCAATGAGGAGAGTTACAGACCCCCTTACATTTGTGAGGGGGTCAAAGAAGGACTGTAAAGTACAAAACAAACATTTATTGATTTTTAAAAAAAATCACGGGGTACGCGTACGGTAAGCTTACGGTAAGCGTACGGAAGAAACATGGCGTGCGCGAAGGAGATTCTGATTGGCCCATAGATCTTAGTAAACATTCGAATCGGCCGAAACCAGGAAGCGGCGGCCGCCATTTTGTGTGTTTCACTCAGAAAAAAAACAGAGAAAACAAGGAAAGGGGGCAATGAGGAGAGTTACAGACCCCCTAACATTTGTAAGGGGGTCAAAGAAGGACAGAAAAGTACAAAAAAAACATTTATTGATTTTAAAAAAAATCACGGGGTACGCGTACCGTAAGCTTACGGTAAGCGTACGGTAAAAAAAATAAAAAAAAAAAATGAAAAGCAGATTTAAGAGTTTGCTCTTCATATGTCCTCCATGTGCGCACGGTGCGCGAAGCGCATCGTGCGTTCATGGCCCATCTAGCGTAATGTGGGCACGCAGTGCGCGAAGCGCACCGCGTGCTCACTGTGCGCGCACGGTGCGCGAAGCGCACCGTGCGCGCATGGAACGAAATGCGTTAAGTGGGCGCGCACGCCACAAATGGCGTAAAGTAACTTAGCATTTAAAAAACCGTACAAATTCACTGAAAAAACCATAGGTTTCACACATGTTATAGTTAGCTGGACATTTTACTGATAAAAAACCAATGAAATTCCCCCGTTATAGTTACTGTAGGCAACTATAACTCACGCGACCGTAATCCTCTGCTGATGACATATGTGTCTTTATGAAAAAAAAATATTTGTAATATATGTATAGCTAAAATTTAATGGAAGAAGACATGGGCAAATAAGTGTCTAAATACAGTATTAGCATCAGCAGAGGATTGCGGTCGCTTGAGTTATAGTTGCCTACAGTAACTATAACGGGGGAATTTCATTGGTTTTTTATCAGTAAAATGTCCAGCTAACTATAACATGTGTGAAACCTATGGTTTTTTCAGTGAATATATATATGTATATATATATGTGTGTAAATCAAACAAAGTGCCTTAAGCATTTGAGAGGCACACGACAGTTCTCTGCCCTCCGGGCTTCTCACTCAGCATGCCTTTCCACTCCACAATCTTTCAGAAAGCCCAACGCGTTTCAGGGAACCACCCCCTTCCTCATGGGCTGCAGGAAAAACTCTCGTAATTGCACCAATTGTTTAACTGGCCTTTTATTTAATCAAGCCCCCCAGAAGGCGTGTGCTCAGTGCTACGACATTCACAGGTTTGCTGGAACTTGTGGTCCTTTCATTTGGTGCACGTTTAAATATCCCCTTATAGTAAGGTCGAGAGTTTTCACTTCTATTTTGCATAGTCTTTAATTACCTTAAGTAGGCTGTGTTTGCAGTTAGGCACGTTGTTTTCACAAAGAGTCCTGTGCTTGAAATCATCCCAAATTGTTTGGAAGCAAGCCTCGTATTGCTGAAAGCCATCCTTTTCACAGCAAGCGATGGTGCTCTCTCCACGGCCAGTCCGCCGTGTAGTAATGTAAATCAAACAAAGTGCCTTAAGCATTTAAGAGGCACACGACAGTTCTCTGCCCTCCGGGCTTCTCACTCAGCATGCCTTTCCACTCCACAATCTTTCAGAAAGCCCAACGCGTTTCAGGGAACCACCCCCTTCCTCATGGGCTGCAGGAAAAACTCTCGTAATTGCACCAATTGTTTAACTGGCCTTTTATTTAATCAAGCCCCCCAGAAGGCGTGTGCTCAGTGCAACGACATTCACAGGTTTGCTGGAACTTGTGGTCCTTTGTTTGATTTACATTACTACATGGCGGCCTGGCCGTGGAGAGAGCACCATCGCTTGCTGTGAAAAGGATGGCTTTCAGCAATACGAGGCTTGCTTCCAAACAATTTGGGATGATTTCAAGCACAGGACTCTTTGTGAAAACAACGTGCCTAACTGCAAACACAGCCTACTTAAGGTAATTAAAGACTATGCAAAATAGAAGTGAAGACTCTCGACCTTACTATAAGGGGATATTTAAACGTGCACCAAATGAAAGGACCACAAGTTCCAGCAAACCTGTGAATGTCGTTGCACTGAGCACACGCCTTCTGGGGGGCTTGATTAAATAAAAGGCCAGTTAAACAATTGGTGCAATTACGAGAGTTTTTCCTGCAGCCCATGAGGAAGGGGGTGGTTCCCTGAAACGCGTTGGGCTTTCTGAAAGATTGTGGAGTGGAAAGGCATGCTGAGTGAGAAGCCCGGAGGGCAGAGAACTGTCGTGTGCCTCTCAAATGCTTAAGGCACTTTGTTTGATTTATATATATGTGTGTGTATATATATATATATATATATATATATATATATATATATATTATACTATTAAATGTCATTTTCTCAGGAACTACTGAACGGATTTACACCATTTAAGCAAAAGGCATGAGTCTGAACTGAGGACTACCTCTTTGCCAAATTTGGTGTAATTCCGTTCAGCAGTTCGGGCTGTAGCTGCGGATAAAGGTCCTATGGGAAATTGCATGGGGAAAACACCTTTTGGGACCCCCCTTTTTTCTCAGCCCCCGCTTGACGATTCACCCCGAGACTTTCAGGATAGGAGCGGACCGGAGCTGGCCAAAAGTTGTGAAAATTTTGCAAAGATTCATCAACGGGCGCCAAAGTTATTCCAAGTAGAATGTTGCAGATTTCCTATGGACAATAGCTCCTAACTATAACTACCTACTGGTGACCGCCAGTAGGATGGATATGGATATATATATATATACACACACACAAAGCCAGCTTCCTACGCTTTCTGGTTCCTAAGCAGGTTGGTGGTCTGTGTCGGAGACCTAAGGCTCTTGAATATTTACCTTCACAAGGAGAATTTAAGATGCTTCCCCTGCTCCTCCACTTGCAGGATACTTACTTCCACATACCAGTCCTTTATTGTGACCACCTTTGTGTGGTACCTACAACTTGTGGTAGGTTTCATCCACTACCTGTTTGCCGTCCTCACATTAGGGCTGACATCAGTACCCCGGGTTTTCACCAAGGTTTTGGTGGTAGCCCTCTTCGTTCCCTTATTTCTATGATTGGCTTCCCAAGGCAGACTCGCAGCAGCTGGAGTGGGACCGCTTGTAGTTCACTGCATACTTGCCATTGGACTTGGTTTTCAATCAACGTCCCATGTCTTACCTTGAGTCGAGTCAGCATCTCCTATTCTTAGGGGCAGTACTGGTCACAACATCCTTACTGGATTTCTGTCATCCCCAGCAGATCTGGGAAATTTGGAATATGATTCTTCTGTTTGAGGAGGAGGCAGGTTCCAGTCCTGATGGTCATTTGTGGACTATGTTGTAGGAAACTGGCTCTATATATGACACCAAAATAAGGTATAGTGTGTATAGAGTCCAGGTGACCCCAGAGGCAGGCAGAGCTTAGTTAGATAGAACCTTACTCTCAATTTGTGGTAGAGTTGTCGAGCAGTAAGGCCGTATCAGAGAACAGTGTTAAGCATTTGATGTACACACTCAGTCAGCAAATGAATTCACGCACTCATGAACGGAACTCTAGGCCAATTGTTTTTGTAAAAAAATATATACTGTTGTTGTATTTTTAGAACTAAGCAAGCCTGGCACAGGTAAGCATTAAACACTTTACAGTGATCAGTTGCTGAATGTAGAACAGTTTGAAAATGCAATAGGAATTGTACTTTGTTTGATTTACAGTGGATGCAGTAGGTTGCAATACTTAGCTAATACAGTACATTGAAATGAATAGGCTTTTTCAGTAAATTACAGGTAAGTTACTTTTTACGTTACATTTCTAACTCATTGCTGGATAACTAGATTCAGCACTGGGACATTTCCTGCAAACTGGTAAGCAAATACGTTTTGGTTATTCATGTAATTTTTAAATAATATTTTTAGATTTCAAAACTCCACACATAAACTTTTTGGAAGAAAATTGTCAATGATATCCTATGGAGGAAAAACAGGTTATCGGTTCACAGGTAAGTTATCGACTGTGGGAGTTTAGGTTCTGGGGTTAGACTTGGGAAGGGCCCCCCAGGGTCAGTGATGCACTTTTGCTGCACCCTCAGCGGCCTTAGGGCGGCTGGATGCAGAGTGTTGAGGCCCAATGTTATCCAATGGGGGAATAGTGGGCCTCCGGTTGGTGGCTGCTGGCAAGCAGGCCACTGGGTTGTGGGAGCAGAGCTCCTAGGGTTTAAGTCACGGCAAATGGGGAAACTAAGTAGCACAAAAGGTGCACCCTCAGCGGCACTAGGGCAGCCGGGTGCAGGGTGCTGTTTCGAGGTCGGGTGCCCTGTTCTTTTCAATGGAGAACCTCTGGTTTGCAAAAGCACTACAGGCAGGGAGACGAAGGACGTCTGGGTGCGACCACCACTTCTAGAGGCAAGTTGGGATTTTAAGGGTTGGTTAGGGACCGTTGGTTTAGGCCCACAAGGCTGTGGGGCGTCGGGTGCATGGGGTGCCTTTTGGGGTCGGATCTTCTTACCAGCTCCGTGTCGCGGTCAGGTGGACCTTCTGAATTTAGGCTGCAAGCGTCGGCTGGAGGCTTGAGGCAGGTCCGGGGTTGCCGGATCTTGGGTCAGGATCGCCGGGGTGACCTCCTTGTGGTGTTTTTCCACTCGAGCTTGAGACGGATTCGGCAGATACAGAGTGGATTTGCGGTCTCCGGCTGCTGCCAGAGGTTGTAGTTCAACAAATCCGGTGTTTGAGATTGCTGGCTGCAGGACACACCGGGATTTCGCAGCAGCAGGCTCGAGGGGAGACAGGCCTGTAGAGCTGAGGCCAAGTCAATGGGTGTCTTCCTCTTGTTAGCTAGCTGCACGGCTGTTCGGTCCTTGTTCTTCTTTTCTTCTTGTTTCTGGATCTGAGGAAGTAAGGTTCAGTGTGCCCCCTAAATACTAGATTTAGGGGCGTTACAGGTAGGTAAAGGGAAGGGACCAATGGGTCCCTTCCCGGCGGTGGGTTCAACCCCTATTGTGCCACCCTCCAGTGGGAGGGGGGCAGGAGCCTGTCCCTGGTTGGTTGGGTCCCCCTGTCCTCAAGATGGCGGGGACTCTGAGTTGTGCTTCACCTCGTCTCCCCCACCCGAGGGGTGGAGTTGGCAGAGGTGGGCACACCTCTCTCCCTCACTTGTTTTTCCTGCCGGTTCTCCCGCCCAAAGTGGGGGGTAGAACCAGTGGGGACCAGTTGCTGAAAGCAGCAATTGGTCTGGGGAGGCTCACAAAGGCGGCATGCCTTTGAAGCTTCCCCTTCGTGAACCCTGCCCATCCTGGGGGAGGAGGCTTGGCACTTCGTCCCAGGATGTGCATTGTTTCAGGCCTCAGAGCAGCAGACTCTCGACCCAGGGGTCCAAAAAACATGCCTGGTGGTGGCAGCTGAAAGCAGCCACTCAGCCTGGACACTAGTGGTGGGTTAGTTTTCAGGGGGCATCTCTGAGATGCCCTCTGTGTGCATTTTTCATTAAATCCCACACTGGCATCAGTGTGGGTTTAAAGTGCTGAGATGTTTGATACCAAACTTCTCAGTTTTCAGTGTAGCCATTATGGTGCTGTGGAGTTAGTAAAGACAAGCTCCCAGCACCATATACTCTTAATGGCGGCACTGCACTTGCAATGTCTAAGAATGAACTTAGATACTGTAGGGGTACAGGTCTCATGCACCTGTACCCTCACCACTGGCATAGGGCACCCATCTAGAGGGGTGACTGATCTATGCCAGGGCAGTGGGTTGTAGGCATGGCATACAGGGATGTGTGCCATGTCGACTCTTCACTTTGTTCTGCACCAAAACACACAGCCTGCAAAGGCATTGTGTGTGTGTAAAGGTACAGGGCCTCTAAGGGTGTCACAATAAGTGCTGCAGCCCTTAGAGGTCTTCCCTGGTCACAGTTCCCTGGGTATCTGTGGTACCATTTACCAGGGCCTGACCTGTGGGCAGAGATGCCAATTTGGTTAGTTTAGGGAAAGAACACAGGCCCTGGGAACCTGATTGGCCGGGATCCAGGGCACACCAAGAAAAAGTGCGTCAGTAGTCTGGCAAAAAGTGTGAGGTTTAATGCAACAGAAACTCACTTTACTACATATGTCTGCTGGCTTCTACATTCTGTCTGTCACACAAACATGCTAGCATGTGAGGGCTCTGCAGTGGTGCCTCCATAAACAGTGGTTGCAACATGGGGCAATCTGTCAGATCTGTCGACATTATCAGAATCCCCACAAACTCTGCTTGGATTCTGAAGTAAGAAGGGATAGCCATTTGTTCTGTGCTGCTTGGTTTCTTGGTCTGACCACTCCTTTTATTACCTCTACTTGGGAAAGGGCACTGCTGTGGTACCTGTTCAAAAGGTCAAAAGGTGGGGAATCTGAGGTAGAAGCATTCATCAGAAGAAAAAGTTATTTGCCTTTATCCATCACAAAGATCATGAACACTCTTCCTGCAGGTTCTTCACCGATCCTTCCTTCCTGCAGGTTCTGAAGTATGGTCACAGACCTCTGTATTAATAAGCTTCCTATTTATTTTCTGCACTGCATGTTTCACATTCGGTTGAATGCTGTTCTGGTCTCCTTTTCTGAGGGTGTGTAAAATAGATGAGGAACCGATGTGGCCCCAGAATTGCATTGTTTGGCTTTATTGATAGTACACCTGTGCAGCATCTGACGGTGAAATCGAGCCAGCACACCGATCTACATGGTACAGATATTGCAAACGTTTCTGCATCCAGTTAGGGGCTTGGAATTATTCAAAATGTGACAAATTTGCAGGCACCCACCAGAAAGTTCAGTTCCAAAGGTAAGTAACTTATTCTTATGGAAATTTCTTAATTCAGAGTTGAAAATTATATGAATTAATCTATTTTACATTAATATAATTGTATTGCTTGAATATGTTCAAGTATGTATTTGAATAGGCAAAGTCTGACAAATACAGTAAAAATAGTACTTTGTTTTAGCTTTAAGTTAAAAATAATTATCTTGTCTCCTGTGGTTTTCTTCAGATGCAGAGTACAGTCCGAGAGCACAGAGATGGTGGTCATGCTGGAGGAGTTTTTAACAAATATAACATTCTAAAGGTAGAAATTTATTAATCAAGAATATTTGAATCACTATGGTAAATGCTTCCTCCACTATTCTTTGGATGGTTTCACTGTTGCAGATTCCCAAATTCTGAATTATCCCCCACCATCAGACTATATACTGTCTCCTGCATTAATGTCAGACAGGAAATCCTGAACTCCTACTCGGTGAGATGTAACAAGTCCCTAAATAAATTTGGCACTAAGCAGGGTGTATTACAACCGTTACAACTCAACAAAAGACCTGTTTTCAATTTAATGTGTAAACCATATATTTTTATAGGAACACATAACTTTACGTGTCCAAGCAGATAATACAAATTATGCTTCTGCCATTCAATTGCCTAAATCACTATTTATGAATAATTATGATGTGTGCTGTCTACTAATGCAGAGTTTCCCACCAACGTGTATGTGAATTGGGGAAGAAATTGAGAAAAAGAGGAACAAAGGTGAGGAAAAGGAGACCGTGCCTCACGGGAGCAACACCAAGGGAGGTAACAGGCTGGTACTCGCCTGCGTCCTCAGGTTCTCATCATCAGCAACTGTCCACTTGAAAATTATGAAAAATTGTGTGGAAAAAGTGAACCAAATTTAACAAGTGACCCGTAAAAAGAAAGACCGGGGTCTGACATAGAAACCCGGAATGTCTAACTTTAAAAATGGGCTAGGCACACTGGCTATATTAATTTATTCCTTGCTGTGTGTCTGCTCAAAGTAAAACCAACATGTTTCATTGCTGTGTAGATTATATGGCAATTTCATCAGGGCTAGGGTCAGCGTCCTCACTGCACCTTTTTCCTCCGTTATATATACCGAATGGTTGCCACAATTCGGCATACCTGCAACCCCGGATTGTGTTTGCTTAACAACTCCCGTTACTGCAATATGTCAGTCGATCTAGCAGGAGGTTATGGCCAAAATTCGGCCATAAATAGTGATTTAGGCAATTGAATGGCAGAAGCATAATTTGTATTCTCTGCTTGGACACGTAAAGTTAAGTGTTCCTATAAAAATAAATGGTGAACATTGTGTCTGTGTTTACACATTAAATTGAAAACAGGTCTTTTGTTGAGTTGTAGCTATTGAGTTGGGGGCGACTTGTTTTCTTCCCTTCCCCCTAAGCTCCCATTTGTGGATTGTATTACAACCGTGCCTTTTCACTGACTAGGTAGGATTTTTAAAAGAAAAGTATTTTTTGTGAACAAGTTTTAGTTATCATTTGTATAATTTCGAGAGAAAATGCGACAGCTCTTCGTGTTTAAATAGGTTTCTGATGGATACTTCTATATTTCCTTATGCGTAGAGTATCCCAGGTGTCGGACTGAATCCGGAAGCTTTTCAACAGCTCTCCGTGACAGCAGTGTATGCTGGGTCTGCTGAGGCGCCAGAAGCGACACCCTTGTAACATCACTGGAGCCGTAAAATGTCACCATCGGCACCCGGAATTGACTGTGATAGACCAATTTCCCCCATGGGCCCCCAACTATGCTTGTGGTCGGATCAGGGACAATCTGTTTATTGCTGTAGCTCGGGATGATCAAAGAGTAAAAAAGACACTCAAATCCCTGGCTGAGTTTGCTGCAGTGACCAACGCTGTTGCCTAAGTCATCCCAGAGGAAGCACGATAAGAAGCGACACCAAAACTCCCAACAGTGGCGATCTTTAAACGCAAAGTCAGCACGGCATCTCCCGTTCCTGCGTTCAGTCCGAGATAGCTGAGCTTCTTTCTGAGGGTCCGGCACCTGGAGCTCTTTAGAACCTGTCACCACTCCCTGATTCGCTGACACCTGTGACGCAATCACTCAAGCCCCAGTTTAGTCAGCAATACCCCAACTTCCTGCCCTGCCTCCTTCTTTAACACAGTGTTCAATGTCTTCTGCAGGGCCATGGTCCCGTCTGGAGCACCTTCGGTTCCCTTGAGTCCCATGGGTTATGCATGTGCTATGATGCTGGTGGCTGGTTCTCTGGCCCCAATCAGTTTGTTCCTTCTGTTGCCTCCCATAATGCTGATGCCAACAGAAGCTTCCTCTTTGGTTCTGTAATCAATGCTGTCACCTTTTCTAATTCAAGCAGCATCACACTTATCGACAGGTCTTCGCTTACCAGCGGTGCCTCTACTAATTTCACCAGAACAGTTCTCTGCCCCAGGTCCAGTGCTTCTAATGGAAATGCTTCCACAACATCGATTTGGAGGGAAGCACAACTACTCATGGAAGAGGGATGCTGTTTATTATGAGATTCTAATCCACTAGAAGAATCAAGTTAGGACACTGACACTGGTGGGCAGTCTGACACCATGGACCCAGACTTCATGCCACTCAGGCACACAAGTGAGAACTATGCTCTCTGAGAGCCTATTGGTGCAGGCTTCTTGTTCCTCAAAGCTGACACTCTCCTCTCCATTTACGCCATCTGGCAGCTAAATAAAGAACATGGAATAGTTTGCCAAGAAAATATTTTCAGCTGGAGCATCTCACACAAGTCTATTAATGCAACCTGTCGTCTTGCTAGATATGTGCATGCTCTATTGGATTCCGCAAAGACAGTAATTCCTACTCTATCGGATGACCTACAAACACTCAATGGAACTGATCCAGATAGCCAGGCTATCGCAAAGCAGGTGATAAAGTATTGCCTGGATACTGCTCATTCAGTAGCAGTTGCCATGGGGACATCCATCTTCCTACATCGACATTCCTGGGTATGACATTCCGGTTTCCCCAATACGTACAGACCACAATAATGGATCTCCTGTTCAACGGATATACGCATCTCGACTTTTTAGTGCCAAAACAGTCTCTCCACTGGCTTGATTCAAGGAGAGTAAACCCATGGCCGGATTCCTCAGTCTCTAAATGCAAACCAGAGACTACTGTCAATTTTGGACATTTCATGGCTTCAGCCTGGGCTTTTCATTTCAAGACTGTCCGCAGTTTGCAGCTCAACAGCAGCAGTGCAAACTTGAACTTGTGAACCCCCTCTATAAACAATACAGAGGAGAGCCAATGGACAAACATTGGCTAAACTGTTTCCAACCTCCTCCTCTTCTTCCTCTTTCCCAGCCACTGCAAGGAAGCAGCCCTAGTTCCCCCTTGCCTAAAACACACACATCCCGCTGGAGGACTGTTATGGTATCCTCCTTTCCACAAGCTTGGAGGGCTATTGCTTTATGGTTGGGCTTTACAAATTTTTGAGAGGGTGTATGCCATACCCTTCCAGCAAACATCTCTTCTGTTCTTCTGCCACCCCTCAACCCCCCCCCCCACTCAGCCAGATATACTCCTGCCAGATTATCTGTTAGTCTCGAGCAAGAGGCTCAGTCCTTGTTTCTCAAGGGTGAAGTGGAGTTGGTTTGAGAGCAGGTATAGGGTCAAGAGTGCTACTCCAGTTACTTCCTGGTACCCAAAACATACTGCGGTCTTTACCTGATCATAGACTTTAAGAGTTATGAACTGGTTCCTCTAGGAGGAAATATTCAAAATGCTGTCCCAGCCTCGCTTTCTCTTTGCACTGAAAGCAGAAGACTGAATGCTGTTTGTCGACCTGCAAGATGCCGATTTCCACATCCCTATCCTGCAGTCACAAAGGCAGCATCTTCGCTTCAAGGTACAATTCAAATACTGCGAGTTTGTAGTACCTACGCTTGGCCTCTCTTACGCCCCTCGGATGTTCAGGAAGGTGATGGCCGAGGCAGTGTTTGCGGCCTATCTCAGTTGAGCAGAATCCCAGTGTCTCCTAACCGGGATGACTGGTTCCTCAAAGCTACCTCTCCAGACATGGCGTCCCACCTCTTGCAGGCCAGAATTTTGTTTGACCTATGCCTTTCGATGAACCTGCCCAAATCTCACTTTGTTCCCTCTCCGCACATCCTGTTAATAGGGACAGAACTGACCACCACATTAAGTCGAGCTTTCCCTCCTGAGAATGTTCAAGATTTTCATGACTGATGTTTGAGTGGAGTGGTCATTCCAGTCCTGATGGTCTAACGCCTTCTCGGTGTGCTAGCCTCCTGCAATCTGTTGGCCAGCCATACACTCTGGCACATGAAGGCCCTCTTGTGGTGCCTCCACAGGAAGTGGTTGCAACACAACAAAGGTATCCAAAGCTGTATTAAAAATCTCCAGGGACACTACAGTGGACCTACACTGGTGGAATTTTGCAGCAGACTTACATGAGGGAAGCAGTTTCACTCTCTCCTTCCTGTGACAACAGTGATTACTGATGTCTCCACACTAGGGCCCTTGCTCCCTTTCAACTCTGGCCCTCACGGACACCTTAAAGGGCACCTGGTCAAAGCCCTACTCCTGCCCACTGGTAAATGGCTAGGTGGCCAGACGTCACAAGCTATTATTCTCACTAAACATCCTACTCCAGACTGTCTGGTTGTTCAGGTTTCAACCAGCAAGGTGAATACCAAAACATTCCCTACAGCTCTTCCAGATTGGGAGTTTGAGTCTGGTTGTAAAGTGAGAGTTCTCTTCCACTAGCCTAGAATTGACATTGGTCAATTCAGTCTTGTTAGACCTGGCATCTTTTGGCATTTTTTTCCCTGTCATTTTGCTTCTGACCTCCTTTTTTCTTTTTGGGCACTTTGAATATTATTTTTGCTGGTTTAGTGTTTCTGCGCACTTTAATACTGCTGATCAGTACTAAAGTGCAAGCGCTCCATCAAATTGTGCTGATTGATTGGTGTTTCCATGTTTGTGATATTTGATTTGCTAGTAAGTCCCTAGTACAGTGCACAGTGTGTGCCCAGGGCCTGTAAATCAAATGCTACTGGTGGGCTTGCAGCACTTGTTGTGCCACCCACACAAGCAGCCTTTCAAAGGTGCCTCAGACCTGCCACTGCAGTGGCTGCATGCAGTTTTCACTGCCATGTCGACCTGCCAAGTGCACCCACTTGCCAGGCCCATACCTTCCCTTTTCTCTCATGTAAGGCATCCCTCAGCTAAGCGCAAGTTACCTCACACACACCCCCACCCCCTGGGCAGTACGCAGTGTATGTGAAAGGTAGGACATGTACTGGTGTGTGACATGTTCTGATAGTTTTCACTATGGAAAGGCTATCTGTCCCATAGGCTAACATGGTAGTTGCTTTGTAACATCTTAAAAGCATAACTTTCCATTGGGACAAGATTGAGAAGTGGAGTTTAGGCCCCCTGTACTGAATTTAAAGATACATCTTTTAGTAAATATAATTTTTATCGTGCGTTTGAAAATGCCACATTTAGAAAGTGTACGCTCAACAAAATGCCAGTACGGATAACTCTATACCGCACTTACTTTTTCTGAATACTCTCTTTAATAACAGTGATCAGTGAATATTCATTTCCATATTTAAGGAAGTAATTCAAACAGGCCTGGTTTTGTCCTAGGGAAGCTCTGTTATGTACCAAAGAAAAGACCACAATTGACAGATTAATTTGCGTGACCACGTTTGGTGTGCATACCAACCAAGTCTGCAAATTAATAACAAAAAACTGGCATATCATCAAGAACATAGATTTGACAATCGAAGTGCCTATGTTTGCTTTCAAACGTGGCAAAAATGTAAAAGACCATCTAATCCGGTCATCCATGGAAAGCCCATTGCAAACAACTAGATCATTGCTGTCCACTTGGGGCATGCCAGAAGTAAAGGGGCATTTTAAATGTGGCAACTGTGTATCATGCGCATTTACATTCAACACCAAAACATTTGAACATGCAAATGTTAGACATACACTGGAATTTTTTGCAAACTGCAATACTAGGAATGTCGTGTACTGCATAACGTGTCCTTGCAACTTGCCCTACATTGGACAGACTCAACAACCTATAAAGGCCAGAATAGGGCAACACCGTAGCCGTATCAGGCACTCTGTAGCCAACGCCCCCCTGGTGAACCATTTCACCGAAAAAAATCACACGGCAGATGACATAAGATGGCAAGTGATCTACAAAGCTTCTGTTCCAGAAAGAGGAGGAGGTCTCACACAAATTCTACAACGACTAGAATGTTGTTGGATAGAAATAATTAATTCGATAGCCCAAGGGCTTAACTCGGCAGAGGAGTGGCGGGGATTTGTTATTTCACTTAGCAACTGATTTTTCTGGTTCATACGCGCTTACTCACTGAGTACCCTTTCCAGAACACTATATGTTAAAGAACAGCTCTGTATGTAGCTCTGTATGGATTAATTTGTATAACACTCAGCGATCAAGTACCAGCGGGCCCACCAGTCATGACTGTATCCGCTAATGGGTACCATTGGTATAACTATTGGGACAAACAGAAGTAACTAGAATAACGCAGGAACTCTGATATACTATCCACTGCTGTAGTGCAAATAAATTGGATGTCTCACTATGTTAGTATAACCATATGCACGTTAATAACAATTATGATAGTACATCATAATATAATTCTACATTTGTCATGACATGTACTGATTTATACGAATACATGATGTTCACCTTTATGTATCCTTTGTATTGGCATAATTTTCCATTTAATTGGGATGAATTCACATAGTTTTGAAATGTGTTAATATGCGTCATTATTTACTGCAATTGTACTGATGTATTATTTGAACTAAATCTAAATTATATATTGGCGTATTCATCTACTGATATATGGGCATATTTATCTATTTAAAGATGTGAGAACAGGCAATGTTTTAAATAGAAAATCGACACTGTTTATTTACATATCCACACGTAGGCTACGACAGCCAATATATCATACACCTGCTCTTAGACCCTAAGGATGAGCTATGCTCTCCTCTGCAATACAACTTCTGCACTACGCTACACATGCCCTAATTAAATACACTTCGCCATTTGAGTCCGCCAGTGTAAACACATTCGCCTTCTGTAAGTTATCCCACCACTGGTCTGTTGTTCACTTCCATTATGGATGTTAGAGCACCGAGCTACATCGACAGATGTAACTCAACAGTCAGGTCTGGTTAGAAAATTCAGTGCGGTTTTGGCGGGAACATAGCCCTTAAGTACTCCCAATTAATCACAGGCCCCTTGTCATTGAACTGAGCAGACAGACACACACTGTTCGGCTAAGAAGCCGTCGTGCAGGCCAACACAGAATTACGATTGAGTAAGGTGAGAAACATAAAGACAGTACCTGCTAATTTTTAGACAAACCGCGCCACCCAGTGAGATCAAGAATGCTCAGCATCCGATTTTTATTATGCCTTTACTTGATTGTAGATCTCCCCACCGGATGCAAGTGATATCAGTTTTCAGGGAGGCGGAGCAGCCGCCCCTGGTGCCAAACTGTACCATCGGGTTTCAGAATACAATTAGGAAGCCTGCACTTCCAGTACGCAGACACACCGTCTGGGTAAGCCTGCAATATTATTAATATTAGGCATCTACAGCGTACACACGTTATGGCAGTACTTGAAAGTATTAGCCCATTATACATGCTTCCTCTTCCACAGAGTAGGTGTCAGGACTGCACATACCCCGTGCTTTCCTGATCTGTACCCGTTTCGGATACTTCCCTGTTGTGCTATTCAGAACTGTGCCAGCCTAACTCTACCCTTACATGGGGTAAGTTTCTCATTTCTTTGTACCATCTCAGTGTAGTGTTGTATCCCTAAAGTATGGGCCTGATAATAACACGCAATCATTTTCTCACATGTACAGCGCCCGGCTGGGTCCCATGTGAGTATTGATTCCTTCACTATACTCACGGTGACACACCCTTCACACAAGGCTGCGCATAGAGATCCTTCAGGTATACATAAACAGCTCCCTCCATTTACAAGCATATCTGCTTCGTTACGAGCGCACACTGATGCTATCCCTCCATCTTTTTGTAGGTGTCCCTATACTCCTAGGTCCTGAAGAGACCCTACATTGCACAAAGGGTCGAAACGCCATCGACTGTTTACAAAAGCGAACCATTAAATACTAGCACCTATCATTGTATAAAGTGTGGTTGATACACAATATATTTTCCAATGGTCATTTTTATGATAGATAGGAAACCTTGTACATATGTCACAAATATGTCACCACTGTTTTACGGTTCCAATTTTTTCCTGGACACCACTCACTAGTGTTCAACTATTGTTTCAATATCCTGTGTGCATTTTTGTTTCAAAAATGATATAAATAACTGTTGAATTACAAATGTAAAGTGTGTTGGGCTCTCTCTCCTTTTGACATCACAATAACCAGTTGTATTGCCATTGAGCATCATTATATCAAAATTACGTTGCCACTAGTCCACAGCAGCCATTGTTTTTATTAACAATGCACCGTGGTTTGGGGCACCACTCGTAAGTTACACGACGCACCGCCCTGTCCCACACCGCAGTGTTGGCCCACTGACCTCGCATGTTCACGAAATTAATGATGCCGGTCACTGTTTGTAGGAAAGTGCCCCTTTTTGACTTGGTCTCTCCCAATTTTTGCCTGGTATTTGTTGTGTTTTTGTCTGGAAGCCCACTGGGTTCCTTCTAACCAGGTCCCCAGTGCCAGATCTCTTTCCCAAAACTGTACAATTGTTTCCCCAATTGGCAATACCTTTAGCACTCCCTATAAGTCCCTATTAAATGGTACCCCCTGATATCTAGGGCAAGGAGGCTAAAAAGGGTCCTTAAGGGCTGCAGTGCAAATTATGCCACCCTAGGGGACCTATGACCAAATACATACAGACTGCCATTGCAGGTTGTGTGTCTTAGTGCACACAAAAATGAGAACACAACATGGCACACATACTTGTGTGCTATGGTCACAGACACTGCATGCAGTATAGGTAAGTCACCCCTACACCACGCTTTACAGCCCTAAGGCAAGGTGCACTATACTGCATGTGTGGACATAGCTGCATGAACATATATGCTTCTCTGCTGGTCAGTTTCATTACTGCCAGTACAAGTAACCAGGGAAGCCATTTTAAGTACATGGGCTGGACACTGGTGAAAACTGTTTCCCCAGTTACATGATGGCTTCACTGAAACCAGAGATGTTTAGTATCTAACATCTCATATTAATAAGCCCGCACTGATTCCAGTGTTGGATTTATTAATGCATGCACATTAGAGGTGCCCCTGAAAACCTACCAACTACAGGTGTGCTCACAGACTGGTCTTAGCCAGCTTGCCACCCCAGGCAAGTTTCAGGCCCCCAAGTTTGAGGGCCTTTGATCTCAGGGGAAAGGAGTACAGGGAAAAAAGCCTGCTCGGGCAAGAGGTGTTTACACCCTCTCCCACAGGATGATCTACATGTTAGCATGCCAAGGTAGGGAACTTAAAAGAGCCCACCACCTTTGGTATGTGAATCTGGCTTTCCTCGCAGGAGAGGATGCAGACCCCCTCTGACCAGCACCCATTTGGCACCTGAACAAGGTTGGAAAATGAGTAGTCAGATAAGCGTGTTCACCTTCAGGCTAGCTCCTCCCCTAAGGTGGGCGACCTGAGGTGAAGACAGAATTTCAGAGTCTGCCATCTTGGTGATGGAAAACTTAGGAACTCTGGGACAGGGTTATGCCTACCTTCGACAGGAAGTGGTCTTGTAGAGGACGTAGTGACCCCAGGGGTAGGTAGCCCATCGGCTACTACCCTACACTCCCCTAATGCCCCTAGAGTCAGTATATAGTGGAGCTCCTGGCACCAAGAAATCAGATCCTGCCAACCAAAAGAAGGACCTAAGAGAAGCGAAAAGCAAGAACTGAAGAATAAGCAATCCTGCTGGCCCGTTTCTCTGTTCTCGACAATTGCGCCAAAGTCATCTCACCCTGCAAGCTGTTGATCCTCCAAAGCCTGGGAGGTCAGACAGCACTGCTCCAAAGAGCCAGGAACTCCAGTGGAGCAGCAGAGCTGTTCCCCTGCATCCTGTGTGTACCAAAGACCAAGTTGTGAAGGCTCTTGACTGCAAAGATCTAACACCTGAAAGCATCACTGCACCCAAGCTGCCTAACCTGAGCTTAAGTGAGCCAATGGTGGCAGTGTGGGCCCCCGGCCCTCCAGAGACAAAGCCTACTTTGGACATGCCAACTGTGGATGCACCAGCAGCGCCGCCTCTGTTTGCAGGCCCCTTTGACAACGCGAGCTCTCGTGACAGAAACCCGACGCCCAAGAACACCTCTGCACTCATCACCCCTGGGATGTGGAGAAGAGGACCAAAGGTGTCCTCATGTCCACGAGCATCATGAGGCCTGAGCCCCCATGTTGGTTCAACCCTACTGGCCTCCCAGTCCAAACCTGCAGCCTCTTTTCACGAAGACCTATCCCCTCAAACTAACATTGGGCACCCAATGCTGTATTGCACCATTGCACCCGTCTGCCCTAGTGCTGCTGGAGGTGACCCGCTAGTGTTGCGTTGGACCTTGCCCCATACTCACCTTAAGTCCAAGATATTGGTCTTGTAAGTCGCAGTGCTCTACCTGTATGCCGTATTTGTTTTTCCTCCCATAGGATAAGATTGCAGCCTTTGAAAATTGCAGCAAGTTTCAACTTTTGAAAACTTAAAGTATTTCTATCCCGAAACGTACATATATATATATATATATATATATATATATATATATATATATATATATATATATATATTTATATATATATATATATATATATTTATATATTATTTTTATAAGTAGGTGTGGATCTCCTTATTGAGTTGTGGGTATTTGCAAATGTCTAACACTCCTCTCCGATACTCCTAAGGCTGTTCACCCGCACTACATCCTAGAAGAGCACCTTGGGATTGCTAGAGCAAGCCCATGTCTACTTAGAAGGGAACGCCTGGGCTTTTTGCACACTATACCTCTTTTTGGTTTACTATATAGAGTCCGTTTTCTACACTGCCCATCCCAGGAGGTCGGATAAGTTTATCCCCGTCCTCAATGACTGGTTTTTGAAAGCAGTCTAGCCACAGTCCAGCATGGGCTACCTCCAAACGATGGCACACCTCGTTACATGGAGTTCACAATCACAAGCTTCACCTAATTCCTTTGCCGAAGCTTCCTTTTATTGGTGTGGGTCCTGGATACAGTACATTTGAAGGCATTCAGTCTATTGCAACGAGTCCAGGATATTAGAGCTATAATGCTGATATCTCAGCCTTGGTCTCGATGAGAGTAACTCTGAGACTTCTCGGCCTTTTAGTCTTGTGCATCCTCCAGCCTGGTGAATGATGCAGGCTCTGCAATGGAATCTGACGTTCCAGTATTCCCAGGACCAAGGGAACCTATTGGATACCATTCAGATCTGGGAGGCGACTGCATAGATCTGTGGTGAAGATCAACAGAAAGAATTTGTGGGAAAGCCCTTTCCCTTCCTAAGCAGAGCTGATTCTGGTGAAGTATGCATCACTGCTGGGTTGAAGAGGTCATTTGGGGGAGATGGAGATCAGGACTCTGATATTCATTGGAAGCCAGAATCCATATCGTCTTGCTGGAGTTGTGAGCCATTCACTTGGTCTTGAAGACCTTCCAACCTTCCATCAAATGGAGGTTGGTTCAGGTTCTCATGGGCAGCACAATCGCCATCTGCTATTGCAACAAATAGTATGATCTTGGGCCCTGTGCCTGGAGGCGTTGCACCTTTACTAGAGTTGGAATGGAGTGTCAGGGTATCTTCCTGATTTTGAACCACCTGCCAGGGTCTTTGAATGCCAGAGTGGACAAGCTCAACAGATGACGTCTGGTACACCACGAATGGGGACTACATCCTGAAGTGGTGCAGGGCATTTTAAACCCTGGCTAGATCTTTTTTCCACTGCCTAATGCACAGTGGCAAACATTTTATATGTTGGAGTTTCCACAAGAACATTCTGACTGGAATGTAACATGGTACTCCTGTGCGCCTTCCCGCCATTGCCCCTCCTAGCCTGAGTTCTGAAAAAGATCAAGAAGAACAGCCATTCGAGTGACTCTAAGGAGAGCATGCTTCTTGCTATGAGCACTTTTCCTTCAATCAGGCTGCCACTTAGGAAGGATTTCCTGCCACTGTTACAGGAAAGGGTCCTGCATTCAAGCCTGAGCAATCTACAGGACCATACGTGGAGACTGAGGGAATTTGAGTTTACTGTGGCTGACCTGCCACTGTAAGTTGTGTATTTCCTCCTCCCTTCTAGACTCCCTGCCACAAAATCGATTTATGATGGGCGCTGGGACAGATTTGTGGACTTTGGGGTTGCCACAAAATTGACCCTTTAAAAGCTAAGTTGTTGGATGCTCTTTTGTCATTTTGCCTTTGTTTGCTGGACCAACTGTCCTTGTTTAAATCACCTGTTGTGATGAGATTGTGTACAGGTGTGGTACACATGTACTCTCCCAAAACATTTGTGATGTCACAGTTTGACATTAACTTGCACTTCATGTTTCTCATGTGCCCATCCCTCAAGCTGATCCATAGTTGCTTGTTGTGTCTCCTGCATACTTTCACAAAGGGCAGTTGCCTTGACAGCCAGGGCCAGCGGAAAGGAAATTTTGCCAGCTCGGTTCTACAATAATTTTTAGTCTGACTCTACTCCACAGAACCTCCTCCTGGTTAAGTCCTGCTTTGGTATCTATCCTAAGGTCAGGAATCTGCAGTTAGAAATATTCATCGGTAGAACAAGTAACTCAATGTTGGTAACTTTCTGGTGGATACTCTATCTAACTGTAGATTCCGAACTACCTTCTGATCTCCACTTTCTGTAACTGGCCTCTTTTTAACCATCAAAAAAGATTCCAAGTTAGGATTTGCACACTGGTACTACCAATTTTTTCTTGTCTGAGATGCAGAAAGAGACGGGCAAGAAACTGACATCATCGTGCCGGGGTGGCACTTATTTGCAGCTCTGCTCCATCACTTCAGAGCAGTATGAAGACAACGCGGAAACACATGGCACCATCTGAAAGCGTGAGGGAGCATTGCTGCAAAAGCTTTCTGGATCCAATCTAGCACCTGGGGCGTATTCGAAGTGGAAGAATCTGGAGAAAGTGAAAGTATCCACTGGCAAAAGAGCATTACATATGCATGTTCTTCAGGGTTATTTTATTTGGGATAGTTAGAAGTGCTGCTTTGTTTCTGAAAACAGATCAACACTATACTTGGTGTGTTTCAGGATACAAACTGGGATGACCTTTTACAGGGGCTTACTGGCCCAAAACACTTAAAATATATGAGAGCAGTTGTACCTTGTGTATGTACAGAGAATAAAATAAGCAAGATTGCCATCCTTCGTGTCTGGGAAAACCTAGCTGCCCCATCTCAGATTTTCTGCAACGTTGTTGTTCTTAAACTGCCTTGTTTCATGCCCCTGATAATTCTGTCACCGAGTTCGTCCCTTCTTGCCAGTTACAAAATAGGGGCAGCTAGGGTACCTATCCTCCTGTTCATGTTCGCTATTCCCAACATCATTTCTGTGGGTGAAGTCTGATGCATGGTCTTCTTTCATCTTAGAGGAAACATAAGTGTAAGTGCACTCATGCTTTGGTTTCACTTTGTAAAGGCCTTTGGTATAAGATAACCACAGACTGTTTGTTTGCCAGGTGGCTGTTCACTACATTTCAAAAAGGAATATTTGTGAATCCCTTACTTGGGTGGCACTTTGAGTCTCTTGGCACACTATTGTAAGCATTCCCATATTTTTAGCATTCTTCGTTTGTCATGCATAGATCATGGATTGGGAATGAATATCTGGTTTTGCACAAGTGGCTTTCACTGGAAGTCTGTTTTTCCCAGACAGAAAATAGACTGCAAAAGCCAGGGAGTATGATTTGCTGTTCTAACACCCTTTCACCTCATGTAGCCCAGAGGTGCTAGTTGTGTGTCTTGAGTTTCCCTGCAAGCCAAGACTGTATTGCTGTGCTCATGAGATCCCTTTCACTTAAGAAACTTCACGGTCGTTAAGAATAACTCCACCACCACTCCACACCTGTGCACTAGTAAGGTACCACTTTCAAATAGTCAGTTTATCTCTGGTGTGTAAGGACTCTGGCAGGAGCTCACACAAATTTTCTTCACTTCTACCTTTAGGCATCAAGGAGAGACAATTGTTATGCATGTCCCATTCAAGATTTTGTAGTAGTGTTCTCTCCCATGGGTATCAGTGACAATCTATTTAAATGTGTATTTTGGCAGTGAGGGTTATTGGGTTCTTGCCTAATCTAAGATAGACGAGCGTGGTTGAGGAAAGTGCAAACTCTGAGCTGTTTTGTGCTTTGGGTGCACAGTGGCTTCCAAAGTGTATGTCATGCCAAATGTCCAGTCTGTTTTGCAGCAGCATACATATCTTTGATGAGCAAAAAATGCAGTACCTAGTGTGGAGTCATTAAGGGCCCAATTCATAAAGATATTTCTATAAGTAGACCCAAATTATTCTTGCAGTACTCCTAACATACAGTATTATGCCAAGAGTACTACAAGTGAAAATTCTTTGTCATTCATTGATATTGCGTGAATGAGTAAGAATAAAATAACCTTGCTTCCATCCAGGACCCCTTTTGGTCAAAAAGAGAACAATGTAGTATTGATATGGCGAACAGTAGAAATATCTCTTAACATGTTACCCTTTGCTCTGTAAGGTATGGTACAAGAACTTGTGATGCATGTGTTTTAAGATGTTGCTACTTCGTTTTTACTAGCTGGTACAGGTTTGCTGTCAATTTTTAATCTTTATATTTCTAGAATAAAATGTGTACTACCAGAATAGGAAATTGAATCTAAAATACTTGAAATTATTGGTATAGTTAGGAAATATTTTAATTTATTTCAGATTCAAAAAGTATGTAACAAAAAATTGTGTGAAAGATATACACACAGGAGAAAAGAAATTACAGAAGAAAATCACAACCATTCAAATGAAAGGATGTTGTTCCATGGTAAGATGTGTGTGAATTTACTTTGAAAGTTTTTTTGTTGAAGACATTCAAATTGTTTGATTTGAATTGCATCTCACACTAAATTATTTAAAACATGCAATGGGCATTTATCAAGAACCTACATACATGTTCCTGTTTGTAAATTGTGTTTGGGAGGAGAACGTTGAGATGTTAGTTGTATTTAAAAAGAAAATTTACATCACAGATTTTTTGTGGCAGAGCTTAAACTTGTTTTAACGCTATTAGGCCCTATTTTACTTCCATAATTTTGTGGTAGCACTGCCACTACTTGGTGATTTTGACATATGTGCTTGCAGCAGCCTTCCTTCATGAAAGGACGGCGGCAGGAAAAGTTGTGGTACATGACTGTTCTAGTCTTCAAGTAGCCAGAACAATAATATGTCAAACTTTGCTTGATGGAGGATTCCCTTCTAGCAGCAGCCCCATCTCCTTTTCCCTAACATAGATGACACAGATGGAGCGGTGTCTGCTCAAAAAGGGTGAGCTGGCAGGAGCGATTCCTTCCCTTAGACTAAACCAGTTATGTGTGGAATTGTATACACAAATTCAAGCCCCAGCACATTACCATACTCTGATTAAAAACTTGGCTGAGGCTCAGTCACAGCACACCAGTACACAGAAGTCATCAAACAAATAGTGGTATGCATAGAAAACCTGTAATTTGTAGAGATGGAAACCAGGTACTCTCCAGGACCTGAGGAGTGTAGCTTTATTTCTTAAGCAGAAAGAAGGGCCTCACTTGCTGGCTACTGTTTCTAAAGCGACACATTGACCTTTGAAGTCAGTATGAGGGTTATGAAAGCTAACCAAAACATCTAAACAGTAGTCTGATGGATTCTAATACCTGGAAAATCTTTGCCTCTGAATATTCCAGGCACTAGACTGAAAACATCTAACACAGTTGCCCTGCACTGGTAAGTGGTACTGTCTCCATGCCAGTGCTGAAAGTGGAGTTATGGTGACGTCAATGGAGCCATATAGTGTTCAGCCTGGTGCCTTGACATTATTTCTGTTTTAAATGTGCCTTTCATAGGGGGTCCGACACTTCTCCCTTCAATTTCTGAGGTGAGTTTTTAGTTCTCCAAAACCTTCCAGAACATTCATTCTTAAAACCGCTCCACATCAAGGTCCAGAAAAGTCACATAATTCATACAAGTCACACAAAAATACAAGAAGTCAAAGAATAACTCTCCCGTGTTCCGCCACTTGCACTGTTCAGACTTGAGCATTTCCTCGGGTTCTTGTAGAACACTCAGCGGGGACTGTTATAGCAGAAGAATTCCATTAGTTATTAGAGCTGATGAGAGAATTTTTAGTACCCCACCGGATCCTTCTGAAGTGCTTCAGGGCCCTAAAGCCGCTAACCATGCCTTCATTGAGTATGGCGCCCCCGGCTCCCGCCTAGGCAGAATGTCTGATTCCTCTTACAACGCTGCGACTGGTGGCACTGGTCTGAATTTTGGTGCTGGCACTGACGTAAAACCTGGATGTTATAGTTCTAATGGATTCGGAGGTGCAAACCATCCCAGAGCAACATTTATTTGACCAATAGTATGAAAATGATGACGATTAGAACTTTTATGAGGCGTCCAATATTACTGAAGAGTTGGAGGATGCCACTTCACCTCCCAGTTCAGTTCCCCCCTTAGCATTATGGTAAATGCAGGTCATTTTAAATGCTTACTTGAGTTTTTCCTTAAGTGTTTCACCAAAGTTGGTGCAGGTTAGTGCTGTCAATCTCTAGACATGTGTTTCTGGATATTATCCTTCATCAGTAGAGATAAAAAACTAAATTTATCTGGGGTTGCTGAGCAATCTGTCACAATCCTTTCAGGTCTCAGTACCTCCCGCAGGCACACAGGTGCATCTCCAAAAGCTCGTCAGCTCAATGGCTGGGAGGTGAAGCAGTGTGCTCCCATCCCCCTTCTGTTTACAATTGGAATGCAGTTGGATGCAATTGGTTTGTTTTCAGGTAAGTACACAGTCAAAAGTACTTTACAGTTACTTTTAAGATTACTTTGTACATTACTTTTCAGATTACTTTTTAAGTTACGTTTTCTACTCAGTGTGATATGCATAGATATCATAATGGGACATGTCCTTGAGAAAAAGGAAGTAATTTAGATTTTGTACATTTGCCTTTTTTCAAGGTTTGATACAAACAAACTCCACACGTAAAAAAAATTCAAAGAAAAGCAGTCAATGCAATCGTACGGAAGGAAATTAAGTTATCAGTTTACAGGTAAGTACTTGGTTGTGGGAGTTGGGTTACTGGGGTTAAAGATGCACTCTCAAAGCACCCTCTGCGACACTAGGGCGGCCGGGTGCAGAGTGCTGAGGCCCAATGTTATCCAGTGGAGGATAGGGGTTCTCCGGTTGGTTGGTGCTCATGAGCAGACCACAGGGTTGTGAGAGCAAAGCTCCTGGTGTTAGGCTCAAGACAAAGGGGGATCTGGTTTAGCACACAAGGTGCACCAACAGCAGCACCGGGGTGGCCGAGTGCAGGTTGCTGTTTTGGCGTCGGGTGCCCTGTTGAATTCAAGGGGGATTCACTGGTTGCAAACATTGCAGGCTCAGGACGAAGATCTTCTGCAGGCGACCACCGGTTGGAGAGGTAAGTTGGGATGCCGGGACACTGTTGGTTGGGCCACTCAAAGCTGTGGGATGTCGGCTGCAGGGGTGTCTTTAGGTTTTGGGTTTTTCTCACTGGCTCGGGTCGCGGTTGGGGGGATCGTCCAGAAAGGGGCTGCAGGAGTTGGGTGGAGACTTCAGGCAGGTCAGGCCAGATCCCAGGTCAGGATCGCTGGGGAGACCTCCTCGTGGTGTTGGGCCACTCAGGCCGTGGGCGTCGGGTGCAGAGTTGTGCAGATTTGCGGATTTGTCCGGAGCCAGAGTCTGTTGGTGAGCAAATCCGGTGCTCACGGGAGACAGTCTGGTTTCGGAAGGCAGGGCAGGTCCTCCGGGTTCTTGGGGGCTGCTGGCTGCAGGACACATAGGGATTTTGCTTTAGCAGGTCGAGCTCTGGACAGGCCGGTAGGGCTTGGGGCCAAGTCAGTTGGTGTCCTCCTCTTCTTCAGCATGGCTCTTCGGTCCTTCTTCTGGTTTCTTCTTGTCTGAGGAGGCAAGGTTCAGGGTTCCCCCTAAATACTAAATTTAGGGGCGTCACAGGTAGGTTCAGGTTGGGAACAATGGGTCCTTTCTTTTGGGTGGGTACACACCCTATTATGCCTTCCTTCAATGGGATCACCGGGGAGACCTCCTCTTGGTGTTTGGTCACTCAGGCCGTGTGGGTAGGGTGCAGAGTGGTGCAGACTTGTGGATTTGGCTGGAGCCATAGTCTGTGGGTGAGCAGGTCAGTAGGTACAGTTTGGGACCAATGGGTCCCTTCCTTGGGGTGGGTACCCCTCCTATTATGCCATCCTCCAGCGGGACAGGAGCATAAGCTGCACTCTAGTTGGCTGGGTCCCCCAATCTGCCAGATTGCTGGGACTCAGAGTTGTGTTTCCCTTCGCCTCCCCCACCTGAGAGGTGGGTTGGCAAAGGTGGGCACAACTCCCCTCCCCCACCTGAGGGTGGGTTGGCAAAGGTGGGCACACCTCCCCTCCTAACTTGATTATCCCGCCGATTCTCCTGCCCAAAGTGGGGGGGTCAAAACCTGTGGGAGTCAGTTGCTGGGAGCAGCAAATGGTTGGGGTAGCTCCCAAAGGCGGTAAGCCTTTGAAACTTCCCCATCGCGGACCCTGCCCATCCTGGAGAAGGAGGCTTTGCACCTCGTTTCAGGATGTGCTTTGTTTCAGGACCCCGATGCCGCAATCTCAATGGCACTCCAACACTGCTCCCTGTGGAGTAACCTCCTGCTTAAAAAAGCAACCAGTTGTTCTTGGCCTTCATCATTGGACTGGGATAGGAGCGCTCCTATCCCTAGCTCTGAGGCATCAGTCTGTACAATGAACTGCTGGTATAATCTGGAGCTTTGAGAATTAGTGCTGAGCACATTGTCTCTTTCAGGGTGTCAAAAGCCTTTTGACAGCTAACTGTCCAGTTTACCTTTTTGGGAATTTTCTGGGAGGTGAGTTCTGTGAGGGGTGTCACAATGGATCCATACCCTTTCACAAACCTCCTGTAATACCCAGTCAAGCCAAGGAATGCCCTGACTTGGGTTTGGGTTGGTGGAGCATCCCAGTCTAGGATGGCCTGGATCATGGGCTATAAAGGTTGTACTTGGCCTCCACCCATAAGGTGTCCCAAGTATACAACTGTTCCCTGCCCTCTCTGGCATTTGGATGCCTTGATAGTTAGGCCTGCAGTTTGCAAGGCTTTCCAAACCTTCACCAGGTGGATCAGGTGATCCTGCCAGGTTGAGCTAAAGACAGCAATATCGTCACGATATGCTGCACTAAAGGCCTCCAGTCCAGCAAGGACTTGGTTCACCACCCTTTGGAAGGTGGCAGGGGCATTCTTTAAACCAAAGGGCATAACAGTAAACTGATAATGCCCATCAGGTGTGGAGAATGCTATTTTTCTCTTTAGCTTCTGTTGCCATGCCAATCTGCCAGTACCCTGCAGTTAAGTCAAAGGTACTTAGAAATTTGGCTGCGCCCAATTTGTCTATCAACTCATCAACTCTTGGTATAGGGTGAGAATCTGTCTTGGTGGCAGAGTTGAGCCCTCTATAGTCCACACAGAACCTAATTTTTCTTTCCACCCTGTGGATGAGGTTTGGGGACTAGAACCACTGGGCTGGCTGAGGGCTTCTCAGAGGGTTCAATAACTCATTACTCCAGCATCTTGCTGACTTCAGCTCTGATGCTTTCCTTAACTTGATCAGACTGTTGATAGATTTTGTTTTTGACATGTACACTGTCCCCAGTGTCCACATCATAGGTACACCAATTTGTCTGACCAGGGGTCAAGGAAAAGAGCTTTGCATACTGCTGTAAGACTTGCTTACAGTTAGCCTGCAGCTGGGAAGGGAGGGTGTCGGAATAGACCACTCCATCCACTGACCCATCTTTGGGGCTGTAAGAGAGGAGGTCAGGGAGAGGTTCACTCTGTCTCCTGATCCTCATCTGTAGCCATCAGCATGGTTGTCAGCCCTGTCATGGAAAAGGTTAAGGTGGTTTATATGGATCACCCTTTTGGGGGTCCTGCTTGTGCTCCGGTCTACCAAGTAGATGACCTCACTTTTCTTTTGTAAGATGGTGTAAGGGACACTCCATTTGTCCTGGAGGGCCCTTGGTGTGCCACAGGCTCCAAAACCCACACCTTTTGCTCTGGTTGGAATTCCTTCAATGCAACTTTTTGGTCATACCAGTGCTTCTGGAGCTCCTGCCGGCTCGCCCCAAGATTTTTGGAAGCTTTTTCCATGTACTCTGCCATTCTGGACCTTAGGCCTAGAACATAGTCCGCAATATCTTGTTTGGGTTCTTGGAGAGGCTTCTCCCAATCCTCTTTAACAAGACAGAGTGGTCCCCTAACAGGATGGCCAAACAGAAGTTCAAAGGGGGGAAACCTTACTCCCTTCTGAGGCACCTCTCTGTAGGCAAAAATCAAGTATGGCAAGAGGACATCCCATCACCGTTTGAGTATTTCAGGGAGCCCCATGATCATGCCCTTCGGTGTCTTGTTGAACCTTTCAACAAGACCATTGGTTTGTGAGTGATAGGGTGTAGTAAACTTGTACAGCACTCCATACTCTTTCCACATGTGTTTGAGGTATGCAAACATGAAGTTTGATCCCCTGTCTGAAACCACCCCTTAGGCAACCCTACCCTGGTGAAGACACCAATGAGGGTCTTGGCTACTGCATGAACTGTAGTAGTCCTAAGGGGGATTGCCTCAGGATACCTGATGGCATGATCCACTACCACCAGTATGAATTTGTTCCCTGATGCTGTGGGAGGTTCAAGTGGACCCACTATGTCCACACCTACCCTTTCAAATGGAACTCCTACCACTGGTAGTGAAGTTAAGGGGGCCTTTGGGTTTCCACCTGTTTTGCCACTGACTTGACAGGTGACACAGAAGCTCACAAACTCCATTACTTTCTGGGACATCTAGATCCAGTAAAAGTGGCTAATTAGCCTTTCCCAAGTCTTGGTTTGGCCAAGATCCCCAGCTAGGGGATGTCATCAGCCAAAGTGAGGAAAAACTCCCTGTACATTTGAGGCACTACTACTCTCCTAGTGGCACCAGGGTTGGGGTCTCTGGCCTCAGTGTACAGGAGTCCCTCCTCCCAATAAGCTTTGCGGGTACCACTGACATCTCCCTTTTCTGTGCAGCAGCTTGCTGCCTCAGGCTTTCAAGAGTTGGACAGGTCTGCTGTCCAAGGCACAGCTGTTCCCTATTTGGGTCCCCCTGAGCCAAAGAGCTCAACCTGGTAAGGGTCCAGTCCCATGGGCTCTGTTCCCCCTACGCTTCCAAGTCTGCTCCCTGGGGAGAGGAGTCCTGAGTCTTTTGATGTTCAGAAGCTGGTTTTCCAGTCATCTTACCTTTCCTCTTGGAAGGTTGTGCGGTTCTTTCAGGCTCCAACACTTCTTTTTCACCCTGCATTCGGTTCTGTGCTCTAGTCTTGACACACACAATCTCAGGGATGTTCAGCGTTGCTGCATGGGTTTTCAATTCTACCTCAGCCCATGCTGAGGTTTCCAGGTCATTACCAAGCAGACAGGCAACTGGAAGCTTTGGAGAGACCACTAGCTGTTTGAGTGTTTCAGGACAGTAACCACCCCCTACCCCCCCCCCCCCCCCCCTGCCTCCGTGTCTAACGTTCCCGTAGCCATGGAATGGTTATTAGTAACACTGTCAGCGTTGGTGATTGGATACGATTTTGTAATCAATTATTGCTCTGGGCAAACTAGTGTGTGTCTCACCATAGTGACACTGACACCTGTATCCCTCAGGGCTTCTACCCTAGTCCCATTTATCCAGGAATATTGTAAATACTTCTTAAGTTGGGAATGCCACACAGCAATAGTGGCAAACTGAACTTCACCCTCTGTGACTACAACTGCTTCAGTATGAACCCTATTTTGCTCTGGGCACACTGTTGATCCCATCTGGAGCTTGCCTACACCAGTAGTAACTGGAGGAGGACTAGGGGGCTTCTTGCTATGACAAGTAGCATCTCTAGTTAAGTGTTCCAACTTCTTACAGGTGAAACACCAGGCCTTCTGGAGATCAAAGTTCTTCCCTTAGTACCTACCAATAGACTGGGAAGAGTTTTGGGACCCACCCCCCTGAGCAGGTTTTTGGGGCTCTTTAGAGGACTGTCTTTTTGTCTTTTGGGTTCGCACCCCCTTTCACCTGTGGAGGTTTGATAACTCCTTTCTTCTGTTTACCCACAGTGGCTGTTTTTGTTACTCTAGTCTTGACCCAGTGGTCGGCCTTCTTTCCCAATTCTTGTAGAGAAATCTGGCCTAGGTCTACCAGATGTTGATGTAACTTCTCATTAGTGCAATTACTCAAAATATGATAACGGCATTTCTTCCACTGCAGCAAGTCCGACACATAGGGGCTATGATGCCTATTTTTTTTTGGGTTCAATCCTGGTTCTCTGTGAGGATGGCTGTGCTGCTTCTTGGGCTCTTTGTCTTGCACATCATCCTTATTAGCAGTGCCAGGTGGCTCATGTAGATCCTGCAATGGAGCTGAAATCCCGTTTGGTCCAGCATCAAGGCTGCCTCTCCAACTCCATACTTGTTGCAAAGAAGACAGCCCAAGTTCTACAGTGGTGTCAAACCTACACCTGTGTGTCCTGAAGCAGACTGCTGTCCCTTCTCCACCCAGAGCGTACAGTGGTGACTGATGTATTGCTATTGAATTTTGGGTGGGGGGCATCCAGGAGAGCACCAGTTCCACAATCTATTTACTAGAGCTTCAGGACCTTTGTTTGGTCATAAAGGTTTCCTGTCATTCTTTAGGGATGCTGTTGGAGGTTCTCCATTTGCAACATGAAACTGCAACGAACAGGACAGATTGGGGTTCTGGCCCCTGAGTAAGAGACTTTGTCTCTGTAGGTGGCTGAAGCAGCAGAACATCTTTCTATTACACATCGACCTGGAAGGGTCACTAAATGCCAGAGCTGGTGCATTGAGCATGTGTTTCATGGTGGATCACAAGTGGCAAATGCATCCCACTGTGAAGCAGGACATATTCGATCAGTGGTGGCGGAGGGAGTTCCCTGGCCAGACTTCGTCACCATCGTCAAACGTACAGTGTCAATGATTTTGTGCTTTGTAGTTTCTGTGAGAGCACTTGCTAAGAGAGTCATTCCTGCTGAATGGAACAAGGGACTCCTCTAGACCTTCCTGCCACCACCTCTCATGCTCCACATTCTGAATATGATTGATTGGGTTCTAGTAATCCAAATAGCCACATGCTCAGCCAGGAGAGTGTGGTACTTGGAAATCCTAAGCATGAGTGTTGGACTTGGCCCTTTTTGGCAGGTTCACCCCTAAACATTTTGCCTTTCCTGTGGCCTGGTATTGGTGGTCCAGTGTAAAGTGCGTGCACGCTCTGAGCGCGTGTGGTGAGATTGGCCTGCCCTCCCATATGAATGCATGGGGGTTATGTGTGTCCATGGTAATTCCTGGTATGAGAGGAGTGCAAGGTCGAGTTTAGTATGTATAAACTCGTGAGTATAAATGCTGCGCAATGGTGTGCGCAGATTTATGGTGACTGGTGGAGAAATGCCACTTTTAGAAGTTGTCTTTTCTGTGTGCTATGTGTCTGCCTGCTTAATGTGAATTGCATGTCTGGCTTGTGAGTGACAGGAGCTGAGAGGTGTGGGTGGCTCCAGGAGACAGGGTGAGTCAGCCCAGTGGTGAATAGAGAGATCTGCATCTAGATGGGAGGAAGGAGTTGCACCTGGGACCTGAATAGGGCTGTGCCTTCCCTCCACAATGCTGGCTCCGCCCCCTGTGGTGTGTCTGATCACTGAGGCCCCACCTGAGGAGCCGAGCAAAACAAAGTGCTCAAAATCCCCCATAAACCAGCCCTGACTTGTATCCCCAAGCCCTGTGCTGTGACACAAATGGATTTTGTAGTATAAATATAGGGGCTGTGACCCCCATGAAAATCTGCTGTGCTGGATTTGTTCCTGAACCTGCGGGGCGTGCTGCTGCTGAGGCCCAGGGGGAGGCTGCCAGGAGGGCTTGCCTCCCTGGGCCCTGCATTGCCCCTTAATCTAAAGCCTGATGCTTCTTTCTGAAGGGCTTTAAGCCTAGCGCCTGGTGAGCGCTTTGTCTATTCAGGAGCGCTTCTGTTTCCGACTTGCAGCGCTGGGCTGTGATAGTTTTGGGAGGGATTCCCCCGCTTCTTACTGACTTCGTAGCGGGTGCCCAACCCGCGTCATGGCCGCTTATGCGTGGATTCCAAGGCAGGTGCCCACCCCGCTTATTTTTATGGTGGCTTGATGCTTATTATTTATTTTGCATGGCGGGAGCCCACCCCGCGTATTGATCATGATTGCGGGTGCCCACCCCGCTTTGTATTTTGAATTTCGAGGGAGCCTACCCCACATTGCCGCAGAAGGAAACAGCCGGACCGCGGCCTGGTTGGTGACGGGGCCTCGTGTTAGGCTGGAAGTGCAGGAAGTCCGGCGGGAGCCCACCCCGCCTTCATGGACGCCGCAAAGAGATGCGGCCGGAGCAGGCAGCGTGGGTACAAGATCCCCTACGGGGCTCCCATGGTGAAGAGGGAGCCCTGCGTGCCGCAACAGAGTGGCCAGAATCCCAGCAGGGCTCATCAGCTGAGAGAGGCCCGCGTGTTGCTCCCCCGAGGAAGTCCAGGAGGAGACCGGGAAGAGAGGAGCAGAGTCCCCACGCAAGCCCTGGTGAGTAGGGGCTTCATCCGTGTTGTGGTGCCTTGTGAGGCACAGTGTTGGGTCCCGTGTCCCGGCCTATTTCCTGAGCGGCCCCCGCCTGATAGGGGGTCGCTCCAACGATGGGGGATATTTGTTCTTTCCCCATGTTGTGCCCAGTTTTGCTTAAAGCGCCAGTGTGCTCCAACGTAGGGGCCAATTTAATTGAAAAGCCCAGTGGGGCCCCGAGGGCACATTGTGCCAGGGCCCCTTCAGTTTATTTACGCCAGCTGCCCCGTTTGCAGAGGGCAGCTGCGCCGATGGAGATTTGTGCACAGAGCCCCAGTGAGGCCCCGAGGGCACAGTTGTGCCAGAGCCCATTTGTGTCTTCACAGCTGCCCCACCAGACAGAGGGCAGCTGCAATGTTTTGCGCACATTTGATTCAAAGGGCATCAGGAGTGTCCAGGCCTCATTTTAATACTTACAGCTGCCCAGCAAGTAGTGGGCAGCTGCATCGTTTAGGCCACAGTGCTTTGGGAGCATGTCTTTTGAAGTTAGGAGTGAGATGCACTCCTTTGCCCCATACATTCACGGCTGCGCAGCACTTAGTGCCAGCTGCAATGTTTAGGTCTGCGCAATTGCGCACCCCTGACTTCTGCTGCATTGGCAGCGCACCCTGACTTTTGGACATAGGGCATTTGAGCCCCTTTGAGATGGCCAGTTGGCCAAGGGGACTGTTGGGTTAATAGGGCGCGAGGCCTTAATGTGATTTATGCCTACTATGGTCTTTATTAGGAGACTATGTGCTAAATGTGATTTATGTGGTGCTAGGAAATGTGATTCATGTAGTATGATTTACGCACCCTGTTTTGTGCCTCTAAATGTGTTTTTATGATTATGAGGTTATGTGCGTACTGTGGTTTATGCATGTGAGATTATTCTCTACTGCGGTTTGTTAGTGAGAGTATTTCCTAATGTGAGGTTATGGTCTAATATGTTTAGGCTTATGAGGTGGGCGCAGAATATATTTCTCACCTAATGTGATACTGTGCATAATATGATTTATGGTTACAGGATGATGCTGAGTACAGTGTTTGCCAGTAATTACTGGTTCTGTTCTATGTTTATTATATGTCTACATTTATTATCTTTACTAAGTGATGATTCTGACAGTGGCCCATGTGGCCCTGTCATGTGTGTATAATCCCCTGTAAATATTGCCCAGTGCCAGTTGACACAGTGTATATTTTGTGATTACTATTCTAATGTGGTTTATGATAATACAAAGGCTATTTTTAATATAACCTTGTGTGGAGTTCTGTTTGTGGTGTGCCTAGTATGCTGTTGCTGAGTGTGTTGCGCAAATGCTTTACACATTGCCACCGGGATAAGCCTGACTGCTCGTGTCAAGCTACCAAGGGGGTGAGCAGGGGTTATCTTTGGTGTGTAACTCCCTTGCCCTGACTAGAGTGGTGGTTTCTGCCATGCTTTGGCGCAAGCCTTAGCCAACCAGAGATCCCATGTCTCACAATGAGCATCTGTTTTCGAGTTTCTGTCTCAGGTGGTAAATGTCATTCTCGCTGCCAAATGTCATTCTCGCTGCCAGGCGCCCTTACATGAAATCCACTTATGCCGAACATCGGAACAAATTTGCTGCCTGCTCTGGTGTTATTCTTTCTTTTTACCCAGCAAGACTTTGCAGTGGGCAGATTGTTATTTTTCAGCCTTTCTACGTTTGCTGGACCAGCCACCCTTGTTTAAATCACCAGTTGTGATGCGGTTTATTAAAGATTTGAGCCCCAGTAGGACCTTAACTTAGTCTTGACATTTCTTATGTGTACACTCTTCAAACCTATGCATAGTCGCTTGCTGCGTCTCTTTGCACTGAAAGCTGTCCTACTCATTACGATTACATCAACATCTACTGGTTGTAATTGGCATAGAGCTGAGCGAAATCTTCACCTTGGTGAGGATCGTTGTCAGAGTCTACTAAAAAGAGATTTCAAAGAGTGTTGCCTGCCTGGTGGTAATGTGAGGGAATAAACTTCTGTAAGATTTGGTTGGTCCATCGGTCGAATTTGGACCGCGTAGAGTGGACTTCAGAAAGGACAATCAAAACCACCTCTTCAGGCAGCGAAGTCACCATTAGCGTCGAAGTACCCAGGTCTGGATTGGGTATGGACATCAGTGGTAGCGTCGATACTGGAGCCAAGGGAAGAAATGGCTCAAGGGGCCTAGCTGGCCCAAAGGCAAACCGGTCGGCGGTAATCCAGGTGGTAGGTCTCTTGACTCCTTGGGGGCCGAAGATGCACCAGAGGGGTCGGTAGAGAAGATCCAAAGAGCCGGATCATAACGGAACAAAACTCTTCGATTTGGGACAGCATGGCTGAAGACCTTAGAGATGCAGGTTGTGCCAGAACCAGCTTTGGAAATTGGTCTGAAGTCGGCCAAGTTCAGGAGCGGCTCCGTTGGTGCCCTCCATGCTCTTTATCAGAGGAGTAGCAATGGCGTGAAGGAGCAAAACTCCGCTTTGGCGACTTATGATTCCTGTGCTTTTGTGAGGTTTTGGAGCACAATGAAGACCAACCTCAAGAGCATCTCCATCAACTCTGGGAGCTGGACAGAGAATGAGCATTTGACTTGAAGCGGTCTTGATGCTGCATCACCATATGCTTGGCAATGTAGAGTTTCGCGTCATGTTCCCTGATAGCCTTCGGGTTCATCGATACACAGTCTCCGAAGGTCTTAGAGTCGTGTCTCTACCCAAGACTGCACACCTTC